>NC_136071.1:580011982-580611982 GCF_964261635.1 Lissotriton helveticus | reverse complement strand
CACCGGAACGGACAGATTGTGCAAAGAAGTAATCCAGTCGGACCAGTTTCTGGTGAGGTGCCAAAAAAAAGGTATAACCGGGGTTACCACCCCTGAGATAGGACCAGGCATGAACCAATCCGTGTGAGGTGAGGAGTGCTTGTAATGCCCTATATACTTTTGGTTTCCTCCATAGAATGCTATTTAGTTACAGATAACAGAATCGGAGGACATAGAATTCCATTTGTTATAAGGAAAACAGTGTTGAATGTAATTCGGTCCTTCATGTAGAAATAAAGCTCAATTGAAGTTGTCAGCCCTGCTGTCTGCAGTGTAGATTGACAGCAGTTGTTGAGCAAAGATTGAAGAATGCTATTTAGTTACAGATAACAGAATCTGAGGACATAGAATTCTATTTGTGATGAGGAAAAAAGTGTTGAATGTAACGCGGTCCTTCATGTAGAAGGAAAGCTCAATTGAAGTTGTGAAGTCTGCTGTCTGCAGTGTAGATTGAAGGCAGTTGTTGAGACAAAGATTGAAGAATGCTATTCAGTCACAGATAACAGAATGTGTGGAGTGAGTAGAATTGTATCTGTGATAAGGAAAACAATGTTAAATGTTATGCGGTTCTTAATGTAGAAGGAAAGTTGAATTCAAGTTGTGAGCTTGACTATCCACAGTGTAGATCGAAGGTAGTTGTTGACAGAAAGATCGGTCAATGCAAGTAGTGAACCCTGCTGTCTGCAGTGTAGATTGAATAATTCATAATTTCAGGCAAGAAAGGTAGGAAGTGTGTATCTAAAGCAAGAAACTTCTGTAGAGTTTGCGATGATTAGTGGTCCAAGCAGTACGCATTGGTAACAAAGTCTTTATAATCAAGTTTTCTAATAAATATTGGTTGTTTATTTACAGAAGTAAGTTGAAGTATATCTCTGTAAAGTTTGATATTTTTTTTTCGAATTAAGTCATTTCATTCAATATGGTGATGTGGTGATTTTTGGTGCACTGAGTTAGTAATGTTTGGTGCCGAGGTTGAATGTACCGAGTGATGATGTGTGATTGGGTGGGATACAGTAATTGAAGTAATGTGTTATGTCGATTGAATTCTGCATGAATTTCATTTAAAAGGTATAGTATGTCTCACTGTGACATAAAACTGTTCACTCTTTTTTGTGATGATTTATGGTGCAGTGAGTAAGTAGTATGTTTGGTGCTGAGCTTGTATGTTCTCTGTTCAGTGTATATTGAAGGTAGTTGTTAATAGAGATAGACAAATGGTATTTGTCACTTAATTAAAGAAAATCTAAAGACATACAGTAGAAGCATCTCTAAAATAAATAAATGAAGTCTGAATTTCCTATTCTTCAAAATGTAAGGAAATGAGAGGACATTGTGAAATTGTCTATGTTTTAAATAAATTAAGATTGTATTGATTTTTTTCCGTAGTGTTGGTGGTGTTGGAATCTAGTTGTGAAGTGTACTGAGTGCAACATTTATTGAAGGCACTTCTGAGGACACATAGTGAGGAGAAATTTATGTGGAAAACTGAATTGAAGTTGTGAATTCTGCTGTCTGTAATGTAGATGGAAGGTACTAATGCATACAAACAATGATGTATGCTATTTTGTACAGTTAACAGAATTTGAGGACAGATTACAATTGTGTCTGCCTAAAGTAAAGGAAAGCTGAAAAGAATGCTGTCTTTAATATAGATGGTAAACTGAATTAAAGTTTTGAACTGAGCTCTCTGTAGTGTAGATTGAAGGCAGTTGTTCACACAAAGATCGATGAATGCTATTTAGTCACAGATAAAAGGAACTGAGGATACAGTATAATTGTGTCTGCCTTAAGGAAAGGGAGGTTGAATACAATGTTGTCCTTAATGTAGAAGGAAGGTGAATTGAAGTTGTGAACCCAGCTGTTCGTAGTGTAGATTGAAGGCAGTTGTTGAGACAAAGATTGAAGAATGCTATTTAGACACAGATAAGAGAATCAGAGGACACAGCATAATTGTCTGTCTTAAATAGATTGAGAGTAATATGTCATACTCTGTTTTACGAATTTGTGCATTTTTAAATGCACTAAGGCAAGCATTAAGTTTGATACCATGCTTACGTCATCAATATTGACAACTTTAATTTTCTTCAAGAGTCTTCACAACAAGCTTCTCTAGATAGTTTGTAGTAATGTAATTTGTTGTAAAGCTCCAGAGGTAGATTCGGTAAATTGTGTAATGTAGCTTTTTAAATGTTAATCTCTGGTCATATTTTGAATATATGGAATTTGTTGCAAATATGCGACAAGTATATGATGCTAGTTATGGAAGTATTGTATAAGATACTAGAATTGGAAAAAAGAGTGAACATGGCAAAGAAGTTTTACAGATACGATTAGTTTGCAATTTGTTTGCAAATGAAAATATTGTTTCCGAGTTTGTAGTTATTTTTTGAATGATTGATAACCCTAGTGAAGAAACACGGGTATGGTGCAAATTTCGAACTGCCTTCAGCTGGGGTAGTAGGTACAGCGAAAAGGCTCGATAAAGTTTTAGGAGTTTGAATCAGAATATGAAATTGAAGATTAATTGATAATCCCAGCAAAAAAAGGCAACAAGTAGGTGTGTGTATGTGTGGATGATGTGTTGATTGAGTGAAAAATGAATAAGGTAAAAAATAAGAAAGGGTGCAGACATGCAAAGTACCCACTGTTTTGTCAGGGAAGTTGCTCTTTAGATATTCAGCTCATTATACAGACTGTACATGGCAAGAAAGGATTAAAGTGTGGAAATTAACCACTGCTATTTAAGGGGAGGTAGTTATGAAGAAGGCTGAATAAAGCGTCTGTAGTTTGAATTTGGATTAGAAGAATAATAATTCATAACCCTATGAAAAAAAGGCAGCAAGTGTGCAAATTTCCTACTGCTTTTGGTTGGGGTAGTAGCTACAAAAGACTTGAAAAAGGACTTTGAATCAGAATATGAATTGAAGAATAATTAATAATCCCAGACAAGGAAGGCAGTAAGTGTGTAAACTTCCCACTGTCTTTGGCCGCGGTAGTAGCTAAAATAAAAAGCTTTGATAAACCGCCTGCATTTTGAATATGGATATGAAATAGAATATTAGTTAACCATAGCAAAGAAAGGTAGAAAGTAGGTGTGTGTGCGTGTACATGATGTGTTAAGTGGAAGATAAAAAAAGTGAAAAATAAGAAAGAGAGCAGACGCACAAACTACCCACTGCTTTGTAAAGAAAGTGGGTGTTTGGTTTCCCAGTCCATTACACAGACTGTGCGTTGGATTGTGCAGTGGGAGCGTGAGAAATGAGTATATCATCTAAGGAGGTTAGCGAGTGCGCAAAGTACACACACTGTGCAGTAGAAAGGGCGCAAAAAAGGATGCAAGTGTACAAATTACCCACTGCTATTCATGGGTAGTAGTTACAAAGAAGGTTCAATAAAGGGCCTGAACTTTGAATTACTTTAAGAATAATTGATAACGCAGGCGAAAAAAGTCTGCAGGTGTGCAAATTTTCCACTGCTTTCGGGCGTGAAAGTAGCTAGAACAGAAAGGCTCAATAAAGGGCCTTGACTTTGAATCAGTTCATCAGGTATTTCATACACATCAATTTTCTTGTTAGCAGTATCGGAATTCATTTGTTCTAAAGTTTCAACATAATTTAATGCTTCTAGAAAGTGTGTATCAAAGCTTTCGTCTTTGAAATCATAGCTCATGTCTGGAGCACTAATTTCCCCTCTTCACTCATTGCCTGTGATAGATATGATTAGTTCTTGAATTACACTCAAGGTAATATGCAAAATCTCCTCAGTGTGAGGCTGTTAGTTATAAGGATATTGTGTTTTCTTAAATTTTGAAATCAGTCATTCTTTATGACTTTAGGAAAAGGCTGAGGCTGTTATAGCAAAATACAGTACTAAAAAATTTAGAATATGTCTATTCATCTTACCCATTGCAAAAAAGTATTGTTTCCACTTTGGTTAGAACAAAAAGGCTCGATAAAGGGCATGAGTTTGAATCAGAATATAAAATTCAAGGATAATTGATGAGCCTAGCCAAAAAAAGGCAGCAAGTTGTTGTGTGTTATGTATAGATGATGTTTTGATTGAGAAGATAAAAAAGGTGAAAAATTAGAAAGGCTGCAGAGGTGCAAAGTACCCACTGCCTTGTCAGGGAAGTGGATGTTTGGTTTCACATCTCATTATACAGATAGATTGTCGAATTTCGTAGTAGAGTGTGAGAAATGACTACCACATGAAATGAAGGAATGTAAGTGTACTAAGTCACCATTGCGGAGGTAGGGCTGAAAAATTGCAACACTGGGCCCATTTCATTTTCAGGGACTCCATTTTGAATTACAAGAATACTTGGCAAAGGCAGCAAGAAATGTAGTAGGTAGGTGTATTTCAGGTAGTGGATGTAGAATAAGGTGAGAAGGAAGAAAGGTAGAAGATGCGGAAAGATCTTACTGTCTTATAAAGGAAATGGGTGTTTTGTTTTCCAGTATATTACAGAGTGTTAGTCGGATTCTGGAGTGGGAGCGTAAGAAACGGTTGTTAACCATAGGCAAGAAAGGTAGAAAGTAGGTGTGTGTGTGTACGTGTAGATAATGTGTTGATTGAGTGGAAGATGAATAATATAAAAAATAAGAATGGCTGCAATGTCACTAAGTACATATAGAGCAGCTCTCTAAACATGAAGTCGCACAAAAGGAAGGTACTCATCCTCAGACCCACCCTCTCAGCCTCGGATGACTTACACTAGCTGAGTACATTGTGGACAGTACCAACAGCTATCAAGCATGTGCACAACCTAGAATTGATCCTCAACTCCTCCCTTTGTATGTGTAAGCTAGTCTTCTCCGTCTCCTCGTACTGCTATAACACCCTCCACATGCTCTGCAACATATACAATTGGATTGTTAACAAAAGAAAAACAGTGACAGTCCTTCATGAGCAGCAGACTACACAGTGGCTAAACACTGTATATAGGAATTCCAGTGAAACATGTACAACAGTTACAACAAGTCCAAAAGACGTCCACCTGAGTGATTATCAATGTCCTCTGCTGCAGGTACATCATTCACCACCTGATACACCTACACTGCCTTAATACCATGAATAGGAAAATCTTCAAGCTGCTCACCCTTACTTATAAAATACTCTAGAACACCTGAGTAATATACTTTAACAGTAGTAATCCTAAAAAGGGCAAATTTTGATCTTAAAATTTGACTTTGAAAATATTAGATAACGTTTTGGTAAGTCTTTAGGGAAACGTTGCTTATAAACTAATTGCCTATCATTGCAATGTATCCAAGCTTTCAGTGATTTTAAATAAACAGTGTAATGTCCAGATGTTGTAGATGGTCCATTATGAAAAATAATTGCAACAGTTACAAACTTTCTTCCTGATATTGAATTTTGACCAGCTACAACATTTTTAATTAAAATTTCCTATATTGTTATTGGCTGCAAAAGTGGAAATTACCTAGTTTTTACTTGGGGAAGTAGTTACAAAAAAAGGCTGGATTTCGGGATTTGTGTTTGAATTAGAATACGAAATTGAAGAATAATTGATAACCCCAGGCAAAAAAGGGAGCAAGTAAGTGTGTGTACGTGCGGATGGTGTCTATATGGAGTAGAAGATGAATTAGGTGAAAAATAAGAAAGGCTGCAGATATGCAATCTACTCTCTGTCTTGTCAGGGAAGTGGATCTTTGGATATCCTTTTTTATTATACAGAGAGGGTGTCGTATTCCGCAGTGGGAGGCTGAGAAATGACTACCACATCTAAGGAAGCAAAGCAAGTGTACTAAGTTCCCACTGTGGGCCGTAGAGTTTAAAAATAGGAGCACACGACCCTTTTCAGGGTCTCTACTTTGAATTAGAAAAAAAGTTGGCACAGACTGTCAAAAAAAGTTTAAGTTTAAGTTTAAAAGTTTAAGTTTAAAATATTTATTAAGCGCGACATACACCTAAACGGTTTCTTGGTGCTAAAGTCGAAGGCAGCCCACTGAGCGGGGACAGTCACTGAGGCAGCGGCTGGAAACTGGACAAAACCTAAGGAAGAGTCTGAGGGAATAGAAAGGTCTTCAAGGCTTTGCGGAAAGCGGAATAATCAGTGAGGGACCTAAGGTAAAAAGGGAGAGAGTTCCAAAACAAGGGGGCAAGAAAGGAAAATTTCGAGCCACCCTGTTTCTTTTTCCGGAAGCGGGGCACAACTAGGAGGAGTTGGGCTGAGGATCGGAGGTCTCTGTCAGGGACATAGGCCTTGATGGCCGATGATATGAATAGGGGGGCCAGGCCAGTCCTGGCCTGGAACACCACGCAGCCGAGTTTAAACAAGGCACGTTCCCGCACCGGGAGCCAGTGAAGGGTTTTCAGGAGAGGGGAGGAGTGGTGGAATTTGGGGAGACCAAAGGCAAGACGGGCAGCCTGGTTTTGCACTAATTGCAATTTACGAAGGCTGTACTGAGGGATACCATTATACAAAATGTTCCCGTAGTCCAGGCGGGACAGGACCAGTGCGGACATAATTAGCTTGAGTGCAGGGAAAGAAAAGAAGCGGGAAATAGAGCGAATGGTGCGGAGAATAAGGAAGCAAGAAGAAACCACAGAACCAATCTGGGAGTGCATGGTGAGTTGATTGTTGAGCTTGATACCAAGAGTCTTGACAGAGGAGACCGGAGTGGGAGGGGAACCAAAGGAGGGGGGCCAGAAGAGTGAATTCCAGGGACTGGAGCAACCACCCGTCACCACAAGTTCCGTTTTATCGGGATTGAGTTTCAGGTGGTTGAGATTCATCCAGTCCCTGATGAAAGATAGAGTAGATTGGAAATTAGAAATAGAGTCAGAATTAGAAGAGAGATTGAAGATGAGCTGGAGGTCATCGGCATAATTAAATACCGAGACCTCCAGGTGCTGTAGGGAAAAGATGAGCGGAGCGATGTAGAGATTAAAGAGTAAAGGAGAAAGAGAAGAACCCTGGGGGACACCGCACTGGACCTGGCAGGGGGTAGATGAAAACTCCCCAAGATGGACCGCCTGGGTCCGGTCCCTCAGAAAGGACGAGAGCCAGATGAGGGCTGATCCTCCTACGCCCGCCGCCTTGACACGGGAAAGCAAGATGGAATGGTCCACCGTGTCGAAGGCGGCGGACAAATCAAGAAGGACCAGCGCCTGAGGTCTACCGGAGTCCATACCCTCTCTGAGGGAGTCAGATACTGACACCACCACTGACTCGGTTGAGTGCCTTGGCCGAAAACCCGCCTGACAAGGGGCCAACCTCCCGTTCTCCTCGGCGAAGGCGCTGAGTGCAGATGTCACATGCCGCTCGAGCACCTTCGCCAAAAAAGGGAGAAGGGAGATGGGGCGATAGTTAGCCATCACAGAAGGGTCGGCTCCCGGCTTCTTCAAGATGGGAACGATAGAAGCGGCTTTTAACAAAGGAGTAACAACCCCTCGGGCTAATGAATCGTTAAGGAAGCCCAGAGGGGGCGACGGGCAGGCAGTGTAAATCTGCCGTAGAATATGAGCCGGGCATATATCAGATGGGGAACCGGACTTAATTTTAGGGAGAAGGGACAAGAGGAGTTCTTCAGAAAGTGGAGGAAAGGAAGTAAAGGTGGCAGGGGACGGGTGAAGGAGGGGGTCAACAAAAGAGGGAGAAGGCGGAGGGATATTGGATTTGATTGTCGTGATTTTATCGACAAAGTACAAGTTCAATGAATCGCAGAGTTTCTGGGAGGGGGGGGCTTGAGTGTGGTCCGGTCCGAGAACGCCAAATCATGAGTGATGGTAAAAATCTCCTTTGGTTGATTCTCGGCCGCTAAGATTTTTGCCGAGAAATATGCTTTCTTGGCCTCAATGATTTTTCGCTTATAGGTCCCCAGGAGGTGAACGTAGTGGGTCCTGGTGTTCGGAGAGTAATCCAGTCTCCACTTGCGTTCAGCCCTACGAACGGTGAGCTTCAATTCCTTCAGCTCGATGTTGAACCATCGATTGGCGTCTTTAGGGCGCCTAATCGAGGTACGCCGGAGAGGAGCTAAACAATCGCTTCCCTCCGTGAGCCATGAATCAATGGCTGAAGCTTGGGCTGCGGAATCTAGTCCGGATAGCTGGGGAAGAGAGGCCAGGAGTGCGGTTGAGAGATCAGGCAAGTTGACCTTACCCCAGTTACGGGCCCAGGAATTTTTGATATACATAGGGGTCTTAGCTACTAAAAGACTAAGGGAAAACGAAATAATAAAGTGACCGGACCAAGTGCAAGGGGCAATCACCAGCGTGGAGAGGGTACAGTTAAGGGACCAGACCTGGTCAAGGATGTGCCCGTGAATATGAGTAGGGGAGTGGACAAAAGAAACAAAATTGAGAGAAAGAAGAGTTTCTGAAAAATCCTTAGATGACACGCACTCCTTAGGGTCCGAAGGCCAATAATTGAAGTCCCCGAGGACTAAAACCGAGGCATAGTTGACCGCCAGGGTGCCAAGTAGGTCTTGAAAGGCCGGGAGAAAAGAGGGAGTTTGTTGAGGAGGACGATAGACAAGGACTATGGCTAGATGGGGTGAAAGGGAGGAAGAGCGGACCACCAAATAGTCGATTCCGACCAGGGAGGGAGAAGGGAGGACTTGAAACTGGAAATCTGAGCGGGCGATAAGCGCAACGCCTCCGCCTGTTTTCCCGCCAGGACGGTAGGCGCGGATGGCATAATAAGTGGAGGGAAGGGTGGCCAAGAGGGAAGGGAGGGAAGCTTCAGTGAACCATGTTTCTGTAAGCAGTAGAAGGTCGGGTTTATCGGTGTCTAAAAGAGTAAAGAGTTCATGATGATGTTTAGCAGCAGATCTAGTATTAAGTAATATGATAGATAATGAGGGAGGATGAGAGTCATCAGTGATGGGTGGGGCGGGGGACGGAGATGACACGTGAGGGGACGGGCAACCGCAGCAGGTAGGTGTGTTTGTGCTAGTGGATGCAGAATAAGGTGAAAATTAAGAAAGGCAGCAGATGTGCAAACTACCCACTGCTTTGTAAAGGAAGTGGGTGTTTGGTTTTCCAGTCCATTACACAGACTGTGCGTCGGATTCCGCAGTGGGAGCCTGAGAAATGGGTATCACATCTAAGCAAACAGTGCAAGTGCAGAAAGTACAGACACTGTGCGGAAGAAAGGATGGAAAAAGGGACACAAGTGTGCAAATTACTCACTGGTATTCACAGTTTGTAGTTAGCATGAAGGCTGAATAAAGGGTCTGCATTTTGAATTTGAATTAATTTTAGAATAATTCATAATTCCAGCAAAGAAAGGCATCAACTGTGCAAATGTTCCACTGCCTTTGGACGGGGTAGTTTTTATAACAAAAAAGTTTGTTAAATGTCTAATAACTAATGTTAAGGACAGTGATGCTTCGGTTTGTTGTTTTTGATGAGGTTGATAGATTTTTTTGCGTAACACAAAAGTTATTCGCAATAAATGCATAGAAATTTAAGTTTACCAAATTGAAGATCAATATGTGAGTATGGACTATTTGCTGAAGATGGTGTTGCAGTAGTTGATGTGCTTGATGCAGCAGGAAGTTGGTTGTTCTGCAATCTCTGTGTTACAGTGAAGCTAAGTTGTTGGGGTGCAAGTTGTTTAAGTGTTGCACTATATTTGCTGTGCCAAAAGGAGGATTTTTTGGATTGATCACACCTTGAAAGAGTTGTTTGATAAATTTAACAGGTTACTAATGGTTGGTGTATTTCAGTTAGTATGTGTGTGGACTTTGCTGGAATCTTTAAGGGACACATTAGAGCTTTCAGAATACAGAAACACTTTGTACTTAGTGACGTCGAATTCTATTTTGTGAAGAACTGTTGAGTTGTAAATCCACCTTTAGAACTAGTGGGAGGGTAGCATTTTAAAGTGTTTGATAGGTTACACTACATGTGTGCATGGAGCTAAAGAAAACTTAGCATGGTTATGCATGGGCATTGTCTCAAAGAAAGCGTATTATTCAGGATTGTAAAAGCTTGAGATACAATTTTTTTTAGAGTTGGAGCAGAGATCCTGTAACATAGGTACTTAATTTTCTTTTTGATATTCAGCAATCATTTCATGTACCTGTTGAAATATACATTTAAATGTTCCTCTTTGAAGGTCAAGAAGCAACACGGCTCCTCTACACAATATTGTTCGATGGTAGTCTAAAAAGAACTGGTAATTTTACTGTCTCCAAGGTAGATGTCTGACAATAGAACGAATTATATTTTTACACCACTATTTCATAGTCGTTATGCAAAAGGTGTGTATAGACTCAACAAAATGATTTTTTTTATTACATATATAGGCAGTAACAGGTAAGTATAATTTATATTTCCTTTTATGGATTGAAGGTGGTCATCTGCAGCATTCGAAACATTGGGCCTGTTGAAAAGAAAGTGAAAAGTAAGTTATAATTAATATTGCATGGTTTAAAGATGAATAGTTGTTGAAATAAAAACTTTATAAGTATTTATATGGTAAACATAGTTCCAGGGTCAGAATATGTGGTATCATAACCTGGATATCGGCACGCAAAGTAGTTTTGTTCAGTGCCAGTAACTACTGTGGAAGTTTGTGCTTTTTAAAACCAATTTTTTTTTAGTTTTGCCAAAGTTTGTTATAATGGTGAGGGCACAGCAGCTTCCACTGCAATAACGTTTTAGAAACACGATGGCAAAAGAAGTCACACAATGACAAAACTAAAAAGATGACCATCAATTTTAGACTTACTGCCTTTGCCAATGTTTGTTTAATTTTGTTTTCCACCTCTAGTAAAAGAGAGAGGGACCCCAAAACCAAAGGGATAGGGTTCCACAGTTGACACAAGTCAAAAAATAATTCCCTTTGGGCGAATTAACACTAATACATAGGTACTCACAGACATACAGTGGTCTGACCAATAACCAACATGTAACAAGGAAGCAATGAAAATTGGCGAAAATTTAAATATATGTGAAAACACTCTAGAAGAATAAAATATTAAAACAGTTTATTAAGCATACATTACATAAATTAAAAACTGAAAATTGGGAAACACATACAGGACGGAATAATAATCAATGAAATCAACATTCCAATAAAAAAGGAGCTACAGGGAAAAGGAATGAACTCAAACACTAAACAGTTATATTGAATCTTCCTTAATTTATCAACCCGGATTAACTCCTTGCATCGACGCGTTTCGGCGGTATATTCAGTTAGAACCCGCCTTCATCAGGACAGTGCGTATAAATGTTTCCCAATACTTCTGAAAATTAAATAAAATCAGTCTTAGTCATAACTCATAGACGCAACAGATCAAATTTAACAACAGGAGTAAAAGTGATATCCCTAAAAAACATAATGTATGTAACTCAATTTTTAAACACACAAAAACATTGCTTCCAATATACAACACATAGAACACCAAATACATACATAAGGTTAGCCAATTCATAGCCGAAGACCAGAAAATTCATTATATTACATAGGTAAATTCCTCATGTTTTACTGTAAGAAGCCCTTCTTATATTCCCAGGTTTTAGCCAGGAACATATGATCAAACATTGTTACGGGTTTTATTAGAGAAAACACTGCATATATAAGAAAGAGGTGGCAATGCGGAACGTCATGGTATATCACCTACCTCTAGCAAGCAAGGGGTCTGGCCGTGTATCATAAAGGGTATGCTGCCTCCTTATAGTTAAGTGGAGATATTCGTCCAGCGAATTATCTTCTTTGAATACACAGAATTCCTAATTGCGGAATAAGTGAAACCTCATATTAAATGTGTATCAAGGCCAATGTTTCAATCAACGAATAATAGGGTTGGTTCTTTCTCTACCTCATATTTTTAACAAAGTAGCATTTATCCACTTTGTCACAGACAAGCTTTTTATCCATCTAGAAGAGCTTTTTATTAAATCAAAATCTTAATACTTTCACTAATGATATTGATAGCGGGCATATCCCTCCTAATAACATATCATGTATGCCACCTATATAGGTGGTAATATGTCATGCTAAAACACATCACTATTGCATAGAGTCCTCATAACTCTCTTTACATCAGGTGTGCCTTTAACACCAAGATAAAAAGAGGGTGTCACAATAGATAATGCAGAAATAGTAGTGCAATGAGTGGCTCTCCACTCTCTCCACTTACTGATAAAAAATACTTGCGAAGGTCTTTATTAAAGTTTCAGCGCAGATGACAGGTCCAGTGTTATGGCTGGTAACTGAAAACAAAGAACATGCTATTATTGGCTGGATATCAACCGGTTCACAACTACTTCTGTTAACACGAAGCACTAATTATACTCACAAAATCATAAGAACACGGTGTCCCATACACGCGGTAAATCTATCGTCAACTTCAATAATCAATTCAACATGAAGCGTTTTTCAACACGGTGGGGGTTCAGGGTTCCGATAAAATACCCTCGACCAAACACGAGACAGTTTACTTCGTGTAAGTCCTGCATGTTGGGATAAGGCAAAAAAACGGACACAGACTGTGTAAGAAAGCGTGTCCCTCTAACAGCGGCGCGTTTAAAAATAATGCCTCCCATTTCTGTCAGTTACCTTTTTTATGAAGGTCTCGAGCGTCCCGCGTGAATATCTGCTCGTGTAGCCGGCTTCTAGCAACTGCAGAGACCGACCCGTGTTAAATACCTAAGCTCACATATTCAAGGGCGTCTTTGATGACGAACGCGGAAGTAATGGGAAGTGATGACAGACTCCCAAGAGATAAACCGCGTTTGTAGATAACCCTGGAAGACTTTTTGTTAAAAGAACATTATTTTCTCACGATCCCTTTAATAGGGTTTAAATTAAAAGTACATTATTTGTAATGAATAGCACTATACACCACCTCTTTATGTGTGTAGATCATATGGGTGTGTAATACTTCGTAATTAATCAGAAGTGAAGAAAGACTCCCGAAATATGCATCACGTTTCTAAATGTCTAAGGAGGATTTATTTTTATATAGAAATATAGAGAATATTTTCTCGCGATTATTTACAAAGAATATACCAAACCACACCACAATATCATATGTGTGGACCATGTGGATGTGTTATACATCGTATTTTGTTGCCCTTTTTAAGGTTATGGTTGAGCTAGATACGCTCGTTAAACCAAAATATATCGGCATAATCCACGCATCATGCACCCTTAGTGCGGGTATTGCCGAAAAGAGTCTACAAAATACGCATCTAGATTTCCCTGTATACAAAAGGTGTAAACATGACAAATACCTGACCAGTGCAGTCATGACCGATAGGTACCTACCTATTTGCACCCAAAGCATTAATTCCTGGTTACTAGGCACCGACAACCCAAATCAGATATGGCCAATAAACTGGTTGGTCACATAAATTCGTACAGATAGCTGCTAAACCACCTTATAGACTAATATTCCAGATACAAACAGATCGGATCCATATGAAGCAGAAAAATTAAATTGCTCCAATGATACGATCCCACTCTTCCCTCGAATTCAGACCCCTTTTAACTGTGTCGAGGTAGGAGATATACCACTGTTCTCTCTCCTTTCTTCTGGAAACAATATTGCCGCCTCTTTTACCTATTTTGATTTTTTCCATGATGAACCAGCCAAATTCAGATTCCTTGTGTCCCATCTCTAGGAAATGGGCAACGATGGGGGCAGTTACTTTTTTAGTTTTAATGGCTGATCTATGTTCCTGGAGCCTTGTGCGTACCTCTCTGCCCGTTTCTCCAACATAACAGAGGCCGCACGGGCATTGGAGCAAATAAATGACATTTTTACTTCTACAGTTATTGTGGGTCTTACATACTATCTGTTTGGTGTTACATACAATCTCTGAGCCCACAATACACTGAGTACAGATGTTACAATTACCACATTTGGTTGTTCCAATGACCCTTGTGCCATCAATAGTTCTTGGTTTCTCTATAGGTTCCTCTTTATAAGTATGAACTAACAGGTCACGAAGATTTTTATTCTTTTTGAACGCAAATAGAGGTTTCTCAAGCACAAGTTCTTCTTCATAGTTTAGGATATGCCAATGCCTGTTCACAACATTTTTAATCTGATTGCTCAGATTCGAAAACTTACTGACAAAAACAACTTTATTCAGGGGCTCCTTTTCTTTGGGAGTATTTCGAATTAGAACATCCCGGTCGTAAAACCGAGCTCTTTTCATAGAATTAGAAAGGAGTTTTTTGGGGTATCCCCTATCTTTGAATTTCCGTCTTAGGTCTTCAGCGTGTTTATAATAGTCATCTAGGTCAGAACAGTTTCGTCGAAGACGAAGAAACTGACTAAAGGGGATACTCTCCCTCTGTGATTTTGGATGAAAGCTGGAAAATTCTAACAATGTGTTTTTTGCCATTGGTTTGGTGAACAGTTCAACTGCCAATACTCCATTACAGTTCTTAATACATAGATCTAAAAACTCAACCTTGCTGGTGCTGTATGTAGATGTGAATTTTAAGTTAGGATCTCCTAAATTGATCCAAGCAAGGAATTCCTCAAGTAGTTCCGTTGGTCCTTCCCAGATGAAAAAAATATCGTCTATGTAGCGGTACCAGCCCGCTACATTTTCGAAAAAGGGGGCCATTTCATTATTTATATGTATGGTCTCAAAGTTGCCCACATATAGACAGGCTAGACTAGGGGCACATGTGGCCCCCATACTGGTCCCTTTAAGCTGCCTATAGTAATCACTCTTGAAGAGGAACACGTTGTTGGTGAGAATGAGTCTCACACACTCAACAATGAACTCTCTATTTGCTCCACCAAGGTCTTGGTCAGCGAGAACTCCATCTATGACCTCAATAGTGTCCATCTGTGGGATGTTGGTATACAAAGACTCAATGTCTAGGGTTACCAGACATTGAGTCTCCTCCCAGAATGGGGTGCCCTCAATCAAGGATATAATGTGCGCTGAATCTCGCACGTATGATTTTAAGTTACACACAATGGGTCTTAAAAAATGGTCAACATACTTACTGACCGGCTCCAATAATGAGTCTATACTGCTCATTATTGGGCGCATAGGTGGATTCAATTTGTTCTTGTGTACTTTAGGCAGGCCATAAATGGCTGGTGTTTTAGGCTCTAAGTTATTTAGGAAACAGAATTCTTCTTCACAAATATAACCAGCCTCCTTGGCTTCTGTAAGTAGAGCTAGGCATTCTTTTGCTACTTTTTCCAGACTAGCTTCAGTGGTACGGGCGTAGTGTTCGCCAACTCCAAGTAGACTGAGCATACGCTGCTCATAGTCTCCAGTGTCGAAGACGACCACCCCGCCCCCTTATCTGCTGGCTTAATAGTAAGAGAGCCATCTTCCTTCAAGCGGTTGAGGGCCTCTCTTTCACTAACTGAGATATTGTGATTGTAGCAACGCTTCTCCTTTTCAAACAGCTTATGAATGCCACTTTCAACAGCTGTTTCGAAAGCTTCTATGTTTATATTTACCATGCTCAGGGTAGGAGTAAATTTAGATTTAGGTTTCAGCCCAGAGATGTTAGTTTTCTCTCTACTCTCTCTGTTCTCAAAAAATCTTCTGAGTCTAATCTTCCTGAAAAATGAACGTAAGTCTTTCTCAAACTGGAATTTATCCAGATGAGTCGAAGGAACAAAACTAAAGCCTTTACTAAGAATCCCTATCTCTGCATCACTCAGGATTTTACTTGACAGGTTGATCACTGGTAGTTTGGTTGTTTCCAATACTTCTTGTTCCGGGTACTTAGATACTCCTGTTGAGGAGGTGCTTGGTTGTAACTCTGCTGAGGAGGTCCCTGATTGTAGTTCTGTTGAGGAGGTCCTTGATTGTAATTTTGTTGGGGGTGTCCCTGGTTCTGATATTGTTGTCTCCCTCGGTTGAAGTGGCCCTGACCTCGGTTCCCATTGTAGGTCTGTCCTCTCCTTGGGCGCGGTTCTAAAAAAAAACCCTGGTCATAGCTATTTCTACCCGCCTCACTGACATCTTCTTCCTCTGAACCAGAACACGATGAGTTCGAAAAGGTCACCTGCTTGTTACCCCCTCTAGAGTATATCTGCCTATTAGGGGGTCAATCCCAGTTACCACTATATTTGTTCTGAAAATAGTTTTCTTTTAAAAAAGGGTAGGTTTTCTCTTCAGCATATTGTTCAATATCTTTTTTTAGCTTGTTAGTTTTTTTATTAAGCAGATAGGTACTGTACCCCTCAACATCTCTATTGATGTCTGCAAGCTTCTTTTTGGCCTCTTCAAGAGCCGGACTGTTTTTAAGCTCTTCTTCTAACTTATCAATTTCCTCTTTTTCCAGAATGATTAAGCCTTGCGCTGTTTCGATAATTAAGAGCATCCAGTCTCTGCTACATCTGTTTGAGATAAGTGCCCAGGTTTCAAGGAACTTTCTGTTCTCTGTGAATACTCCCGGTTCATTACGAACCTGTAACCCAATAGGGATAATGCCAGATGTTACATATTCGACCAGGAAGTCAGCATGGGCCTCAGTTCGGATTAGTTTTTTCTTTAGATTCACAAGTTTGCCACAGTTCTCCCCTTTACCGGAGGCAACTGTGATTCTGTTACCACTTTTAGTACTAATAATGCGGTGAAGTTGATCTTCACTGAATCGAATGTCTTAATTTTATCCATCATAGATAATAATCCCTTGTACAATAGTCTTAACGCTCAGTGGCAAAACGCAGCTCTCCAGTCCAAAGGACCGAGCACAGAATCTCTAGTAAAAGAGAGAGGGACCCCAAAACCAAAGGGATAGGGTTCCACAGTTGACACAAGTCAAAAAATAATTCCCTTTGGGCGAATTAACACTAATACATAGGTACTCACAGACATACAGTGGTCTGACCAATAACCAACATGTAACAAGGAAGCAATGAAAATTGGCGAAAATTTAAATATATGTGAAAACACTCTAGAAGAATAAAATATTAAAACAGTTTATTAAGCATACATTACATAAATTAAAAACTGAAAATTGGGAAACACATACAGGACGGAATAATAATCAATGAAATCAACATTCCAATAAAAAAGGAGCTACAGGGAAAAGGAATGAACTCAAACACTAAACAGTTATATTGAATCTTCCTGAATTTATCAACCCGGATTAACTCCTTGCATCGACGCGTTTCGGCGGTATATTCAGTTAGAACCCGCCTTCATCAGGACAGTGCGTATAAATGTTTCCCAATACTTCTGAAAATTAAATAAAATCAGTCTTAGTCATAACTCATAGACGCAACAGATCAAATTTAACAACAGGAGTAAAAGTGATATCCCTAAAAAACATAATGTATGTAACTCAATTTTTAAACACACAAAAACATTGCTTCCAATATACAACACATAGAACACCAAATACATACATAAGGTTAGCCAATTCATAGCCGAAGACCAGAAAATTCATTATATTACATAGGTAAATTCCTCATGTTTTACTGTAAGAAGCCCTTCTTATATTCCCAGGTTTTAGCCAGGAACATATGATCAAACATTGTTACGGGTTTTATTAGAGAAAACACTGCATATATAAGAAAGAGGTGGCAATGCGGAACGTCATGGTATATCACCTACCTCTAGCAAGCAAGGGGTCTGGCCGTGTATCATAAAGGGCATGCTGCCTCCTTATAGTTAAGTGGAGATATTCGTCCAGCGAATTATCTTCTTTGAATACACAGAATTCCTAATTGCGGAATAAGTGAAACCTCATATTAAATGTGTATCAAGGCCAATGTTTCCATCAACGAATAATAGGGTTGGTTCTTTCTCTACCTCATATTTTTAACAAAGTAGCATTTATCCACTTTGTCACAGACAAGCTTTTTATCCATCTAGAAGAGCTTTTTATTAAATCAAAATCTTAATACTTTCACTAATGATATTGATAGCGGGCATATCCCTCCTAATAACATATCATGTATGCCACCTATATAGGTGGTAATATGTCATGCTAAAACACATCACTATTGCATAGAGTCCTCATAACTCTCTTTACATCAGGTGTGCCTTTAACACCAAGATAAAAAGAGGGTGTCACAATAGATAATGCAGAAATAGTAGTGCAATGCGTGGCTCTCCACTCTCTCCACTTACTGATAAAAAATACTTGCGAAGGTCTTTATTGAAGTTTCAGCGCAGATGACAGGTCCAGCGTTATGGCTGGTAACTGAAAACAAAGAACATGCCATTATTGGCTGGATATCAACCGGTTCACAACTACTTCTGTTAACACGAAGCACTAATTATACTCACAAAATCATAAGAACACGGTGTCCCATACACGCGGTAAATCTATCGTCAACTTCAATAATCAATTCAACATGAAGCGTTTTTCAACACGGTGGGGGTTCAGGGTTCCGATAAAATACCCTCGACCAAACACGAGACAGTTTACTTCGTGTAAGTCCTGCATGTTGGGATAAGGCAAAAAAACGGACACAGACTGTGTAAGAAAGCGTGTCCCTCTAACAGCTGCGCATTTAAAAATAATGCCTCCCATTTCTGTCAGTTACCTTTTTTATGAAGGTCTCGAGCGTCCCGCGTGAATATCTGCTCGTGTAGCCGGCTTCTAGCAACTGCAGAGACCGACCCGTGTTAAATACCTAAGCTCACATATTCAAGGGCGTCTTTGATGACGAACGCGGAAGTAATGGGAGGTGATGACAGACTCCCAAGAGATAAACCGCGTTTGTAGATAACCCTGGAAGACTTTTTGTTAAAAGAACATTATTTTCTCACGATCCCTTTAATAGGGTTTAAATTAAAAGTACATTATTTGTAATGAATAGCACTATACACCACCTCTTTATGTGTGTAGATCATATGGGTGTGTAATACTTCGTAATTAATCAGAAGTGAAGAAAGACTCCCGAAATATGCATCAAGTTTCTAAATGTCTAAGGAGGATTTATTTTTATATAGAAATATAGAGAATATTTTCTCGCGATTATTTACAAAGAATATACCAAACCACACCACAATATCATATGTGTGGACCATGTGGATGTGTTATACATCGTATTTTGTTGCCCTTTTTAAGGTTATGGTTGAGCTAGATACGCTCGTTAAACCAAAATATATCGGCATGATCCACGCATCATGCACCCTTAGTGCGGGTATTGCCGAAAAGAGTCTACAAAATACGCATCTAGATTTCCCTGTATACAAAAGGTGTAAACATGACAAATACCTGACCAGTGCAGTCATGACCGATAGGTACCTACCTATTTGCACCCAAAGCATTAATTCCTGGTTACTAGGCACCGACAACCCAAATCAGATATGGCCAATAAACTGGTTGGTCACATAAATTCGTACAGATAGCTGCTAAACCACCTTATAGACTAATATTCCAGATACAAACAGATCGGATCCATATGAAGCAGAAAAATTAAATTGCTCCAATGATACGATCCCACTCTTCCCTCGAATTCAGACCCCTTTTAACTGTGTCGAGGTAGGAGATATACCACTGTTCTCTCTCCTTTCTTCTGGAAACAATATTGCCGCCTCTTTTACCTATTTTGATTTTTTCCATGATGAACCAGCCAAATTCAGATTCCTTGTGTCCCATCTCTAGGAAATGGGCAACGATGGGGGCAGTTACTTTTTTAGTTTTAATGGCTGATCTATGTTCCTGGAGCCTTGTGCGTACCTCTCTGCCCGTTTCTCCAACATAACAGAGGCCGCACGGGCATTGGAGCAAATAAATGACATTTTTACTTCTACAGTTATTGTGGGTCTTACATACTATCTGTTTGGTGTTACATACAATCTCTGAGCCCACAATACACTGAGTACAGATGTTACAATTACCACATTTGGTTGTTCCAATGACCCTTGTGCCATCAATAGTTCTTTGTTTCTCTATAGGTTCCTCTTTATAAGTATGAACTAACAGGTCACGAAGATTTTTATTCTTTTTGAACGCAAATAGAGGTTTCTCAAGCACAAGTTCTTCTTCATAGTTTAGGATATGCCAATGCCTGTTCACAACATTTTTAATCTGATTGCTCAGATTCGAAAACTTACTGCCAAAAACAACTTTATTCAGGGGCTCCTTTTCTTTGGGAGTATTTCGAATTAGAACATCCGGTCGTAAAACCGAGCTCTTTTCATAGAATTAGAAAGGAGTTTTTTGGGGTATCCCCTATCTTTGAATTTCCGTCTTAGGTCTTCAGCGTGTTTATAATAGTCATCTAGGTCAGAACAGTTTCGTCGAAGACGAAGAAACTGACTAAAGGGGATACTCTCCCTCTGTGATTTTGGATGAAAGCTGGAAAATTCTAACAATGTGTTTTTTGCCATTGGTTTGGTGAACAGTTCAACTGCCAATACTCCATTACAGTTCTTAATACATAGATCTAAAAACTCAACCTTGCTGGTGCTGTATGTAGATGTGAATTTTAAGTTAGGATCTCCTAAATTGATCCAAGCAAGGAATTCCTCAAGTAGTTCCGTTGGTCCTTCCCAGATGAAAAAAATATCGTCTATGTAGCGGTACCAGCCCGCTACATTTTCGAAAAAGGGGGCCATTTCATTATTTATATGTATGGTCTCAAAGTTGCCCACATATAGACAGGCTAGACTAGGGGCACATGTGGCCCCCATACTGGTCCCTTTAAGCTGCCTATAGTAATCACTCTTGAAGAGGAACACGTTGTTGGTGAGAATGAGTCTCACACACTCAACAATGAACTCTCTATTTGCTCCACCAAGGTCTTGGTCAGCGAGAACTCCATCTATGACCTCAATAGTGTCCATCTGTGGGATGTTGGTATACAAAGACTCAATGTCTAGGGTTACCAGACATTGAGTCTCCTCACAAAATGGGGTGCCCTCAATCAAGGATATAATGTGCGCTGAATCTCGCACGTATGATTTTAAGTTACACACAATGGGTCTTAAAAAATGGTCAACATACTTACTGACCGGCTCCAATAATGAGTCTATACTGCTCACTATTGGGCGCATAGGTGGATTCAATTTGTTCTTGTGTACTTTAGGCAGGCCATAAACGGCTGGTGTTTTAGGCTCTAAGTTATTTAGGAAACAGAATTCTTCTTCACAAATATAACCAGCCTCCTTGGCTTTCAACGATAGGGGATACCCCAAAAAACTCCTTTCTAATTCTATGAAAAGAGCTCGGTTTTACGACCGGGATGTTCTAATTCGAAATACTCCCAAAGAAAAGGAGCCCCTGAATAAAGTTGTTTTTGTCAGTAAGTTTTCGAATCTGAGCAATCAGATTTAAAATGTTGTGAACAGGCATTGGCATATCCTAAACTATGAAGAAGAACTTGTGCTTGAGAAACCTCTATTTGCGTTCAAAAAGAATAAAAATCTTCGTGACCTGTTAGTTCATACTTATAAAGAGGAACCTATAGAGAAACAAAGAACTATTGATGGCACAAGGGTCATTGGAACAACCAAATGTGGTAATTGTAACATCTGTACTCAGTGTATTGTGGGCTCAGAGATTGTATGTAACACCAAACAGATAGTATGTAAGACCCACAATAACTGTAGAAGTAAAAATGTCATTTATTTGCTCCAATGCCCGTGCGGCCTCTGTTATGTTGGAGAAACGGGCAGAGAGGTACGCACAAGGCTCCAGGAACATAGATCAGCCATTAAAACTAAAAAAGTAACTGCCCCCATCGTTGCCCATTTCCTAGAGATGGGACACAAGGAATCTGAATTTGGCTGGTCCATCATGGAAAAAATCAAAATAGGTAAAAGAGGCGGCAATATTGTTTCCAGAAGAAAGGAGAGAGAACAGTGGTATATCTCCTACCTCGACACAGTTGAAAGGGGTCTGAATTCGAGGGAAGAGTGGGATCGTATCATTGGAGCAATTTAATTTTTCTGCTTCATATGGATCCGATCTGTTTGTATCTGGAATATTAGTCTATAAGGTGGTTTAGCAGCTATCTGTACGAATTTATGTGACCAACCAGTTTATTGGCCATATCTGATTTGGGTTGTCGGTGCCTAGTAACCAGGAATTAATGCTTTGGGTGCAAATAGGTAGGTACCTATCGGTCATGACTGCACTGGTCAGGTATTTGTCATGTTTACACCTTTTGTATACAGGGAAATCTAGATGCGTATTTTGTAGACTCTTTTCGGCAATACCCGCACTAAGGGTGCATGATGCGTGGATCATGCCGATATATTTTGGTTTAACGAGCGTATCTAGCTCAACCATAACCTTAAAAAGGGCAACAAAATACGATGTATAACACATCCACATGGTCCACACATATGATATTGTGGTGTGGTTTGGTATATTCTTTGTAAATAATCGCGAGAAAATATTCTCTATATTTCTATATAAAAATAAATCCTCCTTAGACATTTAGAAACGTGATGCATATTTCGGGAGTCTTTCTTCACTTCTGATTAATTACGAAGTATTACACACCCATATGATCTACACACATAAAGAGGTGGTGTATAGTGCTATTCATTACAAATAATGTACTTTTAATTTAAACCCTATTAAAGGGATCGTGAGAAAATAATGTTCTTTTAACAAAAAGTCTTCCAGGGTTATCTACAAACGCGGTTTATCTCTTGGGAGTCTGTCATCACTTCCCATTACTTCCGCGTTCGTCATCAAAGACGCCCTTGAATATGTGAGCTTAGGTATTTAACACGGGTCGGTCTCTGCAGTTGCTAGAAGCCGGCTACACGAGCAGATATTCACGCGGGACGCTCGAGACCTTCATAAAAAAGGTAACTGACAGAAATGGGAGGCATTATTTTTAAACGCGCCGCTGTTAGAGGGACACGCTTTCTTACACAGTCTGTGTCCGTTTTTTTGCCTTATCCCAACATGCAGGACTTACACGAAGTAAACTGTCTCGTGTTTGGTCGAGGGTATTTTATCAGAACCCTGAACCCCCACCGTGTTGAAAAACGCTTCATGTTGAATTGATTATTGAAGTTGACGATAGATTTACCGCGTGTATGGGACACCGTGTTCTTATGATTTTGTGAGTATAATTAGTGCTTCGTGTTAACAGAAGTAGTTGTGAACCGGTTGATATCCAGCCAATAATGGCATGTTCTTTGTTTTCAGTTACCAGCCATAACGCTGGACCTGTCATCTGCGCTGAAACTTTAATAAAGACCTTCGCAAGTATTTTTTATCAGTAAGTGGAGAGAGTGGAGAGCCACTCATTGCACTACTATTTCTGCATTATCTATTGTGACACCCTCTTTTTATCTTGGTGTTAAAGGCACACCTGATGTAAAGAGAGTTATGAGGACTCTATGCAATAGTGATGTGTTTTAGCATGACATATTACCACCTATATAGGTGGCATACATGATATGTTATTAGGAGGGATATGCCCGCTATCAATATCATTAGTGAAAGTATTAAGATTTTGATTTAATAAAAAGCTCTTCTAGATGGATAAAAAGCTTGTCTGTGACAAAGTGGATAAATGCTACTTTGTTAAAAATATGAGGTAGAGAAAGAACCAACCCTATTATTCGTTGATGGAAACATTGGCCTTGATACACATTTAATATGAGGTTTCACTTATTCCGCAATTAGGAATTCTGTGTATTCAAAGAAGATAATTCGCTGGACGAATATCTCCACTTAACTATAAGGAGGCAGCATACCCTTTATGATACACGGCCAGACCCCTTGCTTGCTAGAGGTAGGTGATATACCATGACGTTCCGCATTGCCACCTCTTTCTTATATATGCAGTGTTTTCTCTAATAAAACCCGTAACAATGTTTGATCATATGTTCCTGGCTAAAACCTGGGAATATAAGAAGGGCCTCTTACAGTAAAACATGAGGAATTTACCTATGTAATATAATGAATTTTCTTGTCTTCGGCTATGAATTGGCTAACCTTATGTATGTATTTGGTGTTCTATGTGTTGTATATTGGAAGCAGTGTGTTTAAAAATTGAGTTACATACATTATGTTTTTTAGGGATATCACTTTTACTCCTGTTGTTAAATTTGATCTGTTGCGTCTATGAGTTATGACTAAGACTGATTTTATTTAATTTTCAGAAGTATTGGGAAACATTTATACGCACTGTCCTGATGAAGGCGGGTTCTAACTGAATATACCGCCGAAACGCGTCGATGCAAGGAGTTAATCCGGGTTGATAAATTAAGGAAGATTCAATATAACTGTTTAGTGTTTGAGTTCATTCCTTTTCCCTGTAGCTCCTTTTTTATTGGAATGTTGATTTCATTGATTATTATTCCGTCCTGTATGTGTTTCCCAATTTTCAGTTTTTAATTTATGTAATGTATGCTTAATAAACTGTTTTAATATTTTATTCTTCTAGAGTGTTTTCACATATATTTAAATTTTCGCCAATTTTCATTGCTTCCTTGTTACATGTTGGTTATTGGTCAGACCACTGTATGTCTGTGAGTACCTATGTATTAGTGTTAATTCGCCCAAAGGGAGTAATTTTGTTTTCCATACTGTTTTTGAAACTAGTTACAGAGATTTCCCTGAATGACATTTTTGAGAAATTGTATGGATCAACACGTTACTAAAACATTCTGAAAAAAAAAAGGTAAGTGAAATTTTATAGTAGTTAAGCAAAATGTTTTTTTCTTGCTATCTCTTTTTTATGAACATTTTAGTTTGAAAGGAAAGAATCATCAATCTTGTTGTTAAGCTTCTGCAATTATTTCCATCAAATCGCAGAGCATTCTGGGAGCAGGAAACATAGCCTCATAGTAGTAATCTTTGCAAATGTGTGTACACTTTTTTTTACTAGAAAAGCTGTCAGTAGTGTAGTCTCAGCTTACAACATTTATTTTGAACACTCACTCTAATAATAATGACTTTGGATCAATGTTGTGGAAGGTCATTAACATATGGACACAAATATTACCTCGGCAGTAGACAGTTCCCATTCCTGCTCCAGAATGTTTTATTGAAAATTGGCAGCTGAAGGATTTGTGCTGCAGGGGATGGGACTACTTGTTCAAAAGACAAAGTAAATGTGAATTTTTGATAGCCCTGGCCCCAATAAATATATCATGGTGATCATTGAGAGGTGGAAGAGTTCCTGATAAGTATACGTGGGTCAGACGTGTTTCAGAGCTGTATGCTTTTGTATACTTCAGGCATGATAGTAGTTCAGTGAGAGCTTATAACATTTACTTAGAGTGTCCGGCTGAATAATAAAGGCATTGAAATATTGAAGCATAAATACAGGTTTGAAAAGTATTAACACATGGGCAAACATATTACCTTAACTGCAGACAGTGCCCTTCCCTGACCTATTACGTGGTACTGCTAAGTGGTAGGGAAAGGGTTTGTACTGCTGGGAGTTGGCCCATCGCCCTGACTTGGACCCTTGATGTTTGGTAGAGCGAAACGATAGACGAGTCTTCTGGTGATGTCATCGATATCTCAGTTAAGTATAAGTGGAGCGTCTCCCAGTCCTTAGTTTGGTCTTAGTTTTGGGTATCCCTTCGGGATCTTTGATTTGGAACTTGCAAGTACCAAAGCCGAAGGACTCGTGTATTCACGAGAATATCGTAATCGATAATCCTTTGAAGTTTGAAGCTATACTAGAGAGCGAAGATGCCTGGTCTTAGCAGACTTGGAAATTTGTTTTGTTGTGGTAGCAATAGGGATTCCCGATTGGAGGACTCATGTAGGGTTCCTCCGATTGGAACTCCAACCTATGAATTATATGTGAAACATGGAGTAGGCCCCATCACATACAATGAAGTGTGGATCAAATACACCAGAAAAGATGGTGTTTTAAAATGGCCCCAATATGGTAGCTTTGACACGGAAATCCTAGATAACCTCGAAGTTAAACTTTTTAAGAAGAAAGCCCGGCCGGCAATGTTTGACTCTTTCCGCCTATGGCGTAAGGAGGCCAAACAGAAGGAAATTAAATTAGCAAAGAAAAATAAGAGAGAAAGGGGTGTCTCGATAATGCAAGCTGCTATGCAGTATAAAGACAATGAAGAAGAACAGATGAGTGAGCAGTTGCACAGGCAACGTAAAATGGTGATAGATAAATGCTATCCAGTTTTGCCGCCTCGTCAGCAAGATGCGACAAAAGAGCTTGAAAAAGATCCCCTAATGTCGCATTTGTTAAATTCGCCACCCCCCTATGCGCAGAATGCTACGGCACCTCCGCAACCTTTAGTTGCGCAACCTTTGGTTGTTCTGCCTCCTGTTCCTCCACAGCACCCATCAGCTGTTCTTCAGCTGGCTCCTGCTCCTCCGGTGCAGCCTCCTCAAGGGCCACCGGCTTTTACATCTGCTCTTCCTATACTTCCTACAACTTTGACTACTATAACGACTACCACTCCTGGTACTCCTCCTGACACTGCCTCTGCATCTGCCTCGTCTCACCCTGCTTTCCCGCTTGTCTTTTCATCGACTTCTCCTTCTGTTCGACAAAGATTGGCTAGTACTGTTACTAGTATTTTATATCCTTTCTTTGGAGCGGCAAGTCCGGCTCCTGTCTCTGAGCATAAACAGTTGCGTAGCCAACAGCCTGATTCTAGGGAGAAGGAAACGTTAAACCATTTGGCACATAGATGGATGACTGACCCGACAAGATTTGGTCTAGAGTCTGTTATGGATGTCTTCCATCAGTGGGAAGCATCAAAGCAGAGATACATTTTTGAGAAAATGTGTGCTTTTCTGTGTGAAGATTTAGAGGAAAATGATTTGGACTCTAATCCGCCCGAGTTGAGCCATGTACGGTTCGAATTTTCAAAAGGCACAATTGTGGGTTCAGATGTTGAGAAAGCAGTTGCGACGTTGTTGTCGCTTAGGACTGAGGGTGCTTCTAAGTCGTTGTTTGAGTCTGATTACTCTGTCAAGAAGAAAGGAAGACAATATCCCATGAGAGAAGTTCCCCCACAATGGAGGGAAGGGGACCTACCAGCTAACCCACCTATTCAGCCTCATTTCCAGCGTGTGTGGGTACATGTTCCTTGGAAGCGAGCTGAAGTTTTGGCCCTTAAGCAGACATTGCCTGATCCCCGTAAAAATCCTGCAGGGTATTACAAAGAGTTGTCACAGACTGCTGGGTCATGTATCATGAATTTAGCGGATATAGACATGTTGTTTGGGAACGTTGTTCCACAGCCTTTATGGGGAAAGATTCGTCATACAGATCATGATCAGGAGTTGGGTGACTCATGGGCTAATATTGCTGCTGCAGATGCCCTACAAATTGGTGGTGCTAAGCCTGAGCCTTTAGTAGCAGAACGTCCTGGTAAGATCATTGATTATATGAAAACTATAATGCCTGCAATGCGTGTAAATTGGGATAAGTTGTCTGCGTGTAAGCAGAAGAAAGATGAAACGGTGTCTGATTTCTTCACCAGGTTTGAAGAAACGTTTGTCGACCACAGTGGTCAAGATATGAGCACAGAAGGTGGTCAGCGACTGTTCATCAATAAATTTGTGCACAATCTGCTTCCCGAGTTGTGCAAAAAGTTAAAAGATTCAGAGAGTTCTTGGGCAGTTTCCTCTTCAGCACAGATATTGGCTACTGCACAGTATTACGAAAATAGAGACAAAGATGAGAAAGATAGAGCAGAAAAGAAAACTAAAGAGTGGAAAATGAAGGTTCTGTTACAGCAAGCATATCCGCCACGTGGTGGTAGTGGCCAGAATAATGGTGGTCAGAATAACTATCAGAATAATTATCAGCAACCTCAACAGTTTCAAAGGCAAGGAGTCGAGTATACTCAACCACGTGTCCCTGTAGGTCCCAATCAGTGTTCATATTGTAAGGAAGAGGGTCATTTTAAGTATAGTTGCCCTGTCTTGTTACAGCGCGCGAATGGTGTGTCAAACACAAGAGGTAGAGGTGTTCAGCAAGCGCCTAGAGGTAGAGGACGTGGAAACGTCCCTCAGAATGCACGTCCCCTTCCGCCTCAAAATTCTATGAATAGTTTTGATCAGCAGAATTAGGCGTCTGGTAGGACAGCTCAGTACTATGCTGATGATTACTATGCAGAAGATGAGAATATGGAAGGTAATGGTTGCTAGGACAGCCATAGACAAAGAGAGGGAGTTGTTTCAGTTCCAGTAGATCAGAGTGGACCTTACGTCGACGTGATTACATCAGGTGTGTCAGAACCTTTTCTGTTGGATACTGGTGCTACAAAGAGTTCTATTATGCACTCAAAACTCCCTGGCGCACCTTTGTCTGGCGAAATGAATGTTTCTGTAGGTTTTTCTGGCGCCCCGGTTAGGAACCCGATTTCTAGTCCTATGTCCCTTTCTGTTGGTCCTTGTGAATTCGAAGCACCCCTTATTCTGACAACAGGTTGTGGTGAAAACTTGTTGGGATTGGATCTGTTGAAAAGATTGTATGCGACTTTGTACTGTTCTCCTTCAGGAGTACAACTTACTTTAGGTAAGAAAGTGGTTTCCTCAATGTATTTGTCAAGGGATAAACTTCCAACAGAATTGTCGTTTCTTCCTGATATTCTTTGGGCTACTGGTCCTAATGATGTGGGTCTTTTAGAAATACCACCATATGTTGTAACATTGAAAGCCAATGTTAAAATGCCACGAATTCCCCAATACAAAATGTCTAATGAAGGTGAAAAAGCTTTACTAGCGATCGTTTACGATCTGATTGAAAAAGATGTGAATGAAGAAACAAGAGGCAACGTTTGCAATAGCCCTGTTCTGCCTGTTTTGAAACGTACTGATCCTTCCCAACCACCTGTTTACAGATTTGTGATTGATCTTAGAGAGGTGAATAAAATAGTTGTGCCACAATTCCCAGTTGTTCCTGACATTACTGCCCTATTGACTATGATTCCAGCTTCTGCCACCTGGTTTTCGGTGATTGACTTGAAGAATGCTTTCTTCAGCATCCCAATTGCTGAGGAGAGCAGGGATATTTTTGGCTTCAGTTTAGGAGGTAGAAGCTTCCGCTTTAAACGCGCTCCCCAGGGCTACTGTGAAAGTCCATCAATATATAGTCAGGCTTTAAAAACACAGCTTGATACGATTGTTTTACCTGACGGTGCTACTCTTGTACAGTACGTTGATGATTTGCTTGTTGCTGCAGATACTGAGGAAATCTATAAAGATGCCACGTTGTCATTGTTGCGTCATCTGTGTGATTTACATCACAAGGTGTCACTTTCCAAATTGCAATATTGTCGACAAGAAGTGACCTACTTAGGTCATCTCTTATCGAAGGAGGGAAGGAAACTGACCCCAGAGAGAATTCAGGCAATAGCGAAATTGAGTGTGCCAAGAACACAGAGAGAAGTGCGTGCTTTCTTGGGTATTACATCGTACTGTAGACAGTGGATACCAAATTTTTCCTTGCTGGCCAAACCCTTGGTGGTTTACGGTCAGATACACCGAATCCCGTTCCATGGTCTGAAGAGTGTCAGAAAAGTTTTTCCGAATTGCGCACAGCATTATGTTCGGCTCCTGTGTTGGGTACCCCCAACTACAGTAAACCCTTTACATTGTATGTCCATGAGAAAGAAGGTTGTGCATTGTCAGTGTTGACACAGCAAGCAGCGTCCATGTGCATATTTTTCGTCGACTTTGGATTCGGTAGCTAAAGCATTGCCGAGTTGTTTAAGAGCAACAGCGGCAGCAGCTGTTTCTATTCGACAGTCTGCTAGTCTAGTGATGAATAACATGTTAATTGTAATGGTCTCACATGCAGTAGACACGTTGTTAAACAGAACCAAGACACAGCACTTAACTAGTGCTCGATTGTCAGGTTACGAGTTGACATTGTTAGCGAGTCATGTACACATAAAAAGATGCAACACACTCAACCCAGCTACGTTGTTGCCAATTGTAGAGGAATTAGATGCTTCAGACCAGCATGATTGTTTTCTTAGAACAGAAGAAGAAACAAAAGGGAGAATAGATCTCCAGGATACTCCTCTTGCTGAATGTGATGGTACATTATGGGTGGATGGTTCATGTTTCAAGCTTCCGAATGGTGACACGACTGCATCATATGCTGTCACGACTTTGCATACGATTGTTGAAGCTGCAGGTATTCCACATAATTCAGCTCAAGCAGCAGAATTGATTGTAATTACACGAGCATGTGTGTTGTCGAAAGGAATGAAAGTGACCATCTACACCGACAGTCAGTATGCGTTTGGTGTGGCTCACAGTTTTGGACGATTGTGGAAAGAACGTGGGTTCCTGACTTCGCATGGAGCTAAGATTCAGCATGGTCAGTTGGTGAATGAGCTTCTTGAATCACTGACTTTGCCGTTGCAAGTTGCGATTGTGAAATGTAGCGCACACAAGAGGTGACTGATGATGCTGGTCATGGAAATGCATTTGCTGACGAAATCGCAAAAGAAACAGCGAGGAATGTGACGAGCCGAATGTATGTTGCAGGCCCTGCAAGATGGGTTGGTGATGTTGGAATGTGTGAAGACACGATAGAGAGTGTGAAGTCTATTCAAGCTGAGGCTACAGAGAAAGAGTTCAACATGTGTAGAGAAAGTACGGGTAAGATGGATGCAAATGGTTGTTGGATTGAATTGTCAGAGCATCAGAGATGGTTGCTACCCGATGCGTATGTGCTTGCAGTGGTTACAATGGCTCATGGAATGGCTCATATCAGCATGAAACGGATTTGCAAGTTGTTGGCTCCAGTATGGCAAAATTCAGGAATTCCCAAGTGTGAAGAGAATGTCGTCAAGAATTGCATGGTGTGTCTGAAGTACAATCCTGGTAGGGGAACCCCAACTCCAGCTGGTCATTTTGCACCTCCTACGTATCCGTTCGAGGTTTTGCAGCTAGATTTCATCCACATGGAGAGGTGCAACAACTTAAAATACGTACTTGTTGTTGTTTGTGCCTTCTCAAGATGGGTAGAAGCATATCCCCTAAAGGACAATACTGCCTTGTCCACAGCTAAAGCCCTTGTGAAAGAGTTCTTCCCTAGATTCGGGATGCCTAGAATGGTCTGGAGTGACAATGGGAGTGAATTTGTGGGTCGAGTGATGAAGAAAGTATGTGAAGGGCTAGGCATTCATCAGAAGTTTCACGCTGCAAATCACCCCCAATCAGCTGGACTAGTGGAATGCTACAATGGCACGCTAAAGTTAAAATTGGCCAAAATTCAAGCGAGCATTGGTCTTAAATGGCCTGATGCTCTACCCTTAGCACTCCTATCCACCAGAATGACTGTGCATTCGCGAGTGGGACTTAGTCCATATGAGATAGTTTTCGGCCGCCCGGCCAACATATGTGGAGTGCCAAGGCCCACAAAGTTCAGTGAAATCGAACACCCTGTTTTGCTTGACTATTTGTACGAATTGACGGCTAAATTGCGTGTTTTACACCAACAGGTCCACGACACCCTGCCTCCGGTCTCTGAAACTCCAGGTCATCCCATCGACCCTGGATCCTTGGTTCTCGTGAAGAACTTCCAGCGAACCAAGAACGACCAGCCCAGGTGGACCGGACCACACCTCGTCCTTCTTTCCACAAGATCAGCTGTTCGAGTGGAAGGGAAAAAGCACTGGATCCAAGGCGTACATTGTAAGAGGGTACCTTTACCTCTGCCGTATGATCGGTGGGTCCAGGAGGGTGTCGCTGACTCAGAGACTGAAACCGTGCCATGTTTTCTGCCTTTCAGTGATGCACGTGTAAAAGGAACACTTACTGAAAAAGAGAGTGACAACATTTTGCAACCAGCTGTATCACCGTCAGTTCCATTGGACACTACAGAGCCTGAACTCCTTTTCCGAGATCACACCATACCTGGAAAGCAAAGATACAATCTGAGGTCGAGAACTATGGACTAATAAAAACAAACTTTCTTTTTCAGTACTATTTCTGAAAAGCGCAGCTCTCCCATCTGAGAAACTTGCTTATTTTTGTTTTTCGAACCGCCATCCGGGTTCCGCTGCTAGGGCCGCGATTGCCCAAAGACTTTGGGGTGCAGCTGACGATGTTAGGTCGACAGTTCTGGTTGGTCTAAGGGAGTTGCCCTAGACTGACAGAAGCATTCCTTAGCAGAAACAACCTCCCATTGCGGGCAGCATTGTATAGAGGATGGAGTTTTTCGAGATGGAGAGACCTGCCAAGGAAACGAACTTTAAAAACAGAATATGTAAAATGATGACAAAGAAAAGCTTTTTGATATTGTGCATTTTCATGTTATTCAGTGTGATGATATTTTTAATAGGTTATGTTTTATTCTCTTTTCGAGTAACATTTACACCCACTACATAGCCTATACCTCCTCCTTCCACTGTTTCCTCACATTCTTTTCAACCCCTTCCTGAACACGAATCAGCTAGGAGATTAGAGTTTATTAATAACTCCTTTGTTCAGCTCTTGCACCAACACCAACTTGTAATGAACACGACTAACTGTTGGGTGTGTGGTCTTATGCCTCACACAACAGATAAAGGTATCCCTTATCTGGTCCTGCCATTCAGCCACAATGGTTCTGTGTGGGCATACAGAACAATGTTCATATATGCACGTGAAGTCCACCCCCTACGTTCTGCAAAAGACAATCCTAAGAATAGTGCTCTAGTTAAGGGTATAGTCGACATAATTAAGAAAGAGATTTCTTATGAAACTACCCCGGAAGATGAGACACTTGCATATATAGGATGGAACGTAACTGGATATGGAGCTACTCTGAGTGAGAAACAGCAAGCTAAGAGACCGTCCCCGATTTGGATTGTACCCCATCAGGGTCACCTATGTCTGCAAGGTACTGGCAAGAATCCCAGAGCTCAGTTAGGGAAGAGTATCTGTACTGAAACATATGTTTTTGGGTCTCAGACTTCCCCTGAGTTCTTAGCAGCTAAGGGTACATATTTCATCTGCCATGATAGAGCCTATACATGGTTGCCCCCTGACTTTTCTGGCTCATGCTTTGTTTTGTTTCTGTTGCCTCCCACCTACACAGCAGCGGCAGATTACCACAAGACAAGGATAGTTAGAGGTGTCTTGAGTAAAGAAGACACTGCAGGACAAGAATTTGGGGACTACACAAAGGGTTTTCTGCCGTTCTGGGGACCCATGGTTAACAGCAGGAACATAAGACAATTGACAAGGGTGGTTGAGTCCACCGTAATTGAAACTGCTGGTGCCCTTAGTAACTTGACTGCTGAGCTCCAGTCGGATCGTCTTATGACCCATCAGAACAGGGTCGCATTAGATGTCATACTTGCAGACCGAGGTGGGGTATGTAAATTGATCCAATCGAGTTGCTGTGTTTTCATTCCAGATAACGCTCCAACAGTGTACCAGGCCATCTCCAAACTACATAAGATTTCAGAATCTATTCATGTGGATAAAGGAGATTGGTCATTAATGGGATGGTTCTGGGAACTGATATCCGCCTGGGGATGGAAAATTCTGATGGTCATTGGGATGTCTTAGCCATTCTTTTCCTGTTCTGTCTATGCGTGCAGTGTGCTCCTGCAATATGTAGCCTCTGTGCTACATCATGTGTAAGGAAACCTGTATCAAGAGACGAGCTAAGTACTAGAATGATGTTACAGCAACATCTCAATGACTTTAGGAATATAGACCTGGACTCAGATTAGCATGAGGATAGGTTAATTGCCTATGTAAGGGCAAAAGGAGGGTTTGTGGTTCTGAAAATTCTGGACTCGTGTAATAATTCTGGACTCGTGTAATAAACTTTGCCGTAGTATGACGATTTTTATATCAAAAGACCGAGAATGGCTAGTACACTATGTACAAACATTTTCGTCACTTTCGAGTAACGATTTCACCTCGAAATCGTCATTTTCGTCCTGAACCCTTGGCTTCCATTTTGTGTACGGCAGCCATTTTGTGAGTTGCTCTCACATAGGCAGATGATTAGAGCCAAATTCGATTCCCAAGGACACGTACACCTTAATTGACTTCTCTCTGACCTGGGCAAGCTGGAACCATTGCCCCAGGCCAAACCTGTTCGGTCAGTTCCTCTCCCAGTGGCCGAACGAGATAGCATCAAGGCACAACATGCCATAAACCCTTTTCATCACACACACACCCTGCCTAATCCTGCTCACACCTGTCCCTGCTCTTTTTCTCTCTCACTTGCTTTATGATGAGGAGGTGCCTGTTTTTATTGGGGGTACACCGATATCTGATGAAAATGTTGGGCCTTGCCGGGTAATTTGTTGTGGGCTGGACGAACTGTAATGTGGGCTTGTCATCATGACTCTGCTTTTCCTTTTGTAGTGAAAACATGTAAATGGTATACTAAAATGTGAAGAATGTTTGCCTAAAGCACAATATTTTGTATAAAAAGAGAAGCTTGGCTTTGTAAGATTGAGCAGTCTCCTGAGAATATACACACCGTGTTGTTGTACTTCTAGGACGCCTGTTACTTGGTTGCAGCCAATAAATTCGATCTTTGACTTCACCTAGAAGACTCTGAGTTTCTGTGGTCTAAACAGGAAAGTACCCGAGGTCTTTGGGTGTACCCTGACACCACTGGGTTACCGGTTCGGTACCGGTTCTGAAAAACCCAGTACCTCAACATCTCAGTGTAAAACAGTTACATAATTACAATTACAAACTCTCCAAAAATTATCATAAAAACATACCATTTCAATGTTGTCATTCAGCCCATAAGGTGCTAATGTTTTTAGAAAACTTATCCAAAATGTCTCTCTCTTTGAGATAAATGTCAAGTGACATCAACATGTTCGGACTCCAGCACCCTTTCCAAAACAGTAAACCGTAGTTGCGGTATGGTGTGTTTCATTTCACTCCAATACACAGCTAAGCATGATTTAGTATTTACAGTTCTAATCATACTTTTGTGCTCAGTCATACGAATGTTTACTTTTCTGGTCGTTCGTCCTACATATACTAGTCCACCCAGACATTTGATCGAATAGATTACCATGCTCGAGTTGCGATCAGCAGTGTGTTTCAGTTTAATGATTTTACCTGTGTGAGGGTGAGTACTGTCCCCCACCATAACATTTCCACAATGCCCACAATTTTGGCATTTCATCATACCTTTGTTACCTTTGTCTGGGTAGATGACATGTCCTTTCTTTAAAATCTCTTTAAGGATCCTAGATCTAGAATATGCAAAAATAGGTTTATCCCAAAACACCTGTTTAAAGTCTGTTTCCTGTTCTATAATCTCCCAACGATTCAAGATGCTTCTTTTTATCGCTGGAGCTGCTGTGGAAAATTTAAGCAGAAAAACGTCCCCCTTTAAAGGGGGCTTAATCACTTTCTTTAACAGGTCTATTCGTTTGCTTTTTGCTTTGCTTCTTTGTCTGTAGTCTTGGGAAAGAGCCTCAATTTCTCTGATACTCTGTGTTTCATCAGAACAGATTCTCCGGATTTCAATAAACTGGGAAAATGGTAGGTGATTTTTCAAAGAGGGTGCATGAAAACTGTCATTATGTAGTGCGTTGTTCCTGTCTGTGGATTTTTTGTACAACCTTGTGGTCAATGTCTCTCCTTTCCTTTCAATAAGAATATCCAGATAGTTAATCTCAGTGGTACTCATTGAGTATGTAAATTTAATCTGGGAATGACAATTATCCAGCGTGCTCAAGGCATTCTGCAGTTTGTTCTTGTGAACACATCCACACAATTAGAATGTCGTCTATGTACTTTAAATACAATAAAAGGCAATATGTCCATTCTACATTGTTCAGAATACGTGTGTCTTTAAATCTAGCTATGAAAATATTGGCATATGTTTGTTCCCCCCAGTCACACCCATTGAGGTACCCATCTTCTGGAGATAAAATCTGTTCTGCCAACTGAAATGCCCATGGTACAAACAGAAATGTAAAAGTACCAGCAGAAATACATTCCGACATTCATCATACTCATGTTTAAGCGACATCCACTCAACAGCTTCCATACCCTAGTCATGGGGAATGCATAAGTATAATGCGGATACATTAAATCTATATATATAAAAACGAATGCATGTCTGTCTGTCTGTTTGTCCTTTATGCATTACTACACCATTCATCCGATCGCCATGAAACTTTGGAAAGTTGTTGAGTACACTCCCGCGAAGGTTTCTGTCATAACATTTTTTTTAATATCGGCCCCCCAGGGCCCTCATAATCTTTCGAATACTGACAGAAAAACAACAAATCGTGTATCCACAAGCACTCGAATAAATAAAAAGAATCGAAACACCATTCATCCGATCGTCATGAAACTTTAGGAAGTTGTTGAGTACACTCCCACAAAGGTTTCTGCCATAAAATTTTTTTAAATATTGGCCCCCCAGGGCCCTCATATTTTTTCAAATACTGATGTACGCACCAGACGGAAAACCAAAAAATCGTGTATCCACAAGCACTCCAATAAATAAATTGAATTAAAACACAATTCATCCGATCGCCATTAAACTTTGGGAAGTTGTTGAGTACACTCTCGCAAAGGTTTCTGCCATAAAAATCTTTGAAATATCGGCCCCCCAGGGTCCTCATAATCTTTCGAATACTGATGTATGCACCAGACGGAAAAACAACAAATCATGTATCCACAAGCACTCGAATGAATAAATAGAATTAAAACACCATTCATCCAATCGCCATGAAACTTTGTGAAGTTGTTGAGTACACTCCTGCGAAGGTTTCTGCAATAAAAATGTTTTAAATATCGGCCCCCCAGGTGCCTCATAATCTTTCGAATACTGATGTACGCACCAGACAGAAAAACAACAAATAGTGTATCGACAAGCACTCAATAAATAAATAGAATTAAAACACCATTCATCCAATCGCCAGGAAACTTTGGGAAGTTGTTGAGTACACTCCCGCAAAGGTTTCTGGCATAAATTTTTTTTTAAATATCTCCCCCCCAGGGCCTTCATAATCTTTTGAATACTGATGTACGAACCAGACGGAAAAATAACAAATTGTGTCTCCACAAGAACTTGAATAAATAAATAGAATTAAAACAAAACTTTGAAATGTTTTCCATATTAAAATGAATACATTTCAATAAAAATGACACAATGTAAATTGAATGTTATCATGACGAGTTTCCTTGAATTTCCTTTCTTCGGAGATCGCAGCAATGCGCGACGGGTAAGCTAGTAGTATATAACTACATCTCTTCACCAGATGAAATCATTAACCGCCTGATTCATCAAGCTAAATTGCACTCGCAAAGGGCAAGATTCTCAGAATCTTGCCTTTTGCGAGTGCAATTTTTGCATTTGGGATTCATCATCCCAAATGCAAAATTCGCTATTTAAGAATTCTCACTTTTGCGAAGAATTGAATTTAAGGAATCTCTATTTGAGATTCCTTAAATGCAATTCATGAAGCATTTTAAAATTGCGAAAATGCAATTTTGGGCCGCTATTTACCGAGAGGTCAGACCTCTCGGTAAATAGCAAAAACTTAGAAAAATGCTTTTAAAAGCATTTTTCTAACTTGCATGTTGCACACACACATGTCCTTTGGACATGTGTGTGCGCAACACCTGTTTCAATTTGCATTTAAGGGGTGCTACAGGGTGTCCTTTGGACACCCCTGGCACCCTTTAAATCGCTATCTTATTTGCGAGTAGCAAATTGCTAATCGCAAATAAGGAATACTCCCCGTTCATTCCTATGGGCCTTTTGGCCCATATGAATGAATGGGGAGTTATTCCTTATTTGCGATTAGCAATTTGCTACTCGCAAATAAGGAATGTGTAGGAATCGTTATTTATTTAGCAATTCCTACATGAATACCGTTTTGCGAGTCCTTAATAGCGATTCGCTATGAATCGCTATTAGGGGCTCGCAAAACGGCCCGTTGATGAATAAGGCTGTAAATTCTGCAATTTCTTAAGACAGTCTGTGGTATCATGTACGTAAGTGGACCATTGCTGTACTAAAGGCTGTAGATAGTAATCTAAGAACTTCCCCAAAGGTTTGTGTAAGGACCCGAAACCAGCGACAATTGGGCGGAAAGGAGGGTCCACTGGGTTTTTGTGCATCTTCGTCAACATGTACATATTGGGACTTCTCAGATGCTCTGATGTGTCCACAATCCCCAAAACTGACTATCAATAGCATCTCATTTGTTCTCTAACTAACAGCAAAGCTACCAATGATTAGATAACCCAGAACACAACCCTCCCGACTCTCTCAGGAATTGCGGGAGCAAGACAACTCTATCGCTCACTCACTCATACTTGTCCACAATAAGAGTATTCAGAGTCACGTTATTGTTTAAAATGTTTATTTTAACGAATGCGCTCTATGATACAGTACACGTGCCATTACTAGCAGAAAATTGCATAAAAACAATATCGTCAGCATTGTCACAATCCCATAGAATACAGACAGGGATATCATTTTATAAAGACAGTGTAAAAGGGCTACAGTGCCTAACCACCCTCCCCGTGATAAGATATAGTTGATTGTAAAAAAGAAGACCTCTGGGGTCTGACAGCAGACTCCATATCTCAAGGCCTATGTGAAACGTTTACATCTCAGGACAAGCACAGCTCTCCCTCCTGAAAGGTCTCTCTCCAAGTGTGTGAACAACATGCTTTGCTGCAATATTAAAGCACACAACTTTCAGTAGTGCCGCTCTGTGTCATGTTATGTCTAGGTGCGAGGGACTGATCATAACAGAATAACAAGGGGTTTTGTGTATCAACCTTGTACATCGTGTGCAGACTAAACCTCAGAGCACAGCAGAGAACACGAAAAGCAGACAGTTCTCATGTGAAAAGGGCACAAAGTCTTACAAAATAAACACATGTAGTGGCTTGCGCAAAAGCAGCCTCATGGCAGTGAAGCTCATGCTAACTTAGCAGTATCCACAATGAACCCACCATCCATACTACAGTTTTTTAGCCAGACAGCAGGCCGAGACTGTGAGGGGCCAAGGAAAGCAGGCACTGTCTTATTTATTTCTATTTTATATGTTTCATTCTCCTAAGCTAACACATTTTTGAGTCAGAAGAACAGACTAATTGACAGTATTAAGAACTTTATATTTAAAAAACTGGAAGCATAGGAGCGCTAGAGGCAGATTTGGTTTGTGGTGTTGCTGAAGGCAGGAAAGAATAGGTACTAGGCTTGCAGGTAATTGAAAGTGCCGTATTGAGTGTGTGCTGTGTGCTTGTGTTTATGGAGAGCAGGACATGGACGTGTTACCTGTGTATCTGTGTGTGTGGGTAAGTAAGATGAGACACTGTTGTGAATTTAGTTTATGGTGGTCGGTAGATAAGACGGAGGTGATAGCCTGCACTTCTAAGTATTAGAGGGTTTAAATCAATAGCAGTCCAATGTTACTTGGTGCTGTCCCCAAACCGGACTAGCCCCTGTCAGGTATGATACTAAACAAAGAAAACAGAACCTGTTTGTTGGGATGCACTATTTACATGCCCATTACAGTGCTCAATACTTATGAATTCTACTCTTTTTAAATTAAAACTTATTTTTCTAGTACACAACCAATTTATCAATTGAATCAATCAAAATACTGTGACAACAAATAATTCAATATACATAATCAAACCAGTTTGTTGATCAATTCTTTTCTTGTCTTTAATTTCATGCATTCGTTCTCGTTCTCATAATTTCACAGGATTCATTCCATACATGAAGATCCTAGGGTGTAAACATCTCCCTGGTATTCACAACTCCCAAGGAATTTAGGTAAATACCTTCTTCAGGGAATACTAAAAATAATGGAAACATTTCTTGTAATAACGCAAAAACTCAACTTCTTTGCTGTTAGCACATAATTGTTAGCAAAAAGGGATAGAACTTTGCGATCCCATAATTAATTTGGTGTTTTTTGTTTGTCGTGCTCACTGAACAAAGAACCCACAATGTGCAACTGCGTTGTTTATTTCGTTGTGTGTGGGAAAATAAAATAAACAATACCCACCAACCCAGTGCTCTACTTATCTAAATGCATTGAGTGCCACAAACACTCACCTGTGGTAGAACACTAAGGATACTATGAACCTGGTAAATAGTTTTACCTACAAGACAAAACATAACCTTGTACCACGAAAAACCATTATTCTAAATAAACGGCTAGTTGCATAGACCACAAGAAAAACCTACTTTAATCTGCTTCAAACGCCCCTCAGCAGAGTAAACGCCCATGTTCTCCAGCCTATCAATGACACTCCGGGTTATTCTGCCGACATAAACATAAAGACCTTCTGTCAAAATCTATCGTAACACTTCATGAGCACTGTGCTTAATACTTCAAGGCATGTACCAATAGTCCTCAAAAAAGAGAGAGTTTCCCAGGGACCAGAAAGGACTGGGTTAACGAATCGTTATCAATGAAAAAGTTCCTTTCTGTGTAATTATTTCAGAAGGTGACCATGAGGCCTATCCATATCAATTGACAATTTTTTATTTACAATTGAGGCAGACGAAAAACAAATTTTTGCTCCACACTAGGATAATTATACTGTAACTCAATATTTATTTTCATAAAAACTCTTGTATTAAAAATTCTATTCAAATACGCATTCGGTTATACACTTATGGTGCTCTGGTCCATTATTATATCCACTAACTAACAATTCCGTGTTACGGTTTCTATCACAGAGTCACCAATCAATAATATGCAATCATATTTCAAAATTCACAAATTAAATGGAAGAGTAAAAACATATCATGTACATTAAAAAGTCCAATTGGACTTTTTAATGTACATGATATGTTTTTACTCTTCCATTTAATTTGTGAATTTTGAAATATGATTGCATATTATTGATTGGTGACTCCGTAACACGGATTACACAGAAAGGAACTTTTTCATTGATAACGATGTACCAATAGTCCTACATACCTTATCCTCAACAGTAATAACTTCTTCACTCCTCACTCCTTGTTAGTGTAGACTGCCAAATCGCGTGCATGTGCTCGTAGATAATACCTGTACGTTGCCTTTTGTAAAAATCAAGTTAATTACTTCCGCGTTCTCGGGCTATACGCAGTCGAACTAGAAAGCGGACTCCTATTTAATCACTACTCGCAATTTCTTCTATACAAAGCCAGTGTTCGCATATGGTGTTGCTCTCACAGCGCATTTGAAATTCAAGATTCTGTAACTTTATTGAGACGCTTGAAACACCACCTAATACAATCCACTAAATCAGAATATAAGTATTTAATCTAACACCTACATCAAACACAGAATGTCATTGCACCTATCCAAAATTAAAGCCATACTGCAAATGAATAATACAACGTGCTCCATGTCTACCGAACTTAATTCCTAGTAAAAAAAAAAGATGTAAATATCGTGTATGTGGGCTCAATATCCTTCTGATATACAATGTGTCTAACTGAGTTTTCAGTGAGCCAGAGAAACAATAATACATTACATCTCAGTGTAAAACAGTTACATAATTACAATTACAAACTCTCCAAAAATTATCATAAAAACATAACATTTCAATGTTGTCATTCAGCCCATAAGGTGCTAATGTTTTTAGAAAACGTATCCAAAATGTCTCTCTCTGAGATAAATGTCGGGTGACATCAACATGTTCGGACTCAAGCACCCTTTCCAAAACAGTAAACCGTAGTTGCGGTAAGGTGTGTTTCATTTCACTCCAATGCACAGCTAAGCATGATTTAGTATTAACAGTTCTAATCATACTTTTGTGCTCAGTCATACGAATGTTTACTTTTCTGGTCGTTCGTCCTACATATACTAGTCCACCCAGACATTTGTTCGAATAGATTACCATGCTCGAGTTGCGATCAGCAGTGTGTCTCAGTTTAATGATTTTACCTGTGTGAGGGTGAGTACTGTCCCCCACCATAACATTTCCACAATGCCCACAATTTTGGCATTTCATCATACCTTTGTTACCTTTGTCTGGGAAGATGACATGTCCTTTCTTTAAAATCTCTTTAAGGATCCTAGATCTAGAATATACAAAAATAGGTTTATCCAAAAACACATGTTTAAAGTCTGTTTCCTGTTCTATAATCTCCCAACGATTCAAGATACTTATTTTTATCGGTGGAGCTGCTGTGGAAAATTTTAGCACAAAAACTTCCCCCCTTAAAGGGGTCTTAATCACTTTCTTTAACAGGTCTGTTCGTTGTAACTGACATGCTTTTTGCTTTGCTTCATTTAATACTGTACTGGGAACACCCTCTTTGTCTGTAGTCTTGGGAAAGAGCCTCAATTTCTCTGATACTCTGTGTTTCATCAGAACAGATTATCCGGATTCCAATAAACTGGGAAAGTGGTAGGTGATTTTTCAAAGAGGGTGCATGAAAACTGTCATAATGTAGTGCGATGTTCCTGTCTGTGGGTTTTTTGTACAACCTTGTGGTCAATGTCTCTCCTTTTGTTTCAATAAGAATATCCAGATAGTTAATCTCAGTGGTACTCATTGAGTATGTCAATTTAATCTGGGAACGACAATTATCCAGCGTGCTCAAGGCATTCTGCAGTTTGTTCTTGTGAACCCCTCCACACAATTAGAATGTCGTCTATGTACCTTAAATACAATAAAAGGCAATCTGTCCATTCTACATTGTTCAGAATATGTGTGTCTTTAAATCTAGCTATGAAAATATTGGCATATGTGGGTGCCCCCATCAAACCCATATAGGTACCCATCTTCTGGAGATAAAATCTATTCTGCCATCTGAAATACCCATGGTACAAACAGAAATGTAAAAGTACCAGCAGAAATACATTCCGACATTCATCATACTCATGTTTAAGCGACATCCACTCTACAGCTACGATACCCTAGTCATGGGAAATGCATAAGTATAATGCGGATACACCAATCTATATATATAAAGACGTATGTATGTCTGTCTGCCTGTTTGTCCTTTAAGCATTACTACACCATTCATCTGATATCCATGAAACTTTGGGAAGTTGTTGAGTACACTCCCGCGAAGGTTTCTGGCATAACATTTTTTTAAATATCGCCCCCCCAGGGCCCTCATAATCTTTCGAATACTGACGGAAAAAGTACAAATCGTGTATCCACAAGCACTCGAATAAATAAAAAGAATCGAAACACCATTCATCCGATCGCCATGAAACATTAGGAAGTTGTTGAGTACACTCCCACAAAGGTTTCTGCCATAAAAATGTTTTAAATATCGGCCACCCAGGGCCCTCATAATCTTTCGAATACTGATGTACGCAACAGACGGAAAACCAAAAAATCGTGTATCCACAAGCACTCCAATAAATAAATTGAATTAAAACACAATTCATCCGATCGCCATTAAACTTTGGGAAGTTGTTGAGTACACTCTCGCAAAGGTTTCTGCCATAAAAATATTTGAAAAACCGGCCTCCCAGGGTCCTCATAATCTTTTGAATACTACTGATGTACGCACCAGACGGAAATACAACAAATCGTGTATCCACAAGCACTCGAATAAATAAAAAGAATTGAAACACCATTCATCCGATTGCCATGAAACTTTAGGAAGTTGTTGACTACACTCCCGCGAAGGTTTCTGCCATAAAAATCTTTGTAATATCGGCCCCCCAGGGCCCTCATATTCTTACAAATGCTGATGTAAGCACCAGACGGAAAAACAACAACTCGTGTATCCACAAGCACTCGAATGAATAAATAGAATTAAAACACCATTCATCAGATCGCCATGAAACTTTGGGAAGTTGTTGAGTACACTCCTGCAAAGGTTTCTGCAATAACATTTTTTAAATATCGGCCCCCCAGGGCCCACATAATCTTTCGAATACTGATGTACACATCAGACAGAAAAACAGCAAAATGTGTATCCAAAAGCACTCAAATGAATAAATAGAATTAAAACACCATTCATCTGATAGCCAGGAAACTTTGGGAAGTTGTTGAGTACACTCCCGCAAAGGTTTCTGGCATACCTTTTTTTTAAATATCGCCCCCCCAGGGCCCTCATAATCTTTTGAATACTGATGTACGCACCAGACGGAAAAATAACAAATCGTGTATCCACAAGAACTCAAATAAATAAATAGAATTAAAACAACACTTTGAAATGTTTTCCATATTAAAATGAATACATTTCAACAAAAATGACAAAATTTCCTTTCTTCGGAGATCGCAGCAATGCGCGATGGGTAAGCTAGTAGTATATAACCACATCTCTTCACCAGATGAAATCATTAAATTCTGCAATTTCTTAAGACAGTCTCTGGTATCTTGTACGTAAGTGGACCATTGCTGTACTAAAGGCTGTAGATAGTAATCTAAGAACTTCCCCAAAGGTGTGTGTAAGGACCCGCAACCAGCCACAATTGGGCGGATAGGAGGGTCCACTGGGTTTTTGTGCATCTTCGTCAACATGTACATCTTTAGCCTTCTTAAGGATTTGTGATAATATGGATTGAAACTCCTTCGTGAGATCAGTTTCCAGTAAAATATAGGTGTTTGTGTCCTGCACATGTTGGTCTACCTTCGAATTGTAGTGCGTTGTGGTTAACACAACCAAGGCTCCTCCCTTATCTGCTGGTATAACATTAATGTGTTCATTGGAATCCAATTTGTTTAATGTTGCTGTTTCTTTCTTAGTCAAATTCCTACGTCTGTTTGACTTTTGGTGTAAGTGAGATAAATCCTTCTTTATCAGTGTTTCAAACTGATATAAAGACTTATGGAAAATAGGAGACATAAATGTCTTTTGTTTAAAGATTTTTTCTGTGCTCGAGATGAATACATCAGCTTGAGAGTCTACTGTTACATGATAGAAAAACCATCTTAATCTGAGTTTTCTCATCAATTTAAACAGTGCCACTTCAGTTTCTAATTCATTAGTTTGGTAAGTTGGCACAAAGGACATGCCTTTATTCAAAACAGAACCATCATCCGCACTCAGCTCTAGGTCAGAAATGTTCATTATTAGTTCCTCTTGGGATTGCGTCTTGCGCCGTCCTGCTTTTTTGAACCCTTGTCCCCCCCTTTTTTGTTTAATTAGGCTAGTGTATGATCTTCTGGGGGGTGGTTGGACGTGCGGCCTGACTCTGAAAAAGCCTGCTTAGAAGTAATGTTTGTTTCAGGTGTCACCTCAGTAATTATGCCAGATGCCCCCTCAGCCAGTGGACGTGTAGGCAAAGTTTCCTGTTCCATGGCTATACACTCCTCTGACGTAGAAGCATCAGGCTTTCTAAAAACTCATCTCTGAGCGTAGGCACCTGCCCATGTATAGACTTCGTCCAGCTTGCAATCGATTGTGTCCTTTTTAAATTTGTGTAACTTACGCTTGTGAACCTCCTTAGCATGCTCATCTAATTTCTCATTAAGATCTTGTATTGTCTTGTCTAATTCTTCTGTTGACATACGTTTGGATAACTCTGACTTCATGTCATTAATCTCTATTTCCAGTTCTTTAAGCATGTTCGATAGTTCCTCAATAATTAAAAGCACCAGATCTAATGAGCACTTATTAAGAATTGAGAACCATCTTGTCATAAATGGTTTATTACATTTAAACAGCATAGGTCTCAATGATATCCGTAGACCTCTGGGTATACGTTTGACCTTGTGGTACTGAATGGGGGTCATGGCATGAGGCCTTTGGTTAACCTCTTTCCGTAATGTGTACTATAACTGTTTGATTAACTGAATGGTGGAACCGGGTCTGGCCTGAAACTCCCTTGTTTCTTAAATAAGAGAATAAATGCTCTCAGCTTCCTCTGTAGTGTAACCCTTAACTTACGCCTGATTTGTAGTTAAATGGGAAATCTCATCGAAATCCATTCTACATGGGTGCTGGTTATCTTTTTGGAGCGACCAAAAATATTAAAATGAGAAGGAGGTGATAGCATGCACACCTATGTATTAGAGTGTTTAAATCAATAGTAATCCAATGTAACTTGGTGCTGTCTGCAAACCTGTTTGTTTGAACGCACTATTCACATGCCCATTACAGTACTCAATACTTATGAATTCTACTCTTTTTAAATTCAAACTTATTTTTCTAGTACACAACCAGTTTATCAATTGTATCAATCAAAATACTGTGACAACAAATAATTCAATATACATAATCCAGCCAGTTTGTTGATCAATTCTTTTCTTGTCTTTAATTTCATGCATTCGCTCTCGTTCTCATAATTTCACAGTATTCATTCCATACATGAAGATCCTAAGGAGTTAACATCTACGTGGTATTCATAACTCCCAATGCATTTTAGTAAATACCTTCTTAAGGGGTATACTAAAAATAAAAGAAACATTTCTTGTAATAATGCAAAACCTCAACTTCTTTGCTGTTAGTACATAATTGTTAGCAAAACGGGATAGAACCATGTGATCCCACCATTAATTTGGTGGGTTTTTTTGTTTGGCGTGCTCACTGAGCAAAGAATCCACAATGTGCAACCGCGTTGTTTATCACGTTGTGTGTGTGAAAATGAAATAAACAATACCCACCAACCCGGTGCTCTACTTATCTAAATGCATTGAGTGCCAAAAACACTCACCTGTGATAGAACACTAAAGATACTATAAACTGGGTAACTAGTTATACCTACAAGACAAAACATAACCTTGTACCACCAAAAACCATTATTCTAAATAAACCGCTATTTGCATAGACCACAACAAAAGAAACGACTTTAATCTGCTTCAAACGCCTCTCAGCAGAGTAAACGCCCTTGTTCTCCAGCCTATCAATGACACTGCGGGTTATACTGCTGACATAAATATAAAACACTTCTGTCAAAATCTATCGTAACACTTCATGAGCACTGTGTGCTTAATACTTCAAGGTGTCTACCAATAGTCCTACATACCTTATCCTCAACCGTATTAACATCTTCACTCCTCACTCCTCGTTAGTGTAGACTGCAAAATATCGTGCGTGCGCCCGTAGATAATACCTGTACATTGCCTTTTGTAAAAAACACGTTCATTACTTCCTTGTTCTCGAGAGCAACACCATATGCGAACACTGGCTTCGTATAGAAAAAATAGCGAGTAGTGATTGAATAGGAGTCCGCTTTCTAGTTCGACTGCGTATAGCCCGAGAACACGGAAGTAATGAACGTGTTTTTTACAAAAGGCAACGTACAGGTATTATCTACGAGCGCACGCACGCGATTTGGCGGTCTACACTAACGAGGAGTGAGGAGTGAAGAAGTTATTACGGTTGAGGATAAAGTATGTAGTACTATTGGTAGACACCTTGAACTATTAAGCACACAGTGCTCATGAAGTGTTACATTAGATTTTGACAGAAGGTTTTTATGTTTATGTTGGCAGAATAACACGGAGTGTCATTGATAGGCTGGAGAACACGGGCGTTTACTCTGCTGAGGGGCGTTTGAAGCAGATTAAAGTAGGTTTTCTTGTTGTGGTTTATGCAAATAGCGGTTTATTTAGAGCTAGCTTACCCGTTGCACGTTGCTGCGATCTCCGAAGAAAGGAAATTCAAAGTAACTCGTCATGATAACATTCAATTTACATTGTGGCATTTTTATTGAAACTTATTCATTTTAATATGGAAAACATTTCAAAATGTCGTTTTAATTCTATTAATTTATTTGAGTGCTTGTGGATACACGATTTGTTGTTTTTCCGTCTGGTCCGTATATCAGTATTCAAAAGATTATGAGAGCCCTGGGGGGCCAATATTTAAAAAAACATTATGCCAGAAACCTTCGCGGGAGTGTACTCAACAACTACCCAAAGTTTCCTGGTGATCGGATGAATGGTGTTTTCATTCTATTTATTTATTCGAGTGCTTTTGGATACACGATTTGTTGTATTTCCGTCTGGTGCGTACATCAGTATTGGAAAGATTATGAGGGCCCTAGGGGGGCCGATATTTTAAACATTTTTATGGCAGAAACCTTCGCAGGAGTGTACTCAACAACTTCCCAAAGTTTCATGGCGATCGGATGAATGGTGTTTTAATTCTATTTATTTATTTGAGTGCTTGTGGATACACGATTTGTTGTTTTTCCGTCTCATGCGTACATCAGTATTCAAAAGATTATGAGGGCCCTAGGGGGGCAATATTTAAAACATTTTTATGGCAGAAACCGTTACGGGAGTGTACTCAACAACTTCCCAATGTTTCATGGCGATCAGAAGAATGGTGTTTTAATTCTATTTATGTATTTGAGTGCTTGTGGATACACGATTTGTTGTTTTTCCGTCTGGTGCGTACATCAGTATTCGAAAGAATATGAGGGCCCTGAGGGGCCGATATTTAAAATACATTTATGCCAGAAACCTTCGTAGGAGTGTACTCAACAACTTCCCAAAGTTTCATGGCGATCGGATGAATGGTATTTTAATTCTATTTATTTTTTCGGGTGCTTGTGGATACACGATTTGTTGTTTTTCCATCTGGTGCGTACATCAGTTTTCGAAAGATTATGGGGGCCCTGGGGGGCCGATATTTCAAAAAATGTTATCGCAGAAACCTTGGCGGGAGTGTACTCAACAACTTCCCAAAGTTTCATGGCGATCAGATGAATGGTGTTTTAATTCTATTTATTTATTGGAGTGCTTGTGGATACACGATCTGTTGTTTTTCCGTCTGGTGCGTATATCAGTATTCGAAAGATTATGAGGGCCCTGGGGGGGCCGATATTTAAAAAAAAATGATGGCAGAAACCTTCGCGGGGTGTACTCAAGAACTTCCCAAAGTTTCATGGCGATCGGAAGAATGGTGCTTTAAGTCTATTTATTTATTTGAGTGCTTGTGAATACATGATTTGTTGTTTTTCCGTTTGTTGCGTACATCAGTATTTGAAAGAATATGAGGGCCCTAGGGGGCCGATATTTAAAACATTTTTTTGGCAGAATCCTTCACGGGAGTGTACTCAACAACTTCCCAACGTTTCATGGCGATCGGATGAATGGTGTTTTAATTCTATTTATTTATTTGAGTGCTTGTGGATACACAATTTGTTGTTTTTCCGTTTGGTGCGTACATCAGTATTCAAAAGATTATGAGGGCCCTCGGGGCCGATATTTAAAATAAATTTATGCCAGAAACCTTCGCAGGAGTGTACTCAACAACTTCCCAAAGTTTCCTGGCGATCGAATGAATGGTGTTTTAATTCTATTTATTTATTCGAGTGCTTGTGGATACACGATTTGTTGTTTTTTTTCCGTCTGGTGCTTACATCAGTATTCGAAGGATTATGAGAGCCCTGGGGGGTCCGATATTTTTAAAAAAATTATGGCAGAAACCTTTGCGGGAGTTTACTCAACAACTTCCCAAAGTTTCATGGCGATCGGATGAATGGTGTTTTAGTTCTATTTATTTATTTGAGTGCTTGTGGATACACTATTTGTTGTTTTTCCGTCTGGTGCGTACATCAGTATTCGAAAGATTATGAGGGCCCTGCGGGGCCGATACTTCAAAAAATGTTATGGCAGAAACCTTCGCGCGGTGTACTCAAGAACTTCCCAAAGTTTCATGGCGATCGGAAGAATGGTGCTTTAAGTCTATTTATTTATTTGAGTGCTTGTGAATACACAATTTGTTGTTTTTCCGTCTGGTGCGTACATCAGTATTCGAAAGATTATGAGGGCCCTCGGGCCGATATTTAAAATAAATTTATGCCAGAAACCTTCGCAGGAGTGTACTCAACAACTTCCCAAAGTTTCCTGGCGATCGAATGAATGGTGTTTTAATTCTATTTATTTATTCGAGTGCTTGTGGATACACGATTTGTTGTTTTTTTCCGTCTGGTGCTTACATCAGTATTCGAAAGATTATGAGAGCCCTGGGGGGTCCGATATTTAAAAAAAAATTATGGCAGAAACCTTTGCGGGAGTTTACTCAACAACTTCCCAAAGTTTCATGGTGATCGGATGAATGGTGTTTTAATTCTTTTTATTTATTGGAGTCCTTGTGGATACACGATCTGTTGTTTTTCCGTCTGGTGCGTACATCAGTATTCGAAAGATTATGAGGGCCCTGGGGGGCCGATATTTTTAAACAATTTACGCCAGAAACCTTCGCGTGTGTGCTCAACAACTTCCCAAAGTTTCATGGCGAACGGATGAATTGAGTAGTAATGCCTAAAGGACAAACACAGACAGACAGACATACATTCATTCCTTTTTATATATATATAGATAATGTTTTTTGTTGGTACAAGGTAAAGTTTTGTCTTGTAGGTATAACTAGTTACCCAGTTTATAGTATCCTTAGTGTTCTATCACAGGTGAGTGTTTGAGGCACTCAATGCATTTAGATAAGTAGAGCACTAGGTTGGTGGGTATTGTTTATTTCATTTTCACACACACAATGTGATAAACAACGCGGTTGCACATTGTGAATTCTTTGTTCAGTGAGCACAACAGACAAAAACCACCAAATTAATGGTGGGATCACAAGGTTTTATCCCTTTTCGCTAACAATTATATACTAACAGCAAAGAAGTTAAGTTTTTGCATTATTACAAGAAATGTTTCCATTATTTTTAGTATTCCACTGAAGAAGGTATTTACCAAAATGCATTGGGAGTTGTGAATACCAGGGAGATGTTAACACCCTAGGATCTTCATGTATGGAATGAATCCTGTGAAATTATGAGAACGAGAACGAATGCATGAAATTGATCAACAAACTGGCTTGATTATGTATATTGAATATTTTGATGTCACAGTGTTTTGATTCTTACAATTGATAAATTGGTTGTGTGCTAGAAAACGAAGTTTGAATTTGAAAAGAGTAGAATTCATAAGTATTGAGCACTGTAATGGGCATGTGAATAGTGTGTCACAACAAACAGGTTCTGTTTTCTTTGGTGGGTAGATAAGGCCAGGTTTTGTGATGGGAGTAGGAATGGCAAATTTTGGAAGGTGCAGAAAAGAACAGCCATTGTGCTGCCCAGGAGTATAAACCCACCAGTAATATGTATGTATGAGGGGCAGGGAAAGACCTGCAGCTGTGTGTTGAAGGGTGTTTGAATAGTGTGTTCAGGTTGTGTTTGGCTTAATAATGAGGCCTGTTCCCTGAATTTTGTTATCAAATTTAGGTAAGAGGAATGCCGGAGTGAGGTGATGGATAGCCAAGCAAACTGATGCCAGAACGTTTTTGCAACTATGCAATATGCCGACAGTTAGTGGGAAAAACTACACAGTATACCAATTAATGTGAAAAGTTGATTAGTCACATAGCAATGTCTTGCTAATAGTGAACCTATTATTGTCAGCAGTGTGTGGCATTGTAGTGCTCCATGCATCCATGACAAAATCATGTGTCATTATTAGCAAGACTACTTAAAATGGCAATGACACTGAAATATCCTCTGCGTTCAGGTGGTGTAGCGTAGTAATATCAGGAGCACCGTATGGTATCACACAATGCTGTGGCACGATGGTTGGTTCTCTTTGTGGCGCTGATGCCAATGTTACATGCACTTAAGAGTGATGTTTTGACGGTGGTAGCTTGATTTTTATTTTCTCAAATTGTGCGCCGGTTCTAGCAATGATGGGTTAATTTTATGTGGGAAAAGGATGCATTTTTATGTGATGGAGGAGGGGGCTGAGCATGTTATGTTGATAGCCGTGGCGCTTCCACTCCTATTTGCGGATATTACAACATACTGTGGGCTATTTTGTGAATGATAAGCAAACAGCCTGTACTGTTAATACGTTATGTGCTGAATTATCAGCAGCTGTGCCAGTAACATTTACGTTCATTTTTACTTGTTTTTTACTCCAACCTTATTAAAATACCTTATCTGTTTAATGCAACCCCAGACACCAGCACCACTATGATGCTGCACACTTTCTGTTGATCTCATACTGAAACCTACGTATATTACAGACTTCACAAGGCCCCTTGGTGCTTGTGAATCAGTTTGCCGTCTGCCTTAAGAACAACTGACCTCTTGCTCAACGTAGACCAGCAATACTTGCATGATGATAAGGCCTCAAGCAGTATTTCTGACAAGGGGAATTAAATGCTAGCTTATTTGTACCCGTCTCTTGATTGCTGTTTGTTGATGCATGAGAGTGTGAGCGTGTCATACATGTACCAGGACATTTACAGGTGTGAAACAAGTAAACCCTTCATGACAGCAGTAAACAAAGTTCAAAGGGGGTACAAACCATACCTTTGATGCAGGCAGTGCTCATTGTTTCGTTGCTCGGAAGCAAAGTAATGCCCTCTGTTTAACTTTGAACGAAAGGAGGCAAAGTTTACAGAGAGAAAATGTTCAAAACAAGGCAAAAGCTGAAGAGCAACCAAGCCTTAGTCACACTGCAAGGGGGTGAGCGCACAGCCCGCTGCCAGTTAGATTGCAGCCTCCTCATTCCCATGAAAACAAACGCTCGGTCAGCGAGAGGAAATGCATCAGAGAGCACGGAAAGAAAGGAGCTGTGACTGGAGCTGCCTTTCTTCGACCTGTTTGAGTGTATGAAGGGTCAACAAGGCAGCTTTACAGAAGGAGGGGGCAGTCGGGCTCGGGAGCTGGAGACCAGAGTTGGAGCCTAGTAGTGTTGGGGGTAGGGAGAGACAAAGAAAAAAACAAGAAGCAAAGGAAGAATCAATAAAAAAAAATTCTTCCAAACAGGAAATAAATATGGTATGCGTATATACACCTTGCTTTACCAGCGCTCCTCAGCTGAATGGAAGGCTGTAGGGAAGTGAGGTATCGGCTGGCAGAACGAAACATGAGGCTACAAAGAAGAATGATGCTGGAATGAGCCAACGGAAAGTAGGGGGTGGGAATAGAGTGGTTTTATTCATGACAACAGGGCTGTTGCTCAACCTAAAAACATGGCTTATGAAGCTGAATTTGAATGAATATTGGTCACATCCCACTTCATTGACAAGTGGTACCACGAAAAGTGGAAATGAGTTATCAGAATATTGTGTCAGAAGCGAAGTCATCCACTGTTAATTCGGGCAGTCTGGTAAATTGCTATATGATGTTTAAATTTGTATCTGAATTTGAGTAATTTATGAATTTTACAAGTAACCTTGTACGAGCACTTTACATAAAATGCAGACTGGAGCTGCCACCCTTGGCTTGCTTTACTTGTTTTTGGAATATAAAAGAAATGATATCCAGCACATGTCCCAGGAGGTGTCCATCAATCAAGAATGATGTATTATTTTTCTGTAAAGCCTTCGTAAGTCAATGTTCACAGTGGATTATTCCCCTTTGCTGTCTTTAATCACTATACAGCACTAAGAGTATGTAAAACAAATACACATGATTGTATTGTTTCACGCTATTTGCCCTCACTATTGTACATCAGGATGAAAGTACTGAAATAAGCGGGTTTTATAGAAGCATACTTTTATGTGTGAGTAGCATTTTTAGATATAAGTATTGTTCCTAATAATAGTTTGTATGGTTTCATGTGCGAATATGGATTTGTTTTCCTAGCCTTATTAGTATGCTATCTGACAAGGGACTGAGCATTCATTTGCACAAAAACCTTTCATAGACTATGCCTTTCTAACAACTATGTGTACTAAATAATTTTATTTACGGAACAAACTGTATTTTACGGTACATGTAATGGGATTTTTAAATGAATTGATCTTGTTTTATATGATTGTTTTATTTACCTTTTATGGTTCGATCAAGCCGAAATAAAGGAATTAGTAATTTAAACTTATTGGTACATTATTTTTACTAAAATATAATTAGATTACTTTTAGTTAAGTCTATACATCACTGATTATTGATGATGATGAAAAAAATATTATTTTTTACCTCAGGTGGGAATTTTATTTTTTATTTTACCAACATGATAGCCTGATGTCCCCAGTCATAATCTTTGATGCCACCAGTTACAACCTTTCAAGTAAATAGAGGGTATTACTGTTATTCTTTCAACTGGAACTTTTGAGATGTGTATTCAAATTTCTACTGGAAGCAAAACAAAAGTCCAGCCCCACCAACCCAGTTAGATCTCCTAATTTCGGAAAGCTATTTTCTCTTGGATAACCGCCAATGATCCCCATAACCTTGCAAGTCATTTTGTGAACTATACACTCTCTAATGATGATCACAATATTTGCTCAGTGCAGAAATGTGCTGATTATTTGCCAGCGAACAGATAATTCCTCTTTGTCTCTCCAATTCAAACTTTACTTTACCCACAGCCTTAGCTGTGGCATTACAACGTTCAACATGCATGACAACCAGTTTTACAGACAATATATCAAATTAATTTTTTTTATTAGGAGCAATGTTTTTTGCTGTATCATATATGCAAGAATCATTTACAATTTATAGATGGATAGGCACAACATCATTGTCTTTTCTTTAGATTATGCATGCTTGTAAAATGAACTTTATTGACGATTTTTTCTGGAGCCTTCATCAGGGTATCGCTTTAAAATGTCATATATTTCTCCCCATTTTGTTTCATTTGAGAGCAGTGGCTCTTCTCTTCCATGGCCTTCAACAAGACATCTTCATAGTACTTGAAAAGAAAAAGGAAAGAAAGGGTTCAACACGAATTAAACTACCATAGTCTAGTTAAATGAAAATGTTCTCTGCTTAACAATGTTCCTTTGAAATTGCATCAGTGATTGAGCCTTTTATCATCACACAACCAATTCCTTAAGATTGTCTGAATTTGTTTATATCAAAATATGCCAATTAATATACAGGGGATTCAGAATCCACTGATCGCCCTGGTGTTTGGACTCAATGAAGTACATCAGCAGGTTTAAAATACTTTAGTTGGATGCCGTATATAGGTTTCGCCTGCACAGCGCTGTGATGTGCTTGTGAAATCTCTTGTATTTAATATATTTAATTTAATAGATCTTCAAAGGGGGCTCTTGTGTGTTCCACAAAACCAAATTCATTTGCTTTTGTGTGGAACATTTTTTTTGTTAACTTCCTTTGTCTGCACACATTTACAATACTTCGACTAAAGCTGTTCACACTGTTTACCCCTTCGCTGCTAGGCCTCCCCCCGTGCTAAGCCTTTAATGGCTATTTGGGGTAGTTCGCTCTTAGGCCCCGGTAACTTTTTGACCACATAAGATATCAATGCCAAATTTGCGTCCTTTTTTACCAACATCATGGGGATTCTAAAGGAACTCAGGGTTTGTGGATTCCCTTGAAGGGACCCAGAAATTAGCCAAAATACAGCAAAAGTTTGTTTTATGGTGGAAAAATGCAACAAAAGGGCAACAAATGAAAGTGGCTGTTTTTTTCCCTGCAAATGGTATCAAACAAGGGGTTGTGGTGCTGAAATCACCATCTTCCCAGCTTTCAGGGACAAGTGGGCTTTTGTCAGAAAACCAACATTTTTTACACAGTTTTGGCATTTTTCTGGGACATTGTCTATTTTTGCTATTTGTTGTGCTTTCAACCTCCTTCCAGTTAATGGTAGAAATGGGTATGAAAGCAATAATGGATCCAGGAAAGCTATACATTTTGGAAAAGTAGACACAATTCTAAATTCAGCAAGGGACATTTGTTTAGATCCTTCAAGGTTTCGTTATAGACATTAACAGTTAAATATAGGAAAAGTTGAAAATTAGTTGAAAAAAACAGCCTTTTGTGCCAGAGTTTTCACATGTAACTTCTTCTAATCATGACAACTCTTTGAAAGCAATATATTGTTACATCCACTGGACCTTACTGGTTGTAGGGATATATAGGACTTGTAGGTTCACCAAGAACACAACGAACCCAGAGCCAAAAACTGAGCAGCGACTTGCAATGGTTTTTTATTATGTACCGGGTTACTCTGGGAACATGTATACATGGAAAAATTGGTATGAAAGACACCTATGTATTGCTGAAATGGGAACAAAATATAGAGTTTATAAACAGTAGATATTTGCACATTTCCAAAAATGGGAATACTCATACTAGCATGAGAATTATCGATCATTTTTCAAAATTACTTCTTTTTAACACATTGTCGAAAGTCAATAAGTAATACCAGTTGCTTCACAATCTGAATTGCCCTAAGTCTCCCGATAAAAATAGCACCTCACTTGTTTGGGTAGGCTTAGTGCCCACGAAAGGAAACTGCTCACAACTCAAGCTGAACACACCACATTTTCAAGATGAAAAATTACCCTTTTTTTGCAAAGTGCCTAGCTTTAGTTTTTAAACCCTAGCTCTGCCGGCACCTAGGGAAACCTAGCAAACCTATACATTTTTGAAAACTAGACACCCACGAGAATCCAGGATGGGGTGAGTTTACTGGCCACACCAGGTTATGTTACCCAGAATCCCCTGCAAACCTAAAAAATGATTTAAAAAAAAACACAGTTTCCTCACATTTCTGTGGTGGAAAGTTCTGGAATCTGCGTGGATGCACATATTTCTAACCACCCCGCGTTTCCCAAAGTCTTCCGAGAAAAATGGTACCTCACTTGTGTGGGTAGGCCTAGTGGGCGCAATAGGAAACGACACAGAACGCAACGTGGACACACCACAATTTCAAAGTGAAACATGACCCTTTTTTTGCAAAGTTCTTAGCTGTAGTTTTTGAACCCTAGCTCTGCCTGCACTTAGGTAAACCTAGCAAAACTATACATTTTTTAAAACTAGACACCCCGGAGAATCCAGGATAGGGTGGCTTGAATGGCTCACACCAGGTTCTGTTACCCAGAATCCCTTGCAAACCTAAATAAAATGTCAAAAAAACGCAATTTCCTCACATTTCTGTGGTGGAAAGTTCTGGAATCTGCATAGATCCACACATTTCCACCCACCCCGCGTTCATCAAAATATTCAGAGAAAAATGGTCCCTCACTTACATGGATGGTTCAAGGACCCGTGACAGGCAAGGGCCCAAAACCTACTGAGGCAACATTAAAAATACCTATCACAAACCAACCTGGTTTCGCAACTGGGGTCTCAGTGACCCTCTAGGGAAACCTACCAAACCCACACATTTCAGAAAACTAGACACCCAGGGGAGTTCAGCGAGGTATTCACTTTTTTCTGAAATTTCTGTGTCGGAAAGTTCTGGAATCTACGTGGATCCACAAATTTCCTCCCACCCAGCAATCACCAAGGTCTCCCTATAAAAACAATTCCTCACTCGCATGGGTGGGTCAAGTACCCACGGCAGGCAAGGGTCCAAAACCTGTTGGTTTTGCAAGGTGGGTCCCATCAGTTTTTGGCCCCGGGCTCGGCGTCAATCTAGGGAAACCTACCAAACCCACACATTTCTGAAAACTAGACACCCAGGGGAGTTCAGTGAGGTATGACTTGCATGGTTCCTCAAATGTTTTTCTACCCAGAATTTCCTGCAAACCTCAAATTTAGCTGAAAAAATCACTTTTTTCTCAAATTTCTGTGTGGAAAAGTTCTGGAATCTGTGTGGATCCACAAATTTCCTCCCACCCAGTGTTCCTCCAGGTCTCCTGATAAAAATGGTACCTCACTTGTGTGGGTAGGCAAAGTGGCTGAAACAGGATATTGTCCAAATCGTATTATGGAGACTTCAAAATTACCTATAACAAAACTACCTGGTTTGGGGGGGCACCTGCTTTTTTAGGCCCCAGGCTTGCCGCCATTTAGGGAAACCTAAAAAACCCACATGTTTCTGAAAAACTAGAAACCCTGGGGAGTCCAATGAGGTATGGCTTGCGTGGATCCCCCAATGTTTCCCTAGCCAGAATACCCTGCAAACCTCATATTTAGCTGAAACAACACATTTTCTACATATTTTTGCATGGAATAACTGTGCAAGCTCAAATGTCCTACCACCCAGTGTTCCCCTTGTTCTCCCGAGTAAAATGATACCTCACTTGTGTGGGTGTCCAAAGCAGAATTGGCTAAAAACGTATTTATTAAAAAATGTAGCACTTAGAATTCTCTGTGCTATACTCTAAATCCCTATGTTTTGGGCTCTTACTAGCCACAGGCCTTTGGCCCACCCACACAAGCGAGGTATCATTAAAATCGGGAGAACAAGGGGAATGCTGGGTGGTAGGACATTTGTGCCTGCACGGTGATCCCACGCAAAACTGTATTGAAAAAGTGATTTTCCAGCTAAATTTGCAGGGGATTCTGGGTAGGAAAATGTTGGGGGACCCACGAAGCCATACAACGCTGGACTCCCCCAGGTGTCTAGTTTTCAAAAATGTGTGGGTTTGGTAGGTTTTCCTAGATGGCCGCCGAGCCCGGGGCCAAAAACTCATGGGACACCCCTTGTAAAACCAGGTTGTTTTGAGATAGGTCATTTTTATGTTGCCTCAATAGGTTTTGGGCCCTTTCCTGTCATGGCTACTTGACCCACCCATGCGAGTGAGGTATAATTGTATTTTATCAGGAGACCTGGGTGAACGCTAGGTGGGAGGAAATTTGTGGATCAACATAGATTCCAGAACTTTCCCACACAAAAGTTTGTGAAAAAAGTGATTTTTTTCAGCTAAATTTGAGGTTTGCTGGGGATTCTGGGTAGGAAAACATTAGGGGAGCCATGCAAGCCATACCTTGCTGGACTACCCTGGGTATCTAGTTTTCAGAAATGTGTGGGTTTGCTGGGTTTCCCTAGATAGCCGCCGAGCCCGGGGCCAAAAACTCATGGGACCCCCCCTTGCAAAACCAGTTTGTTTGTGATAGGAAATTTTTAAGTTGCCTCATAAGGTTTTGGCCCTTGCCTGTCGCGGGTACTTGACCCATCCACGCAAGTGAGGTATGGGTGGGTGGAAATTTGTGGATTCTGCCGCAGAAATATGAGGAAAATGTGCTTTTTTGGACAATTTTTTAGTTGTGTAAGGGATTGTGGGTAACAGAACCTGGTGAGAGCCAGTCAAGTCACCCCATTCTGGATTCCCCTGGGGGTCTAGTTTTAACAAATGTACAGGTTTGCTCGGTTTCCCTATGTGCCTGCTGTGCTAGGGCCCAAAATCCACAGGTAGGCATATTGCTAAAAACAACTCTGTGCCTAGTCGGCTTTCTGCTACCCTGGGGGGATATCGGGGGGGTTGCCCTGATATGCCCCCATGGGGGCAGGAACACAGTGGCTATTTTTTTGAGGGGTGGGGTTATTAGTATGCCCATTCTGGGCAGCCCCCACGCATTAAAAAGACACCGTAATCGTTGGTGTCTAGTGGGCTTTTTGCGCCCTGGGGGGCAGATTGGCGGCTGATAGGCAGAAACTAGTCCTAGGATGCTTGATTCCGGTCCAGGGAAGACATGGCTTGGCAGTTCGGGCTGGACTGTTCCCATGAGGCACAGGCTCAAGACTGATTTTCATATGGGCCATGTCTGAACTGGAGTGTCTTGGTGAGCAAAATAACAATGGAATAAACCCAGATCTGTGACTGGGGGTGATTTGTTTGCCATTGTGCAACATTCCGTCCATCATCTTGTGTGTTTTGCAAAAAATATCCCTGGCATCTAGTCGGCTTTTTGCCCCTCTGGCGGGGCAGATTGGGGGCTAATGCCCCATCTGCCCCCAGGATGGGCAGAAAGTACACAAGACACCAGGGAGTTTTTTTGTCAAATTTTAATTAGGGTGGGGGCTGCCCAAAACAGGCATGCCAATACCCCCACCCTAATTAAAATTTGGCCCAAAAAATCCATGGGGTCTAGTGGGCTTTTTCCACCCAGGGGGGGGGGCAGATTGGGGGCTAATGCCCCATCTGCCCCCCAGGGAGGACAGGAAGGCTGTAATTTTTGCGGGGGAGGGGGTGGAGGCATAGGCGTGCCTGTTTTGGGAGCCCCTGCCCTAATTAAAATTAACTCCAAAAAAATCGCTGGCACGTAGTGGACTTTTTGCCTCCCGGTGGGGCAGATTGGGGCTGAAGCCCCCATCAGGGCCCCGGGGGGCAGAAAGTCCACTAGATGCCAGGGAGTTATTTGGGCAAATTTTAATTAGGGTGGGGGCTGCCCAAAATGAGCATGCCAATGCCCCCACCCTAAATAAAATTTGCCCAAAACAATCCCTGGCATCTAGTGGGCTTTTTGCCCCCCTGGGGGGGCAGAAAGGCTGTCATTTTTGTGGGGGAGTGTGTGGGCATGGGCATGCCCATATTGGGCAGCCCCCACCACAAATTATAATTTTTAAAAATTCCTGGCATATAGTGGGATTTTTGCCCCCCAGGGGCAGATTGGGGGCTACTGCCCCCATCTGCCCCCCAGAGGGGGCAAAAAGACTACATTTCACCAAATATATTTGGAGGAACAAAAGCCCTTGCCCAAGGGGCTGCTCCCCCCTCCCTGGTGTCTAGTGGGTAGATCCCTGCTTGGGTACCATTGGAATGGGGAGATTCTCCCCTTTACAATGATATGGAGATTCTCCCCTTTACAATGATACCTACCCCGTCTTTCTCAATGCCCGGGGGCCTGAGATAGCCCCCTGAGCACATAGGAAGTGAAACTGAAATGAGCCTTCGGTTTCTGTGCAATGACGACAGAGCGACATGCACGCTGATCGTCAATGCACAGAAAGCAGGGACGGGGCCTGGGGAGCTGGGGAAGTTCTTCCCCAGCTCCAGAGGCTTTGGGGGAGATAAGGAAATCCCTCTGCTGTCTGCAGCAGTGAGATTTCCTGCCCCTGTCCTCATGAGGACAGGGGCACCGATGCTAATGGTGCAAACACGAAAAGCAGCTTGAAGACAGTACCTGCATTATTCAATCAGGTAAACTCCAAATCTAAAAACTGTGGGGGAGTAGCCAGTCAAACTCCGGAGGGTGCAAGGAAAAGCACCGAGGGAGAGATAGAGGGGCCGTCCATACCTCTGATGTCTGTTGCAGTTTGTGCAGGCAATGAAGTTAGTGTGTCCCCCTCAGAGAAAAGTATAAAGACTTCTGTGGTGCCCGGACAGGGACTCTTGGTGCAAATTGATAGAAGTGAAAGCTCCAGTACTGTTGTGGATAGATCGTTGAATGACATTGTGGGAGATGTAGTTCAAGTCGATGCCGAAGTGCCTGGGGCTACATGTTCTTCTGCTCCTTGCATATCAGTTGGCAATTCAAGCACTATCCAGGTTACTGACATTACCAGTCAGATCTCCAAGGAGCTTGAAGCTGAGCAATTTTTTTCTCTTTCGGAGCATACGGGATCATCGTTGGAAGGGGATGAGCCTGACCCTGATTGGACCGACGATGGTAGTGAAAATGGGGATTGGCGGCAGAATGGTATTTCTGAATAGTGGACTGGCTCCTCGATACCCCAGGACAGTTCGTAAAGGGGCAGCTCAGGAAGCCCGGGACTTGGTGAGAGAGGACCCAGAGATACGTGGATTCACATTCATGGATAACTCATTAATCAATGGAGGTGATTTTGCGGAGGGTAATTTAGCGGTAGCAATTACCAAGCAGTCCCAAGAAACTGAGTTGCCACCCTCTGAGATCACGCTGTCACCTATTGATCAAACGATGATGGTCCATCGAGAAGAAGCATGCCAAGAAAGTGCCCGCACCCAGGGGGTGTGTCGCAGAGTTCAGAATTCTGTCCGGAGAGTTGTAAAAGCATGCTCTGAAATAGCAGTTAGGATTACCGAAGCAGAGGAAAGGATTTCTAGTCTTGAAGACGCTCTTTCCGTACAGAAGAGCTCAAATGATTTGAGTGGGGCACAGAAGGAGGACATAATATGGAAACTGACTGATTTAGAAAATAGAGTGAGAAGGAACAATCTCAGGATCTTAGGGGTGCCAGAAGGCTGTGAAGGGGATGATGTAAGACAATTCGTAGTGGAGCTCTTCAAAGAGGCATTTCCGGAAATTGTACAGTGGGACTGGCAGTTGGAGGTTCTTCGTTCCCATAGATTCCCCTTCAAACAACGGCAAAAGACTGGGGATAAACCCTGTGTGATCCTGATCTGCCTTAATAATTTTTTAGCAAGGGAAAAACTATATGATTTAGCGAGGCCGGATAGGAAAAGGCGTGGCAAGGGCTGTGATTTTTTTGTTAGGCCAGATTTCTGTCTGGTGACAATGGAACGGAGGTGGCAGCTCCGTCAGCTGATCGCTCCCTTTCAGGTGAAAGGGGCTCAGGCCTTTTTGCTTTTTCCCTCAAAGTTATTCAGCAAGGGCCAACAACATCTTTCTCTTCTGAAATTCAGGCAGAGGAATTCCTTTCTTCAATTTAAAAAGAGAAATGTGTCCTTCTGTTTTCTGCAGTCCATTGGGGAATTCCGTCTATAGGATGACTAACTTTTTTTTTCTAGGGTAAAGAGGGGGGCTAAGTGGCAGGCTATAGCAGGATGAGTGGTTAATAATACATATGTCTTTTTCTTAAATCTCTGTTTTGGATGTGTGTTTCTATTTCTATTTTTGTTTAGTGATTCTGCCCTTAGTCTTCCTTCTCTTTCTTTTCTGGTCTGTTGTGATAGGGTGAAGGAACCTGTGGGGAAGGGGGACTCTTTCCATCACAAGGACACCAGTCCTGTTGCCGCTTAAGGGTGTTGTAAGGGATGGGGTCGTGAAGGGGGGTGGAGGTGACTATGGGGGGGGGTTGGGGTAGGGAGGGGGGTTGGTGTAGGGGGGTGTCATATTGTAGAATTGGTATTAAAGTATGGTCAAACGAATATATGTTTATTTTAGTGTATATTGAAAAGGCCGGGGAAGGCACAATTCAAGCTGATTTTGGGATGCCCAGATGGGGCAGGATAAACTTGCTATAGGCACATGGAATGTATGTGGCCTTAATGACGCTAAGAAGGGAGCTCTAATTCCTAAAATTTTACATATTAAGCAGTTAGACATATTATGTATACAGGAGACGCATATACCATGGGGGAGGCGGGAGTGTCTCAAGTTTCCGGGTTTTGAGGCTGTAGTATGTTCTAAACAGCCTTCAACGATTAGAGGAGTGGCTATACTCATAAAGCGGAGGGTGGGGTCTTGTAAAAGGGTTCTGGGAGATCGAATGGGCAGGTGGGCCATTGCTGAATTGTCTATTGGTGGCAAATTATTAACGGTTTGTACTGTCTATGGCTCGAACTTAGATGATCCTGAGGTGGTCAAGTACTTAAATGTCGAATTGGCTGCCTGGCCTAGTCCACTTTTTCTTTGTGGGGACATGAATATTAATACTCTAAGTGACTTTCACCTTGCGAAAAACTAAAATTATGTGGGTAGGAAGCCAAAAGTAGTCAAGGCACTTCAGGCTCTACTTCAAGAACATGGTGTTATACACTTATGGTTTTTGCATAATAAATTGGAAGACGGCTTCACGTACTATTCGATCCCTCACAATACAAATGTCAGGTTAGATTATGTTTTTCTTTCCGAGCAGGTGGCAGCTGTCTCTTCTATTTCTTGTCCTCCCCGGATCCTTTCGGATCATAATCCATTGATTGCTGAATGTCCTTGGCCACGAATTAGAAGACCTCCTAGGGAGTGTACATTTGAAAGGAAATTATTATTACAAGAGGCTTACAGTGCTCATATTCAAAAATGGTTAGCTGAATTTTTAAACATTAATAGGGGCTCGTCAACAGACCAGATAGTCTGGGATACTTTGAAAGCGGGTCTACGGGGGGAGACTAAAAGCTTTTCTTCCTATAGGTGGAAGATAGAGCAAGAGCGGATTAAGAGCCGTATAAAAGAGTTAAGGGATGCGGAAATAGAACTTGCTTCAAAAATCAAGCACAGGCATGATATAGAGTCTAGCCAACAGGAGGTAGCAATTTTGAAAGCCAGGCTGTTGGAGTCCTTTGGGCAGGATCTGGCCTCGAAGTACTTACAATATCGTACAGAGATGTTTGAGTTCGGGGAGAACTCTGGTACGGTTCTTGCCAGCAGCGAAGTATACAGATTCGGGTCATAAAAATCCAAGATCAAAGGGGAATAGTATATGACACTCGTGAGGGTGCTAATGAAGTGTTTCTGAACTACTACACTACCTTATATAGTGAGGATATTTTTAGACCGGATATAGAAATAGCAGTGGAGGACTTTTTAACAGGTATTGATACTCCTAAGCTTTCTCAGGAGCAGTGTGAATTTTTGGCAGCTCCTATTCAATGGGATGAGGTGGAGCTCGTGGTAAAATCTTTAGCAAATGGTAAGGCCTGTTGCCCAGATGCAGTTCCACTTGAGTTTTATAAGGTATTTTTAGGTGAGCGGCTCCGAGGGGCATAGTGCCTGAATCATGGCAAGATACTATTATAGTTTTGTTTAAAAAAAAAGGGCAAACCTGAGCTGCTTCCGTCCTCTTTTCGACCGATTTCACTAATAAATAGTGATTCTAAAATGTACTAAAAAATTATGGCAGCCAGGCTAGCTCAAGTGATTACCCCTTTGGTCTCCTTGCACCCGCACAGATTAATCCGGGGCGGGATACTGCGGACCATGTCAGGCGTACTATTGCGCTATTAGATTGGGCACACGTTACGGCCTCTCCCCTCGGGGTGATCCTGTTGGACGCCGAGAAGGCGTTCGACAGGGTATCCTGGGGGTTCTTGTGGGCCGTACTTAAGTGGAAGGGATTTCCTGCAGAATTCATACAGGCGATTTGTGCGATGTATTCTTCTCCAAAAGCCGCACTTTTGTATTTCGGGTCAACAGACTAGCTTTTTTTCCATTAGTAGGGGCACGCCGCAAGGTTGTCCTTGTTCACCCTTGCTGTTTGCCCTGTATATTGACCCATTTTTGAGTAAAATAGAGGGTAATCAGGGTATAGTACCGATAAGAGCTGGCAATACTATGTATTATATTTTAGCTTATGCAGATGATATAGTTGTTATAACATCTGACGTTCCATCTGCGTTCAGTGCACTTAAGGACTTAGCTGGGCAATTTGGGGTAGTTTCGGGGTATAAGTTAAATGTGTCAAAAACACAGGTGGTTCAGACCCCCGATATGCCATTATCAGATGCCCCAGTGGTCACAGAAGCCACGTATTTAGGGGTACGCATAACTGCTGCAGTTGATACCATTCCGGATTTAAATATCCTTCCGGTGATAGATGCGGTGAATACTAAATTAGAGCGACTTGATCACTTGCATCTTTCCCTATATGGACGTTGTAGTGTACTTAAAATGTTAGTACTCCCTAAGTTTTTATATTTATTTAGGACTATCCCTTTATTATTTTCTCAAAGTAGTTTGATTAAGGCAGATAGAGTCTGCTATAGGTTTTTGTGGGGGTATAGGCGTTCGCGTAGGGCAGCTAAGTGGATGTGCCTTCCATGAGATCGTGGTGGCTGGTATGTTCCAAATTTGTTTTTTTATTATTATTTTTATTATTGGGCAGCGATGCTACGATCAATGGGAGTGTTAATACTTGGCTATAAAGCGGAGATACCAATTTGTAATCGTCCTACCATTTTTGAGATAGGTCTGGGGGCTTTCTGGTGGAGGTTTTGGAGCCTAGTAATTAAAAAAGAACTATATTCAAGGTCATCATTGCTGCATTTACAATCTGGCAGAAAATAAGGTGGAAATTAGCTATTCCAAATCTTAATATATATACTCCCTTCAAAGCCGCTCGACTCTTGCACAGTATTTTTCAAGACCAAATCATGCATAGATGGCAAATGCAGGGGATTTGGGTGGTAGGCGATCTGTTGGGAGATGGACAAGTGTTATCTTATATTGATAAAAAGGACAAATTTTAGTTGCTATCACGGGATTTTTTAAAATATTTACAGATTCAAAGTTTTTTTTTACAAACATTTGAAGGTCACACCTGGCATGTTAGATAAAGTACCTATTTTCGAATTGATTAAAAAAAGAAGTAGAATAGGAATGCTCTATCAGTATATATTGTCGGTTCTTCCCGATGATTTGTCAGCTCAAAGTGTTAAATGGGAAGGTAAGCTTGGAAAGACAGGCATCGGCTTAACACCAGTGTTAGAGCTTGCCAGTGAGGTCATTGTGTCGAGAACACTTAGAACTCAAAGTTATATGGCAATGCAGGGTTTATATTACACACCCGCAAAATTTTCAAAATGGGGTAGTAGAAAGGGAGATTCTTGTGCACGGTGTGGGCGTCATGCGGCTGACGCAACTCATATGTTCTATTCATGTCCTTCCCTTACTAGATTTTCAGAAGATATAGAGCTCTTCATTAATACCACACTCAAGATTAGCTGCACTTTGACCCCAACATTAGTGATATTTGGGTTTGATGTTTGTAATAATGAAGAAGGTAGGAATACCCGATATGAATCTGCCTTTATGTTTATAGCTATGTCACAGGTCCGGCTGTGTATAACGTCTCAATGGCTGTCTTCTGAAGCTCCTACCTTCTCGAATTGGCAAGCTAGATTGTTAGCTTTTCACAGGCTCGAATTTTCAGTTTTTTCTTGTAAAGGGGGGAGGAGGAGACAAATGGCATCAAAGAATTGGGCGCCGGCAGCAGAATGGATTAACTGAAATGTTATGATATAGGTGTATGCGTCTTTTTTTGGATTTTGGAGATCGGGCTAATTCTGTCTTCAATACAAATGAATCTATAGTGTAATGTATGTTGCAATGAATGTAAATTGAATTTTTCTTATTTTGTATTATTGCCAATTCTGCACTGTAAGGTTAAAAATACACTGTCAATAAAAAATAAAAAAATAAAAAAAAAAGGAATAGTAATCAGCACGGGGTTAGGTACTTACATCAAAAATGGACAGTACGGGGCATGAGGATTCAATCTCCCACAGCCAGCGGAATAATCCGGTACAAAAGTCTGAAATGAGGAGGGGGGCATGATGTCACATACCTGGGTTCGCAACATAATGGTTAAGTCTGATATTAACATACAGGAATTCAGGGACTTCCATTGAAAATAAGTCTGGGTAGTTACACATAGTTTGACACATTTCAAAAAAAGCCTCAGATGAGTCAAAAAAGCCACATGTGTCTATAAGAGCCAATTGAGGAAAAGATAATTCCGGATGGAGCGCGATTAACGTGCTTACGGTAGGTGGTATGAAGAAGGGCCTGGCGGGGATGACATTCTAACGTGAACAAAAGCAGCATCAATCGCGGTAGTTAAATAGATCCGCTGGTGGCTGACTAAATGAGGCTTGTCTGCTTCCAGATCATGTGGGATACCCCGCTATTGGTGACTAGGGAAAAAGCCTGTCAGGGATTTTAATCTAAAATACAAGGAAAGGCAGCAAACGCGCTGCTTACCTCAATCCGTTGGCGGCTGCAGGTTGAATGCGGCTCGCCTGTCTCCACACATAAAAATAGACTCTGCAGCGCACGTGCACCGCGAGGTGCAGCCGCTGAATGGAGGCAGAAGGGCTCGTCCGGCCTACACCAATGGGTGTGGGGCAGGGCGTGTCCAAGTTAAGGAAGGGGCTCTGACAATGGCCAGTGTGTGTCTGCGTGACAGCGATACTTTTACTGCTAAACAGGCAGCCACAAGTGTAGTAACCTTGCATACAAAAGGGTCATGATTTGAATGGTGCAGCAGCAGCGGTGGCACCGGGCCAAAGAGTTGTCAAAACCCATCTAAACACCTAATATTGCAACATTTTATTTTATTCCTATATAGGCAGTCATGATTGCAGTTACATTGCAGTTCAAAGGGGCTTGATTTTTTAAACGATGCAGCAGGTGCAGTGGCACCGGGCCAAAATTATCAAAAAGGGGGGAACCGTAACAGGGCTATTTTTAACGGGGTCCAGTGTACAAGCCCAGAACAGCTATAACTCAAGAAGGGTACAAAGTTCCCCGGTGGAAGTGTGGAGAGGGAAGCAGTGTGAGGCTAGCGTGGAAGCAAAGGGAGGAGAAAAAAGGGAGGGGAATTCCCTTTTGGAACCAAAACTCTCACACACCCAGCAAGCTAGGTGTCATGCTTCATCATATGGGTTCTGCTCCTCGTCAGACTGGCGCAGCAATGTCTGACAGGCACCAGGGAAGGGGCTCTTTACCGGAGATCTTTTGTTCCTGCCATATTTTGCATGCGGGTAAGAGGGTAAAAATTATCGCAAGTGATTGTGTAGTCGTGAGGTGAGTGTGAGTTAAAAAAGATTGGTGAATCCACTGTGAATTTTATTATTGTGGTTGGCTATCTTGGTAAAAAAATGTGGGTGGGGAGATAAGCACTGGTGCAATGATACAGTGAAGTATCTGCGACCCTCTGATCAGGTCAACATGTTTATTGAATTCTAAGCAATTCCTCAGGACCTTAAGTGAAACTGTACTACACACAGTGAAAAACAATATACAACCTTATGTCTTGTGGTCGGTATATGTGCAGGCCAATTGGTCCTGCCCTAAGTGTTGCGACCTAGAAAATGACAGAAAGGAGAGAACAGATTGATACTCAAAATAATACTCTAGTGCACTCAAAGTACAATAGAGACTGTACTGTACGCTAGACAAACACGGTGTTGGAAAGCTTCCAAAGGTGAACACTGCACAGGATGTCAGTGCAATAAAAACAACAACCAAGGCGGTTAAAACTCTAAGGATTTAGAGGGGATGAAGACAATGTAACTCTGCAACTAGATAGCATGGATAACCAAATTGCGTTGCCTACCCTCTGAAATTCCCTAGGGTGCCCCAGCAGTCAGCTTCCGTGGAACCGGCACCTTTGGAATAGGTACCTAAGGGAAAAGAAGCAAGACACAGGGGGACAAAAACAGAAGCAGAGAGTATGGTCAAGCCAGTGTGCACGGGAAACCAAATGACCCACCAGGTACACTCGGGGCAGTTCGGGCTCTCCCGTGTGTTACCCCGGCGCGTGGTCATGCTGGTCTGCAACCCGGACTGAGAGCAAAACACATCTAGGTGGCTGGGCAGTCCCCGCCGCGTGGGCACCCGGGCTGTGGGGACCAGGCCTGTCAAGTCAGTATTAGGAAGGTAATCGCCCTGTTAAGAACCTGACCAATGGCGGCATACGAAGTCACAGGGCTCCCTTAAGGGTATTTCCACACAGCAAGGGGCATGTACGCCAGGCCAGGGATGCGTTGCCACCCGGTCCTGGTGCATATAGAAGATCTCGAGCTACCCGGTATCACTTTCAAGGTTGAGCCCAAAACGGGAAAGTACCACAATGAGCCAGGCACTCGCGCCAGCTCAAAAACTACGATCCTCTTACCTATATCGTGCACGGTCACCGCCGTCAACACCTACCCCCACAGCATTGGGTCAGGACTGGAAGCGACTGTGAGGCTTGGCAAGCTACGAAGGCCTGTTTTAACCTCCTCGCTTCCTCCTCGCCGTGTCATGATGGTTGGCCGACAGCGAGGATGCGCATGCGCAGTATCGGAAGCGGAGTGCCTGAGCTGAACCGCGCAGTGCATTAGAGAAAACTGTGTACTTTGGCGGTCATCTTAGGTGTAACATCTGCGGTGGTCAGCCTGGCTAAACGTGAGCCGAAGTTCGTCGGAACCCGAGAGTCCCAGAAAAGTGTCAACACCAAAAGTGGGTGTTAGTAGTCAAAGTGAAAGCCTGGAAAACGTCATGGCAATTTGAGAGGTTCAGTGAGCAATGTGGTGCACTAACATCATGGGGACGGACATGCGTTAGTCACCTCTTCAGTTATAGTGTAATTGGTTGAAACGTTAGTGAGCAGATACTCGGTACTAACAGTGCGCTCCCAAGTGACTGAGTGGTAGTGTGACTGCCCCTAGTGGGGCTGGCATGGGTGTCTATGGGTCATGGGTCATCTGTAACAGTGTCTCAATATTATTGTATTTACTCTTACGGAACGTAGGTTTTACTGTGGCAGTGTCTCAATCTCATTGTCTTTACCATTACGGAACGTAAGTTTGCTACAGGTCATCTCTAACAGTGTTTAAAAATTACGAAAAGTGGGATGACTTCAGGTGTACCCTCTTGATCTAATGGGCTAGGGTGGCCCATGGGACTGAATCATTCAAACCCCCTGTGTCCAACCTCAGACGATGAACCCATCTCTGTTCGATTCTGAACAGCGCTCAGGAAGTGATGTTCTGGTGGACTTCTAGAATCAGCCATCGAACACTGTCTGCTGTATGTTCCTGCTGAGTGTAATGATCGTACAGTCTAGAGTGTGTTTTAAGCACTCTTGTGCTCTGTGATTCTGAGCTTCACTTGCCTCATTGTCATCCCGATGTAGTGTTTGCCACAGGGGCATGTGAGCAAGTAGATAAACTTTGACGTATTGCAGCTTGTGTGCTGTTTCAGGCGCCAGATATACGTCTCAGTGAGTTGGACTTCCTTACAGTGATTAGTCTGTGGGCACACAGAGCATCCCCCACAAGGATAGTGGCCCACTACGGGTGACAATCCCCACAGTGTACTTTGGGAGCTGTTATTCTGCCTTCTGGGCCTCGTGTGAATGAGTGCGTCTTTCAGATTAGATGTTCATTTGAAAGCAAACCTTGGGTGTGGGATATCTAGCCCACAGGTGTTGATGATGCCCCAATGCTTATTTATGGTCTTTTTTATAAAGGCCCAGTTTTTGGTAAAGCAGGTGACACAGGTGTAATAATCCCAGGAACAGATTAAATTTCAAGTAGCTTTATTCAGCAGCACAGCATCATGTAGGCAGCTTCAGAGTCCAGATACAACTGACTCAAAGATGCAGAATGCTTCACCAGGAAAGTTCTGAGAACTAGAACACCATGGTCCAGGTCTCATGCCATTAAAGGGGAAGGAACAGAAGGTAAGATATATAGTGCAGGATGTAACACATCTCCCCCACCAAATGGAAAACAAGGAAATAACATATATACAAAATCATAATAAACAGGAAAAATAACATATTATACATAATCCCGTAAAGACATGGGTCTCTTACGAATTCGGGAATCTTCTTTGATTCTACAAGCAATAGTATCAGAAAAAGGCCTAGAACACTGGTCTGGCATAGAATTGGAATAACTTTGAGGAAAAGAAAAAGTATTGGCACCAAACTGGATAGGACACTTTGCAACCTTGCTTACATTCCAGACCTTGCCATCTTGTGTGATAACAGAGTTTTTGAAAACATTCTTAACTTGAACAGGTCTACCATATTTGCTCACACCCTTGCTAACAAAAGAAGGTTTCAGAATTTTGACCCAATCTCCCACAGCCAAACCATGCTCTCTTGCTTTCCACCTCTTATTATACCACACAGCAGATTTATTCTGTTTAGAAGCAACTCTGTCCGCAATAAGCTTGACATCCACAAAATCCTCACAAAAAGCCCTACACTTCTCCTTAAACCACCACGGACAAATAACAGAAGCTGGATCTCTTCCCTTAAGCAACTTGAAAGGACTAACCTCTGTGGTTGTGTGTGGGGTTATGCGGTAATGCCAAAGTTTCTCTCTAAGGATATTCAACCAATTTCCCTTATCCTTAATGGCATCCATAATAAAATTCTTTAACACACGGTTGAACCGCTCGACTTGACCATTCTCATGCGGTTCGTAGAGAGAAGTCCTAACATGTTTAATGTTACAGGACTGTAAAAATGACTGCATTTCTGATGAAACTAATTGTACTCCATTGTCTGACACCAACACAGAAGGACAACCTTCTCTAGAAAATACTTCCTGAAAGAACAAAATTATTACCTCAGACGTGATCTTTGACACAAATTTTACTTCTGGCCATTTTGAATGGTAATCAATAATTACAAGAGCAAAACGAGAAGATTCACGTAAAATACTAAATGGACCAGAAATATCGAAAGCAATTTTGTTCCATGGAACTTCAGGCCACACTACTGACTTAAGGGGTGGAACAACAACTTTTAACATTTTGTCTTTGTCACAACACTCATTGCATTCCCTAACCACACGATCTACAAACCTGTCCAGGCCAGGCCACCAAAAATTCAACCTAATAAGACGCTTCATGGCAGAGATCCCAGGATGGGTTTTGTGCGCCAACTTGAGTATTAACTCCTGAACACCAACTGGTGGAACACACTTGTCACCTTTAAAAACCAAATTACCTTCGCAGAACAATTCATCAGCAACATTAAAAAACGGCACAATATCTTCTCTGATATTGGCTTTGTTGGGCCAACCTTCCAACAAGTATTTCCTCAATGTGATCAACTTATCATCTTCTTCCTGACACTTGAACCAAAACTGTTCAGTAATCTCTTGATACTGAGTATCAACAAAATCTTGCAAACTAGACACAAAGTCTACATCTTTACACCCACTCACACTGTCAACCAAACTAAGACAAGGAAGACGTGATAGGCAATCAGCCGTAACATTTTTCTTACCAGGAATATATTCTACCGTAAAGCTATATTCCTGCAACTTAGATGTCAAACGTGCAATCCTCGCTGTAGAATTCCATCCTCCTCCCACTGATAGAATATGAACAAGGGGCTTATGATCCGTTCTCAGAATGAACTTACTACCCCAAATGTAGATTCTATAATGTTCTATAGCCCACACACATGACAGTAACTCTCGCTCAATAACCGCATACCTGCGCTCTGTCTCACTCAGCGTTCTGGATGAGAAAGCCACATTCCACTCTGACACACGATCTGTTTGGGAAAGCACACATCCCAAACCGTACAAACTTGCATCCGTGGTAATTATACATTTTTTTTCCATTCTGAAGGGTCTTAAAGTAGGAGAATTGACAATGTCCTTTTTGATCTCAGAAAAAGCTTTTTCTTGCTCTGTGTCCCAAACAAATTCATTCTTTTGTCTCAAAAGTTTCCTTAAAGGCTCCATTTTAGTAGCAAAATTAGCAACAAATTTGCTGTAGTACTCACACATGCCCGAAAATGACAGGAGCTGTTCTTTAGTACTGGGAGCTGGGGCATTAAGAATAGCTTCCACATTAGATTTCTTAGGAACCAAACCCTCCCCTGAAAGAGTATGCCCCAAATACTCCACTGACTTCCTAAACAAATTGCATTTATGTGCTTTGAGAGTGAGACCATAGTTTTGCAATCTGGAACATACTTCATCAAGATGGAGAGAATGTTCCGCACTATTCTTAGAAAAAATCCGAATATCATCCTGAAAGCACTTAACATACGAATCAAGGTCTCTAAAAATTTGAAACATCACACGCTGGAAGACAGAAGCGGCGGAAGCCAAACCAAATGGCATTCTTCTGTACTGGAAGAGACCCATGGGTGTAATAAAGGCAGTACATTTTTTAGATTCTTCTGTCAACTCTATTTGATGGTACGCTGACCTAAGGTCCAGGGTGGAAAAAATCTGCGCACCATCAAAATGTGAAACCAATTCATTTATATTGGGAAGCGGATGACAATCTATAATAATGTTTGAATTTAGAGCCCTCAAATCAATACAGACTCTCAACTTTTGATCAGGTTTTCGTACGAGAACTATGGGTGAAACCCATTCGGACGACTCTATGGGTTCAATGATATTATCTTTCAATAGATCATCTAGCATATCTTTTAATTCAGATCTAACATTGAGAGGTACACCTCTCAATTTCTGCTTCACAGGAATGGCACCCTCTTTTAAAACAATTTTGTGTGCAAAGCCTTTCAATTTTCCTAGTTGATCGCAAAAAACTTTGTTAAATTTATTTTTCCAAAAAGAGGTAACATCCTCTACTCCTTCACTAATACTATTTACCATCTCCTGATCACTACAAAGCTCAATGGGATCCTTGGCTCGTGGATTCAATTTGATACCGAGTTCCCATTGATCTTGCCATCCAAGAACATTTACTCCCTTGAACGCTATGTACAATTTGATATAGGCAAATCTACCTCTGAAAGTTAAAGGCACATTTAAAAATCCTTCAATGGAAATATTGCCTCCATTAAAACTCTCAGCTAAAATATCAGATGGTTGTAATTTAGAAAAATCACACACCTCATGTAGCTTCTCATCAAAGTATTGTTTGGTAATAATGTTCCATGGGGAGCCAGAATCTACCATCAATTCAACATCAATTCCCAAAATATCAAAGATGCATTTAGGTGACTTCTTACTAGTCAAAACAATGGTACTACTTTGTAAGATGGAAACAACATAACCTTTTGTAACCTCTTGTGATGTGATATCAGAATTGTTAACTGAAGACACTTTGACAGGAGTGGGATAATTAGAAACAGAACGTGATTGTACTGTTCGTCCCTTTGTATTAAAACGTTTTTCTCTGCAGACATTACCAAAGTGTCCCATTTTGCCACATATACTGCAAGTTCTATTGATGGCAGGACATCCTGGAAAGGAAGCGATATGTGACTTATTGCCACACCTAAAACAGGAAAATGAACTTCCGTTAACATCAGGTTTTCTGTAATTACCACTTGACCAATTTTTAGTACTAGTATATGTGGTAGTAATATTATTTCCTTCATACTCCGTTGTGCCTTGTTCTTTCATCCCTTCTTGTGGTTACTTCTTCTTCTGTAAATTGTGGTTGTTGCCACTGTAGTTTCATTATATTGCGCCATCTCCAGGTGCACTTTTAAATCAGGTACCTGTGATTTGCTTGTAGCTGTAGGTTCTTCATCCCACCCTCATCGCCAAAATATGTCGTGAGGAAGGTCCACTCATGAAGGTAGTATTTCAAGATGATTTTATTCATGAAGATAACAGGTTGTAAGGTACAGGACATCATGTAGATATGTGGTAGATCAGAGCCCCACCAGGAGCTGCCTGTGAGCTTCTCAGCCCATGACCAACTGTCTCTCTCTGCCTCTCTCAGTCCCAACATTCCGAGGCATCATCAGACTCCAACATTCTAATGAGTCAGAGCACAGGCACTGGCAGAGCAGGGCTGGTAAAACATCTTACAGTATAATATGCAGGATACTACATAATAAATCCACAAGAGCACAGATCCAAGATTCGACTTTCCTTCAAAAGAGGGAAGGAAAAGGCAGCATAAAAGTCTTAAAATAGTTCCAGAAAGGATAAAATAGGGTTCACTCCGCTCCTGTGCTGTAGATGGCTGGAGTCCTCGTCGCCAAAATTTGTAATAATCCCAGGAACAGATTACATTTCAAGTAGCTTTATTCAGCAGCACAGCATCATGTAGGCAGCTTCAGAGTCCAGATACAACTGACTCAAAGATGCAGAATGCATCACCAGGAAAGTTCTGAGAACTAGAACACCATGGTCCAGGTCTCATGCCATTAAAGGGGAATGAACAGATGGTAAGATATATAGTGCAGGATGTAACAACAGGTGATCAGTTCCTCCATCTCTTTAGGTTGCGCTTCTAGCAGCGCTTCCCTGGGGTTGTTCATGGCTCGTTTATATGAGTTGCGAACTTGCCTTGTGGGGTATCCCCTATCTTGTAACTTATGTTGCAGGAGTTTCGCCTCCAAAATTGTCATTACTCTATTAAACACCACATATTGCTACATTTTACTACTCAACAGGCAGTCACAAGTGAAGTTATCTTGCAGGCAACAGGGTCATTATTTGAAATGTGAAGCAGGTGCAGTGGCACCTGGCCTAAGAGCTCCAGGCACCCCAGTAAACACTGCTTATTGCTATATTTTACAACTAATCAGGCAGTTACAAGTACATTTACCTTTTAGCTACCAGGGTCATGATTTGAATGGTGCAGCGGGTGCAGTGGTACTGGGCCAAAAAGTTGTCAGAACTCCTCTAAACACCTAATAGTGCTATATTAGACTACTAAACAGGCAGTCACAAATGCAGTTACTTTGCAGTTATAAAGAGCTTGATTTAAATGGTGAAGCAAATGCAGTGGTACCAGGACCAAAAGGTGTCATAACTCCACCAAACACCAAATATTGCTCTATTTTACTATTAAATAGGCAGTCACAAGTACAGTTATCTTGCTGGCAACAGGGTCATTATTTGAATGGTGCAGCAGATGCAGTGGCACCGGGCCCAAGAGCTCCAAGCACCCCCACTAAACACTGATTATTGCTATATTTCCCAACTAAACAGGCAGTTACAATTGCATTTAACTTATAGGCACTAGAGTCATGATTTGAATGGTGCATCAGGTGCAGTGGCACTGGGCCAACAATGTGTCAGAACTCCTCTAAACACCTAATATTGCTATATCTGACAACTAAACCGGCAGTCACAAATGCAGTTACCTTGCAGTTAAAAGGGGCATGATTTAAATGTTGCTGCAGGTGCAGTAGAACCGGGACCAAAGTTCTCCTTTAGACCATTGTCTCCAGGTGTGCAAGTGAGGCAAGATGGCGTCTGCAAGCTCGGACATGTGAGCTGGCTGCTCCCGGACTCCCACACCTACATGGAATTGTGATGTGATTTACGGTGAAGGAGGAAGAATGGACACATTGAGCTGACCTGCTAGACGTATGAAAGGATCTCAGATGGTTTATCAGGGTGGTTCTCATGTTGGGTTCTGTTGCTACTGCGTTCTCTGCAAGGCTGTGGTGCTGCTTCACGGCAGTCACGTTTGATGGAAGCCGGAGAGGGGAAGGTAGCATTGCCCGAACAAGGGGGAGAGGGAGATCGCGTCCTTTGGGTGAGCCTGCTGGAGCAGGAGCTGGTGCTGTGAGCATTAATGGGAAACCTGCTAAAAAAGATACCGCAGCAACAGGAGAAACATTTTCTAAGGACTGTTTGGGTAAGCGCATTACCCCCCTTTTGTTTTCTGTGGAAAAAGATTTAAAAAAACGTGTACAGCCCTCTTAGGTTGACTCTCGTTTGGTAGCAACTGGGGGTAGAAAGGCATCTGACCCTTCTGGACAACAGGATATTGGGGAGAAGGACTCTGCTAGTGCCCATATTGGTACGGCGACACTGCCTCTGGTTCATTACTTATCCCGAATGTTATCCACTTCATGCGTGGACTCCCAACAGACCACTCTAGGCAACATACCTACCCTTGAAAATGTATTAAATGATAACTGCCTGGAGGTAGTTCATGCCTCAGATACAGAAAATACTGAAAAATCTGATTCTGGTTCTGGCAAGAAGAAGGAGTGCCAAAGTATTAAATCTCCTATGAAGGAGATAGACTCTGGGGACTACTTCTAGTCTCTTTCGGATCACTCGGATTCTTCCAGCGATGACTAAGTGTCAGTTTTGACGACTCAGGTTAAGACCAGTGTGCATGATGACGGGGGCAACGATCACAGCAGCACACTGCCAGAGGACACTGGAGGTGATACGTTAGACAATAGTTCTCAAACAGTACATAAGAACCATGAAGTTAGAGAAGGAGCTAATCAGATAGATGGTAGCAATGGTAGCAATGCTCTACAATGGGATTACTCCTTTTCAACAGATATAGGTACTGGCAATGGCGGTAACTTGGACAATTTTAAAGAAAAAGCAGCAGAATTATCACCAGAATAGGTTTAATTGGCTCTGATCTATCAAGCCATCATGACAAATAGGGAGGAGACACGCACAGAGAGTCAGAGGGCTCAAAGCTCATGTCGCAAGTTGCGGGACTCAGTTTGTCGTAGAGACAAGACTTGTAAGGCAAACCTAGGTCCAAACAATAATTGTAGTCTTCCGAGCACTCAATCTTATCAACAAAATAGAGTCCTTATGTAGTTTTCATTCTTTTAATGTTCACTCTGCATCATCAAATCCAATTCTCCATCAAAACGATTGCTTGCAGCCAACGCGCGTTTCGTCAAGTCCGTGTAGGACAATCTGACTTCCTCAGGGCTAGCTAGTAGTGATTGTCTACCCTCGAACCATCCAATTGTTATTCCTCAGAACTTTGAGTCAATTTCTTCTCTACACGTTCTTAATCATAAAGTGGTAGGGTTATTCCATGTATCTCCAACACGTATAATTTTGTCCAAATCCTCACTTGTAGTATTTCAATATATTTATCCAATCAATTCCTTATCTTGCTGTATCTGTATATATACGTTTTTATCTCATTGTATCTTCAGAATCCTCCGTGTTAAAGGGGATCACTGACACGAGTCCGTGTCGTTTAGTACGTATCGTTTTCCGTCTCTTGCTCTGGCGTTCACTGAACGCCAGAGCAAGAGACGGAAAACGATACGTACTAAACGACACGGACTCGTGTCAGTGATCCCCTTTAACACGGAGGATTCTGAAGATACAATGAGATAAAAACGTATATATACAGATACAGCAAGATAAGGAATTGATTGGATAAATATATTGAAATACTACAAGTGAGGATTTGGACAAAATTATACGTGTTGGAGATACATGGAATAACCCTACCACTTTATGATTAAGAACGTGTAGAGAAGAAATTGACTCAAAGTTCTGAGGAATAACAATTGGATGGTTCGAGGGTAGACAATCACTACTAGCTAGCCCTGAGGAAGTCAGATTGTCCTACACGGACTTGACGAAACGCGCGTTGGCTGCAAGCAATCGTTTTGATGGAGAATTGGATTTGATGATGCAGAGTGAACATTAAAAGAATGAAAACTACATAAGGACTCTATTTTGTTGATAAGATTGAGTGCTCGGAAGACTACAATTATTGTTTGGACCTAGGTTTGCCTTGGGGACTGTGGTAACCAGCCCCCCACCTCTTCCTGAGCACCTACTTGATAATCTTTTCTGCTACATAAACCTTGACGTTGTGCTGTGCGCTCCTTAAAGCCGTTACCATTCCTCTTTTCTTAAGACTTGTAAGGCGTTTACTCCAAGGTTTAATGAGGCAGAAGCTTGCATGATCTGAGAGTTCTACAAATTCCCTAGGGAGTGGAAGGGCAGGTCCCACGCACGTTTATTATTGATGTCTTTAATGAGGCCTTCCCAGAACTCACGCAGTGGGACTGGCAGAGAGAGATACAGAGTGTGCACCGTTTTCCATTTTCCCTCCATCCTCTATCTGGCCAAAGAGTAACTAGACCAAGAGCAATTTAGACATCCCTTAATAATTTGCCCTGGAAGCTGTACATGAATTAGCACGTCCTGATAAAAAGAAAGCTGGAAAAGGAGTGGAGTTTTTCGTACAAACAGATTTTTGTCATAAATCTGCAGAAAAGTGCTGGCAGTTACGCCAGTTTATTGCACCATTTCAGGCCAAGGGGGCTCAAGCTTTCCTAATAACCCAGCCAAGCTAATTGTCCTACATAAAGAGAATACTCAATTTTTTATTTCTGAGGTGCAAGCCAGAGTTTCTTTAATCTTTGTAAAAGCAAAGCAGTTGCTTTGGCTATTGATATTCTGGTTATGATCTATCATTTTTCAATTTGTAACATTCTTTTTAGGATGTATGAGCTTCTATATGTCTAGGTCCTTTCCTGTTTAGTATTTGGATTGGATAGCCTTGATGCATACATTTCCTTCTTCTTTTCTTGCTTTATGGCACCCTATGAGTGATGTATTTTCTTCTTTTCCATATGCCTAAAAGTACATTATTGCATTTGCATTGTTGGTATTATATTGGGATGTTTTGTATTTTATCGTTGCAGTTGTTGCATTTTCTGATAGATACATCTGCCTTGTGGATTCCTCACCTTGTGAATATCCCCCTGCGTCAGCAGCTTCCGGAAATTCTTTTTGTAGCTTCGCGCCGACGTGGACCGACATCACAGAGGCACGGCATCGCACGCGACTCCGCTGACGTCACCGACCCCATATCAGGCCCACGCCGGCGTGATGTCATCAGTTCCCTTTTTTCCGCGTCGTCGACGCTAACGGTTTTCTAGGGATCGTCCGTAGCTTTTGCAGTAACTTTGTTACCTTGTGTTGTTGGTGTTTCATTGTCTTTTTTTTCGACATGTCTTTGAAGAAGACCGGATTTTAAGCCTGTGGAGTATGCGGCAAGACCATGTCCATTACGGATCCGCATGAATGCTGCTTATGGTGTCTTAGCTCCGACCACGACGTCGATGACTGCCGGTCTTGTAGGAAGATGACACCTAAGGCCCTCCGGGAAAGAGAAGCTAAGCTTCTTGTGGCAAAGCTTAAAGGAAGTAAGGAGAAGAAGAAATCGAGGTCGCGGACTCGACGCTCGAAGTCAAGATCTCGCTCGAGGTCGCGATCGGACTCGTCCTCGGCCCATGCTTTGAGGTCATCTAAAAAGAAACATAAGAAGAGGACCCATGAATTCCAACATCGCTCGAGGAAGGATTCGGGTTCTAAGCCGAAGTCGCAGGTGAAGCTGGTTGAGAAAGAGGTGGTGTCTTTGGCTTCGGAAGATCAGGACGCCGGGGTTCAGGCGTCGCATCCGAATTCGCCAGGTTCGCCGAAGCAGACAGCGAATCCATCTCCGGTTCCATTCCATCCTCCGGATCGGGAGGATGAAGGTGAGGGGGAGATGGTTGGAGAGGGAGAGGCTCCGTTGCCCGAAAGTCTGTCGACTCCGGTGCACCAGCATGAAGAGGAGGTCGACATCGTATCGACTCCACGCCCTCAAGAGCAGCCTGGGGGTTCGTACCCAGCCTTTCCGGCTCCAGGTCAGGATCCGACGCATTTTCTAAATGTGATGTATGGTATTTATTCCAGGGCTATGTACCCCTCTGAGGCTCCTATTGGTCCCACGGGTCCGATGGCATTTGGTCTGGGTGTTCCCCAAACCTATGCTCCTGCGCCCTTTATGCCCTTTATGCCGGCTCCGGCGCCGCATTGGCATTTTCCGACGCCGGCGAGGCCTTCGACTCCGAAGCCATCGACGCCGAAGTCCACAACGCCGAATCCTTCGACGCCGATTCCATCATCCCTGATGCCGAACCCTGAGCGACGTCGTGGGATTCTTCCCCGTCCGGCGTCGGGCTCGATGCCGGCTCCGACTTCGACGGAGCCGACAGTGGATCCGGTGGCTTCGAATGTGAAGCACAGGTCGAGGCGTGAAGCCCAGAGGCTGATGGAGGAAGAGAGCTATTGTGAGGAGTATTTGGAGGAGGGTGAGCTGCAGGATCCTGAGGACCCTTTTGTGGATCTTTCAGTGGCCAGTGGCCTTGAACTGTCCCCTGAGTGGGATTTGGTTTCAGTACCGGACGAACCCTCTAAAGATGTGGCTCCTTACCACGTTAAGAAGGCTGCAAGTTTGTTGAACATTGCTTTACCTACTGCTGAGTTCAAGTCAAATCTTCTCACAGAGGTCCTTCACTCTACATCATCGGTGACTGAACAATTGCTGCCCTTTAATGATGCCCTTAAAGATCCAATTTTAAACGTTTGGAAGAAACCCTTGTCAGCTCCTGCTGAGTCTAGGGCTGTTGCCAGAAGGTACAGAGCTTCTCCTGATGACCCAAAATTTACTTTATGGCACCCTATGAGTGATGTATTTTCTTCTTTTCCATATGCCTAAAAGTACATTATTGCATTTGCATTGTTGGTATTATATTGGGATGTTTTGTATTTTATCATTGCAGTTGTTGCATTTTCTGATAGATACATCTGCCTTGTGGATTCCTCACCTTGTGAATATCCCCCTGCGTCAGCAGCTTCCGGAAATTCTTTTTGTAGCTTCGCGCCGACGTGGACCGACATCACAGAGGCACGGCATCGCACGCGACTCCGCTGACGTCACCGACCCCATATCAGGCCCACGCCGGCGTGATGTCATCAGTTCCCTTTTTTCCGCGTCGTCGACGCTAACGGTTTTCTAGGGATCGTCCGTAGCTTTTGCAGTAACTTTGTTACCTTGTGTTGTTGGTGTTTTATTGTCTTCTCTTTCGACATGTCTTTGAAGAAGACCGGATTTTAAGCCTGTGGAGTATGCGGCAAGACCATGTCCATTACGGATCCGCATGAATGCTGCTTATGGTGTCTTAGCTCCGACCACGACGTCGATGACTGCCGGTCTTGTAGGAAGATGACACCTAAGGCCCTCCGGGAGAGAGAAGCTAAGCTTCTTGTGGCAAAGCTTAAAGGAAGTAAGGAGAAGAAGAAATCGAGGTCGCGGACTCGACGCTCGAAGTCAAGATCTCGCTCGAGGTCGCGATCGGACTCGTCCTCAGCCCATGCTTTGAGGTCATCTAAAAAGAAACATAAGAAGAGGACCCATGAATCCCAACATCGCTCGAGGAAGGATTCGGGTTCTAAGCCGAAGTCGCAGGTGAAGCTGGTTGAGAAAGAGGTGGTGTCTTTGGCTTCGGAAGATCAGGACGCCGGGGTTCAGGCGTCGCATCCGAATTCGCCAGGTTCGCCGAAGCAGACAGCGAATCCATCTCCGGTTCCATTCCATCCTCCGGATCGGGAGGATGAAGGTGAGGGGGAGATGGTTGGAGAGGGAGAGGCTCCGTTGCCCGAAAGTCTGTCGACTCCGGTGCACCAGCATGAAGAGGAGGTCGACATCGTAACGACTCCACGCCCTCAAGAGCAGCCTGGGGGTTCGTACCCAGCCTTTCCGGCTCCAGGTCAGGATCAGACGCATTTTCTAAATGTGATGTATGGTATTTATTCCAGGGCTATGTACCCCTCTGAGGCTCCTGTTGGTCCCACGGGTCCGATGGCATTTGGTCTGGGTGTTCCCCAAACCTATGCTCCTGCGCCCTTTATGCCCTTTATGCCGGCTCCGGCGCCGCATTGGCATTTTCCGACGCCGGCGAGGCCTTCGACTCCGAAGCCATCGACGCCGAAGTCGACAACGCCGAATCCTTCGACGCCGATTCCATCATCCCTGATGCCGAACCCTGAGCGACGTCGTGGGATTCTTCCCCGTCCGGCGTCGGGCTCAACGCCGGCTCCGACTTCGACGGAGCCGACAGTGGATCCGGTGGCTTCCAATGTGAAGCACAGGTCGAGGCGTGAAGCCCAGAGGCTGATGGAGGAAGAGAGCTATTGTGAGGAGTATTTGGAGGAGGGTGAGCTGCAGGATCCTGAGGACCCTTTTGTGGATCTTTCAGTGGCCAGTGGCCTTGAACTGTCCCCTGAGCGGGATTTGGTTTCAGTACCGGACGAACCCTCTAAAGATGTGGCTCCTTACCACGTTAAGAAGGCTGCAAGTTTGTTGAACATTGCTTTACCTACTGCTGAGTTCAAGTCAAATCTTCTCACAGATGTCCTTCACTCTCCATCATCGGTGACTGAACAATTGCTGCCCTTTAATGATGCCCTTAAAGATCCAATTTTAGACGTTTGGAAGAAACCCTTGTCAGCTCCTGCTGTGTCTAGCGCTGTTGCCAGAAGGTACAGAGCTTCTCCTGATGACCCAGAATTTTTATCCACTCACCCTCTACCTGAGAATTTGGTGGTGCAGTCGGCCTGTTCCAAACGATCGACGGGAGCTTTTCCTCAGGTTCCAGCTGAAAAAGAGTTGAGAAAGCAGGATCAGGCTGCTAAAAAGGTTTTCTCCTCCGCCAGTATGGCGCTGAAGTCCACAAATGCGACCTGCCTGATGGGGCGTTATATTCACGCCCTTATGGACACTGTAAAACAGTTGGTGCCCAAGTTGCCGGAGGAGGATAGAAAAGACTTCCAGGAGGTTATCTCTGACACTCTGGCTGCAGCAAGGCAGGTGATTCAGAGTGGTTTGGACACGGTGGACTCTGTGGCAAGGGTCATGGGCTCTTCTGTAGCTACGAGGAGAGCTGTGTGGCTGAAGTCGAGTGAATTTTCTTCAGATGTCTCATCTACGTTGTTGGATCTCCCGTTCGACGGATCTGGTTTATTTGGCAAGAAGGCAGACGCTGCTTTAGAACGCTTTAAAGACAGCAGGGCGACAGCCAAGTGTTGGGCCTTCAGACCAGGGGCACTTTTGGAAGGCGTACTAGAGGATTTAGCAGATCTTCCTTTCGATCCTACAAGTCAACGCAGCAGCAGCCACAGCAGCAGCAAAACCCGCTGTACAGGTCTTATAGGGGCAAGCAAAGAGCCCGTTCTCGAGGCCGTCAAATCTCCTCCTCTTCCTCCTCTTCCCCTCCCAGCCCCCTGCCAACGCAGCAAAGCAGCCCTAGATCCGCCATTCTGGATCATGTGGGTCCGGTGGGGGGTCAGCTTACCCATTTCCTATAATATTGGGAATTGATAACATCGGATCTTTGGGTTCTCAATCTCGTGGGGAATGGGTATGCTCTTCCCTTTTGGGAGTTTCCCCCAAATTACCCTCCTTGCCATGGTTTTTGTTCGGAGGACCACCTGCTTCTCCTGCAGGAAGAAGTCCTGGCACTGTTCAGAAAGGGTGCGATTGAGGTGCTTCCGGAGCAGGAGAGGGGTCAGGGATGCTACTCCCGGTATTTTCTGATCCCCAAGAAGGATGGCAGGCTTCGGCCAATCTTGGATCTCAGGATCTTGAACCTTTACCTCAAGCAGGAAAAGTTCAAGATGCTCACTCTTGCACAGGTTCTTCAAGCGCTGCTGGAAGAGGACTGGATGGTGTCGATCGACTTGCAGAATGCGTATTTTCATATTCCCATCTTGAGGTCGCACAGAAAGTATCTCCGTTTTACGATTGGGTCGCAACACTACCAGTTTGCGGTCCTTCTGTTTGGTCTTACTACTGCGCCTCGAGTCTTCACCAAGGTGATGGCAGTGGTGGCAGCACATCTCAGGAGGGCGGGGATTCCTGTATTCCCGTATCTGGACCACTGGCTGATCAAAGCGGAGTCGCCAGAGAAGGTGCTCCTTCATCTGCAAGAGACAACTCAGTTGTTGCACAGGTTGGGTTTTTTGATAAATGTACCCAAGTCTCACCTGGTGCTCTCCCAGCGCAACCTGTTCATAGGTGCGGTACTGGACACTACTGTATGTCGTGCATTCCCTCCTCCTCAAAGGATTCGTGACATACAGGAAATGATTCCTTTATTCTACAATGGAGCGGTTGTTCCAGTCCTGAAGGTCTTACGTCTGCTCGGTCTGATGGCGTCTTGCATTCTGTTGGTCAACCATGCACGCTGGCACATGAGGGCACTCCAGTGGTGCCTCTGCAGGCAGTGGTATCAGCACAGCGGAGATCTCAGGGAGTCAGTGAGGATCTCCAGAGAAACAGCAGCGGATCTGTCTTGGTGGAGCGTGAAAGGCAATCTGTCGCAAGGAAATCCTTTTCAACTTCCTCCATCAGTGGCCATGGTAATAATGGATGCATCCACTCTAGGGTGGGGTGCTCATCTGGGGGGGATGTATGACGGTACGACGCGTACCGTCACAACGCAGTCCTTTACAACCCGTCCCTTACAACGCAAGTCGTTACCACGACTTGCGTTGGGGGTGCGGATTTCGAGTAGTATAATTTACTATTCTAACACCAGTCCCCGTGGACACTAGGGAAGGTGTTGGAATAGTAAATATACTATTTTTAATCCTCTAGCGCCCTCCAGCGCAAGTTGTGGTTACGACTTGCGTTGTAACGGACGCGTTGTAAAGGCCACACGGAGTAAAATCCGCGTGATAAAGGATGTTTCCCATCTGGGGGACCTGGAGATCAAGGGTCTTTGGTCTCCAGAGGAAAGGTTGCTTCACATCAACCTGCTGGAATTACGGGCGATACGTCTGGCGCTCAAGGCCTTCCTCCCTTCCCTTCGCGGGCGGTCAGTTCAGGTCCTGACGGACAACACGACTGCGATGTGGTATGTCAACAAGCAGGGAGGAGTGGGGTCGCAGTGTGTCTGCAGAGAGGCTCTGCGTCTCTGGTCCTGGGTTCAGGATCATCAGATTTGTCTGATGGCAAATCATCTGGCCGGAGTTCAGAACGTTCGTGCAGACAGTCTCAGTCAGCAGTTCTCTACCGACCACGAGTGGAGGCTTCATCCAGAGGTAGTTCGTCACGTCTTTCGGACGTGGGGAACTCCTCGGGTGGACCTGTTCGAAACTCGCGAGAATGCTCACTGCCCGACGTTCTGCAGCCTCCAGTTTCCGATGCAGGGAGCCTTGGGGGACGCATTTCAGTTGAGTTGGGGCTCGCAACTCCTTTACGCGTTTCCTCCCATACCCTTGATTCCTCGGGTTCTGAGGAAAATTCACCAAGACCGGGCCCAAGTTATATTGATCGCCCCGGATTGGCCAAGAAGGGCGTGGTACTCAGACCTTCTCCACCTCTCCTCTCACCCGCTGCTCCGTCTCCCTCACAGGGCAGATCTCCTCTCCCAGATGGAGGGGCAGGTTCTACACCCCCACCTCCAGACCTTACACCTTCATGCCTGGAGATTGAACGGGGCAATCTGAGTTCCTTTTCTCTCCCACAAGATGTGGTGGATGTCATTTTGTCAGTCAGGCGTGACTCCACTAAGTCCATTTATTCCTATGGATGGTCAAAGTTCGTTGCTTGGTGTGGGGAGAAGTCCATTGACCCTTTAAGGGCTCGTTTGTCCAATATTCTTCAATTTGCTCTTTCCTTGGCCCAGCAGGGTTTTGCGGTGGCAACCATTAAGGGTTATTTGTCGGCCTTATCGGCTTTGTTTAAGTCACCTATTGTTTTACGGTTCATCAAGGGCCTTATCAATAAATTTCCTCCCACTCCTTTTATTGTACCTCAATGGGACTGGAACCTTGTTCTTATATTTTTGATGGGTTCACCTTTTGAGCCTTTACACTCATGTCCCTTGAGCCTTTTGTCTTTCAAGACGCTCTTCCTTGTAGCAATTACCTCGGCAAGGAGGGTAAGTGAGCTTCAAGCTCTTAGTTCAAGGCCCCCATTTTTATCCATTCATGCTGATCGAATGGTTCTTAGGACCAGGGCTGCTTTTCGGCCGAAGGTGGTAACTCCTTTCCACCTGGGGCAATCCGTTACCCTTCCTACCTTCTATCCTCCCGCTCACCCTTCCAAGGAGGAGGAGCGGCTTCATCGCTTGGACCCTAAGAGGGCGGTGAGCTTCTACCTGGACAGGACAAGAGAGTTCAGGTTGGATGACCAGCTGTTCGTTGGATTTGCTGGCTGCAGGAAAGGAAGATCTGTGCACAAGCGCACGCTTTCAAGATGGATAATTTTGTGCATCAAGATCTGCTACTCCCTGGCGGGTAAGGAACCTCCAGAGGGTATAAGGACTCCTTCTACTAGAGCTAAGTCTGCAACATCTGCTCTTTCTAGAGGTGTGCCTGTAGAGGACATTTGCAGAGCGGCAACTTGGGCCTCCCTCCACACTTTCGCGAAGCATTACTGCTTGGATACTGAGGTGAGGAGGGACGGCCACTTTGCGCGCTCTGTCCTCTAGGATTTCTTGGTATAGGAGCGTGGACACCCTCCTCCGGGAGTGGGGACTGCTGTGGGACTCTATTCACAAGGTGTGGAATCCACAAGGCAGATGTATCTATCAGAAGAACAAGTTACTTACCTTCGGTAATGCTTTTTCTGGTAGATACAGTATCTGCCTGTGGATTCCTCACTGACCCGCCCGCCTCCCCGTTGTCCTCTGTTGTATACCATGTTTATTGTATATATTTATATATATTTATTGTCAAAGGAAATGTTTATTACATTTTGCTTTCCCTTATTGTTTTCGCACTATGTGTGTAATCTGGACATTGTGTACTGTGTATACTTTGTATTGTTCTACTGCCATTGGTCCGTCCGAGTGCCTCGAAGGCACGGAAAAAAGGGGCGGAACTGATGTCATCACGCCGGCGTGGGCCTGATATGGGGTTGGTGACGTCAGCAGAGTCGCGTGCGATGCCGTGCCTCTGTGACGTCGGTCCACGTCGGCGTGAAGCTACAAAAAGAATTTCCGGAAGCTGCTGATGCAGGGGGATATTCACAAGGTGAGGAATCCACAGGCAGATACTGTATCTACCAGAAAAAGCGTTACCGGAGGTAAGTAACTTGTTCATTTTGCACATGGGGTGGTGTAGAGGTGTGGGGGGACATTCGGGTGGCTGGAGCTTGTCATCACGGGGACCATTGGTCCGAAAGGAATTTTTGACGGGGTCGGGAATGTTTTGGAGGGTGGGGGGAGGGGACTTTAGGTGGGTTGGGGTCGGGGGGGCTGGGGGAGGGTTGGGACAAAATGAGAAAACTAATCCATAATATCGGTAAAGTGTTGAAGATGAGAGATTTAATATTTTTTATCCTAAAACTGAGCAAGTTTTGGTACCCATGTCTAATCAATGGCTAAGATAGGTCTTCGAATCTGTACTTTAAATGTCTGTGGGTTAAATAACTATAATAAGAGACAAAGAGTGGCCGCAGAGCTCCGCGTTATTCAGCCTGATCTAGTGTGTTTGCAGGAAACCCATATACCATGGGGAAAGCGGAAGATCCTGTCAGAATTGCGTTATGTGGTCTTGGCAGCCTCAAAACAATCAATCATGACTTGGGGAGTAGTGGTGCTAGCTAATTCACCAATACAAACAACAGGACATGTGTTAGCTGATAATCGAGGATGTTGGGCTATCCTGGAATGTATTTTGGGGGGAGTGAAGTTCACGCTGTGCACAGTATATGGTTCTAATCTTGATGAAACCCGTATTCATGAGTATTTAAACGTGGAACTTGCGCTATGGCCTACTCTGCTGGTACTACGTGGGGATTTTAATATCAACTTGACTGGGAAAGAGCTCCAATGTTGTGTTCAGAACTATAGAGGTAGGAAACCTAGGGTGTTTAAGACATTATATAATTTGTTGTCTTATCATGGCCTGATGGATGTTTGGGGCAGCTTCCATGTGCAACATCCGGGGTTTACGTTCTATTCTCACCCACATAGTAAGCTAGTATGGCAGAATTTATTTTTTGTATGCACTTTATTATTAGCAGAAATTAAGATGCAAGTGTTTCTGAGGAACACTTCCAATCATGCGCCAGTAGTATTGGATATCCCTGCACTTGGGCCGTGTATAGCTCCAAGGAGTTTTATTTTTGATAGGAAGCACCTTTTGGACAATGTTTTTATTGACCACATGAAGGTCTGGATAAAGGACTTCCTTCAAATCAATTGGCATTCTACGCCACGACTGGTTGTTTGGGATACATTTAAAGCTTGTTTCAGAGGGGAAGTCCTGAGCTATGGAATACATAAACAAAAGCAAGCTAAACTGGCAGTTCAGGAATTATATATTGAACTTAAAACAGCAGAAGAGAATCAGGAGGGGGGATTTCGGCTGGTAATAATATTGCTGACCTGCAAACTGGGGTGGCTAGATGCAAAGCTAACATCAATTTGTTATGGAGTAAAGAAATTGCATTAAAATATCACATTTACAAAAAAATTGCAATGATTTTGGGGAGGCCACAGGGCAATGCCTAGCTCAGAAACTACGTACAAGGGAAGCTGTGCAGAAAATTAATGGTATGAAGAAAGCTCTGGGTAATATAGTGCATGATCCTCAGGGGATCCTTAAGGTTTTCTATGACTTGTATACAGAACTCTACACAGAGCAAAATATGGGGCGACATCCTAAGGATCTGGGGCTCCAATATTTATTATTGGAGCAGTTGGATCAGGAGGAAGCCGAGATGTTGGACAGCCCTATCACTAATGATGAATTAGAGCAGGTTATCAATAGTATGGCGATCGGAAAAGCTGCAGGCCCGGATAAGCTTCCCTCGGAGGTCTATAAGACCTTTTTTCAAGATCTCAAAATTGATATGCTTGCGTTTTTTTAACCAGCATGAATGGGGTCGCACCGCGATCTTGGGATGAGGCTAATATCATAATATATAAGAAGTAGGATAAACCATCTGATCTGCCAGGGTCTTATGGTCCGATTTCTCTAGTCAACTGTGATGAGAAAATCTATGCCAAGATTCTTGTGAATCGTTTGGCTAAAGTCATTTCCCCCTGGTCTCTTTAAGACAAGACAGTTTTATACCCGGAAGGGAGACAGTGAACTATATTAGCACAGTAGTGACCCTATTTGATATCGCGCAGGTAGAGTCCAGGGACCTAGGATTGATCTTGCTTGACGCTGTTTGATTGCGTTGCTTAGGACTTCCTTTGGGGGGTCCTCCAGCAAGTGGGGTTTGGCCAGGGGTATATTCAGGCTCTGCGAGTTTTATATCGATCTCCTGTGGCTAAGATATGCTCAATGGGGCTTGCAGCTGAAGCAATTCAGATTTTCAGAGGCACACGGCATGGGTGTCCTTGTTCCCCGCTCCTGTTCACGCTGTGCATTAATCGTTTTTTAAACATGTTGGAACGGAGTGACCAGATTGAACCTTTCGTGGTCCGGCAGGATTGTTTCTATGTTTTGGTTTACGCCAATGACATTATGATTGTAACATCTGATCCTGTTGTGGCTTTACCTGAAATTGAATATTTGGCAAAGGAGTTTAGTTCTGTTTCAGGCTACAAGCTGAACATGTCAAAAACACAAAATTCGTTTAACTAACCACATTTTGGCTAACGATCCGAGAGCAGTCAAGGAAGTTACTTATCTGGGCATTAAGATTCAGGTCAGTCTGAAAGAGCTGGTCAAGGTTAACTAGGGTGCTATTATTGGCAAGGTTAAACAATCACTAGAGAGATGGGAGTGTTTACACCTTTCCTTGGTGGGCAGATCTAATGTCCTTAAAATGAATATATTTCCCAGGGTTACGTACTTTTTTAGGGCAGTTCCATTGGAAGTATCCCACGGACAACTTCACTATTTACAATCTTTGTGTGCCAGATTCCTCTGGGCTCCAGGGAAACCACGCAAAGCTGCTCACTTCATGACTCTTCCTCGGACAGAGGCGGGTGGTCCGGTTTCGGATTTTGCACTTTAATATTATGTGTGTACTTTATTGAATATATGAATTTTACTGACTGGAGAGGAAGTGAATAATTTATCTGAGGTCCTGTCAATATATCAGATGGTCTTGGGGTTGGAGGTTAAAAAATGCCTTTTCAAAAGAATAGATGGTAGTTACTATAAAAGAAACTGCTTTAAAATGTTGGAATCAGTTTTAAAGTCTAGAATACAGTGCGTATAAATGTGCAGATTCCAGGGCTATCATTTTATACACCTACCTCCAAAGTAGGGCTACTACCATCAATTTTCTGGGATTATGTGGTTGTTAATTGGAGATTGAAGGGCATTACCCAAGTTAGTGATTTTTATCAGGCTGGGAGTATGCTCTTCTTTTTCATGCTTGGCGGATTATACCATTTACCTAAAACTCAATTTTTTAAATTCTTACAAATACGGGATTTCTTAGGTAAACATTCAACTATTATGACACCGCATAAGATAGTGGAAGTGGTCAGGAGTCAGGAAAAAATAGGGTCTCTTTATAAGGTATTGTTGGCTGCTAGGATGGATGACTTGGACAAGTATAATGATAAATGGGGAAATTGGCTGGGAGAACTGTCGCTCTCTCTAGAAGAGTCGATTGATATTGCAGGGAAAATTCTCCTGGCAGCCAATTTAAGAGCCCAGCATTATAAAACACTGTTCAATCTGTAACACACACCTGTGAAGATGATGAAATTGGGGGGGGTGAAAATGATGGGAAATATTTCCGGTATGGTGCAGACAATGCTGATATCCTTCATATAGTCTATTTGTGTGCTAATTTGATTCTTTTTGTAGGAGTTATAGAAAGGTTCTCATCAGAGGTTACTGGGGTGTCTATAAAAATCTTGGCCTCCATGATGTTGTTAGGGATTGGGGAGGATCTATGTCAAGGGATGCCAATGTATAAATGTAGTTATTTCATTTTTATTGCCATGGCAGTAGCGCGGCTATGTTTAGGGTCAACTTGGTTACAGTCTGAGGCTCCATCTTTTGAAATGTGGCACGCTAGGTTATATAACACCTTTAATCTGGAAATTAGTCTTTATTATGGTAAAGGGCTGAGGGAGCGAAAAATTAGTTTTAATGTGTGGTGGCAATGATCGATCATATGACGGGTTGATATTAATGTTTATTCAAGAGAATGGATCTAAATTGCTACTGTCCTCTGGTTTAAGATGTTGATGTATGTATTTAGTTTTTATACTTTGGGAGGCATTGAGTGTCCTTATGATGGAGTTATATCGATCTTGGCACAGGGGAATGAATTGAATTATTACTGTGTTCTGACTTAAGATATATGCATATATGTATTTTTGATACTGTATTTTTAATAAAAAAAATAACATCAAAAAAAGAACTGGTACCAAAAGTTGTCATAGCTCTAGTAAACACCAAATATTGCTATATTTTACTTGTAAATAGGCAGTCACAAGTGTAGTTATCTTGCAGGCAACAGGGTCATTATTTGATTGGTGCAGCAGGTGCAGTGGCACTGGACCCAAAAGTTATCAGAAGTCCTCTAAACATTTAGGGGCTGATTAGCATGGCGGGTGGACTTTGTGCGCCCGCCATTGCCCCGGGAAATGGGACCGCATGCAATGCATGTGGCGGTCCCGCACATACAATTAGGATGCGCCCGATACACTGGCAGGCGCAATCTGCATTTTTAACATTACGGCGGGCAGTGCTGAAAGCACCGCCCGCCGCAATGGCAAAAATGGAAGTTGTGCATTTGAATGCACAACATGACCGGCACCGCGCGGTGCCTGCCACGTTGTACATACAAATGCAGGGGGGCACCATAGGTACCCCGATGTGCACTCCCCATCCCCCAGGTATTTACATATTTATATACCTGGGGGCCCGCCACGGGTCCCCAATGTCTAGGACGGCATGCCTTTCTGTGGCAGCATTGCCGCCTCGGAAAGGCAAATCCCTGCATGTATCTTAATATGGATGGCGGTGTCTACCAGACACCGCCACCATATTAAAACCTTTTCCGCCCGGTCGAAACCGGCGGACGGTCTTTTGTCTGCCGGGGTCCCTCCCGCCATAGTAATATGGCATGGGGGAATTGGGTGGCGGATGATGGTTTATGGCAGGTGGATCGCCACCGCCCGGGCGGTGGCAATCCACCCGCCATTGCAATCACCCCAATAATATTGCTCTATTTACAACTAAACAGGCAGTTATAAGTGCATTTCTCTAGCAAGCACTAGGGTTATGATTTCAATAGTGTAGCAGGTGCAGTGGCACCGGGCCCAAAAGCTCCAGGCACCCCACTAAACACTAATTATTTCTATATTTCATTCCTAATCAGACAACCACAAGTGCAGTTACATTGCAGACAGCAGTGTCATGATTTGAATGGTGTAGCAGGCACAGTAGCATTGATCCAAAACACCTCTAAACTTTTGTAATTAAATATTGCTATATTTAACTACCAAACAGGCAGTCACAATTCCAGTTACCTTGCAGTTAAAAGGGAATTCATTTTAATGGTATAGCAGATGCAGTGGCACTTGGGCCAAAAGCTCTATGCACTCCAGCAAATGTATATTATTGCTAAATGTCCCTACTAAACAAGACAGTACATCTATCTAGCAGGCAATAGTGAACCTATCCAGCTGTCGTACGTAATACAACAAATTGTTGATCTCTAGTTGCCAGAAATTAAACTGTGACAAAACAGAGGTCATGGTGGTCAGGAACACCCCATCCTTCTGGGACCATTTAATATGACCTTAATTCTTGGGAGACCATTTATCTCCTTCATCAAAAGTCATGACCTTGGGAGTTCTTTTAGATAAAGGTCTCCCCATGGCCTCCCAGATTAAGAAAATTGCCGGACTTGTTTTGGCCTTGTTACCTGTTGAAACCTGAAGAACAGTTGTACAAGGGCTCATATTATCACAGTTGGACTACCTGAGCAGCACCGTCTATGTCCTAAAGAGATTGCAGACTATTCAAAATACTGCAGTTTGTGTTTTGTTGTGCTTTCTAAAATGTCAATCTGAATGCCTGGCCTGCCAGCAAATAAAAGAATTTACTTTAAAGTCCTCAGCATTGCACACAAGGTAAACATGCTCAGGGGCCAGATAGCCTGAGCCATTTAATTGTTCATTACGCAATGCATGAGATCTGAGCTCAAATAACTGTTTACTTTTGATGGTCCTGCGATACTACTGGACACAATAAGGATATTCTGTAAAGCTGCATTTGCAGGAAACAGCTTTGTTGATCCTTTTTCCCATTGCATAAGAAGGAAATGTTGTGCCCTATTCTCTTCATCCACATGTACAATTATAATAGGTTGCTGCAATTCAGGGGAATGTTATGATTTTGTGGAAGCTACAACCACATAAATTCTGTCATGTGGGCATCTTTGACGAATTTTGCAAAGTTTGACCTGGTTTTCACAAATAACTATACGTTTATAGCATCAACATCACAACCTGTGCAGTTTGTGGAGGGAGGAATTCTTATATCTGATTTGTATGGATCTTGCATCCCCTTAACCAATAAAGTAATGACCAAAGAGAAAGAAAAAAAGACTAACTTGGGGAAAGTAGTTAAAGATTTCCCGTCCTAGAGAACATAAGGTAATAAGGTATGTACTAGATCCTTTACTGAAAATACACAATTTAAAATGATATACTATAACAGTCCATACAAGCTTTATTTGCTGTCCCTGCTTATATACGAAGTAAACCTGGTTATTAGTGAAAACTATACCGTGGCAGTAAAGTTGTGAGCTTCTGAACAGAAATTACATAAAACTGTCATAACTGAAAAATTTGGCATTGGCATCCACCTTAAATTCTATTCATTAGGGGTAGTCCCAGTCTAGAAACTGGGCAAAATGAGAAGTACATTGAAATTGCTAAATATTGTACTTGTGCAGGGGAGTATCGCTATGAATGGTAAGCTAGTACTGGCCATCAAAATACCAGTGTCCTCAGGAACTGTGTAGGTGAGCATAGCAAAAGGATGACTTCAGATTACAATGTGATTGTTGAGAAATGGGAGGAGGACATGTAAGTGTTGGCAAAGAGCAACTAGCTGACTGGATAGCTGATCTGACAACCACCTACCATAAATAGTGGACGGAATATTTCATATTTCATTGCTGTATATTGTCAATATTGAACGCTTTAAAGATAATATGTCTTCTGATTTTGAATGTATGTCTTTCATTTGTAACAGTGCCTGTGTTTACCTTCTGTGTGGAACATGTGTCATATTATTGATTATGGTGAAAATTGAATTGTGAACAGCTTTTAGACCAGATGTGTTACACTCCTATGAGGAGATTTAAGATTGAACATAATGAAGTTGGAAAAGATGAATAGTACGATACACAACTACATGGAACCTAATTCAAAGCAAAACTAAAAAGAGAGAATGGTTTAAGGATGGTTTGTTTAGGCCATGCACTGCAGGTCTAAGACATTTGCAGGTTTGATGGTTTGTGTCCCTGTGAGAAACTGGGTTGTTGGTTGAGTGGGTTAAAACCTACTCAACCACCAACCAAAGTCCTGGTCAGGGTGAACCACACAAAAATAGTCACCACATTAACATATGCTTTCCCCTCTGGTAGTTTGGCACAAAAGCAGTCAGGCGTAACTTAGAGGGATGTACACAGTGTTTATGCTACATTTAAATAAGAATAAAGTGCAAACACAAGCAAAATAAAATCCCACACCACTTTAGAGAATAGAGTTACATTTAATAAATTACCTGACACCAAAATGAAAACAATCAATCAGTAAAACCAGAGATATGTAATTTTAAAGATGTCAGGTGTGTATAGCACCTTAATGCAGAAAGTGCCACTCACGCCTATCTTGTAGTATGAGACTGGATGAAAATAACATGTTCAGGCCGACCGTGATGGAGCGCAGGTCAGATACAGGGACCAAGTTAGTCCCACTGTAAAGGTTACTTTTGAAAGTCCAATTTGTGGTTCCATTTGTGGGGAAGGAGGCCACAAGGAGCAGGGAGAGAGTTGTGAATGGGTGTCGCTGTAGCACAAAGTACAGATCTTGTGTTGAATATCATTACTGGTGGTCTCTGTAGCACAAGGAATGAGATTTACTGGAGCTTATCGTTGGTGGATATTGGTGGGAATGGGCCCGTTTGTGGTTGTGAAGAGCCCAAAAGCTCAAGATTTCTCCTTTTCTTCAAGGAGGAGCTAAACTAATGACCCACCCCGGTTCTAGGACTAGTAAGACATCTCTTGGGGATCAGGAACTCACTCCATCAGGGGCAATCAGTGCTTGGGAAGTTCCAGTTGTAGATCCAGGTGGGTCTAGTTGAATCAGGTCAGCTGGGCAATCTACATTGAAGCCTCTGCAGCTTTTTGTGTCCCTGTAGCTCAGAACAGGGAGTCATTAAGCTGACCCTTAGAGTCACTTCAGCCTGAGATGAAAGGTGCAGTCCCAGTTTTCCATCTCAGCAAGCCGGGCAGCCTCAAGAAACAGGGCAACAGGGCGTTAATCTGTAGTATCCACAGAACCAAAGTGTACCAAAGAGTTGATCTGAGAGTCCTCTTTTTATAGAGGGTGCCCATTTTGAAGTGGGAGAAGCTTCTGGAGTTTTTCCCTACAGAGGTGTCTGGACTTTCCTGCCTCCCTGCCCTGGTCCTAGTCTGACTGGGGGCACAATAGGCTAGTGTGAAGTCCGCTGATGTGACCTGAGCCAGTGCCTTTGAAGTGTAAGTGTGGTAGGTGACAGATTAAGCTCCCTCTCACCCTACCAGAGATGGTCAATCCTGCCAACACCCAGACCTTCTATTATGATTCCTTCTGGGAAAAATATATAAAGACCAACTGCCAGCTACACCTGGCCATGTGACCCAGAAACATGTTGTAGGCACCAAATGGTTAGGACAAGAAAATGAAAGCTTTCTACGGGTGGCATTTTCAGAATTGGGACTTAAAATTCGACTTTACTATGAAAGATGGTTTTAAATAACAAATCCTCAGACACCAAACATTACTTTCCCAACTGCTCCTAATGAAAGGTATCATGTATTTAATGCAATAAGGTAACCCAATGTTAACCAATGGGAGACAAGGTAAACTAGACAGTTGCTTCTATAGTACCGATCTATTAGATATGCAGATTCTACAATTGTGATTGAGTATTTTAGCATCACTTAACATTTTTAAATCCTCTAAATTGATTTCATATTGCATTATCTATATCATATTAAGATTTTGTTTTTCAATAAACAGTGATGGCATTGCTTTTAGCTCTCAATAAAATCCATGAGATTTCTGATAATGATGTAGCTCATGGCCACTTTCCTTCAAGAGTTTAAAATCAATGCAGGAAGTGGCATAGTTAATAGAAATACTCTCCTGTATCATACTGGCTTCCACAGCCAACCCACCTTCTCTACCATCTGTTAATTATTATAAATATTTATCGGTCTGAAAGGTAATTAAAACAATGAGGCCCTTCCGTAATTTTTCTTTCAAGCAGCATTATGTATTTGCTCAAATGTTGTGGTGAAAGCACCTTTTACCAAGCCACTCCAACATTCATTTGTCAAATGTATTTTAGTTTACATTATGTAGCACAAGCAGAGGCCCTTTTCCTAAAAAAAACTTTTATCACCCTTGTGATCAGGTCACTCATGCTCACTCCCCTATACAGTCACTGTACACAAGTACACACTCACTTATACTGTCACTCACTCACCCATACAGTCACTCATATATCCCATCACTCATTTATACTGTCTTTCACATAACCAGTTACTCACCCATATACCACGGATACATCCACTTACTCACCCACACAGCCATACACACACTCACTCATATAACCCCTCACACATGCGCTCCTGTTGCCGATGCCACTAACCTGTTACTCAGATTAAGGCTCAATCCACAGTAGGGACGAGAATTTCCCCACACTCCCTAAGGCAGTTCTCAGATGAAGAAGTCAAAAACACCAGCGCCCATAAAACTGACCCAAGGAGAAGTGGGGATGAGAAGCCAAGGTGTGACCACTTCTCAATCCCAAAGCCGATTCCCTCAGGGCAGACCAGGAAACAGAAGGGGTGTTAACCTACAGGAAGACAATAACAGACAGCTATGAAAAAAGTCCCTCCCCCATATGATAGTACCAATAATACAAAGGTAGACTCAGTGGCTGCTCCACAGAAATAAGATAATCCCTTACCGACTGGACATCTCCTGAGGCCTTGTAAGGGAACCACGCTGTGTACAGGAAATGCAGGTAAATGTTCCTTTACTCTCACCAGTAGCAGGAATCATAGTCATGGTTAAACGAAGAAGGAATAAGGGGGCGGCAGCTAAGTATCTGTCTAAGCACTCTAAATAGATTTTTTCACAATGAGCTGCTTCGAGAACAGCTCTCAGGAATCCTGCTGTGTAGGATTTACAGGAGGTACCAGGAGAGCTTTTCGGCCCACCAAGTCCCTCAGGAGTAAAGTAGACTTTATCCCCCAACCAGTAGTGTGCCAGGAGCCACGTTTGGAGAGTGATGGAAAAAGACCCCTCAGCAATGACACTGGAAGGGACTTACTGGAGGTAACAGGAAGGGTAGTTGGCTCCCAAGGATATCCTTGGCAGTACCTAGGGCAGTGGAGGAGGCTGTAGGGACTTCCTCTACATTGTTTTTAAAATAACGTATGTTCCCCGGAGAGGTGGTGGTTCCTGGGGCAGTGTGGGAGGCCGTGGGTCACCCACATATTTATTTTATGAAACAGTGTGCCCCAGGGAGGTAGTGGTGCCCGAGGCATCGGGGCTGGGAGGGCCCCCTCCATTTGGAGTGTTAATTGCCCCGGGGAGGTGAGGGTCCTTGGGGCTGCGAGGGGCTAAGCTGGACCCCCATATTTTTTGTGTTTAATGCCCTGGGGAGGTGTCAGTCCCTTGGGTTTTGCATAAGCCTAGGAGATGGCTCCATGAGCCCCCTCCTGTATGACCCCGGGATTTGGCCCATCTGGGGCTTTAAAAAAATGACGTCCAAGCTTACTTTTATTTTTTTAATTTTGCTGCGGATTCACAGATCCATCACAGAGTCAGTGGCAATTAAAAAAATGCTTTTTAAACCCTGCGGGGTCCCTGAGGGACACCCAACCATATCTGGGGTCAGGGCATTCCTACACTGCGCCCTTTTCTTTATTTTTGAACTTTGTTTGTAGGCTCAGATTTCACTCATCCAAAACCAGTGAAATTCAGCCATTATAGTTAGTGAGCTCACTGTAACATGTGGTCCCGCAATGCACTGCTTATGTGGGGCTCACCTGGATTTTCTGCAGGGGCACAATGTAAGGAATTGATGCTCGGTCCCAGCTTCCCTCACCCACCTCCTCTGCCCAACAAGGTCAAAGCAAAAGAGGGAAGGCGAGGAAAAAGGGAAAACAAAACAAGGAAAGGAAGAAGGGGTAGAATCCACTGCATCATCCAAAAGGTATCACCAAGGAGCCTGCTGGGAAAAGACACATAGGTAAGAACTTTCCTTTATCCAAGCAGCTTGCTGTATGAATATATGTACCACTACTATGATATTATACCTACAAAATGTGGTGCTCTTTCTACGCAGAGAACATTTGCAATTAGAGCGTAAAACACACAAGGTATCTAGATAACAAACATTAACTTATTGTATATATAAACTGCAGAAGTTTAGCCAAAAACAAGGATGAAATGTGAAGCATACCAACCTAATCAGAAATCACCTTTGGAGATCAAAAGACCTGTAGGAAAAAAGCTATCTATCTCACCTGAACCCGGGAAAACCCAAATTACTAATTTCCCATATCAGGAGAAAGATATGGATAAAAATAGGGCAAAAAGTGCAGGGTCAAACTGATACTGTCTCTTATTCTGCTTTTTTGTAGTGAGAAGAGACTCAATGCAAACAGGAGGGAAGTAGATACACAACCCTCAACATACAAGGAACATAGCCATCAGATAAGTATGGGATTGCAGTGGGAGAAGAAAAGCAATCTCCCCAAACAACAAAACAACAATACTTTAAAAGTCTTTCTCCTCCTCTGTTATAGAAACGGAATGCTGGAAACTGAAGAGTTAAGCATTGCAGAAAAAAGGAAGAACCAAAATCAACAATGTTGCCAGGCGGCAATGGAGACACAAGAACACTTGGAGTCCCGGAAGAGCATCCAACAACCCGGAAATGGGTGGCACTGCCATTAAACCGAAGAATCAAGTCTGAATGTCATACCACATAAGCGAGAGAGCAAGAAATCTGCAAGCAATTGAACCAAAAGGCGGAAGGAACATGCGAGGGCCCGGCAGGGTCAGTAATTTGAACGTGAAGTGCGTTTCCCTTGTGGACCCCTCCCTTTATTCAGCTCCGCCGTCGCCTTCCCCAGCTGACAAGAGGCGACAGGCGGGGCTCTCCTTGGCAGTCGCAGGCGGGGCTACGAGTGTGTCTATGGGCAGTGCAGACCGGAAAGCCCGACAGCTTATGGCCTCAGATATTACACCACTCATAAATGGTCATTGGAGTCACTGATGACATCACTGATGACTTTATCCACAGATTCTCTGATGTACCCACTCACACACCCAAGGACGACCTCGGGGCCAACTACTTCTCCTGTTACTTTCATTAAACCCCACATAGTAGGATTGCTGAGAGGTTGTTGGAGGCCATGCACCCTTTCTCCACCACTCTACAAACGCACCTCCTTGTGCACCACTACTTGGGGGATGAAGTCCCCTTGGCTCTTGAGGGTCCTTGGGGGCCAACTACCCCTCCGGTTACCTCAAGTAAGTCCCACACAGTGATATTGCTGCGAGGTTTTCAGTGGCCATGCCCCCTTTCTCCAACACTCTGCAAACATGCCTCCTGGTGCACTACTAGTTGTGGGATGTAGTTTCCTTGGCCCTTGAGGGTCCTTGGGGCCAACTACCCCTCCTCTTACCTCCAGAAAGTTCCACACAGCTGTATTGCTAATAGGATGTCGGACGCTATACCCCCTTTCACCACCACTCTGCAAACGCACCTTCTGGTGCACTACTGGTAGGGGACGAAGTCCTCTTTAGTCCTGAAGTACTCAGGAGTAAAGTGGAATTAACTCACCAACCAGCAGCGCACCAGGAGGAGCATTTGCAGTGTGGTGGAAAAAGCTCCTCTCACCAATCCAGCTGTCTGGGACTTATTGGAGGTGAATGGAGAGGTTCCTGAACCCCAACGACCCTCAGCATCCACATTTCTATACTATAGTACCCAGGGGAGGCAGTGGTCCCCCACAGGAAAGTTCCATTTACTGCCCCAGGGAGGTGGTGGTCCCCAGAGCTGTGGGGGGGGGGGGACAAGTTGCCCACTGTATTTCTATACTTTAGTGCCCCAGGGAGGTGGCAGTCCCTAGAGCAGTGGGGAAGCCTCATGGCTCCCCAAAGGAAATTTACATTTACTGCCCCAGGGAGGTGGTGTTAACTGGGGCAGCAGGGGGCCAAGTGGCACCGATGCCTTTCAATTGTTTAGTGCACTAGGGAGATGGCAGCCCCTGGGGCTTTGCAAAAGCTTAAGAGGAGACTCCATGAGCCCGACTCCTTTATTATACTAAGCAGCATGCCTGTGGATCATTTGTTTTTTAAATTTTGCCATGGATTTGCGGGTCTACCCATGAATTAGTGGAAAGCAAATTTCCAAAAATGCTTTATAACTCCAGTGTGGTCCCTGTGGGGACCCCCCGTCCATATCTGAGGGGGTCATAGTATTCTTACCCTGCCACTATTTCAATATTTTTGACTTTTTATGCTTCAAGCTGAGTCTCAAGATTGCTGTGAACTCTTCCTGGTTGAATTGTTGGCAGCCAATTTTAGTCAACTGCAAGGACTTGCATCCCCAAATATCTATATTTTTAAAACTTTAATATCTCTGAAACTACTGATAGGATTTATACCAAATCACAAAAAGCACACTTTGTGAACCAACATCTAGCTTTCTGTAATTCTGTTCAGCAGTTGGGGCAGTAGTCGTGTTCATAAATGAAAAGTCCCCATAGGCATAATTTGGGAAAAACACTCTTTGGGCCCCCCTTTTTTCACAGCCCCCCTGACAGATCACCCCGAAACTTTCAACAGGAGCAGCTGAACCAAAAACGGGATACGTTTTTGAAAAATGTTGTGAAGATTAGTCAAGCAGCACCAAAGTTATGGGTAAAACAAATTGCTTTTCTTATGGAAGTTTTGGGCGTAACTATAACTACCTACTGGCAATATATTTATATGATATTGTAGTTGTGTTTATATATCACTTTCTACCCCTGATGAGGCATCAAAGCACTTTTAGGCAAGTAGCACACTACTGGGATGAGTCAAAGGAGGGATACATGAGGGAGGGATTAGAAATTATTGTTTGGGAGAAAATAGTAGTGTAATGAGGTTTGGGATGAGTTATAGAGTGGAGGTAGAGGGTATATTGAGATAGTGTCCCAGGGTCTCCACCTTCTCAGGGCTAATGGTTAAACCATGCAGAGGGCTTCATGGACCCCCTAGGGGCTACCACCTCCTTGCAGCTGTTTTCAAAATGTGGCAGGGGACCGCCACCTCACCAGGGCAAACAATGGAAAATAATTGCAGAGGCCACTCCAATTCCCATGCAGCCCCGGAGACTGCCACATCCCCGGGGAACTCTATATTATGTAAGTGGATGGGCCCGCTGGGCCCGTCCGTGCCACATGGACTACCACAATCCTCAGGCAAACAATGAAAAATAAGTACAGAGGGCCTGCATGCCCCTCCACAGCCACCGGGACAATCACCTCTCAGGGGCTCAAAGAAAATACTGCAGAGGTTCCATCATGGAGCCATGCTTCTACTTTTATTAATTATTGGGCAGGAGCCGTGGCTCCAGTGTGGCTCTTGCCAAATGTTTTGCTTTTTTAAAAACATTATTTTTGCCATGGTGGGATCCCTCAGGGACCCATCAAGAGGCATAGGGGCCAGGGTATTTCTACCTTGTCTACCTTGTCCGCTTCTCTTTTTTAAAGTTTTTTGCAGGACTCTGCTCCGGCCAAGTTCCAAGATGGATGCCAACACTTCCTGGTTTGAAGTTGGCAGCCAATCAGATTTGAGCACAGGGACGGTCAGATCCTTGGAGGATCCCCGTACCTATATATACAAAATTTAATTTCTTTCAAAAACTCTGCAACTACTAAACAGATAAATGCCAAAATGCCAAATCACCAAAAGGCACTTCCCTGGACCAATATCTAACTTCTTGCCAAATTTGGTGTAATTCCGTTCAGCAGTTTGGGCTATAGCCGTGTCCACTGTTCCTATGGGAATTAAAATTGGGAAAACACGTTTTGGGACCCCTCCTTTTTCTCAGTCCCCACTTGATAGATCACCACAAATTTTTCAAGACTGCAGCTGGAGTGAGGGTCATACTAGTTTTGAAAAGTTTGCAAGGATTCGTAAAACAATGCCCAAGTTATTGCCAAATGACAAAATGCTCTTTCTATGGAAACTACATCTTAACTATAACTACCGCTACCTAAGTAATATTTAGGGAGGTATGGGTTTTTTACATGGTGAGGGTATTTCTTTAGGGTTTAGGGTGAGTTTGGGTTTCTGGGTGGTAAGCTTATTTTTAGGGTTTAGAGTGGGTATGGGTTTTTGGGTGGTAAGTTGTTAGAAATGGGTTTTTGGTTGGCTAAGTCTAGCGCTAAAGCCAGGCGAAAACCACCACTCTTGTCAGGGCAAGGGAGTTACACGCTGAAGATAACCCCTGCTCACCCTTTTGGTAGCTTGGCACGAGCAGTCAGGCTTATCCCAGAGGCAATGTGTAAAGTGTTCGCGTAACACACACACAGCAGCAACACACTAGGCTCACCACAAAAGGTTATATATAAAAGTAGCCTTTGTATTATCCAAAACACATTAGAATAGTAATCACACAATATACACTGTTCCAACAGGCACTAGGCAATATTTACAGGGGAATATATACACCTGACAGGGCCAATTGGACCACTGTCAGAACCACCACAAAGCACAAATAGTAAATGTAGATCACGACCAGTAATTACTGGCAAAATAATGTACTCAGGATTATAACCTGCAACATAAAATACAGTGTGCAATAAGAATCACCAGCATAAACACATTAGGTAATATTTATGGTACATAAACCCTGAACATAAATCAAAATAGGCATGTGCATCACATTAGCATAAACACCAGAAGCATAAATCACATTAGGGCCTTGCGCCCTACGAATCATGAAACTGATCCCCCTGGCCTTCCACTGGGGCTCAAAAGGTGCCCTCTGTCAAGAATGTTTGGGCGTAGCTGCCAATGCAGTGAAGCAAAGGTGCACAATCCGCAGAGGGACAGAGGAGTGTATCTCATTCCTTCATCATCAAAAGAAAATGCCCCTGTGTTGCAACTGTCCTCTCTTGTGCAGTGCAGCTGTGTGCCAGAATGAGCCCTGGCACTAACAGTGCCACTGAAGCCCCACTGGGAAGTCTAATTAAAAAGATTTTTGGGCCCAAGCCCCACCCTGGGACTTCCAGAAAAACAGAATGCCCACAATCAGAAGTAGTACTGGCACTCACTGTGCCTAGGGAGCACCGTTGACCGGGCCCCTCCTTGTGCGATCACTTGGCACCACCAAACTTCAGGAACTCCTCTGGTGCAACTGGCACTAAACCAAAAGGCCAACGCTCAACCCCACTCACCCGGGCTCTCTGCTGGACTCCTTTGGTCTCCTCCAAGTACAGAGCAGGCTCGACAGCATATCACACTCCAGGTGGCATGTGAGTCTTTCTCACACTCACGGGGGCCCCGTTTAGACAGGCCGTAGCTTCTGCCTCCTGGCCCGCTTACAGTCAGGCAGCTTGCCTGGCTTCCGGGCCGGCCACACTGCCCTCCCCAGGTAATAGCAGTGATTCTCAGCAGTAAAACGCAGGATGGGCTCCCGCTAAAGCAAACAATGTATGGTGGGCTCCCGTTTTAAATAAGGACCATTGCGGGGTGGGCACCCACTTTCTTCAGATCTGGGCAGCTCCCCTGGGAGGTGGGAATGCGGGGTGGGCTCCCACTCGTTAATAAAACATCAATGAGGGGTGGGCACCCCCAAAATGAAAGGTGAATGCAGGGTAGGCTCCAGTTTAATCATGCAAATCAGGGGAATCCCCTTGCAGAGATTTCCTCAGCGCACACGATGCAGCCCAGCACTGCAGATGCCATCTCCTCTTAGCAACATCAGCAAAATGTCTTTTAGAAAAAGTAGAGTGCTCAGGAGGCACTAGGGGTCCTTAACATTCCAAGGGGCATAGCTGGCTCACAGAGGCCAACACACAAGGCCTTCCAGCAGGGAGGCAGTCCCTTGTGGCAGTTCCTCCTCAGGCCCAGCAGCAGCAAGCCCCCCAAGAACAGGAACAGCACAACACTCATTGGGTCAAAGCCCCTATATTTGAATGATACATTGCTTTGTCTGCCCTGGCACAGGGATTGGGGTAACCAACCTAAACTGCTTCAGGGTGAATTGGAGCACTTTGTATACAAGGCTCCTCTTTCCCTTTGTCAGGTGGGGGTTCGGTGATCAGACGCACCACAGGGGGCGGAGCTAACATTGTACAGGCTAATCACACACCTATTCAGGGACCAGAGACTTCTACTCCCACTACTCCAAATGAAGATGTCCCATTCAGCCTAGTGCTGACTCACCCTGCCCCTCCTGGAGCCACACACACCTCACCAGCCCCTGTCACTCCAAAGTCAGACATGCATTCACATCAGGCAGGCAGACATATAGCACATAAATGTAAATGTACAGGAATTTATATAGCGCAAATCACCAAACGGTTTCTAAGCGCTTGCTTAGGGAACCCGTCCGAACCCGTCCTGGTATTCCCCTGTGAGATAACCCCGGCAGGGTATCCGCAAGGTGAAAGCCAGGCATCCCGCCGCGAGGGGCCGTTGTGGAGATTAAGCAAACTATTGCCCAGAGTCGCAGAGTGTGAACCCGTGAATCGAGTAGGCACCGGAGCGAGAATTGTCGAGTCCATGGACATTTTAGGATTCAAGACCCCGCCGAGCCAGGAATTGAACCCTGGTCCCGGGCTGACCTCCGCTTCAAGGTCTGCCTCCTCTAACCAGTGAGCCACACTTCTCCACCTCCATAGAAATGCCAACTTCTAAAATTGGCATTTCTAAAATAGTTATAATAAATCTGCGCGCACCATTGTGCAGCATTTATTATTAGCATTCCAAATATACTAATCTTGACCACGCTGCTCCTCTCATATCAGGAATTACCACTGAAACACTTATCAGAGAATCCCTAATGCATTCCTGTGGGAGGGCAGCCTCACAGCAGGGAGAAACCAAAATGACTGTTTGTCTCTCCCAGAATATGTCACACACTTAAGGTACATGTCCTACCTTTTACCGACAATGCACCATGCCCATAAGGCTAGCTAGGTGTCAGGATTCCCCCTATTTCAAGGCTAAGTACTGCACTGGAGCCTCGCAGGGCAAGGAAGTGGGGCCGGTGTTTAGACACTTCCTGGTCTCGCCAGTGGAATGTCTGGAATGCACGAAGTCGGCATTCTAGTCTTTCCCTGGCTTGAGATTGAGAGCCCAGGTGATGCGCGCGCTTCATTGGAAGTGCGCACTTCACCGTGGAATCGAGTCGTGAAGGTTCCGTTTCTTTACCGTCCCTGAAAATAGAAGCGAAGCCTTTTCCAGTATAAATAGAACTTCCCCACTGTTTACGTGACCTGCGCGGCAGCAGAGAAGAAGTCAACGGGTCAGAGAGGTGTTTCAAGTTCACGCTCGGTTTCTGAAGAAACGCGAGCCGGAAACCTTCTGACCGGAGTTCTTCGTTCAGCGCTCAGTCAGCAAGGAAAAGAAGAGAGAGAGAGACGAATTTTGGAGTACGGAGTCAGCGGAGGAAGTTCAGAGCTAAGTGGAGCTGTTTTCCTTGTTAAACTGAAAGAAAGTGAACAGAGAATATTGCAATAGCTTAATGAAGCTAAGAGACTATAGTTGTTAATGAGATTAAACCAGAGACATGCAATAGCTTAATGAAGCTAAGAGACTATAGCTTGTTAATGAGATATAACCAGAGGCATTAACATATTAAGCGCGAAGACCAGAATCCAAAGTACTTACCTGAGTAAAGCAGCAGAGTAAAACCTAGGAAGCAATAGGAGACAACTCAGATTGGGAAATTCAGTACCATGTACAGAAATTAATAGAAGGAAAGAATTTACCTGGTACGTTGGGAATGAGAGCAATTCTTCAATGCCAGGAAGGAAAAACTTGTAAATAAGAAAACAAAACTCTTTGAGAGAGAGAGAGAATAATAAGCCACAACATAACATTAAAACCTGGTAGGTTAAAAGTCAGAGAGATTAATAAGTAGTACAGGGTATATGACTAAAGGGATTAACCAGTCCATTATTTTGCAGAAGTGAGTTCCAACAGCAATATAGCAAATACCAGAAGGAGATAAGGAGATCTAGAGTTGCATATTCGGAATTAAGAGTAGCAGCCAAACACTACAGAACTACACTTCAGCAATAAGAAGAGTGGCAGGTCGTTAAACCCCATTGGGTAGGTTATCACAGAAGAAGAGAAAGAAAAGTTAGAATAGAGTAGAGATACAGGAAATTGATTGTCTTGCATATGTTTAGTATTCCTAGAACTCTCCGAGAAGCTGATCGATAGCTGATTGAAGATTCAGACGGAACGCCAGAGGGTCCGGACCAGTCTCTTCTGTTTCTCTTTTGTTATTTTGTCCACTTTTCCCCCTTCCCCCTTTCTAACCAGTTGGAGTCATGAGGTCATTCTGATTCTGATTGGTTGGAAGCGGGAGTCGGGAAGCTAGCATCTTCTGTTCCTGTGAAAGTCTTCAAGAAGCTAAGAGTTGGTAAGCAGGTGGACTCTGACACTAGGGCCTACCATGGTGGTGACTGACATGCAGTAAAAGGGGGGTCACAGACATGGCAGACACTTTAGGTGCCACGTCACAGCAGCAGTAACACTGCTCGCACAGGCCCTGCAATGGCAGAGGCCTGGGATAGGTTTGAAAGGCTACTTTGATGTGTGGCGCAATCAGCGCAGCAAGCCCACCAGTAGCATTTAATTGACTGGCCATGGGTATCTGAGATACCACTCTACAAGGGACTGATAGGTAAATTAAATATGCCAAACAGGTGTAGACCAATCTTACCATATTTACCACAGAGAGCACTTAAACTTTACACTGAACAGCAGTGCTTAAGTGCCCAGTGTCCTAAAACCACCAACACCCTGTCAGAACAAGCATTTGCAATGCAATAGGTCTCGCCTTTGTGCGAGTTTGAGCTGTTGTTATTGTAAATGAAAATGCCTTTCATGTATGTGTTTCAAAAACCTGTAAGCGGTCCTTAAACACACACTTTGTACTTACAGCCGGCATAAAAAAGGCACAGTTACTGCCAGCCTTGCTTCTCAAAGCAATGACTATAAGTACAAAGTGTGAGTTTACGCACCGCTTGCATGTTTTTAAACCACATAAATAAAAGGCATTGTCATTTACAATGCCAATAGCTCAAACTCTCGTAAAGGCGAGACCTATTGCATTGCCAATGCTTGTTTGAATCTGTGTTGTTCGGTATGTACCTATGAAGGGGGTTGAAATTAGTTTTACAGAGCTGTGGCCTTGGTATCTAGGCTTTCCCAGCAGCCATCAGAAGGGACTTGAAAAACACTTAGCATGTACCCTGGCTTTAGTTTTTTGGCTGTGAGTAGCAATATGCATGAAGGTTTATTAAATAATTATTTCTGCTTCCTGATGTCAGTATGCAGGATACTCCAGCTGTCATTATGAAGTGTTTGCACTGTCAAGAGTCTGGTTTGTAATAGCTGGAGTTTGCTACTTAGGGCCCTGAAGGGGTTTGGCAAAATCCTATTCCCGTTCCCAAATTTTACTCTCCATTCTGTCCCAGCTTCATTCACAAGAAGTTGCCGAAATACCAATTTTAGTTACCTGGTTTTTATATCTACTTGTCCTGGTGAGGAGTTAGGGGCAGTTTTATTCTGGTTGCCTGATTTTAATATCCCAGTTGTCTCACAAACTCTCGTTAAGAGTTTGTCTAAGGATGTAAGCACTATTCTGGGTCGGCCGTGGTCACATTCTTTAAGGGATTGTGAAAAATTATTTTCTGATTCAATGGTCAGGCTGTCTCAGCCGCACTCGAGTAGGGTTTGGGAAAGAACTAATCGGATTCCCTCTTTTTAACATCCCGTAGTCAAAGAGCAAGACTCGTGAAGAGTTTCAGAAGTTACTATTCATCGGCCACAGTTGACGTCTGGGTGATTTCTCGTGCAATAAGGCTTGTGGCATTGACTCACTGAACTACTACGGCAGGGCTATGAGTGAAGCCGCATCATGGGAAGACTGATCAGAGATTTTCTGCATCACCCCAAATTAGTTTGCACTCAGGACAAAGGCACCCGAGCTACAGTTTAAGACAACGAGAAGATGCAGCTTAGAAACAGCTTGCTAGAGGTGTGGCTATGACTGCATACCATTTAATAGCAAGTTACAAATCTATACTTCTGCCAAACATAAAGCTCAGCCCCTTAACTCCAAAGTTCTACAGCCACATCTTACAATACTGTGTGAAAATAAAGATTCCAAAAAATAGCCTGCAAAGAAAGACCAAGCAAAAACATCGACCAGTAAAAAATAATCACATCCAGTCACTCTCATTTGCCAGCTGTTGCCACACTGGATTAAAATGCTATTTGAACTCCATTCCTAGAACTGGAGGCAAGAGCTTAAAAGCAAATTTGTCTACGGAGATATTTTTATTTGTAGTCAATCTACATGTCTGGGTCTTTTGTTGTCTATATTTCAGTACTCTACCTTTCCACCTGCTACCCTTACCGCACCCCAAACCAACACTTAATGTATTGCAGACTCCAGGGTGAGGACAGCTGCAACCACTAAAAGGTCCTAGTGAGTAGAACTAAGTGTATGTCATTCTAGAGGGGAGATCAGGCAATCTCACACTTGGCAGCTCAACGGGACCACCAGCTTTGTGTCCAAGCCTGCTGGAAGGAGATGAGTTGCCAACAGGTTGAACCCATAGCCATGAAGAGTCAATGTACATGAAAGTGTTAACACGTCACTTTAGTGTTCTGTCTATTTCTAATCAATTGCATGGTCAGAGAAAGTGGCCAAGTGGGTAGGTATGGCAGGAACAGAAATCAGAACACAATTCACGGCCTCAGCCCTACATCACACCTTCTTGCAATGAGGAGAGCTTCACCAGATTTTCTTTCAAAACACATCTACCAGCACGCACACGGACGTGACCACTGACAACATGTAAGCTCTGGGTCAATGCCTGGACAAAGACAGGAAACCCTACCATGGTAAGTGGAATTTTGGTTCTCAGAAGGCACCATTGCACAAGCCAACCACCACTCCATCATCAATGTCGTGCCAGATTGATCATAATACTACCACTTTGTCCTATGCGTCGAAGTGAGGCACACAACAGCATAATAACTCAGAATAATATGTTCCAAATCAAGGTAAGGAAACACCTTTAGTCCATAATCGGAATAAAAGAAGCACCACTTTGATTCCCTACAGTAAAACACATTTGGTGAAGGAGACCAAGGAAACGATATTGGTGTGTTTTATTGCTTTGAGAAAGCACAAACCACATCATTGTTTCATGCACAGAAACATACTTTTGAAACTTGTAGCTGGAAACAAGAGACAGAGTAAAGAAAGGCCCACCTGAATTCAGGACTAGTGCCTGCTCGGTCACCTCCTCATGCCATCAAAGCTGGTTCTGTGAGCATGGCATCCGCCACCCCTGCATGCACATATACACACACACAGACTCTGAGCCCTTTATCGTGATGGCTAACACCTCTACCTGCAGCCCGGCGGCGAGGGGGAGGCGGCGGCGGGAGGAGAGGCAGCGAAAAATCAACCTGGGTTGCCTGGCGAGCATGAAATCCACCATCCGTCTACTCCTGCAGCCTCAGAGGTAAAAAGCAAGCGTGCGCACACACACGCATGCATCCACTCGTCAGGCGCTTGGCTTGAAGAAAAAAAAAGCAAGGCACATTTAAACAAGAAAATCATGGGATGATGAAAAGAAACATCGGTTTAGCCTCCCTGGTCATAACGACTCTATAGCCCGATTTTAAAAGAAGAAGCTCTTTCAGACCCTGCCGCGAGCGAAGGCAACAGGCTAAGATTCCTTGCGCCATCTAAATGTAACAAGAGCGCGCGCATCACAAACAGCAATTTCTAAACAACCTCATGGGAGCTGTATTGAGTTTCTCTCCTTGAGGGAGGAAAGCTTAGCTAACAAGGACAGCCTGGTGACCCACGTGTTCAGCAGCTCAGAGACCCCCGGTGGGCACGTACCCGAGCACCAGCAGCCGGTCCTCCATCAGCAGCTGCGCCTCCAGGAGGCCGCTGAAGCTACTCAGGCCACCAAACCAGTCCCCCGGGGGCAGTAAGGCTTGGAGCCCATTCCTGGCATGTGACACATGTCACTCTGTCATGTGGCATATGCCACAGCTGATGTGACATATGCCACTGATTTTTTACATGGTCTTTTATGATTATCAGTTGAGGATTTCCAAATGACTATCTTTCACTCTGCTAAAATAAATAAATTCTTTAAAAAAAGAAAAACAATATAAAAATAGACTTTCCCCAGGTGGGGTTAGAACCCTTGTCAAAAAGCACTCAAACACCCTCTGAACTGCCCCTGTACCATCTGTTCTGCAAATTGGCTCAGCCCAAAGCCTTTGTGTCTTGGAAAAAAGGTGATGTCCCTTTTCTGTTTCCATGCTGTTTTTCTTCTAACATGCCACAAATCTACACTTGATTTTCGTTATTTATAAACAAAGACCCCTTCCTTCCTCCCACTCTGGCACTTGGCCCATGCATTTAGTTTTCTTACACAACCATTCCCAAACTCTCATTCCACAAATTTTTTCTCTATTTTTTCTAAGGGATGAATTTCATAGCAAACCTGGTCCCCCTTCCACATGCCACACAGCATGCCATCAATGCCTGACATGCACTATGACTAAGGAGGCCATAGTTCTCCCAGATACTGCTAGGGGGTGATTTACAAAGGCACAACTTTCATTTGTGGAATTTAGAAAACAAATAAAAAAAAAAAATGATTTTCCCCAGCTGGGGTTTGAACCCTGGTCAAAAAGCACTCACAGCCCCTGTGAACTAACAGTGGGCCATCGATTTTGCTGAACTTTCTCCGGCCAAAGGCCTATTTGTCATAGAAAAATGATGGTGGTCCTTCCTCTATTTCCATTGTGTTTGGACTTTAAATATCAGAAATCTTCTCTCGATTTACATTCTTTAAATACAAATAGCCCTTCCTTTCCTACAGTCTGCCACTCGCCCCATGCATTTATTATTGTTACACAATCATCCCCAAATTCTCATTCCACTAAATAAGTGATTTCTTTCTTAACAAACCTGTCCCCCCTATCCACATGCCACACAGCATGCCATCAATGCTAACATGCACTATGACTAAGGAGGCCATAGTTCTCCCAGATACTGCTAGGGGGTGATGTACAAATGTACAGCTTTCATTTGTTGAATTTAGAAAACAAATTAAAAAAACGATTTTCCCCAGCTGGGGTTTGAACCCTGGTCAAAACTCACTCACAGCCCCTGTAAACTAACAGTGAGCCATCTATTTTGCGGAACTTCCCCCAGCCAAAGGCCTATTTGTCATAGAAAAATTTTGGTGGTCCTTCCTCTGTTTCCATTGTGTTTGGACTTAAAATACCAGAAATCCTCTCTCGATTTACATTCTTTAAATACAAATAGCCCTTCCTTTCCTACAGTCTGCCACTAGCCCCATGCATTTATTATTGTTACACAATCATCCAAAAATTCTCATTCCACTAAATAGGTGATTTCTTTCATAACAAACCTGTCCCCCCTATCCAAATGCCACACAGCATGCCATCAATGCCTGACATGCACTATGACTAAGGAGGCCATCGTTCTCCCAGATACTGCTAGGGGGTGATTTACAAAGGCACAGCTTTCATTTGTGGAATTTAGAAAACAAATTTAAAAAAAACATGATTTTCCCCAGCTGGGGTTTGAACCCTGGTCAAAACTCACCCACAGCGCCTGTGAACTAAAAGTGAGCCATCTATTTTGCTGGAATTTCCCCAGCCAAAGGCCTATTACTCATAGAAAAATGATGTTGGTCCTTCCTCTATTTCCATTGTGTTTGGACTTAAAATACCAGAAATCTTCTCTCGATTTACAGTCTTTAAATACAAATAGCCCTTCCTTTCCTACAGTCTGCCACTAGCCCCATGCATTTATTATTGTTACACAATCATCCACAAATTCTCATTCCACTAAATAAGTGATTTTCTTCATAGCAAACCTGTCCCCCCTTCCACATGCCACACAGCATGCCATCAACGCCTGACATGCACTATGACTAAGGAGGCCATAGTTCTCCCAGACACTGCTAGGGGGTGATTTACAAAGGCACAGCTTTCATTTATGGAATTTAGAAAATAAATTAAAAAAAAAAAGATTTTCCCCAGCTGGGGATTGAACCCTGGTCTAAAAGCACTCACAGCCCCTGTGAACTGCCATTGAGCCATCTATTTTGCTGCATTTTTCCCAACCAAAAGCCTATTTGTCATGAAAAAATGATGTCGCTCCCTTCTCTATTCTCATGGTGTTTGGAATTTAGATGCTGGAAATGCACTATGACTAAGGAGGCCATAGTTCTCCCAGATACTGCTAGCGGGGATTTACAAAGGCACAGCTTTCATTTGTGGAATTTAGAAAACAAATTTAAAAACAAACAAAAAAAAGGTTGCCCAGGTGGAGATAGAACCATGATCTTGAAGCACTCACAGCCCCTGTGAACTGCCAGTGAGCCATCTATTTTGCTGAAGTTGTACCCAGCCAAAGGCCTATTTGTCATGGGAAAATGATGGTGGTCCGTTCTCTATTTCCTTGGTGTTTGGAATTTAGATGCCACAAATCCTCTATCAATTTACATGCTTTAAATACAAAAAGCCCTTCCTTTTTACAGTCTGCCACTAGCCCCATGCATCTCTTATTGTTACACAATCATCCCCAAATTCTTATTCCACTAAATAGGTGATTTATTTCATAGCAAACCTGTCCCCCCACTTCCACATGCCACACAGCATGCCATCAATGCCTAACATGCACTATGACTAAGGAGGCCATAGTTCTCCCATACACTGCTAGGGTGTGATTTACAAAGGCACGGCTTTCATTTGTGGAATTTAGAAAACAAATAAAACATTTTTTTTTTTCAAACTATTTTCCCTAGCTGTTTTTGAACTCTGGTCAAAAAGCACTCACAGACCCTGTGATCTGTCAGTGAGCCATCTATTTTGCCGAAAGTACCTATAAATCCTTAACCTTAAGAGTGTAGACTTAACCTTTAGAATATTTTTTTTTTCTGAAGGTGGCAGTTCGATCACACGTTTCAATGAGCACTCCTTAAAAACATCAGATTTCAAATGATTACATTTAGCTGTTACATGTTGTGAACCATAATTTCTAATGTTATGTGGCATCTTGTAGAAATCTGTGCCCTGCATATTATGGTTTATCAAATACAGCTAATACCTGTATGCACTTTAATATAATATATTCATGCTGCTATTTTCTTACTGTATTTTAACATATTACGCAGTGCTGTTATTTGTCTGTTTCTGATTGCCCGCATTTTTGCACTTATTAATCTATGCTGCTATAGTCAAGAAAAACTGAACAATTTAAAGGAGTGGTCGTCTTATATATTTACCGCTCTTTTATAATATGAATTTTTATAATTCCATTTATGCTATATATACAAGTCCTTGTTATTTATTGTCATTTATTGATTTTTTATCGAAAACGTTTTTAACATGACCTGTGAATTTATTGATATTAAGTATCCGAAAAAAGAATATTTTCATTGAATTGAATTGGAATATAACATAAACGCATTGAACCACTACTGCATTTCATTTCCCACCACATCGTCCACCCCAACAAATAGATTCCATCACCATATAGCTGGTCCCTTAACTAAGAGGCCCGCATAACAACATTGATACATATGCATCCACTGGGGGCACCGGGTCCAAATTTAGTCCTCGGTTGTCTGCCCATCTTTTCCAGATTTTGGGGTGCTTTTGTGGGCAACCCCTGGCCTTGAATATTGGGATCTCTAACCCCATGCAACAAGTCCAGTCCCGTTTCTATGACAAGAGAGAAGATGGAGCCGTTGCCTTCCACAGCCTTACTACATTCCTTTTACCCAATGTCAGCCCCAACAATAACAGGTGCCTCTTCTATACTTTACCTCCTATGACCTCCGTGATATGTAAAATTGCCAATCTTGTTGAAGAGGGGAGTTCCCACTCCAACACTTCTGCAAGACTGGCCAGAACCAGTCTCCAAACTTTTGTGAGTACTGTACAATGCCAAATTTTCTGTATTTTGGACCCCTCCTTCTGACCACACCGCCGGCATATAGGGGATGACTCTAGGCCTGCCCTCCACAGCCAGATCATGGTATACTAAACCGGGTGGAGGTATTTAAATGTATTAATATGGAGCGGTATTGCTATCACTGCTCCCCTAGGGAAGGACAGTCTTTCCATCCAATCATCTCCATCTATTTATCGAATATCAACAGCCCATTCTTCTCTAAGTTTATCCAATGTAGTGAAGCTATTGGTCACCAGTGACTGATAGATCTTCGAGATTTTATGGTTCTGCAAATGGCCCATGAAGACCTTGACTTCAATCAGACTGAATTTGTGAATAGCCTCCAACCCTGACATACTAGGATAAATCGCATGCCAAAATTGAAGGTATTTGTAAAATGTAGTTTTTGGCATCTGGTACTCTTGTTGAAGATCTTGGAATGATTTCAGAACCAAGCTTCGCAATACGTCTCCTAATGAGTAGACTCCTATATTATCCCACCCTCCATGTCCGGATAATGCAGCTAGCTGCGGCAAATGACCGTTGTGGCACAGTGGGCTTTCCCCAGTAAATTTATTCCACCACTCCATCCTGCGGAGAGACTGTTTCCACACCTAGAATACCACCCGAGTGGCCGGCGTTAAAGAATTGCGTAGAGGCGCCCAATACAGTATGCTATGTAGGGTGACTCTTGTATACACCTTCGCTCCACTGCATGAGCGGTGTCCTTCCTGTCCCCATACCACCATTCATTCGGCACCAAAAGATGCAATGCCATATAGTACGATTTGAGATCCGACATGGCCATCCCCGCAATACGTCGACTGACAGCAAGTCCTCAGCGCCACTCTGGAGACCCCTCCTGTCAACAGAAATTGACCCAGCGCTGCGTTCACCTGGCAAAAACCACATAGGGAGTATCTGATATGGATGATTCTGCAATGACACCATTTTAAAACAAGCACTGGCATAGCCATTAAGTCTAGCCTTTTTGGACCTTATAAGTGTTTATCAATGCAGTACATCATCCACCACTGGCATGCCCACACACTCTTAACATCTTTGAATAACCGTACAAGTTTTTTTTCTTTATTTGAAGTCGATATGACAAAGGATAAGGTGTGGCGTAACGGCCAAAGCAGCCAACTTTGGAGTGGAGGTGATGATGTTCGAGCCTCCTCGTTGGCTCAACAACCTGTGATTCTGACCAAATCACTTTTCTCCCCATGCCCCCCGTCTAAAACAAATTGAGCTATTTACATATAAATGTAAAGTAAAAGTGGGCTGTTCATAAGTGATTAAAGGCACGCTGCCATGCTCTGTCGGGAGATGGGAAGGGTCTGCTATAGAGGAAATCCAACAAAAAACACTGCAAGTAGTCAAATTCAAAGTGAAAATGCAGCTGTGCACGCCCATGCTCTGTTGGAGGTGGGAGCGGTGTGAATTTGAAGGCAAGCCATGAAACACAATTAACATACAAGCGTCATTAATAAAATAACGGTGCACAATAGCGCTGCTCGATGTTGTGTATTAGGTAGGAGGGGTCTGCTTTTGAGCCAAAGAGCAGTTAAAAACAATTATACTGGAGCTCAGCCAGAGCTTGTCCTGTGTTTGTGGAGGATTGAGCACCATCCAGGTGCTGGGAGCGCGTGGAGCCACCTTGCTTTTAATAAACATCATAATAGTGGCTTACAGTGGAGAGCACACAAAGCGAACAGGGAGGCATTTGTTGCAGGCACACATCCAGGACCGCAGTTAATAAATAAAGGCGCATATCAAGCAGTGCTCAATGCTGTGTATAAAAAAACATGTGGTTGCTGATAATAAATAAATGAAGATGCGTCATGAGAGCTGCTCGATGCTTTGTTGGGGGTTGGTTCTGCTTTTGAAGCAATGCAAGACAACAAAAGAGTGTCGTGAGAGAAGTTTGAAAGCACTAGACACAGTGAAGAAATCTCCCTGAAGAAGTCTCAGTGGAAATCAGCGTTTTTTTTTTTAGGAAGCCCTCACTCACCACCCTGGGTGGTGACATGCTTCATCATCGGGCCCACCAGGAGAAGCCGAATGCCTCCTGTTACAACGCCAGATTATTGCGGAGAAGGTGCTTTGTGGCAAAAATGTCAAAAAGAAATTTGAATTAAAAATGTCAGAAACTGTACCATACGGAAAAAATTGTATTTTAATGGTCAGTTCGACATAAGTAAAATATGTGTGGGAAACTTACCAGTTAATGACTCGGTTGTTTCCACTTAAAGTGGGGTCAACATGTTTCTGCCCGTCTATGTGTCATTTACTGGGCTTTCATCAGGACCGTCAGGTGGTGTACCTCGGCGTTATGGGCGCGCCAAGGCCCACCCTTACCAGAGGACGTGAAAGGTAAAAACAAGTGTGTAAAATAAAGTGCAAAAACCAAACAAAAGTGATGGGAAACCTTCAGTTTGAGGTCCCTGTACTGTTTGTAATGCACAAGATCCACACCCCATGGGTCTCGGGAGGGGGGGGGAAGCGACAATGGCACACCGCCCGCAACGCCTGCCACCCGTTTTGCACCTAGCGTCTCCTGCTACCGGACAGGAACCTCAAATTGAAGGTTTCCCATCACTTTTGTTTGGTTTTTGCACTTTATTTTACACACTTGTTTTTAACTTTCACGCCCTCTGGTAAGGGTGGGCCTTAGCGCGCCCATACCGCCGAGGTACACCACCTGACGGTCCTGATGAAAGCCCAGTAAATGACACATAGACGGGCAGAAACAGGTGGATTCTGATAGAGTCAATCGTTAGCGTCCAAGTTTGACCTAGGACCTTCAATTCCTAGACCATGTTCCTTCACCCCACCACTTACAGTTGCAGTTAGAATGGGACGGCGCCTTAATTGTATACGGGATGAATCAGGGGAGGACGTTCTATACTCTAATGCTACCAGGTTTTCAGCTAGACTAGCATCTGCCAGTGTTAATTCAATACTATCTAATGTCGTATTGGGGATTATACATCTTCATTCTTTAGTTATGTCCTCCCTAATGATGGAACGGCACCCTTGTACATGATGAATCTAATGGATTGATTTATTAATCAGTGATTCGCTATTTTCAGGGCTTCTAGTCTCAGTGAGTTTGGGGACATTAACCATGAAAACTATATTTGTAGGTGTGTTTTGGTTCTCACAATTTCTAAGGCCTGAGTTTGTTAGAGGAACTGACAGAGTATGAGTTCGATTGTGTAAGCCCGGTGGTACTTGTTTGTTTACTAGGAGATAGGATCTATCTGCACTGTCTTTGGTATAAACGGGTCTCTTAAGTATGTGCTGTAGTGAGCCTCCTTTCCCCCTGAGTGATTCGGACATAAACCTCGCAGCGTCTGGAATGTTTGTGCTTGGGCCCCTTTGGTTGCATGTGGTTTCCTGAGCTGCATGGGGGACCAATCCAACTTGACTTATATTTGTTTTAAGGTTAAGTGTAGAGTTGAATGTTACACGGAGCTCGGTGAACATGCTTTTCATCTGTTCGATCTCCCCTCCAAGTGCCATTATAACTGCTACAGGGTCCCCAATATATTGATTACATGGGAAACTTTGCACCTTCTCGGGTGTATCAGGCAATAATGGTGTTAATATCGAGTGAGAGTATACACTTATCGTATCAAGGGAGGCAAATCTGTTGGAACATTGGGGAATAAAGCCTACCTGATTTGGCAGCCTACTCTATTTTTGGGCGATCAAAGACTCATGCTCAGGGAGATTCGCTTCAGGCTGGGACAGACTCGCAGCCTCCCTTTTTTCCCCCCGATTTGATTTATTAAAAATTTATGGAATTACCGCTTTTTGGGGGAGGGACTACAGGGCTCTTAATTGGGGGTCATTGACTGGAGTACTAGGCTCATTAACTAGGATTTTTTCACTTTCTTGTATTAAGTTGTCTATCCTATCGATCACACAGTTAGCACCAGCATTTTTTAGGAGTTTACTCTGTCTCCTTTTCTTCCTTTGTTCTATGGGCTTCCCATTACATCCCCCAGCTCCCTCCATTGCTTTCCTTTTGCCCCTTTTTGGTTTGGGTAGACCTTATAGGTTGTTTTTTTATGACACAATGTACTAAGAATAAAAGTCAAAGAGTGCTGTGGCACAAGCGTAAGGTAGCATTTCGAATCAAATATAGATGGCAACTAAGGAACTTATATCAGTCACTAGATTGAAACAGACAGTACCTCGTGGGTTGTGCTCCAAGGCAAATGAAAGATGAAAGGGCCCATGCCCAGCCCTGCCTCTTCCTGGCTCGGACGGGCGCAGACAGGCCTGCCCTGCGGGAGAGCAACGCTGGCTTTGAGCCCCTTCGGCGCGCTCTGCTGTGCGCTCAAACAGCGACCAGCAGGGCACCCTGTGAGCAGTAGTCCTGGTGACGGCCGGCTCCCTTTCCGATGATGGCAACAGCGGGGGTCCGGCGAGCAGGGCAGGGGGCGATGAATGAAGGCGTTCCCCTCACGGCAGTGGCGAGCTGGCTTGGTGAGTCCCGTGCTGCAGGAGAGCAATGCTGGCTTTTAGACCCTTTGGCGCCCTCTGCTGACGCGCTCAAACAGTGACCAGCAGGGCACCCTGAAAGCAGTAGTCCTGTTGATGGCCGGCTCCCTTTTCAATGATGGCAACAGCGGGGGTTCGGCGAGCAGGGCAGGGGGCAATGAATGAATAGTTTCCCTCACGGCAGCGGCGAGCTGGCTTGGTGAGTCCCCCGCTGCGGGAGAGCAACGCTGGCTTTGAGCCCCTTCGGCGCCCTCTGCTGATGCGCTTAAACAGCGCTGTTTCCCTTTTCGATGATGGCAACAGCGGGGGTCCGGCGAGCAGGGCAGGGGGCGATAAATGAAGCCATTTCCCTCAAAGCAGCGGCGAGCTGGCTTGGTGAGTCCCCCATTCACATTCATCGTGGAATCCTACAAAGCGTTGGTTTTTACTCCTAGCCCTGCCCTCCGTCTCTTCCACCCACGAGGGCAGACCCCTGGTGATCGTCTCCAGTGACCTAACTTTTTTCTGCAAGGTAGCGATCAAATCCTCCACTCTCTGGACCCTGATCTCAGTCTCAGTAATGCGCTCCACCGCATTCCACAGATCCTGTCTTAGAAGCATGACATCGGAGCCCACCTCTCCAATCTTCTCTTCCAATGTGTCCCTGGACTGTGTGATGGCCTCCATGAGTGCGGCATTGTCCGGAATGCCTCCCTGTGCACCTCCCTGGTCGGTTGTCGAGGCCCATGTTACGGTGTAGTGGTCCAACATGCTCTGCTTAGCAGTTCCTACTGCCGTTTTATCTTTTGTCATGGTGCAATCTTGATGCTCATCCCTCATGATGGCGGTTCTATAACCACCCAGTCTACCCTCCTGTACGAACCACACCTACACAGCCTTTGGCACATACATCTTCCCCCTTGCGTTAATAGTTGTCGATATCTGTCGCTACTTTGAACCTCTTGAATATCGGGACTTGGGTGGATACCTCCTGCCCACAAGCCGCAGTGAGTGCTAACCCGCCTGCTTCCGCAGATAGTTGTGTCCTCCCAACTCGGTTTCACCCTGCAAACTCAAGCGCTGCCTCCAGCTGACCTGGGCAGTATATCTCACATCCTGCATTGGGTTCCACATTGTGCATGAAGCCTAGGCCTGGCTCCTTGATTGGTAAAAGTCAGTAGCATATATGGGGTCCAGCAATCACAAGCAGGCCTTCATGCCGTAGGTCCACTATTTGCCACTGCCACAAGAACTACAAATGTCCATGTAGGGCTGTTCACTGCTTCACAGGGCTCTTTTTACCTCACATCAGCTAAGGGCCCTGTGCTCTGCTCCGCTCCCCAGTGCTTCCAATGGCACTCTTCCCCTGCAGTCACGGGCAATACATCCCAGGGCTCAAGCCTTAACACTATTGTACATAAAAAGGGTCACAGTGTGCCTCCACTGAGTGGATATATATGCCTTGTGGAGCCCAACACCTCCCATGCCAGTCCCTATGCTGCATGCCCTAATGCTACATCCGCCGGTAAGCAGAGTAACATGAGCCGGCCCACGGCCCTACAATTGGGCCCGGCGCAGTCCCAAAGGCCCCCCACAGGCTGTCCGGGTCCCAGCATGCAATTCACTCGACTCCGAACCCCGGTTAGTCTGCAGCGGGACACCCCATCCCCGCGGCCTGATCTGACCTCTAGAATCTATGTAGAAGCTGGGTGGAGGGGAGATGATCAACAGCAATCAGCGGGTCACTACTGGGGACCTCCCGGTCATATATACACCGTTGCTGCCACAACACGCACACCAGGCCATCGACCAGGAGCCAATTCTGCACTCGGCCAGCGCTTCCGCCCTCGGAGCACACTGGCGGTGCAGCGCCCGTCGTTCTCTGCTCCGGCTGCTGTCCAGAAGGCTCCACTGGCAGCTTGCCCACTAGGCCTCCGATGCCGCACACCACCTCAGCCACTGCAAACTCTTGTGTCAAGACTGTCTATGGGTGAGAAACACTGCATCAAGGTTCACAACAGCTATGGTAGACTTGGAAATGTAGGTTATCCAATGAAACAGGATAAATCACATATTAGTCTCTTTGTTATTGTAGTGTTCTGCTGAACACAGAACTTAGCTGCCGTTCCTTAGTAGCTTTATTGACACCCACCCCATCTATCACATGCATCACCAGTTAGGTGACACTGCTATTAAAACGTTCTGGGTGCACATGTTTATGTCAAGTTCCATAATGTAATATGTGTCACTTTATTCACTAGCATATAGTCTGAGGGTCAACAACACCATAGTCATGACACTAAGGGGCAGATTACGATATGGCTCGGAAGGCGAGCCGCATCATAATGGGTCGGTTCGATTTCTTTCCGATCGCCTCATTTTGATGGAGGAGTTCGGAATGGAATATGCCTGTTTATTCCGGCTGGCTTCCGACTGGCTTGGAGAGTCTGTCTGCCAGTCGGAATGCAGCCTGTAAACTAAAGTGTGGCTCTTTCTGCCCTTGAGATTACGATCATGGTTTCTGACATCGTTTCCATGCTGGTCTGTCCAAGATGGACACCATGTTGAAAAGCGTGTTAGGGTGCCCCAGCTGGGCCACCTTTGGTTCACAACCTCCCATTTGAGGCTGAGAAAACACCTTTAGTTACCTATGGGAGCATGTATTATGTCCGGTTTATGGCCAGAAAGCATGCTCCCATAGTAAATTACAACAATGCAACACAACAAGGTCTGTTTGCATCGTAATAGGGCAGTCAGGGCTGATGACTGGGATTCGGTAGGTCCTATGACTGAGTCAGTATCTGGCAGAAGTGATTCTGTCCAACATCGTCATGAGCCCCGAAAGCTTTTCGGAGTTTGGAGGTGTCTGTCAAAAATTATGTCTGCTGTTCACAAAGCTTTTTGTACCTTCAGGGGTCACATTGTTACAGCTTTTCCTCTGAAGGCACAGAGATCATTGCTGGGCTTGAGGGTAACTCTAAATCTGTTGTGCTGTAGTACATCATAGTTGTTAGGAGAAGGGCCAACTTCCACAGGAGCGAAGAAGAATCCCTCCACCTCCAAGACACAGCAGCAGGAATGCGATAACAGAGTATACGACACTCCTGTCTACTGTCTCCTAAAAGTATGAGGGAATTTACCCAAGGAGTGTCCACCACTCTCCTCATACGAGGGGTAACACAATAGCAGAAGGCGTCTCTGGGGATGGTCCAGGCTAGGAAACAAAAGCACGTTATGAACAGTCACACTCCCTATGGTTACTCTAAACACAGCGAAACATTGACAAGTGTGATTAATAATGGATCTTACCCCAATTGTAGGTCGGGCAAGCGTCATCGATGAGTCCAGGCAAAAGGGAGGGGGCCAATAAGGACTCACGAAGGACTCAACACACCTCAGACGCAAACCAAAGTTTAAAGGAAGGTGAGGTGAACCGACCGGCTGTCTGAAGGGGGGCCAGTGCAGCGGAGCAGTAACACCAATCACCCAAACACAAGCAAACCAACTCAAAACAAAAGGAGTGAGGGGCACCGACCGGCTGCACAGGGGGCGAGTACAGCGGAGCAGTACCCACTCAGGAGGTGAGACACCCGGCCCCTAGTAAGTCAGGGCGGAGCGCTCACTCTCGATAGGAAGCCCAATAGAAAGGAATAAGCAAAGGAGGTAGTTCAGCAAAAGAAACAAGGAGACTGTAGAAAGTGAACGGACGACGCCCGCAAAATGCGTGAGATATAGCAGGGCGTCCGTTCACCGGTAAAAGAAGCGGCAAAGTTTTACCGCTTAACAGTCAGGCACACACACACACTCGAGGAGGAGAATTGGAAGGGCAAAAGGGCTGCAACCAGGAATAGCAGCGTCTAAACAACAGAACTCCAGCAGAGAGTCCTCAGACGCCAGCACCAAACTCGAGCAGGAACCAGGAAGTGGGGAGGGGGCGTGGTCACAAGAAAGTAAGCCAAGCAATGACGGGAGGGCTCTGCTCCTCCTTATTCCCCTTAGGGAATGTCAATAAAGTACATGCTCTGACAATAAGGGGCCAAAAAAGTGTCAGAACCACATTAAGCACACAAGTCAAGGCTGATTGCTAACAATAGTGGTGTAAGAAATTTCTTCCACCACCCTGACTGATAGACTACTGCCTATCAAACTATAAATTGCGCCCTTAAAGTTTACGGATCTTACGCTAGTTTTATTCTGACATCATGCCACATTTTATTTATAATTTTGTTCTGCACTGAAAGACACAGACACTAAATGTATGTAATATAATGTTTATAGACTGGATACTAATACTTCATTCCATGTGTAAGCCCTGAACTCTGAGGAGCTTGTAATGTGCTCTTACGTAAGTATTGAAGCTTCTATCTTCTTTGTTGTTTCACAGAAGAGTTTAAAGTTGCTATGCACTAGTGTGTGTTTAGGCATTATTTATAACAGTCTATTTGAAACTTTTATAAACTCTGAGATTGTGTGCATCTCTGAGAATCCAGCAGTTGCATAGCAGTTTGAGGGAATGTAGTATAGAAAAGAACTCCATAGGGTAGCTGTAAGAAAATGAATTAATACTGTCGGGGGGTTATTAGGTTAGCAAAGTAATAAAGTCACAAACCTTTTTGGTCCAAGCTTATATTTCATTAATTTAAACTTAAACTAAGCCCCTGCTAGATATAGCACAGAGCAAACACTGTTAAATTACAGAAAATGTGCAAAGCATTTCAAATATCCCAAAAACTTAAAAGTTTAAAACACAACACACTAATAATCTAACTCCAATTTGAAAAAATAATTTAAAATTGAATAAACAGATTTACTTCAAAATAATGAAATACCAATAAGGGGAACCTGAGATATTATAGTTTCAAAAGAAAGTGTGTCAAGAATAATTCACTGTTCTTGTGGGACCTGGACCTAGGTGTAATTTGAGGTTTATTGAGATAAAATGCAGTCAGATATATCAATAGGTTTAGTCAGGTTGAAGGTTTTACCTTATGACTTAGAAATGAAAGTGGAGATCCTTGACTGTGCTAAGGTTGCAGACCATACCTGATGAAGTTTTCTGGAAGCTTGATTGTTTTTAGTACGAGGTCCTGCTGAAGCTCTTGGTTTTGGAGGGAAACGGCCTAGGTGGGAGCTGTTAAAATTTTGCGCGCAAGAAAGTAATTTTGTTAGGCGGTTCAAGATTTATAAGTTTGTACTTAGTGCCTGATTATGAGTTTGATGGTGTGAGAGCACGACACTACACCACCGCCCCCTCCCACACTGCCATACCTTACAGTTGGCCACCCGCAAGATTAAGAGTTATTGTGTAGTCTGGCAGGTGGTCCTTTGGCATTGCCACGGTGATGCCTATAAAAAAGGCCTAGCAATGTCAATGCTAAAGCCCATTCAATCACGGCATATACTGTAAAGTCCATGGTTTGCAGTAAAGGGGGTGCATGCACACATGGGTGCACACCATGTGCCCCCCTGGATGCTGCTTGTGGCCCTGTTGAACAGGGTGCCCAGTAAGGCCCCCTAGGTGTTCTCACTGCCACCCTTTTTATGGGGGAATCACCTCCATTAAAAGGTTGGATGTTAGGAAACTAGTAACATGCTTGGCGGTGCTGCAGTGGTAATTTCAACTTATTGCGGCCCTCAGACTACTGATCAACCCCCAGGGATCGCAGAGCCCTGGTGGTTGTGGCATCCTATGGTGATCTGAATGCTATACTTATAAATCAGCAGTCGGACAACTGGTGTGGCGGTTACTGCACTACCACTGTGGGTTTGGTGGTCCACAAATCTGCCAAACTCATAACCAATCCCTAAGTCTTTTTTTTCTCAGAGGTCACAATCATCCATCTGACAAGGCTAAAGGTTCTATCTGATGATGAGTCTGGAAACATGGGGCATGCATAACTTCTCATAGAGGACCAGCTGAAACAGATTTGCTGCTGCAGAGAAGCTCCTTGCACAAGAAACCTTTTTCTTCAGCCCAGTGAAGACGCAATATTGTGGGATTGGCTCAGCTGGAATGGTCTTAGTTCTCCTATGGCAGGAAGTTCAAAGCCATTTTCTGAACACACTTTTCAGAGATTGCAGCAGAATTCAACCAAGTGTCTCATGATCTCACGGACAGCACTTAGAAGTTTAGGCTCAGACTTCAAAATCCAATTTAGGATTGGAAAGCCACTTGAGGACCAATTTGCCTCACCTTGCGTGACTCTGTATGATAACACAAAAAAATCACATTGGGTACACTGTGAAGGGTTGACCTTACAATGGGTGGACCATGAGCATTCCCATACACCCACCCTTGTATTTTAATGCATTCCTAAATTATTGAAGGTAGTAAACTTCTTTTAATGTGACAATCGTGCACCTGCCAGGTAGAGCAGTAATAGTGAGAAAAAGCTTAATTTTGCTTTGTTACTTCCTTTTTGAATATGTGCTTTATTCTGTAGCATACATATTACTAAGTATTGTTTTTCTGCTGGGAGTATGTCTTCCCATAGAAAAACAATAACTGCCCATAATATATTCACCTTTGCATCCTGGTGCAAGTCTGCATGAGTTGGTGCAAGTTCACCAGCGTAGGTAGAGAGCTGAAATGCGCCATATGTTTGTAAGGTGGCACTGTTCTGTTCTTTTCCATTCTTGTATCACAGCACAACAACTTCTCTTGCTGCATTATGTTGTGTGCATTTTTTATGAAAATCTGCCAATACACTTTGAAATGTCCTACTTTTAAAAACATTGTATTCTGCTTTATCGGTAGAATGGCCTTCATAAGCGTGATGTGTTAATATTTAGAAAGAAAGTTCTGACCATTGAAAAGGGGTTACTTTGATAGTTTGAATTGTAATATTTAAACTGCCACACTCAGGCTATAATGCTAGTGTAGGGAAGTGCCGCTTTCTGTATAGTCACCCCAACCTCATTGCTCTAAAGGCTGATGGATATGACAAGTGAACATGAGTCTGGTGCCTATACACCAGTGCATGTCCTCTCTCCTATAACTGCTATCTTCCACTTGGTAATCCAAAATTGGCAAACATTTTACCATCTTATGACTTTTAAACTTATGGTGCCCAGAGTACCCAGGACATTGGTAGTAGAGTAGTCACCAGGGCTTCAACACATTTAATTCCACCCTGGGTGACCTATGTAAACTAAAGTCAGCAGGCCTGTTATTGTAGAAGCAGTACAAAGTGCACACGTTCTTCTGTGCCCTCACAATGTGTGGCTCAGACACCTACACAGCCTTTACTTTATCACAGACACTCCTTAATGTAGGGCCCCTCTGCCCAGGCATCAGGGTTCATTGTATTAAAGGTGTGAATAAATAAGGGCAAGCCTATATGTCCCTATAGTAGCATTCCCCATTGTAAATTAGTATATATGTTAGCCGTCAATAGCATAACATGGGCTGCCAACTGGACACTATCGAGATTGGCTGTTCCATTATTGGTGCCACTAGAATAAGTAATGTTTGGTAGCAAACAAAGTGCCTTCTCATCGCGGACACAATTCTTGTGCCCTGGGTGATGTGGCAAGCCCCCATTTGGCACCTAAGAGTTTACCCATAGCTCTACTGTGCTTGGCTTACCCTGCCTGATGTAGCCAAGACAGGAGGTGACACCTCCCCCATCCCCAGCATCCTAGTGAATTGGCACATCAGAGCAATGAGCTTCAAAGGCTGCCCCTCCTCTGATATGGAGCTGGTAGGAAAGAACACTCCCTATGCCCCAGGCGCACTTGCAATGGGGAAAGCTTGGAAATTAGCTATGCAGGAGTCACTCACACAGAGGAAAGCTGGCCATACCTCTAATTTGGGAAACATGTTCTGTCTCCCTAAAATTAAATTCTTTTATCTTTAAGTGGGCAGAAACAGTGTTTTCTGGGTAGATAAGGTGGCCTCCACCACAAGATGAGGTTACTTCAAGGGCAGACTAGCTGCAGAGGCTAGCAACGCATTGGCTCCTAGCTCCCACATCCCTACATTCCCTAAATTTAGGATTTCAGGGACCCCCATGACACCAGAATCTTGGATCTGTACACATTTCTTTTAAAACGGTCCAATAGGAGACCCATGTTGCCAATAACAGAACTTTGCCCACCAACCAAAAGCAAATGGCAACAAACTTGGAACTTATTGAAAGACCCCCGTCCTTGGCTAGAACGCAACACACCTCAAAATGGGTGCCCCTGGTGAAGCCAGACACACCCTCAGTCTACCCTGGATTAGAAAAACTACTCCCCTACAAACTGCATTTAAAAACAATCACTGACTGCAAATAATTATTTGCTATTGGGATTGCCTAAATCATGGTGGTCCAGTGCATTGTGGGATATGTAGTCTCACCTGCCCCAAAAGTTTCACACCACTACGTTACTGACCCAATGAGGTTCCTGAGGCTTTTCATTGTGTTTACTGCAGCCGACACATGTTAGTCACCAATCTGGAAATCAACACACAAAGCTTACGCTGTATCTACAGAGAACGGTGTGCAACCAACATCCAAAATCAGCTGTGTGTGCCTGTTGTGCTTTCGCATTTTCCTTCTTGCCACTCTGCGTAAGCGGTAAAATCAGGGGTAACACAGTGTGTCCTGTTCTGCATCCAGAAAGCGCCAGGACCACTATGCACCTCGGGCTATGTAAAATGTATCTGACTGTTATGACCTGGTCCCAGTCCTGGGGCCCGCATCTCCTTACATTTTACTTTGTTCCAAGGGATTAGACCCAGTGGCGGCTGCTGCAGAACTGGGGTTTTGTGGGATGAAAAAAATACTTACCTGTGTATGGCTATTGCCTCTCCTCCATCCTCTTCTCTTCTTTTCTTCTTGGCTTCATGGAACAGAAACACACAGGCTTCCACACTCCCCTAAGCCAATCACTACTCTGCTGTCACCAGCAACACAGCAGTATCGAGATTACTCTGAGCTTCCTGTTTGTCTGCTCAGGCAGTGCCTGAAAGCCTAGGACAGTTCTTCACCTGGCTGGCAGGCCAAACTGACATGTGCACTAATGTTAGACATATCTTCTCCTCGCACTGGCTCAGATAGCCCAGCCCCGCCCCACCCTAACCTGGCTCTGAGTTCACACTGAAAAATAACTGATAATAAAATTGAGTTATTACTATTTTCATTTTTGTTTTTTGCGCTGCTCAAACAGCAGTGGGGTGACTATGTTCCACTTTGCTCGAGGATCCGCTGCAGACTCGACCTGCAAGTGACTTATTGTCTCTAGAGGATCTTGCAATTGACTTCAATGTTATTTTGTCTATGTATTTTCCAGCACTGATCTACTATTGCTTTAAAAATCTATAACTCTTATTATAAGTATGTTATTCTGTTATTTTTTGTCTCTACATTAAGATAATATTACCCTTACTTTATATAGATTGATGTTGGATTTCTTACAAATTGTGTTAATTACATGTTCCTCTAGTTAAGCCTGATTTCTTTTAGCCACTCTACTTACTAGGACTTAAAAAAGAAGTATTACTGTGAATTCAAGGATCATTCATGGGGTATAAATATAACATTACAAGGTAAGGCTCTCCAGCCACAATATTTTCTATTGCACTTTTCTACAGCTAGTCCCAAAGCTTTGTATTACACCATCAGGTTATTGGATGGGACACTCGGTGCTACAGTCCAACAGTGACATTTAACTTGGAGGCCTTGGGTACACTTTGTGCACAAGACTAGGGGCTTAGAAGTAAGATTAAATATGCCAAATTACAATGAACTAATTTCATCATATTGAAAGGAGGAGCACAGGCACATCATAACTGGGAGGCAGGTTTAACGTATAGAGAGTAGTACACCCAGCAGTAACTGATATGGTAAGACTTTGGGTATATGTAATGCAAAAGATGTTCATTTCCAGAAGATAAATTCATGTTTTTTTTCTTAAACTGAACTGTTTCTTTCCATAAAGTCCACTACATTTTTGTCCTTTTTAATTTTGACAGACATTAGGTTTATTTTCCAGCCTTTTCGAAAAAATCTAGACAGCAATTAAGTGCATTCTATATTAATAGCATTTACAATTAGTAATAAAATGAAATTGTAGTTGATGTAGAATCCGAATGTTAAAATTGCACTATATGGTAGTCATTTTGATTTCTATGTTCATCAAACAAAAAACTATGTACAATACGATTCTTATTGTTTATGAATACAATTTCTTTGTGTGAATTGTTGAATAATATTCTATGCTGAAATGAAGCATAATCAAAATAGGCATGACAAAGAATATCTTCATTGTATTTTTATCTCATTACTAAAAATACCCCCATTTATTTAGCTTTTATGTTTAATTCAACCACAGTAAACAGTTATACATATTATATTTTAGTTAATAAATAGTTTTCACAATAATTCTTTTAGTCAAGTTACATGTAATACTAAACACCATTTGACATAAACATACAATTAAATTTTTCAATGTAATGAACAAGACAATCTTTCAAAAAATGTATTTCCGTGCGCCCATTTTTACTTTTTTCATTGTTTGAACTTCATCTACTTCATCATCATTGGAGTCTAGGAAGTACCCTCTCATCAGTACAAGTTCTGCTTCATATCTATTTAACTCTTCATGTTTTTGGAGAATTTTGATTGTCATCTGCAATAAGAAAATTAAGAACTTTTAAATCAACATACTTTTAGCTTTAAAGCTTACATGGAAAGTATTCATACCATATAAACATTCCGTACAAGAATTACAGTCCTCTGTTATTTCATTTTTCAGTAATGTACATTAATAAGATGGATTTATTGTCAGGTGTGAAGTGTGTACACTTATATTATATTTTCAAAACGTTGATTCAAAATCGATGTTTTAAAGTAGCATTTTCCAATATGATAAGCTGCTTACTTTTTACTCTTTCCATGCAAACATTTTTATTTCATGTTCTACGAAAAGACACAGTTAAATGGACAACTATTTCAGATTTTAAGTATGGCTTATCTTTTGTTGTCTTTCATCATTTTTATATTTAGTATTACACTTGCTACCTACATTTGTGAACATGTTACAAGTTGTCTTGTTACACCAAATTTAAAACATACAAGGATATCCATTTGCCTATTGTGTTTGTTCTTGGAAAATGCCTGGTTACTTAAATTTTCAATTTTTTACAGTCTTTGGCTGAATAATCAAACCCTACATACTTTCAGGTTTTGTGTGGGATGCACGCTGTTATGACTCCACAGTATTTGCTCACTACTGTGTTCAATACTGAAATACACGAGGGAGGCGGTAGGACTCAAACGTATATTTTATTGCTGATTTGTGGAATGTTCCTGAGTTAACATATGACCCAACTATATTGTATGTTGCCTGCGCATGGGGAGCCCCTGTGACGCTAGACACGAGGACTGTACTCTAAAGTATAGCAATTTTCAGCGCACCCCCCATAATTGTTTTCACTGTTATCTCGGATTGGGAGTTTGGACGATTGCTGGTTGCATTATCGCCCTTTTGGTATTATTCATGCATGTATCTTTTTCTGGTTTTTTTTGGGAGGCGTCATCTGTTATGAGTAGATTCATACAGCGTCCCACACTGCGAGTCAGCGAGCTAGGTGGAGTATGTAATGATGAGCTGTGTTTAATGCACATGGCTGTTGGGCTGCCACGTACACATTTTCACCCGATGCGTTGGAGGGTTAATGTCTTCAGTTAAGATTGGTACATGGAATGTGAGGGGTATACATTCGCCGTCAAGTAGGTATCAGATCTACTTATACCTCAAGCAACATCATATAGAAATCGCCCTACTGCAAGAGACCCACGTAACCAAAATAGAGATAAAACATTTACAACGTCGCTGGCGCAGCCAATTGTTTGCAACAGGGTATTCGGCTTTTGCAAGGGGTGTGCTGATATGGGTGAGGGCAGGTGTTCCGTTGACAATTACACAGTCGCTGGTAGACACAGAAGGGAGGTATGTGAAAGCTAGGGGCTCGCTGGATGGCCGACAAATAGTACTTGCATAGATATACGCTCCTAACAGAGAGCAGGCTGCATTTGTCGACAAGATTTCACACATTCTTGAGCCATGGCTCGACACACCCATGTTATTAGGGGGTGATTACAACAGCGTCCTTAACGTGTCATTGGACGGGTCCTTTCCAACACTTCTGGGTACAAACACACACCATGCTATGAAGGCGTTGACGAATTGGGCAACAGAATGGCATTTGAAGGATGCCTGGAGACACCGTCATTCCAATTATAGAGTAAACTCTTATTATTCAGGGGCTCATGACCTGAATGTGTGGTTAGATCGCTATATGCTCTAAGACGCACCGCTCCCCCACATAGCGGCGGTTCATTATTTAGGTCGGACGCACTCTGACCACAACCCGCATGTCTTGGAAATGTTGTGGGTGCGCAACATGGCGGCTACAGCTGGATCTCCTATTGGACACACCCTTCCGTACCGTACTAGCTACAAATGTCACTCAGTATTTTATGACGTGTTCAAGGTTGTGATTAGAGGTGCCTGCCTCGGTGCCCAGGCGAGCATGCGGTGACAGTTGGAGGCAGATCTTACACACCTTGAAACTGAGCTGCTCCAAGGGGAGGGAGAGGCGCTGGAGGGTGATACTGAGGATTTGGAACGCTCGGGGGAGGAACACACTAGATTATTAGACCGACTCCATAATCTAAACTACGCCGCACACTCAGCGCGCACCCATCATATGGGATACAAGCCAGGTAGATTGTTGTCGTCGCTGATACGGCAAGACATGGATATTGTGCCTGTAACAGCAATACAGAATACGCAGGCTGTCACAATGCATACCCAAAGCGATATACATCATGCTTTTGTGGAACATTACTCTACAATATACAGATCTTATTTAATAGCCACGGTCACAGAAATACAGGACATCCTCTCCACACTAACGCTTCTAACAGACTACCAGCAAGGGGAAGTGGGTGCTCCTCTGTTACCGGAAGACATAAGGGATGGTATCTACTCTCTGTCAAATGGAAAGACGCCGGGTCCTGATGGACTACCAGCGGAATTTTACAAGGCATACTCAGAGGTTCTAGTGTCGGAACTGCTGTGAGTATATGAGGCGACACTGGAGTATTCAACACTCTCCCCAACACAACACGAGGCAACGCTGGGCTCTCTTTTAAGCCGGGTAGGAACCCTGAAATCCTAGGCTCTTACCGTCCACTGGCCCTATAGAACACAGAATATAAAATACTCGCCTCAGTCCTGGCCAAACGCATTGACCCATTTGTGCCGACTCTGGTCCATGCCGACCAGAACAGATTTGTGTCCGCTAGAAGAACCTCCCTCAATATTCAAAGGCTATTTAGAATCCAACAGTATGCATTGGAAAACTGGCCCAGATATGGCTGTCTAGTGTTAAACCTGGAGTGGCCCTATCATGCGGAGGTCTTACGTAAATATGAGCTGGGTGATGACTATCTACAAATGGTGCAGTTGCTGTATCAGCATCCCACAGTTCGGGCTCGTACGGGCAAGCTCTTATCTGACAAAATCAGGGTGAGACGAGGAACTAGACAGGGTTGCCACTTGTCCCCGTTACTCTTCTCCTTAGCTATGGAGCCACTGGCGGCTCTCCTCCATGAGGGAGGAGCAGACTGTGGCATCCCCTTGAGCAATGGTCTACATACAGTGTCCCTATATGCGGACGCCCTGTTATTGTACATACGTGACCTTCATGCCGTGCCGCCAGAGATATCGCCACTGTTCTGTAGATTCGAGGCAATATCGGGACTCAGGGTAAACTGGGCTAAGTCAAATTCTTACTCTTTTCGCAAAGATGTAGTTGCAACCGATATAATCATCAATGTAATAGCACTTGACTGGTATCCAACCACGTTTAGGTACCTAGGAATATATATTTACAGGTCCCAACAGATATACTGGAAGGCAAACTGGTTCGCACGATCTCCTCAATAAGAGCACAGACGCAGTTCTGGAGGGCCTTACCGCTCAATGTGATGGGCCGTGTCACCATTACAAAATTGATAGTACTGGCAAGGTTACTGTACTGTTTGCAAATCTTCCGGTGTATGTCCCAATGAGGTTCTTTAGAGAATTGGAGTGTTGATACGTGGCATGATTTAGAATGCAGGCCGGCCCAGGATAGCGCTGCAGAAACTATATGCACCCCCAGAGAGTGGAGGCTTGGTGGTTCCTCATCTGGAACTGTATTATTTAGCTGCACAATTACAGTGGGTTGCAAAGTGGCTAATCAGCAGGAATCTGGCAGACACGGTGACCGAGAAGACAGCTTGGACGCAGACCCAGATATGGAGATTGTTCCAACCTCTAGCGAAGCTTTCTCGCCAGACACAAATACATGTTGAGCTGGTGCATAGGTGTTTTAGGAGAAGCCTTCGCTTCACAAAAGACACCATTCCATATGCCCCGGTACTACCACTACTCAGGACGCACAGAGCCAGAGACCCTATAACGGACATGGCATTAGCGCCCTGGGTTGAAGCGGAACTGGAGACTCTCGGAGACCTGTACACGGACGGCACTTTACTGCCTTTTGCCACACTAACAGCAGATACTGGATTACCAGCGGGCCATTTCCTTCTACACAGAACCATTACGCGAACATTTACGCTAGTATGGGGTGACATGACCAACAAGCCGCCGACACACAAGTTATTGCAATATCTGCATGTGATGGGGGAGGGATTGCATGTGATACACTGGCTGGCCCAGGCCCTGCTCGTTCATGTATTGAAGCCTCTGCAGAGACTTCGCACATATTGGACTGAAGACAGAGGCCATCCCTGGAATGATAAAGAGTGGGAACGCGTTTTAGCTAGTGCCAAGCACATACTGTGAAATTCAAAATTCAGACTCATACAAACATACATATTACACAGGGCGAATCTCTCACCAGACAAGATCAATCAATACTTTAACATCAAAACTTCCGAATGCCCAAGGTGCCGTCACCTAGGCGCTGGCCTGTTACACATGTTGTGGTCTTGTCCCCTGCTTTTACATTATTGGCCCGTGATCTCAGAAACACTTACCAACTGCACTAACACTGAGGTACCTACTACATGGGAAGTCTGCATCCTCTGGTTTTATAGGAGGACCAAAGCCAACAAGGTGAACTCAAGGTTTCTAGACCTGGGCATCATAACAGCAAAGCGACTCATCAGTAAAAGATGGAAGCACAGGGACCCTCCAGAGGGATCACACTGGGCAAAGTCCAATGGGGTCTGGACACAGGCAGTGAGTACAATCCCTAAACAGGGAAGAAGCGGCGGGTATGCGCAAGTATACCATTGCACAGACCTGGGAGAATATGCTCAGGACTCTCATACAATCTACGGCCACAATGCAAACACATCCTGTGCAGAGGGTGTGAACTAACACCCGATAAGTTACCTGGACACTAGCGATGTGTTGCCTCTGGGTGTCACCACCACTGCAGCTGTTAGACTAGGGAACGACCTCACATTTCTTTAAATACATTATATGGTAGTAGCTCCTGCAAGGCGATGCCTTAATGACCATGCAACCGTATGGAAAACAGAAGCAGCAGCCCACATGCCAAACTAGCACGCTAGCCTAGCTGTGACCTCACCCAGATAGCACACTAGATGCTGGGTACATACATCCTCAGTTATTTGAAGTCTCTTTTGTTTTGTTTTGATTGATTTATTATGTACTGTTGCTGAATACGGTTGACTTGTTATAAAAAAATAATATCTAATGTATGGACTCAACGTTTACATATGTATTGACCCAATTGCTTATGAAACATTATGTGAAGTACTCCAACAGCGGAGTCCCAATATGATTAGCCATTGTCTGTATGAATTGATGTTTTCAAGACGCATTGTTCACTGTCATGCAGAGAAATATTAAACACCTTCACTTTGACCATCAGTCGGAGATGACAGAATGTGCGGCCTGTGGAAGCCCATGGCGACCTATAAATGCTTGAGCAACCTTACATTGCAGACATGGACGACACTGACAATGTGAGAAAGAAATACTTTGATTTATATGCACATAGTTAAGGAACAAGGGATGATGTTGCCAAAACAGTATGTATCAATGCTTAATGATTAATGTAACAGAAAGGATCAAATGTAATAAAGATATAAAAAAAAAAAAATAACAGACGTCCAAGGTGCACGCTCAAAATCTGGCCCAGATGCGCGGCTATAGAAATCAACACATCACATGCTTCGCAGCTGTTATATCGATGCAATGCCTGCTCCTCCACATTGACACAGCGGGTATTGATTTTTAAAAATTTGTTTTCTAAATTCCACAAATGAAAGCTGTGCCTTTGTAAATCACCGCTAGCAGTATCTGGGAGAACTATGGCCTCCTTAGTCATAGTGCATTTCCAGCATCTAAATTCCAAACACCATGAGAATAGAGAAGGGAGCGGCATCATTTTTTCATGACAAAAAAGCTTTTGGCTGGGGAAATTGCAGCATAATAGATGGCTCACTGGCAGTTCACATGGGCTGTGAGTGCTTTTAGACCAGGTTTCAATTCCCAGCTGGGGAAAATCTTTTTTTATTTTTTATTTATTTTCTAAATTACACAAATGAAAGCTGTGCCTTTGTAAATCACCCCCTAGCAGTGTCTGGGAGAACTATGGCCTCCTTAGTCATAGTGCATGTCAGGCATTGATGGCATGCTGTGTGGCATGTGGATAGGGGGGACAGGTTTGCTATGAAAGAAATCACTTATTTAGTGGAATGAGAATTTGGGGATGATTGTGTAACAATAATGAATGCATGGGGCTAGTGGCAGACTGTATGAAAGGATGGGCTATTTGTATTTAAAGAATGTAAAGCGAGAGAAGATTTCTGATATTTAAAGTCCAAACACAATGGAAATAGAGGAAGGACCAACATCATTTTTCTATGACAAATAGGCCTTTGGCAAATTTCAGCAAAATAGATGGCTCACTGTTAGTTCACAGGGGCTGTGAGTGAGTTTTGACCAGGGTTCAAACCCCAGCTGGGGAAAATCGTTTTTTTTAAATTTGATTTCTAAATTCCACAAATGAAAGCTGTACCTTTGGAAATCACCCCCTAGCAGTATCTGGGTGAACAAGGCCTCCTTAGTCATAGTGCATGTGAGGCATTGATGGCATGCTGTGTGGCATGTGGATAGGGGGGCCAGGTTTGCTTTGAAAGAAATCACTTATTTAGTGGAATGAGAATTTGGGGATGATTGTGTAACAATAATAAATGCATGGGGCGAGTGGCAGACTGTATGAAAGGAAGGGCTATTTGTATTTAAAGAATGTAAATCGAGAGAAGATTTCTGATATTTAAAGTCCAAACGCAATGAAAATAGAGGAAGGACCAACATCATTTTTATATGACAACTATGCCTTTGGCTGGGAACATTTCAGAAAAATAGATGGCTCACTGTTTGTTCACAGGAGCTGTGATTGAGTTTTGACCAGGGTTCAAACCCCAGCTGGGGAAAATCGTTTTTTTAAAAATTTGTTTTCTAAATTCCACAAATAAAAGCTGTGCCTTTGTAAATCACCCCCTAGCAGTATCTGGGAGAATTATGGCCTCCTTAGTCATAGTGCATGTCAGGCATTGATGGCATGCTGTGTGGCATGTGGATAGGGGTGACAGGTTTGCTATGAAAGAAATCACTTATTTAGTGGAATGAGAATTTGGGGATGATTGTGTAACAATAATGAATGCATGGGGCTAGTGGCAGACGGTATGAAAGGAAGGGCTATTTGTATTTAAAGAATGTAAATCGAGAGAAGATTTCTGGTATTTAAAGTCCAAACACAATGGAAATAGAGGAAGGACCACCATCATTTTTCTATGACAGATAGGCCTTTGGCATGCAAAATTTCAGCAAAATAGATGGCTCACTGTTAGTTCACAGGGGCTGTGAGTGAGTTTTGACCAGGGTTCAAACCCCAGCTGGGGAAAATCGTTTTTTTTCTTAATTTGTTTTCTAAATTCCACAAATGAAAGCTGTGCCTTTGGAAATCACCCCCTAGCAGTATCTGGGAGAACTATGGCCTCCTTAGTCATAGTGCATGTCAGGCATTGATGGAATGCTGTGTGGCATGTGGATAGGGGGGACAGGTTTGCTATGAAAGAAATCACTTATGTAGTGGAATGGGAATTTGGGGATGATTTTGTAACAATAATAAATGCATGGGGCTAATGGCAGACTGTAGGAAAGGAAGGGCTATTTGTATTTAAAGAATGTAAATCGAGAGAAGATTTCTGGTATTTAAAGTCCAAACACAATGGAAATAGAGGAAGGACCACCATCATTTTTCTATGACAAATAGGCCTTTGGCAGGGAAAATTTCAGCCAAATAGATGGCTCACTGTTAGTTCACAGGGGCTGTGAGTACTTTTGGACCAGGGTTCAAACTCCAGCTGGGGAAAATCGTTTTAAAATTTTTTTTTTTATTTGTTTTCTAAATTCCACAAATGAAAGATGTGCCTTTGTAAATCACCCCCTAGCAGTATCTGGGAGAACTATGACCTCCTTAGTCATAATGCATGTCAGGCATTGATGGCATGCTGTGTGGCATGTGGATGGGGGGACAGGTTTGTTATGAAAGAAATCACTTATTTAGTGGAATGAGAATTTGGGGATGATTGTGTAACAATAATAAATGCATGGGGCTAGTGGCAGACTGTAGGAAAGGAAGGGCTATTTGTATTTAAAGAATATAAATCAAGAGAAGATTTCTGGTATTTAAAGTCCAAACACAATGGAAATAGAAGAAGGACTGACATAATTTTTCTATGCCAAATAGGCCTTTGGCAGTGGGAAATTCCAGCAAAACAGATAGCTCATTGACAGTTAACAATAGCTGTGAATGCTTTTCGACCAGGGTTCAAACCCCAGCTGGGGAAAAACATTTTTTTTTGTTTTTTTTATATTTGTTTTATAAAATAATCAACTAGCACTTCTGGGGGGTTTATAACACCATTATACCTCAAGCAATATATACACAAAATGTGACACGCTGTGGCATATTTCATGACATATGCCACATACCAGACTTAGGCTCCAACCCCTTCTCCACGGGGGCCCGTCTGCCCTGTACTGCTTGTCCCAGAACCGCACTGAGGAGTACAGCTTGTTGGAGCCCAGCAGACCCTGCATCTCTCCGCCAGCAAGCTGAGCCCCACCGGAGGTGCTGGAGGAGGACGGTACAACCGCAGAGAGGGGGTGGGTGCCGCACACATGGCGGGTGATACCCCCCTTGGGAGGGGGTGAGGGCACCGGGGGAGAGATGAGCAGCCTCTGGAGGCGGGAGTGAAATCTGCCTGTAGGCCTCATTGAATCCCCAGCCTTTCCTGATCCGTGCCGCCGCACTTCACCCTCCCTCCCCGGGCATGCTCAAAGACAAGCTCTCGGAGTTCCATCTCCGAGCACACGCAGAGCTGCCAGGCTTCTGTGCCAGCAGATACTCTTTTATGCGTGTGTCTCTGGAATTCCTACCATATCTTTTAATCTCTTAATTTTCCTCATTGTCTCTTTCGCTGTTGTTTTATCGGTTCCTCACCGGTCCACCTTTACACCGATCCACCCTTGGGGAGAGGAGAAAGGGCAGGCAATTAGTTCCCTGATCAAACCTAACAAGTATTGATTCCTTCACCAATACACCCAGGAAGTAGTTAGTAGTGCTATAGAATGGACTACTTCCCTCAAGTCTACTAGGGAAAGTCTTGGGGAAGATGGGGATACTATAAAGCAAGGAAACGTAAAGTAGTAGACACCAAGACGGGTGCCTTTCCCTCCCTTGGTCTCCTGAATTCACACTTTTTACTCTGCCTAGGATCTCTTCACCTAGGGGGCTCCCAATGAACTTGAAAAATAAATACCAGGAAGGGGAAAGCATGACCAACCCTCTCAATTCCCAAAAGAAAACAAATCCTCCTGCTAAGACCAATAAAATGTCCTTTATATCCCAGTGAGATACACGCAGGTGAGAAACCAACCGCTTATGTAGTGACTGGCTGTTCGGGTCACTTGCATGAGACTGTGGCTCAATAACAGAGCCACAGCTGCCTCGTCCAGTTTGTCTTCCCCGGAGATGATCGGTACCGCCTCCCCGCTCCTCTTCTCCGGTCCGGTTCTCGCTACTTGAACTTGGGTCTACCCTCTGGGACTCACTGCTCCAGCTTCGGTGTTTCACCTCCCTCTTGTCCGCTGGTTGACCCCCTCTCCTTCCCTTGGGCTTCCTGATGTACTTCCTGGGCCGGAAATGGCCATGGGTCCCACACGCTAGGGATGTCAAAAAGACCTTTTACCCCCGGGGCACCCGTAGTTCTCCTGGGGCGCCCGGTCACACTGCTATTCTATGCGCTAATTATAGCTGCAGTGTCGACAATCAGGTAACTTGGTCTTGCAGTTTAAAGACAGTCCTCCCGTATTTCATTCTGAGCACCATGTCAGACTTTCTATGTATCCAAATGCCCAGAAAATTGACTGAGTCCGTATCCCAGACCAATGGAAAATCAAGCGTGCACTACTGAGTGGCAGGCGTGAGTGGGAAATTGACACATTTCTACCAATTAATACAGAGGCCAGAATAATATTCACATTCGGGGAATGCGGACCTTGGATTAAGAATGACTTTCATTTCCTGGAGCTCATGTGGAGCTGTAAATTTTGCATTTATTTAAAGGAACATCCATCTGCGGCAAAGAAATAAGTACTACATCTCCCACAAATCCGTACGTACTGTTCATCCAGAACAGCTGATCTAACGGCGTACAATATGGAAATAAAGGGAGGTGTGGCACGCAATGCTCCTTTTGACCGCGCAAGCCTCTGAAGAAGTGATGTTCACGAAACGCGTCAGGCTGTGGACTCATGCTTTTTAAAGGACTGGGAAATGAAGCTGTTCAACCAATAAAGGCTTTTACGGGGAAAAGCGGCAAGTGTCCGAGTGCTTCTCAACTCTTGGTCACCCCACGAGCCTGTATATATATATATATATATATATATATATATATATATATATATATATATATATATATATATATATATATATATATACATTTATTTATATATTATAAAACAATATTTTGCACATGTTTTTACAATATTGGTGTAAAACAATGGGTTTTTACAATGTTTTCGTACTTACCATTACATGTGTACAAAAACGATATTTGTGACACAATATTTATACCAAAATTTTCAGGGCTTAGATATTATGTCAGTGAACCACTTCACTCTACAGCACTCCAGTTAATGCCACTCCACTCTACTGTACGCTATTCCAAAGTATGATAATCCACTCAACACCACTCCCCTGTACACATCTACGCTTTATGCTACTATAGTGTACGCAAACCCATTCTACCCCATTCCACTCTATGCCACTCCACTGTGCGCTATTCCTCTGTAAGCCATTACACTCTACACCACTGCAAAAACAACACTCCACTGTATGCCACTCCAGTCAACAGCACTGTACTCTATGCTATTCCACTGTACACAACTCTATTCAACAAACTTCACTCTATGCTATTTCACTCTTTGCGACTCCACTCTATGCCACTCCACTCTATGCTACTCCAATCTATGGCACTGTACTCTACCCAACGTCTCGCCTCACCACTCCAAGATGCTCCACTCAACACTATACTTAACTCAACAAAAGTTAACACACCTCCACTGTACCATGCTATACTTTACTTCATAGCAATAATGTATACAAGAGTTTATTTCTCTCAATGCCACTGACACAACACTCTTCTTTACGCGGTAGAACTTTATAAGACTCTCTTCCACTCCACTACACTCCAGCCAACTCCCTTTGCGTTGCTCTGCCTCAGTTAATATACTTTTCTCTATCAGACACTAATCCACTGTTCTCTCTTACTGCACTCTATGACACTCCCCTCTATGCTACTCTCTGTCATTCAGTTGTATGGCAATCTTTCCATTCTACTCTACTATTCTGTAATACACTCTAATGCACTTTATGTCATTCCACTTTTTTGTCGTTCTATGACACACTACTCTACTCCACTCTATGATACATTCTGACACTCTACAACACAGCAGTCCAGACCACACACCACACCACTCTACAGCAATATTATTCTATTATATAATATGCCACTCCATTCTACTCGATTCCACACCACTGTACTCTAGAACATGTCAATCCACTCAATGTTATGCATTACACTGAAGTGCATTACACTCTACTCCAATGCATGACACTTTACCCTACTCTACTGCACTGTACAACCTTCCCCTCTACACCACCTCACTGTACCACACTGTACTTCACTCTATGCAACTCCACTCTATAAGACTTTAGTATGCTCTGTGCCATCATACAACATTAGACTCCACTTTACAGCCTCACACTATGTTCTACAACCCTCTAATCCACTCTATGCCCCTACACCCCAGTGTGCAACACTCTACTGAACTCTATGAAACTTTCTAACACTCTACGATACATGTTCCACTGTACTATGCAAGATGCCACTTCAATTTATAACAATTTACTCCAATGTACGTTAGGCCACTCCACTCTTCTCAACTCCATTGTATTGTACTCTACAATACTCCACTCTACTCCAAACCACTCTACACCACTCCCCTATAACTCTATTCTATGGCACGCTATTCCACTGTATTTCACTCCACTGTACCATATTCCACTATGCGCCAGACTATGGTCTATGACAGTACACTTTACAACACTCTCAAACACTCTTCTTTACCACACTCCACTCTTAATAACACTCTAGTCGAGGAAAGTAAACTCCACTATTTTAGGCATTTTTTATAAAAAAATTAAAAACCATTGAAATTCAATGTATAAACTAAAGTTAAAACTTTCTTAATGTTGTGAGAACTTTATTTATTCTTACTGTACAAACCAAACTTAAAATACAAAAACATGATACATTCTTATGTTATAGTTATAACGTAAATTTATAACTTAAGCACCACCTTTAAATTAATATAGATTTTTACATTCTATATCTACAAACAAAAGATAAAGTACACAAAAATTAAAATTTTTAAACGTATATGTTTAATTTATGTAACACTTTCTAATTATTATAATCTAATTATTATAAAATTATAATAATTATAATATCGTGCACCTCCATACACCCCACACTATGCCACTGGGTAGTTACAGTTAGAACTATGTTTCTATGGGAAAAATTTTTTTTTGTTTTCCTAATAACTTTGACACTGTTTGATGAATCCTTACCAAACTTTCCCCAAAAAGTTATTCCACCTCAGCTCCTAACTGAAATGTGTTGGATTGATCCAGCACGCAGGGGCCTGAAACAAATATGAGATTCTAAAACACTTTTTCCCAATTCATTTTTCCGTAGGAACTTTAGACACGTCTACAGCCAAAACCACAAGAACAGATTTGGCAAAGAGCTAGATGTTGGGCCAGAAACAGTGCCTTTTGTCATTTGGTGTAAATCCATTCAGTAGTTTTCAAGCAATTATTGCTCAAAAACCTTGAATATATCATGCTGCAGAGGATCAGCAAACCCAGCAGATCTATTGGAGATAGGCTGCCACCACATCAGCAGCGATATGGCTGATGCCATCTTCGGACTCGGACTCAGTCCTGAGTGCTAAAGAAAATTGAAAAAATGACATAAGGGGACAGGGTAGGGATCCAGTGACCTCCTAGGCCTGGTGCCCACATTTTTTTTGTATTTTTTTTTGCAGTGAATTAGTGGAGGCTCTGCAAAATCAGTGGCAACATTTTAAAAATAACAGGATCCTGTGGAGTTAATGTTATCACTGACATATTCATCTAACTATAACATTACTTTAACTTTTGTTTTTTCAGTGAATTTCTAAAGATTTTTTAAACAAAAACAGATTTTTTTATTGTACCATATATAATATTACTTTAAACTTTGGTGTGGAATATTTTGACATACAAAGTTGTACTACCATATTATAAAATCAAACCCCAGCTTTGCACATTGTTTGACCATGAACGGCGGGGGTTTGACTGAAGGGCCGGATCTCTGGCCATACCCTGCTTCATATCCTGACAAACAGCGAACCCCACACTTTCCATAGGCTTTGGCCATGCACAGCATGGAGTTGGCAACTCACCCGGAGGCAGCCACCACCCTGCAGGCAGCCAATCTGACACTGAGCACTACCTTTCAGTGCACATGGTTTGGGTTGGCCGATGGGACTAGCTGTCAGCCAGGCTCTGCATCCAACTCCCTCTAGGCGACCACTAAGAGGCAGTCAACCCCATGCCGCCCATGACCTATGCTCGTTCAAGTCATAGGGTTAGCTGCATAACCTGTGTTGCAGCCAGGCCATGTTTTCAGCTCGCCGCAGGCAGCTAACCTTATGTTGCATGCAGACTTTGGCCGTGCACAGCAAGGGTGGATCATAGGGCTTCACCTGCTGCTAGGCGCTGTGGCCAAACCTCCAGCAGGCTGCCAAGCCCGTACTATGTACAGCCTTTTCTGTGAGCAGCATAGAATTGCCTTCAGGCTCAAGGGATCCCATGCCGCTGGGCCGAACATAATAAAAAAAGGAGGGGGTCTTGTAACTCACCTCCCCAAGCCTCATTATCCCTTGGAGACCCCATCCCCATTGCCTCTTTTTAAAGGGGGACCCCAATGCCCCCCACAGCCCCAAGGGGATCCACACATGCTGTGGGAGAAAGCATTGATCCTGCCTGGAAGGAGCAGCTACTTATCGTGATCCTTCTGCGCAAGAACAATCTCTTAATATGTATCCCTGCTCGCATGTGTGTGGGCAGGGAAACAGATCAAATGTCTGCTCCCAGCTGGCAGGAGCATTTTCAAAGCTCCTGTCGGCTGGATGCAGACTTTGTATTTGTTCCCGTGTGGAGAGAGATTAAAAAATGCTCTTGTCAGATGGGAGCAAACACAAGTTTCCCTGCCTGTGCCAGTGCAGGTAAGGAAACTGTACAGATACAAAAAGAAAAACAGTTGTGGTATATACTACCGCCCTTCTTGAGGTTCCTAGTAATGATGTGCTCACTCCTAGAGTCAACTGTTATAAACACCCAGGGGCAGATTTATGAAGGCCTTGCGCCGCCGATGCGTCACTTTTTCCCATGTTAAAAATGACGCACCGGCGGCGCAAGGCCTTCATAAATCTGCCCCCCAATATTTAGAAGGTGCACTATCCTAATTAATTAATTAGTCAAACTCATGAGTTACATTCCTAAAATCATATTTCATTACATATCCAACAATCCATAAAACAGAAACAAATGTATCAATTGAGAAAAACCCCAAAAATGAGGCAATATCTTGATTTGTATATCCGTAGACTTTTTTTCTTTTATCAGCTGTTGTATATAGTGAACACACAAATACAGCCAATGTGTTTTCTCCAACCATGGAGGGACTTCTTCAAAGTTGTTAAAAACATATATAACACAAACAAACACATTACATATACTTCAGAGATAAGCTAACCCATACATTTACAATAGCACTTAAATAATGTTATAAACATTGCAATACATATACACTGGCAGATAATATATGGTCAAACATTAAAGCATTGTTTTGTATGTCATGACATGTGACAACGTATATACATATGCTATATAAAAAAACTTCAATTAATTAACATCATAGTCAAAAAATGTTCAAGAAACAAAAACAATTGTACAATATATGACAAAAAAATTAAACTGCAAAGTTTGACTGCATCATCAATGACCCTCAATTAACCCTAATAAGGTGTTCTATCTCCCCTTATTCATCTGTTCAAAATTAAACAATTGTAAATAAAAAAAAAGTTTGTTAATAAACTTTGTAGTTTACTGTTTTTTATTATTTATTATACAATTGTTTTTATTTCTGGAGTATGAGCAACATTTTGGGACTATGTTATTGATTAGTTGAAGTTTATTATATAGCATCTGTATATCCATTGTCACATGTCATGACTTATACAAAAACATGCTTTAATGTTTGACTATATATTAATTTTTGGTGTATATGTATTGCATTGTTTTTAACATTATATACATGCTATCGTAAATGTATGTGTTAATTTATCTGTGAAGTATTTGTAATGTGTTTGTGTTAAAGGTTTTTTAACAACCCTGAAGAAGTCACTATATGGTAGGACAAAACGTGTTAGCTGTATTTATGTGTTTACTATATGAAATGGCTAATAAAAAGAAAAAAATCTACTGATACACAAAACAAGATATTGCCTCATTTTTTTGTTTCTTTTCCCTGCCATATTGGTTTCTGTTTCTAAGGATTGTTGGATATTTAATGAAATATGATTTCGGAATGTAACCGATGAGTTTGACTTATTAATTAATTTAGATAGTGATCCTTCTACTTTTACTTGTAGTCAAGGAAACTTATGTCCCAGTTGGATTCCTCAGGACACAGCATGTGAGCTGGCCCCAGGTGATGGGATTTACAGGCCTATTGAAGGGTCAGACAGTGGGGCTGTGTAGCCCGCTTTCCTTTTAAAAGGTTTGGCAGACCACAGGGATGAGGTCTTTAAAGGCTTGGGGTTGGGGACTGCAGAGCCCCCTCGCCTTTTTCTGGCATGTTGGTGCCAGGAGTGGACTCCTGAGGCCAATGATGGATCGGGGAGGGGGCTGCACAATACCCCTTCCCTTAATTAATGAAAACAACCCTGGGGATGGGATCCCTGGGGCCTTTGGAAGCTTGAGGTGTGGGGGCACATGGCCCAGCCCTTTTTATGCAAATGTCATCCCCGTGGGTGGGCTCCCTCAGTCCTCTAATGGCTTGGTGAGGGGCCCCCTCACCTTATGGAAAGTGGTCCCGGGGTAGGCTCTCTGCGGTCTATAATGGGAAAGGAAGGAGGGTACAGCTTAAACAAAAAAATGTGGTGCCATAGGTGGGCTTCACAGGGCCTATAGGTGAAGAATGTTGCCACCAGCCACCATTTTTTTGGCAGAACTCTTGCGGGATCGCTGCAAATATTGCAGAATTTCTTTTTACTTTGGCCCCATTTGGGGTTCCACCACGTCCCACCATGGGGCCTAGGGGACACAGGATTCCTACACTGCAACCTTATATTAGTTTTTTTTAACATCAGGACTGGAGACTAAGAACCAGAGTCCTGTAATGGTTGCTAACAAAATTTTTCTCATGTTGCCAACAGCAAATCAGAGTACTCACTCCTGCGGAAGTCCAACTCATGCGGGAGCGAATTGGCCCAAGGGAACTAAAGCTCCCTGGGCCAATCAGAATGCTCTAGTTTTAAACTGCCGCTCCCACAAGAGTTTCTCAACGCTCTTGAGGACCCAACCCGACCCAACCCAGAGGATTGTAGCAAAAAAGAAAAATAATGGCAGCCATCCTTTTAGAATAAATACAAGGGCAGGATGGCATCAGTTAATTTGCCTCACCGCAGACAGGCTGTACTCTCAAGGGAATACCATGGGTAGAAAAACAAATGAAGCCTTCTAATAAGCTGGTTTGGAGACTTGTGATTGATTGACCACAACATGAAGAAAAATATGGCCATTATTATGAACTTAGAGACTCAGTCTCAGTGTCTTGAAGATAAAAATAAAGCAATGTATAAGGGGTCAGGGCAGGTGTACCCTGCCACATGTCCCTTGTAGGGGCAGGGTCCTAGAGAGACCCCTAGGTTCAAAGTGAAAGAAATATTTCTGCATTTCTGTGGACTCAGAAACTCAGTGCGATCTCCCTGTGAACATTTTTGGTAGTGCCGCAAAATGACCACAAGATTACTGTGTGAAGAAAACAAGACAAAAAAAGTTGGGAGGGTGTCAAGTGCTGTTGCTTGACCATGGGGGAGGTTTAGCCAACAATGGATGGATTGCCCACTGTGTGGAGTTGGCAGCAGGACATCATCATAGGCCACCTGTACCCAAATCCAAGCTGCGCCTAGCCTAAGATTGTAGGAAAGTAGTATCTGCTTCTTATGGTTACACCTACTTTTTGCTGATGTCTCATTGTTTTTGGACTAGTCTGACTGAGATCCTGCTATCCAGGACCCCAATCTACCTTCTTTCTCCCTTAAAGTGCTATGTATGTACTTTAGGTAGACTCCAGATTGGATGCTAGGTTACCCTCATCAGTCCCTAGTATATGGTACACCATGTACTCAGGGCATAGGTATGCCAGAGGCCTCCCATGGGCTGAAGCATATATTATGCCACCCATGAGAGGCAATTCAAAATGACACAACAGGTCCGCTATAGCAGACTGTATAAGCTGGTATTTGCACTACTTACTTAGATATAGGTTCACTATATCTAAATCACTACACTTAAAAACTTATCAGTCACCCCTATGGCAGGCCTTATCAATCCTGAAGGCAGGGTGCTGGGTTTTATGTGAGAGGGTGCCCCTGTATGAGTAGGGCCCTACTGCAGCCTTCGGAGACCATTCTCCGGGGTTGTCTGTGATGCAGCCAGGCATATAGGTGAAGTTGCATTATAACCTCGCAGTAAATGATTACTTTAAAATGGCTGCTTAGAAACATGTTTTGTTTGGTGTGGGAGGTATGATTCCACCCTCTGACACCACTACTGCAGGTCACCGGTCTAGCCAGTACCAGCTTTCTCAACCTGGGCTGCACAAAATGGATGCTGCCAGCCACAGACACGATTCTGCTCTCCTGCTGCTGAGCCAAGTTCAAGCAGAGGAAGGCATGACAATAGGCATCCTGTCACAGGGCGGTGTAACCACCTCCCAGACAGGGTTTAGTGTGTTGGGGCTGGGTGAGTGCACTCTTAGAGTGCCAGAAAGTCTGCACTGGGGGCACATTTGGTGTCCCTATGCATAGTCCAGCTCAAGCAAGTTCTGGGAGCCATTGGCTCCTGCTCTAGTACAAAAATGGACAAAGGACAAGGGTATAGCCACCTCTATGTCCTGCCCCTCCCCTGGGAGGGTCCACAGAATCAGTACACCCCTTCCCATGGGTATAAAGTGGGCTACCTGGCTACAGGACTTTAGATTTTACCTGGACAATGTTCTACTAAGAAGAAACCAAATACTTTGACTTCCTGCATGATGTTGTATGCCTGAAGAATCTCTCTTGGATTAAAGGAGTTACTCCCCTGCAGCAGCAGGCACCTAAATGCATCTGAAAGGCTTGCTTCTCAAGACCTCCTGAGGATTCCAAAGATTTAAGCAACACAGGAGGTGGGTTTCTGAAAGTCACTCAGGTAGATCTGACCTCTCAGCGATTCTGAGACCAGTATCCCATGTGGGGACCATGTGATCCGAACCCCTGTGCACCGCGTACATTTGCAAGTGCCTATGCTTGTTGGTGATTCCCAAGCTTGTGCATTGGAGTTCATGTAGTCCTGTACCGAGCAGTATTTACACTGAAGAAGTCCAGCCTCCTCACATTGAGTGCTCCGTGGGCTGGTGCTTTGTAAATTTGCTTGAGGTCTCTTCATGACTCCTGGTCCGTTGGCCTGTGGGTCCTGGCAAGGGCCACCTTCTGAGTTCTTGGGATTTTCTGGTTGCTCCAGAAGTGCCCTGACTCCCCATTGCTTGTAGAGTCCCCTGGACCTTGTTGGTCCACACCGTAACCTGTTTGTCTTTCCTGTGTGGGTTGCATTTGCCAAGGCTTGTTGTTGGTCCTGCCGGACATCGACCCCTCAGCACTTGACATCCTTAGTGGCAAAGCTCACCTCCAGATCCTGGTCATCCTCGATGTCTCCTGGTCCCCGTGGCTGCAGAGTCAAGCATCCCTTCTTCACACCTGAAGCACTAGCCATCATTGGGCATTCGACTACCGAGCCCCGGGTCACCCGAAGTGACTCAGACTCTATCCCCTCTGCTTTCAGGTTCCTTTCACCTAGAATCCAGGCTTGGATTCCCATAGACAGTTTTCGCCTTCCTGGCACCAGTACTTCTTTGCAGCTCTCCATTGAAAATGACAAAGGTTTCCGACACCACTTGACCCCTATGCACACGGCTCCTCTGGGATAGGTAACACGGTACTTTGGTACTCACTGGTGGGATGGCTCTAGAACCTCCTATGTTCCAAAGGGTTTGCTTGTAGTCCTCGTATAAGTGTCCTTAAACTGTACCTTTGCAACTGCGACTTTCCCATAGAGTTATACGGAGCACGCATTCGTGTTTCCTCACTGCACCAGTCCTCCGTGGGCTCCCTGTGTCACTGCCTTGGGTGGTTTCTTGGGGTTCCAGAGGCCAGAGCTTTCCAAACTGTGTGTCCCGAAACAGTACTGTGTTGCCTGCAAATGGTGGGTGTGTCGCGGGATGACACCAACATTAAAGGCACTTAGCGCACAACTACTGCTAATTAAGAGACATTCCTTTGAAAGAGTGTCTCGGAGTCCGCCGCAGCAGCGCGGACTCTGAGGCACTCTGCTCTGTGGGGGTCGGGCGATTCACAACAAAGCCTCATTAACAAGTAAATGGTCTTTTAAAGACCTGCAAAGTACTCGGTTGTGGCTGTGTGTGTGCCCGGGAAGCTGGGGTTAGGTGACAAATGGTGACAGATAGAGGGTGACAGGCAGAGGGTGATAGGCAGAGGGAGGGAGATAGAGGGAGGAAGACATAGAGAGAGGGAGACAGAGAGAGGGAGACAGAGAGAGGGGGAAAGAGAGGGAGACAGGGACGGAGACAGAGGGACGGAGACAGAGGGACGAAGGCAGAGGGAAGGAGACAGTGGGAAGGAAACAGAGGTAGACAGAGAGGGAGACAGACAGAGGGAGGGAGGGAGGGAGACAGATAGAGGGAAACAGACAGAGGGAAACAGACAGAGGGAGGGAGACAGAGAGACAGGGAAACCGTGGGAGACATAGAGAGAGAGAAACAGAGGGAGACAGGGGGACGGAGTCCGAAGTAGACAGAGGGAGGGAGAGGGAGACAGAGAGAGGGAGACATATATATGGAGACAGAGGGAGAGAGACAGAGGGAGGGAGACAGAGGGAGGGAGACAGAGGGAGGGAGACAGAGAGAGAGGGAGACAGAGGGATACAGACAGAGAGAGACAGACAGAGGGAGGCAGAGAGAGAGAGATAGAGAGAGGGAGACAGAGGGAAGGAGACAGAGGGACGGAGACAGAGGGATGGAGACAGAGGGACGGAGACAGAGAGAGGGTGACAGAGGGTGACAGACAAAGGGAGGGAGACAGACAGAGGGGGGAGACAGACAGAGGGAGGAGGGTGATAGAGGAAGGAGGGCAACAGAGGGATGGAGACAGAGGGAGGGAGACAAATAGACGGAGATAAATGGAGGGAGACAGAGAGAGAGGGAAACCATGGGAGACAGAGAGAGAGAGAGAAACAGAGAGAGACGGGGAAGGGAGTCTGGGGTAGAACGTGGTAGGGAGAAGGAGACAGAGAGAGGGAGACAGATAGAGGGAGACAGAGGGAGGGAGACAGAGGTACGGAGACAGAGGGATGGAGACAGAGGGAGGGAGACAGAGAGAGGGAGACAGAGGGCGACAGACAGAGGGAGGGAGACAGACAGAGGAAGGGAGACAGACCGAGGGAGGAGGGTGACAGAGGGAGGAGGGCAACAGAGGGATGGAGACAGAGGGAGGGAGACAAATAGAGGGAGATAGATAGAGGGAGAGAGATAGAGGGAGGGAGACAGAGAGAGAGGGAAACCATGGGAGACAGAGAGAGAGAGAAACGGAGAGAGACGGGGGAGGGAGTCTGGGATAGAACGTGGTAGGGAGAGGGAGACAGAGAGAGAGAGACAGATAGAGGGAGACAGAGGTCGGGAGACAGAGGGAGAGAGACACTGGGAGGGATACAGAGAGAGGAAGACAAAGGACGACAAACTGAGGGAGACAGACAGAGGGAGACAGGCGCAGGGAGGGACACAGACAGAGGGAGGAGGGCGACAGAGGGAAGAAGGCGACAGAGGGATGGAGACAGAGGGAGGGAGACAAATAGAGGGATACAGATGTAGGGAGAAAGATTGAGGGAGACAGATTGAGGGAGACAGAGGGAGAGAGAGGGAGGGAGACAGAGGGAGAACGAGAGAGAGAGAGAGAGAGAGAGAGAGAGGGGAAGACAGACAGAGTGAGTGAGACAGACGGAGACTGAGGGAGACCGCAAGAGAGAGAAAGACAGAGAGAGGGAGGGAGACAGAGACAGACAGAGACAGGGACAGACAGAGACAAATGGAGGCAGAGACAGGGACAGGGGCAGACAGGCAGAGTCAGACAGAAAAAATACATATTTTTATATAACTACTGTGTGGTTTTGCTTTCATTTAGTCATTCAGGTGGTGATATTCAGGTAAAACAAGCTGCTTTGCATTCCTTCAAGATTAAGCCTGAAGGTTGGTCTCCATAGCTACCACTAGGATAGCTTTCAATAAGGTTATCTTTGACCTCATACATTATAAGGGTCGGGTGGACTGGTACAGGGTACCCATTTTAAATAGAGGACATCATATACCAGACCACCTTCTCACAAAGGTGGTGGTGGCAGGTAAACCTGTGGAGAGTTAGGCATCCAATCCCAAACTGCACACAACCAAAGGCTGTGTGCTGTGCAGGGTTGGAATAGTTAAGTATGGTACTAACATCTTACTTCATGTTAAAAGACTCTAGAAATTCAGTGAATAAATCAAAGGTTAAAGTGATGTTACAGTTAGACATGGTAATACCCTAATTTGCATTGGGAAAAACACTTAGAAATTCACTGAAAAAAACAAAGGTTAAAGTGCCCATGTTCAACTCCCAAAAACACTGAAGTTCACCAGCTATAGGTAACTGAAATAACTATAACTTGCACACTTGCCAATTATTGATGGCTTTTCAATGATTGTGACAGTTTGCTAAACACTTCTGACACTGAGTTTTATTTAGTGAGCTACCTCTAGAGCAACTTTTTTAGAGCTTCTATACTGCTAAAGAGTGTATAATTTTTACAACATGCTTGAACTCCTAATATGGCTTTAGGGTGTGGGCTCTACATGTAGAGTTCTATACAGGACAAAGGCTGTGTAGAGCGGGGGCTTCACCACCTAACACGGTTTGAGAGTCTGTAGATAGTGGGCTATCCATGAAATGTTGTGCATAGGGTGATGGCTGGGTGTAGTACGAATATGCTGACCTAATGTGGTGTGGGTGTCTTCAGGGAGTGCCCTATCCATTAAGAGTTGTGCACAAGGTTGGAGTTGTGCATAGTAGATGCTTGCCCACATAATGGGACATCCATGTTTCAACTGAATGAGCTCTCTGTGAAACAGTGCACAGGGCTAAAGGAGTGCATAGTAGGGGCTTGACCAGATAATACGACTTGGATGTCTAGGGGAGTGGGCACTCCAAAAAGAGTTTTGCACAGGGTGAAGGGTGTGTGTAGTGTAGGCTTGGTCACTTAATGGGGCTTGGGTATCCAGAGGTCATGGACTTTACATGAAAATGTGTTGCTCAGGATGAGGGTTGCAGGGGCATGGCTAGCGAAAGAGCCTTGTGTGTCAAAAGGCAATGGGATACTGTCCAATTATGTTATATAAGCATGTATGTGTATGTAAGTTATACTTTACATGATTGTGTTCCATGTATTAAATATTTACATATATCAAAGACAGTACTGGATTGTAGAGTAAATTGATCAGCAGTATAAAGGGAAGTACAGAAATATTGAGTCCTAATTATCGCCAGTGTGAAAAATCGACAGCAATAATATCATGGTCAAGAATATCGAATTTAAGGTAAAGACTATTGCTTTTAAAAATATAGCAGTCAATAATATCTTTGACAAAAATATAGTTGTTTAAAATATCTATTTTTTAATTAGCGTTATGTATTTTAGTATATATTTTAAATGCATGTAATGTATTTTTTTGTATAAGGTTTATTTATGTCTTTTAAGTTCCGCGCGGGTTATGGGTTTATAGGGGAATAGAGAGGGAACTAATTTAATTATAATAAATTAATAATAGTTGTTATTTATTATTATTTATTTAATATATACTTTATTGTGTTAATTGTGTGAAGTAATTTATTTTTAATTAATTATTAATGTGTTGTTAATTAACATTAATTAATAATTGAAACTTAATGTGGAGAATGGTCTAATTCATTTTAGGTGCGGGTTGTGGGGTTTATAGGGGTATGGGGTGGAAAATAATGTATTTGTAATTAATTAATAATTAGTTGTTAATTAATATTATTGTATTAATTAAAACTAAATATTTGAATGGTTTCATTATTTTAGGTGCAGGTTGTGGGGTTTATAGGGGTGAAGGGTGAGAAGTAATATATTTTTAATTAATAAATAATTAGTTGTTAATTATCATTAATCAAAAATTAAATATTAAAATTGTGTATATATTTTAAAGTGAGGGTTGTGGGGTACATAGGGGTAAAGGGTGAGGTGTAATTTATTTTGAATTTATTAATAATTCGTTGTTGACTAAAAACATTTAATTAATTGAAAATTAAATATGAGAATTGTGTAATTCATTTTAGATATGGGTTGTTGGGTTTATAGGGGAAAGGATGGGCAGTTAATTATTTTTGTGTGTTTTAATTTGTTTTTTGATTAATAATATTTATTTAATTGATAATTTGTTATGATAATTATGGAAGCACATTTTATTTTTAATTTAGATGCGGGTTGTGATTTGTGTGGTGTTATAGGGTACGATATAAATAAGATAAATGTATGTAGTAATGTTTTTGTTTATAAATAATTTGTAACTAAAAATATTTATTTGTTAGAAAGATATTTTTATATTTTATTTAATATAATAATTGTAGGTATTTGGGATATGTATTTAACATTATAATATGTTTTTTCTAATTTTTAATCTTAAATATATTTGTATTTTAATTTGTAACATATTTATGTATTTTTTTTATTTATTTTGTTTCTCAAATACTTTTTGTTGTTGATATTTTGTTTCTTTTTAATTTTGAATTGATTGTAGTGGGAATAGTAACTTGTATCCCTTCGCAATCCAACACTTTACACTTTCCCTACTGTTACACTCACTGGAGTGGGAAAATAAATTTTTACCACTCCGCTATCCTACACTTTCCCTGCTGTTGAACTCATTGGAATGGGAAATCGTAATTTTTACCCTGCCGCTATCCATCCCTTTCTCTACTGTTGCACTCATTGCAGTGGGAATAGTAATTTTTACCCCTCCACTATCTACCACTTTACCTACTGTTGCACTGACTGGAGTGGGAACATTGCATTTTATCTCTCTGCTAGCCAACACTTTCCCTACTGTTGCACTCATAGGAGTGGGAATAGTAATCTTTACCCCTCTGTTATCCAACACTTTCCTTACTGTTGCACACATTCAAGTGGAAATGTTAATCTTCTCACCTCCGCTATCGAACCCTTCCCCTACTGTTGTACTGACTGGAGTGGGAATAGTAATTTTTACCCCTCCACTATCCAACCCTTTCCCTACTGTTGCACTCATTGGAGTGGGAATATTAAGTCTTACCCCTCTGCTATCCAACCCTTTCCCTACTGTTGCACTCACTAGAGTGGGAATAGTAATGTGTACCCCTCCGCTATCCAACACTTTCCCTACTGTGGAATTGATTAGAGTGGGAAATTTAAGTTTAAATACTTAATGTTTTGATTAATAATAGAGTGTTTTAACAAAATTTTTAAAAGTTATTGATATATGTATATATATATATTTATTTGTTACATGTTTATATATTTATAAACTTATAAAATAAATTAAAATTCATAATTTATTTATTGTTTTACAGTACATATATATGTAATAATTATTATAAATGTGTGTAACTTTTTTAGGTAAAGTTCATTTGGTATTTTTGTTAAATGTATATTAAATCTATTTCTTTTTTTTAAATGAAGTTTATTATTTAGGGGCTGATTCCAATTCGGTAAAATCCCATCCGAATCGTTGTACGGAGCCTTTTTCCCGTACGAATCATACGGAGAACCATATCCGTAAGTACGAGGTAGTACGATGTGTACCCAATGCAGTTCCCCGTACCGATTGGTACCAAAGACCGTACGACTCAATGATCCGTACGAATTGTATTCGGAACACGCAGTCGCGACGTCCTTACGGTTCGAAGCTGCTTTTTCCGACCCAGCAAGTACGATCCGTGTCGACAGCACTCGGTATGACGCTTTTGCTACGGGAGTTTAAAACATCTGGAAAAACAGATTTCGGCACAAAATGCGTGCGGAACGTTCCCCCCGCCCGTGTATGGTGCGTACACCCCATCATTGCAGGGATACGGTACATCAGGGTATGGTGTGTACACCCCTGGATCACAGGGGTACGGTGCGTATGTCCCTATGCGTACCCCCCATAAATGTAGGTGTACGGTACACAGGGGTACGGTCCATACCCCCCAAGGTCGTATGTGTACGGTGCGTACACCCCCTGCGTACTCCCCTTGAATTTAGGGGTACGGTGCTTATGCGATAGTGTAGATCTCCGTACAAATTGCTCATACCCGACGTATCTGTACGAATCGTGTCCCCATTCCCCGGTCCGGATCGTACTTGGCGGGTCATACGGCATGTAGGCATGTAAAAAAATTGATACTTGTATAGCGCACTACTCAGCCGCAAGGGTCTCAAGGCACTTGTACGAATACCGCTGTGGAACCCATCCTGGCTTTCCCTGTGAGGTGTCCACTCCTGGGCACCCCCAAGGTGGAGGCCAGGCATCCTTAGCGTTGTGGGGGCTGTTGTGGAGATTAAGCAAGCTATTGCCCAGGGTTGCAGAGTGGGACTCCATGATTGGAATAGGCACTGAGGCGAGAATTATCAGGTCCATGGAATTGTGAGCCCAAGACCTGCTGAGGTGGGGAATTGAACCCTGGTCCCAGGCTAGACCTCTGCATCAGGGTCTGCCGCTCTAACCATTGAGCCACACTTCTCCACAATTCATTTACTGTGCGGGTCCATGTCGTACAGACTCACCCTTGACTTTTGTACGGTTCGCGACAATTCGTATGTATTTCGAGCCAATGGATCGTACTAAGCGATTCGGATGGATTACTACGATTCGTACGGAAACGGCTTCGAATACGAATCGTCGTACGGATTTGTTTCTCGAATCGGAATCGACCCCTTAATTTTTATTATTTTATTTTTTATATATATAAAAAACTATGGGGGGGATTAGGATGTCCACCCGCCACCCTAGCGGTAAAGGGACCGCCTGCCTGCCATGCGGGGGTCTGGCCACCCTAAATATTATGCGACCGCCACCTCTGCGGTCGCATCCAGCATTTTAGCATTGCGGCGGGTGCTGCTGGCTGCAGCTTCCGCCGCAATGATAAAATGGCATGTTGTGCATTGCCATGCACAACATAGCAGGTACAGCGCATTTTCTGTCACCCTGTGCAAGGCAATATAAGGGGGTACCATAGGTACCCCTCAAGTGCAGCCTCCAATCCCCCTACCCTCCCAGGGGCCCGCAACGGGCCCCCAAAGCAAATCCCTGCCAGTCTTTCCATGGCTGCATCGCCGCCATGGAAAGACCTTAAATTACACACATCATAATATGGATGGCAGTGCCTGCTAGGCACCGCCACCATATATGTGCCCCAGCTCTGCCCAGCCATCAATCATAACGATTGCTGACCGGCGGAAAAGTGGCAAACAGACTTTCTGTCTACCATGGTACCCACCACCAATGTAACCTGGTGGTGGGTACATCAGGTTACAATGGCGACCGAATCGCCACCGCCGGCCCGGAGGTGGTGATCCGCCCACTATCAGCCCCTATATTTTTTACATCTATATTCATGTCATTGATAATGTTGTTTCGATTTTTTTGTACTTACCTACATAAATATAGGATGTCGATATCTTTTTACATCTATATTTAAGACTCGATAATGTGGTATGGGGATATTTTGGGTGTCGATGTGTTGCCAGTGAACCGTATAGAGGATGATGTAATCAGTGAAGTCATCAATAATGCCATTTGAGTTGTGATCAGTGATGTAATCAATTATATGAGTGATGTGATATGTGAAGTTCTAAGCAGTGCATGGTGGGGGCACATGTGATAGTTAGCTATGGAAACTATAGCCGGTGATTGTCAGTGTTTTGCTTGTTAAAAACTTTTTTTTACTGATATGTTCACCCAACTATAAGATAACTTTAACCTTTATATATTTCAGTGCATTTCTACATTTTTAACATAACATTAGATAATATTATTAGACTTATTTATAATCCCGGTTTAACTTTGTTATTGAATTTCTGAGGTTTTGTAACATAAAGTGAAATCTGGTAACCCTACCCAACTATGACATCACTTTACTATTTGTTTTCTTGAGTGAATTGTTAGCTGAGTCAATGCAAATTATGATCTTACTACCATACATTACTATATCATCAATGGCCTGTGGTGGACAGGCCCCGTGTCCAGCACCACCAGGTTGGCCAACCCACTTTGCATGGCAAGCCAATGGGACCACACATCCCAAAATAAAGGGATTTCCTTATAAATAAAATGGATCTACTGACTTTCTCAGGGGTTCACATCATCAACATATGAAAGGCAGGCTGATTGGCTTCGTCAAGAGGTTACCACATCAACATACAAGGCAAGACTATTAACTTTTACAAAGGGAGAAAACATCAATATAAAAAGCAAGCCTATTGGCTTTATCAAGGGGTCACCACATCAGTATATGTAGGCAAATCTATTAGCATTGTCAGGGGATACCTACAGCAATGTATAAGGTAAGTCTAATGTCCATGACACCCTGTCACTACATCATTATATGAAGACAAGCCAATAGGCTTTGTCAAGGTGCGCCCAAATCATTAATTAACGCAAGTCTATTAGCTTTGCCAAAGAATCACCACATTAACGTATGAAAAATCAACCTACTAGCTTTGTCAACCATATAAAACAAGTGCCAGGGTTTTTCTTTTACACTCCTCTGATCAAATACTACGCCATCCACAAAGGGGAATTAGGGGGGTCTATAATCCTCAGCTGAACAGCGAAAGCTCCAGCTCTAGAAAGACATACAGACCTTTCCTGGAGTCAGGATGTTTACACACCAGGAGGCAGAGGATTTCTTACAAAAATTATATCTTTGGGACTGCTACATTGGTCTCAGCTCCAACAATATTTTAACACATTTGTGGCGACCCTGCCAAGACTGGGGCACCTCAAAGGAAGAACACATTTGTAAATTAGCCCATGTAAGCCATTATGGGGCACTCCTTGCCAGAAGCAGTGAATAAATGAGCAGCTTGGCCAGTCATTTATTATTTACTTTTTTTGTTTGGGTGTCCTTGTCCAACCTTGACACCCACATGTGTTAATATTTCTTGGGGTGTGAGGGGAGCCCTGTGGCCCCCACGGCCCCACCAGTCTACCGACCAGCACCCTCTGTGTGCCTGAGTTGGCCGTCTTGCCTTTTATTTTTGGTCAGTGCCCTGGTCTCTCCTGGGGCACCCACAACAATTCCTTCCTTTTGGGGACTACAGGGGGAGGCCCATGTACCTGCAGACCTGCCGGCTACCCTGCAAGCACCCAGCAGGGGAGTGCATCCTATTAACAGGTTCAATGATATTGAGTGTCATGAGGTTGACGAGTTCTAGTTCAACCTGTTTGTTGAGTCTCTATGACCATGGCACTCCCAATTCAATTGTTTTTCTAGATTGTTCAGTTTCTGATGACCTCCGATGACCTTGAAGATCCAATGTATGTAGCCACCTGCTTTGCCTGGCGATGAGTACAAGATGTGCATTTTAATCGCTCTTTCTGTCATCAGAGATTGGAGTCACTGATGAATCAACGGATTTCTCCTTCTTATCTCGACCTAAGGATTGAAAACGAGAATTCTTGCTAGAATTGTGTCACGTGTTGCGCATTGCAGGATACATGCCTGAGTGTAGGGAGTAGAATCCTTTTTTAAAACAAGTGTGTTTGCCATCATCTTTCAAGGAGCATGTGTCTACAAATTGCACAATGACTCCTCAACTTCTGAAGATGTCAGATTCACAGGCAGCAAGGATTTGTGATCTTAGAGCCTGTTCATTGTTGTGATTATGGAAATTACAGTGCAGAACTCGATATTTAATTATGTTGCTCTTATCATAAATGCATCCACAGCCTTGCCTTCTTTTTACCGCATGGAGTGGAAAAGATATCTTTCCTAATCAAGCTTTTGTTTTCAAAGAAAGTTCCCCATCAGCAACTGTTTTAGAGACAATCATTTGAAAGATTTCCATAGTTATAAGATTGATATATGAGTGTAAGGACCCACACAGTGCACAAGGAAGCATATCAATCTCTTCTTGAACAGAATGACTATAGCCCTGGTGAGCACATCACTGCCTCTGAGCCATCAACATCATCTTGGCTTAAGTTGTTCATGTCTCCCAAACTGAATGGCACAGAAACCCTCAATGTCAATTGCTCAGATAATGACACATTTTTCTGTGCTTTTTCAGACACATCTGTACACTATTAGCTAGCGGTTTTCACCCTATGTTACTGCCAATGAAACCCATGTGGTTTTAATAAAATGACATACATGTATTAAATGAATTTGCGCATTTACTATAACAGCACAGACAACCACTTAACATAATTCAGGAACTATATTTTCCTCCATTTATAAACTACATTGTTTGGTTTCTGTCAAAAAGATGAAATAATGAACTGATAATATTTGATTACAAATATATCAAATGACAATCAGATCTGTCTTTTGATTGCACAGCAATTTCAGTTATAGATGTGAGGAACAACCAAACAAAGAGGCTAGTGCATGGTCAAGATAAACATTCTTGGGTACCTTTAAGTTTACAGCTTTTTTGAAAAACTTTCGAAAATTCCCACCTTTTTTGGAATTAATCTCTGTCTTCTATGGATTTCTTTGCGTTAACAGAGTCCTGCATCTTTTTCAAAGTTGACGAAGTTTCTGAAGCAGCCCTCCTCGCATCTATATCATCCGCATCGGCTGCCCTAACGGATCTCGTGTCCAACGGTGAGTTTGCCGCCCTTCTAGCAAGGCAAAAAACAGAATATAAACATGAGAACATCCTACTAATATCTGTGATGTATCAAACCTTTTAATAAACATAATGAAGGATTTCTCCAGCCGCTAAACAATTATTCATCATAATACAACCTGGATTGCCCAAGCCATCCACTCTAGAGCCAGTGATTAAATTCAGCAGGTGCAGGCCAGGTCTCAACCCTGGAACTGATTTCATGACACAGTGGAACTAAACTGAGTGGCTTGCATCTATAATTTCATTGATTTGGAAACTTGCAATGATTTCCAAACTCCTTTGATAGAGCACATGATGGCGGCGTGCTACTAATGGCGGAGCCGGCCTCCCTGCCTATCTCCCAGCTGATTGGCTAGGCACGGATGCGGAGGCGATGAGGAAGCAAAGGCCGTAAAATTGACATTGACACTGAGCACAATCGGGACCGAACCGGCATGCCACAGGAGGATGGGTTAATGTGGCAATGAAAGGTAAATAATTCCTATTTAGCAGACTGTGAATGGCTATTAATGTTGCGCTGCTAATCAGATAGTGTGGGACTGCAGGTACATGCCAATGTGGGGGGGGTTGTTTACAGTGGTCCAAGTAGGGAAAAGAAGTTTGGGAGCTGTGGGAGGCGAATCAGAGGGTGGGAATAACCAGAGCATTGGGTCAGTGGGTGGTGTCAGAGATGTGGCCAGAAAGAGCAAAACATCCCTTTTTTTAGTATTTGTTTGCCGTTTCACCAAGCAGGTACAGCTTATTACATTATTTAATTCAACCAATGGATACACATGTTTATTTAAGGTTTAATATGCGTTTTTTAAATTAAATAAATTCACAAAGTGAAATACGTTTCCAATCACAGAATGTCTTGAATATGCTAAACATGAATGGAAAATTATCCTAGTTTGCAAATGTTTCCACATAATTATGGCTCTACCATATTTGCCAAATAATACATAATCTGCTGCATGATATGATGATGTTAACCAAAAAATGTTTGAAGTTCAAATGGATCAAAAGTTACAAAAAAAGTGACTTGTGTTGCTGCAAAGTGGAGGGCCCTTTGCAAAGGTTGACTGCTCACCTTTCACGCTGCTGCATGTGTATGTTACACTAGTACTAATAAGGCAAAATCTTTGCAGCGACTGTTAGTATTTGTAAAAATGTCAAAATAATAAAGTATCAGAACAAGTACCACATTATGCTGCAGCCTTTTTTTGCTGAATATTTTAGTCAACACTGTGACAAAATGTTGTCCTATATTGCTGCATAATTCCAGTGGCCACCAAGAAGACAGCACATGTTAAACGTGCTTGTGCATAAAGCAGATATACAGTGAATTTTGTGAACTTATTTTGGTGTGCATGAAAATCCTGCATTGCCGATCCCTGGTAAGTAGCACTACTATGTCTGAAATAAGGCAAATGGCGGTCTCAATGGGTGAGGCGGACTGGCCTCAAGGGTCCTGTGACCTCAGTTACAGAGTCACTACCGCTCTAGGGTGTGCTGCATTGTAGGCCTCTCCACAAGACTGGAGGTGAACTTCAGTATGGATTGTGGTGGCCAGGACTTCAAGGTTAACCTACACTTGCCACCACTAGGATCAACCTGCTGGTGCTAAGACACCAGGGCTTCTAAGGTCTAGTGGTGCCTTTTAAGGTCTAGCATTGAAATGTGCTCCCTCAAAACAGTGGTCTGGTGGACTGATCATGAAGGCTGAATTTGGTTCCCCAGGACCCATTGAAATGTCCATTGTTTATATCCTTACAAGAGTATTTCTGGACACAGAGCTGCAGTACACATTTTATAAACTGAAATAAGGGAAAAAGCTGATGAGGATCACATTTAACATTTTCCACTCCAGGCATCAATCAAGTATTTCAGTACCTCTAGAAATGGTGCACTTTCCCATCCAGGGAAAATAATGTTTTTCAAAGAAAGATGAGAAAAGGAAAGTAGGGCTTCACTGGCATACTCTGTAAAGTGGGGCTAACATGTTTGGTTGTGAATAAAACCAATGTGGACATTTTGCGATCAACCATTCTTGCTTTCCTTATTTTTCATATTTTTAACCTTTTTTTCCTCTTTTTTCTGAGGCTGCACGTTGGAATAGAAAAATGCCAGAAAATGACAACATTTCCAGCAAAAGTGTTTCCTTATTTGTTGGATACATTTTACAGGGGAACAAATGAAGAAAAGGAGAGGAAAGAGAGGGTGAGAGCTGTTCCTTAAAGTCACGTTTTTCTGCAAGTGAGGAAGAGTAAGACAGAGACAGAAAGAGAGGGAATAAGAGGAAGAGGAAGAAAGAGAGAGAGGGGTGGAGGGCAGCTGACAGTGGCAGAGCAAGAGAAGTGGGCACTGTCCTTGTCTTCTCTGGGAAGGAAGATACAGAGTCCTTTTCCTTCTCTGTCCACCCAGTCCCTGAACAAAAAAGAGCGGCCGAGCATTATCTATAGGTATTGGCTATTTCTGGCATCCTGGGATGTATTTTTGAAATAGAATAAGTAGGGGAACAAATTGTATTACATTTAAAAAGTAGGGGCACGCCATACTCTGCTGATCCCACCCACTTTAACCACAGTGGGGCTTAGCGAGAATCTGCTTCACAGAACGACACACAGAACTGCCTGACCTGTTAAAGTTGGGGTGCGGCGACCTAGACTGCGTGGAGGGGGGCTGAGACTTGGGGGTTACCGGTGCATGCTTCCTAGACTGGCCTGGGATGAGACATGGATTGCTTGGTTTGGGTTGTTTGGACCACAACAACGCTTTGATCACTGTCTGAAGGAAGCCAGTGTTATGACTGCTATTTGGCCGAGGGTAATTACTCTTCGGAGTTCCAGTGTGATGGGTGCCTCTAGCACCAAGAGGCCTGTACCAGGGACAACTATAAGAAAAGTGGGCACCCCTATATTACATCAGGTGGCCGGTAAGGAGTCTCAGGTGAAAGGGTTGTGGGGCTCCCAGTACCAGCTGTTTTGTGAGTGCAACGGAGAACGCGCCAACCAACAAATCTCTCCTGGGCCTCAGATTACCAAAAATATTTATGCTCCGCTAAGGGGGGTCAACCCCCTTCCTGTGCAGAAATCTTTTACAGTCTATGCCATTCCAAATACTTTGTGAGAGGGGCTTATCATGGTAATAAGGGCTGTTCTGGCTTGGACATTGGTCTGGACAATGACTGATCTATTTATGACAACCCCATGGGCAGTCTGGCCATCCCTGAACCATTAAGGGCTCATCGCTCAAGCAATTAAACTTCTGAAGACATGGAGAATAATTGCAGGGGTAAGGCCTTGGCAGCATCGGATACCAGAGCTCCAAGGAGTGGTACTGTAAAGCATGCTAAAGCCTCAGGGGTGCCACCATGCCAGGAGGAGATACCTACTGTGAGTACAACAAAGGCTAGGCATGTTGAAACTGAAGGAGAGAGATCGAGCATTGGCAAGCAGGAGGCACCTGTGGACTCCTCACAGGAGCTTTATGAGATACAAGAAGCTCTTGAGGCCTTAGTTTCTCTTTCAGTGGCAAGTAGGCAATCAGAGGAAGAGGAGGAGAATATTGAGCAGATTGATGGTGTTCAAGGCTCACAGATCAATGGGCTACCTTTGTCAGATATTTCCTCTATTTGACTTGAAATGGCACTTCAGAAAGATAGGTCTGAACATGCTGCTGGTCCCAGAACGCCCAAGGCTGCTTCTACATTATCGACTGGATATGTGGAGGACTTGCTGTCGTAGATTTTTGAAGCTAGCTCCTTAGACCCAGACTGGTTTGGTGAAGAGGAACAGCTACTATGGGACCTCAAAGGAGTTGAGCTTACCCTGACAAGAGAACAACTCCAGCAGCCCCCAGAAACAGTGCTTAAAACATCAAAAGCAGGGGCAAAGCAGGGGGCGTTGCTTGAATGCAAATCATGGCGGTTGCGTGAGTCAGGTGCTCCACAGAAGCCTAACATTAATCCTGAAAAAACAGCGTGCTGCCGATACCAGGATGATATTACCACGCGTCACCGAGGGCTGGCAAAGCTGGTGAGCAAGTGGAGATGTGGTAAAGTGGAGGAAAATGGTGCGCTGCCAGATGGCACAAGAGGTCTGAAGGCCACGGGCCGCAGTGGACACACACCCAGATGAACACAGTTGGGGGCACGGCACTCTCACCATAAAGAGGGCCCACACTGAGCTAGGAAGAAACTGAGACTCCACCCTGGGGACACGATCCGGCTGGACCAAGCGAGTCGGGACGCCTAGGGGAAGGGGCCGAGAGGACAGAACTCGGTGCCCGAAATGGAGCAAGGGAAAGCCGGGCTGAGGAGCACCTGTGGCCCATGAGGTAGGCCCAGCACCAGAAATTCTTCAAACAGTCGACGGTACCCCTAGAAGCAGGGGACACTGGGGACAGCCTCCCCCTGGGGCTCACGGGGTATCCAGCAGGCCATGCACTGGTGACATCCTCGGCACTGTGAGGTAGGAGTCTGGAGAAAGTGCGGTGTGAGAGTAATCAAACTTGCGCTGGACCCCTAGGGGAATAACTACATTGTTCAGAGACTGAGGATTAAGAGTTCAGAGCAAGCTGTGGTGACCCTGTAGAAATGCCCTGTGGCCAAAAGTGAGAATGGGAGATGGCATGAACTGAGGCAGGTCCTGGGAGGCACGAGTGGAGGGCGTGGACAAAGCTGAGCTCCTGGGACATCCCTCTCTCACCCTTCTGGGCAACGTGACCAATCAGGGTGGGCGCCACTGCGTCCCAACATGGATACTGTAGGGGGGCAGAAATCAGAAAATGACATATTCAAGCATGGGGGAAATTTGGCCCCATTATACAACCGAACCCCCTTGAAGCCAGTCAACAATGGGGCAGACCACGGGGAACTGCTGACCTGGCTTGGGATCTCACGTCTACGCCCTGATGAACCCCCTGAACTCAAGGGTAGGAACTAGGGGGCTGCCTTGTAAATAAAGACTAGTGACTAGGGATAATGCAAGTCACAACAAAGTTACCCACAAGGTTTTGCAGGAGGAAAATGAGCAAGAACCACCTGGAAAAGAGGGGAATGCCCGAGCGGTGGCAGTACAAACGTGCTGGTGAAGTCGCAGGAATGGAGGTAGAGTAATTCTAAGGGGGAACAGGTAGCGTACCGGCAATAAAGCATCACAACACGGAAGAGGAGCTGAGGGCTGATGGGTCACAAAGTAGGACTGAGGAGGGAAATCCTGGGGAAACTCACCAACCTGGAAACCCAACTACATGAGAGGGAAGCCCGCTTACCCACAGATGGGGATGCTCAGAAAGAATAAAGGTACTCAAGACAAAAATAAGATGAAACACTAGAACGATTGAAAGGCTTTGACACCCGAGAATATCAGGGGGGTGCACATGGAGGGGGGTAGAGCGGGCAAATTGCTTGCCTGTCTAATCTGGCCTGAACACAAGGGAGAACCCCTATCTCCCAGATACAACTGACAGAGGGGGATATTACGCACCACCCTAGAGAAGAAAATTATGCATTCTGGTCCTATTATGTCAAATTGTATTGTAAACCTTGATCGCAACAAATAGAGACCATAACAAACTACTTGGCACACCTTCCCCTAACGGTTCTACCACCTGACCAATGAGAGACTTTAGGGGGGTTGGTAACCGAAATGGAAATGAGGGTAACATTAAAAGAGATGACTAGAGGGAAAATATCCGGCTCTGATGGTTTGCCAGTGCAGTTCTATGCCACCTACATTTAAACCATGCACTGAAATTAGAGGAGCTGTACGCAGAGGCCTGGTAAGAGGGAGAATTTCCATTCTTGACCAGGGATGTGCTAGTCGTGCCTCTCCCCAAGACTAAAATGCCCAGGTATTGGACTTTTGCCCACTCTTGATGCTCAACACATATTTTAAAATTCTGAAAAAATCTTAGCCACTCGTCTCTTGCCATATATGACCAGTTGAATATATACCGATCAAAATGGGTTTGTGCTAACCAGATCTACCTCTGGGAACCTATGGTGGTTGTTTTCTGTGCTGCACCCTCCACACCGAGACCAGTACCGGGACGCATTTATAATATACATAGACTTAGAGAAGGCATTTGATTCGGTGAGGTGGGACTTTCTTGAAAGCACAATAGAACAAATGGTGCTAGGGGTAGAATGAATTAGATGGGTGAAAATACTATGTCTGCACCCATCTGCATGAGTAAGGACAAACTGAGTGATCTCTGAACCCTATAATATACACAGAGGCACTAGACAGGGATTCCCCCTGTACCTGTTGTGGTATGTTATTGCAATAGAGCCTTTAGAGACAATCTTTCGGCATCAGGAGCACCTTATTGGTATTCAGTTGGAACATAGGCCTCACGTGAATTCTCTCTATGCAGATGATCTGTTGCTGTATTTAAGAGACAGGGGTGGGAGCACAGCTGGCTTTGGCCATACTAGACGAGTATGCAAACCCAGCAGGGCTCAGAATTAATATACCTAAGATCTATGCCTTCCCCTTAAGGGAAGACCAAGTGCAGCCCGGTACTCTCCTGACAGGTCTTGTGTGAGCCCCCCACTTGTTCAAATATCTGGTAGTCCAGATCTTCCATAGGTTAGAAGACTTGCGAGAGGGCAACCTTAACCCGATTATTAGATCACTGAGGATGTCCAAACAGTTTTGGCGCTCCCTCAAACTGTCACTGATGGCCTGAGTAGCAATCTCAAAAATGATTGTGTTACCCAGATTGTTGTACCACTTTGTGACTCTTCCAGTGGTGATACCCCCAAGTTGGTTCTCGGACCTGAATCAATTACTCCGGGAATTAATTTGAGATGGGGACAAAAGTAGGTAGCCTTGGAAATAGTACAAAGGGCAGCTGAAAATAGAGGACTAGGAGTCCCAGATTTTGAGCTACACTACTTGGCAGCCCAACTTCAATGGCTGGACCAGTGGTCGAACGGCTGGAGTGTGGAACTACTGGGTGAGATGAGTGTGAGCAACAGTCGGGATGGTTGGTGGCCAAAATTATATGTATCAGAAAGTGATCCTCCCACACCCCTATATACTGTTGAAAACAACTCTATACTGCTGGAAGAGATATCTCCAGCACACAGAGAAAAACCACTGTACGTTCCGGATATACCACTCATAGGAACCATGCACAGGAACCCACTGGCCCCCTATTCTGGACCTCAACTGGTAGGGTGGACCAAGGCTGGGATTACGTCTGTGGGAGACTGTTACCACCTGAGAACACTTATACCTGTAGATGACCTAATGGTTCAGCATGATTTACCACATGAGCAATTTTTGACTTACCACTCACTGATACAAATTTTCCAAGACCTGTGGAGAGGTGGTTCCACTGTACCCCCCCCCCTCCCACATAGAGTGTTCCAGGTACTACTGACTTGGGGGCTGCCTGGCATCTAGTGAAGTGGTTATACCAAGTACTTCATGAATCGGTTACAAAAACGCTTGACCGTACAAGAGGGAAATGAGAGGTGATGATCGGGAAACCAATAATGGACAAGGAATGGTCACGAGTACTGAGTGGTAAAAAAAGTATCTAGAAACTCCAACTTCAAAACAATTCAATTCAACTATTTACACATGGTGTATCTAACCCCCCCATATATTAAAGGTAATGGGAGGGGAAGGAGACCAGATCTGTGCTAGATGTGGATTAAGAGACGCAGGTTTTGCACACATGAAATGGGATTGCACACACCTACGAGATTTCTGAGAAAAGGTCCTGGACACGATTGTGAAAACATTGTGCTTGTTGGGCCTATTTCCCAGACCTAAAGCCAGGAAAATAGGCAATAGATTCACTGACTAGGTGCTAGTTCTAGCACCAAGACAGATTGCTCAAAAGTGATCGGATCACACCACTCCTTCGATAACGACTTGGGTGAAAAATGTAGATATGTGGTCTAAGGCAGAACTGAGGGTCCATCAGAAAGATTATTCACAGGGACTATGCAAATTCCCCAACTAAGCTGTGGGCAGAGGTATTGAGGGACTTGGAGTCCCAAAACATAAAGGAATCGGAAAGAGAAGATGAGGTAGCAGAGGAACTGGGAGATGATACCCCTAATATGTGATTCCCTGACCCACCCGTTCCCCCACCATGTCAAACACCCGAATCATTACACAGAGGAAATATCCTGAACTAGACACCCCCCACCGGGCTAGTGGAAATGCGGGAGACCCCATTACTTATAGTAGACACATTAAGAGACACACCACCAAAACGTTTTATTATAGATTGTTATTTGTTAATAAAAAGGTAAGAAACAACTGTAAGTTTTAGACCAGTTGAGGAAGTAACTCCTTAAAGCATGCAAATGATATGGTACAGAATATAGGAGTAAATAGTATTCTGCGAACCGCTAATGAGAATGTAAATTAAGGGTATTCCCTGATTAATTAGTAACAGTGATTCCAGATTTGTACGGGCTAGCAAACCTATTAATCCTACTTGATTGTACGTGTGAAGTATATATACACATTTGCAAAATGCCAATAAGGGCATGTTTAAAAAAAAGCAGGGGTGAAGTGTGAAGACAGCAAGATGGCTGTGGGAGGTCTGCACACAGGTAAAATCTACTGCGATGAGGCACACCGAACCATCTGTGTTAGAGATTTACGGGCTTATACAAACCCGCAGAGACAAGTCACAAGGAGAATCTCTCCTTAAAAACAGCTTGCTTTAAGATGCAAGGGGTACTCTACAAACTGACAAGATATATAGACATCCTACAGACCCGGATTACAGCAGTTGAAGAGTTGAAGAGCTTTTTGGTGGATCAAACCCAGGATATCCAAACTCAGATGGAACGTCAGGGCTCTAAACTCATCCAGTTGACATTTAGAGTTGAGGACATGGAAAATCGCCTTTACAGGACTACTTTTTGGATTCTAGGGTTGCCAGAAGGAAACAAAGGAAAAAATGTTCAATCCTTTGTTGTCTCACTGCGTAAAGCTGCAGTCCCGCAGTTTGCTGACTGGGATCTGAATAGTGCTATTCAGAGGAAACACAGATTCTCATTTTACAAAATGGCATGGGGGCGAGAATCCCAATATCTATGGGCAATTCGGATTTATGTAGGCAATTTAATTTCACATTCACATATTCATCAAGCAGCCCACCCTAAAGCACCGGTCAGGGCACTCAGGGGTCCATTAGGATGTAGGGCGGTGGCACCACTGCAGTGCCGGTGGGGCGGAAAAATGTATTTTTCCACCCGCGAGCAGCAGTACTCACGTCTGCCATATTAGTAAGGCCAAACATAGACCATTTCCCGTCTGCTGCCGAGCGACGCGCACCGCCATCAAAGTGTGCCCACCACCACGGCGGTGGGAGCCAATGGAGACTCACTGTCATGCGAAATGACGTCCGCCCCGCTCCACAAATTAGGATGTCCCAAACAAGCAGATGCACCGCAGCGGAGACACCGCACAATCAGAGACGGCAGAAGCTCGTCAGCGGAGCGCGAAACCAGTGTCCCGGTCAACACCACCTGGTCACGACTGCCATGGACCCAGCTCTACATGCCTTTCTGGTGCTGTACCTGATACGTCACCAGCAAATCATGGCCTACCACGGACGCCACCGCAGGTATGCAATTACACAAACATAACACACAACACATGGTCTGACACAGGGTCCAAATCCACATCAGACAATCTGCTGGGGACAGAAACACATTCACAAGGGCACCCACACAGGACCCACCTTCCACCAAGTCACCCCTCCGCGTCCTGGACACACATCTTCCGCAACCATGCAGCAATGTCCCGGTCAAGTCACCGCAGCAGAGAAGACAAGGGAATACATGCGCACAAAGCAGAAGGCAGGGCCAGCCAAAGGCATGGGCAGGGCACAAACACCACAATGCCACACCTCCTTCCACCACACATTGGCACACCCCATGTAGGCATTTGCCATGTGCCCCTAATGTGCACCCCCATGCACAACAACAACAAGACAGGTCAAACCACACCCTGCACCACACAACAAACAACCAGGGAGACAGCCACGGCAGGAGTGGCTGCACAGGAACACACAGCACAGATGCACAGGGCCAGGGAAACACATACACCACAACACCACCACTCAGGGACACAAAATGAGTACAAGCACAAAATGAACACATACAAGGAACAAACATATAAATGGACACACAGCCTGCATAGTCACACATACATATCACACACTGACACAGACACATACACACCCCAAATGCCAACAGCAATGGAGCACAACACATAGGAAAGCCAAAGTGGGTTGCACACAAATGGAAGGCCATGGAGACACACAACAAGCATGTGCACATCACATGCAAGACAAGGAACAAAGACCAACACCCTCAGACCATCAAACCACACATGGCTGCTACAGTCAGTGAAGTCTAACCACAAACATCACAGTGCAACAACACAGGGAGACAGCAAGACAAACCATGTATAGGCACAAGGAAGAAAGGAAAGCCCTGAAGCCAAACTGTGAACAGCCACACATGCATACAACTACTTCACAGGAGTACACCAGCAGCACAACACACAGGGCCCATTGACACATCCCATGACTGCAAAACACCAGGAGGAATGTACACACATACCCTCCTCACACCAGCAGCACAAAACACCAGTGCCAAATACACAATGGCTGGTAATACTTGCCAGTCTATACACACAAACAAACACACACCACGGGTGTAGCTACAAACATCACACACACAGGGATGCCAGAACAAATGTCTGCATAAAAACAACACACAAACACATAATGCAACAGAAACACACACAGAACCACAACAAACACAGGCATGCCTTGTGCAGCCAAACTGTGGAAAGGCAAAGGGAGCACAGACACAACAGGAGTGCACAACCTCATCACTCAGGAACAATGCACAGACAACAGACGACAACATACACACGAAGTACACCATCACATAACTACACAACTACATCAAACAAACAACAGATACACAGGCAAGAAAATCATAAAGCAAACACAGAAGAACATCAGGGGATGCACACCAGGCAATGACAAGGCAACATACACACACAGCACTGCATGCACAACAAGCAGTGTGTGCACACCAAGCACACCAGTCACACACAGACATGAGTGACACATTAACCTACACAACACGAATCAGCATAACACAAAGACAACACCACACCCAGGAAGTGAAGCAATACCACAGCCAACACACATACACCCAACACAACAATAACAGATGCGCAAGTCTGGGATGCAAAGGTGGAATCAACTTGACCTGAGGACTGGGCAGCACACACAGTTGAACAGCAGATGAGCAACCATGACTGGCAAACAGCACAAGAACATCACAAATAAACAAGTGGGGAAATATCCTGAGTTGCACATTGCTCCTGACCAAAGAACTGCATCATAAAGCACAGTGTCATACATGTAGTGATGAGGAGGCACACACACACATGTAAACCAAGGGGACAGCTGGTATCTAAGTGAAGTGTACTGCACGTCAGTAGTGGACATGGTATGAATACACCATACACAAACAGAGGGAGTGAAGACCCACAATGGGTAGGCATCCGAAGCACAGATAGGGGATGGCATGACACCACACACAACATGCCATACTGGACGCAAAAAGACACCATGTAAAAGCAATGCATGAGAAAACACAACCACAATGGCAGTGTGGAGCAGCAGGTCTGCACAGTATACACAAATAGCATCAACACACATAGATGAACAACAAAACACGACACTGACATGCCACTCACACACTCTGCATACTCACAAGTGACAAAAACAACAAGTAGGAGTCAGACAGAACTGCATGGACACACCAACACACTGCACAGTGCACAACATACAACTCACACATGTGCATACAACCACATCCACAGGGCTGAACAATCAAAACAACAGGCACACAACTCATGGGTGACACATGTGTGTAGTTGACAATGCAGGGGCATACACACACCAACACTCACTACAGAGTCACCCCTTTCACACTGCACACTTCTTGACTACACAAGAGCACACATCTAAGGTAGGCCATGGGACCACATTACTGGCCATCACAGGATGACCACACACATACACTACTGAACACACATATATGATGACACTGGCCAGCCTGCCTGCAAACCTATGAACAGAATCACACGCTGTGCTGGCAGTGCCCCCCAACCTGACATGTGAAGAATATAGCTAACATCAACAAATCATGTAAATGATAACTCCATCACAGGTAAAATTGACATCATAGACCCCACAAGTATCAGTGTCAGGAAGAACTGAAGTCCCTATCACCCCTGTAAAAAAAGAGTAGGCGAGCAAAGACATTGGCAATGTTGAAGTGGCACACAGAGCATGGGGCACAGTCAACCATATACACACACCAAATTAACTTTATTAAGTAAGGACACTGACAAAACAGACAACGTGATTAACTGTCTTTATTCACATATTGCACAGATAGGCACCAACAGTAGAGAAGAGCAAGGCACAAAAATGCAGAGCATATCCATGAGAATCTGCACAGGCAGGGGCAAAACAGGAAGGCCAGTGACCAGTTCGGGGTACTGAGCGAGACATGAGAGGCTGCACAGGGAATAGTCCAACACAGCAAAGATCAACAAGGCCAGTGTCCAGGGCCAAGAGCAGAGTGAGTACATGAGAATCTGCACAGGCAAGGGCAAACCTGGAAGGCCAGTGGCCAGTTCAGGGTGCAGAGCGAGTACATGAGAATCTGCACAGGCAAGGGCAAAACAGGAAGGCCAGTGGCCAGTTCAGGGTGCAGAGCGAGAACATGAGAGGCTGCACAGGGAATAGTCCAACACGGCAAAGAGCAACAAGGCCAGTCTCCAGGGCCAAGAGCAGAGTGAGTACATGAGAATCTGCACAGGCAAGGGCAAAACAGGAAGGCCAGTGGCCAGTTCAGGGTGCAGAGCGAGTACATGAGAGGCTGCACATGGAATAGTGTGACTGTACCTTCTCCTGATCATCAACACAGTCAGGGGGTAACAATGGGCAGTACAGGCCCACCTGTGTGAAAGACCGGTGTGTGAGGGGGACTTGGCTGTCTGGTGGACTGGGAGCTGGCTGTGTCTCGGGGACAGTAGGAGAAGTTGACTGGGAGAGAGCGGCCCAGCTGAGATAGAGCTATCAGTGGCTTGGGAAGCCGGAGGGCTGCTTTGACCAGGTGGTGTAGTGAACCGTGGATGTGGAGTCATGCTGACGTGTGACACCGTGTGGCTGGGAGATTGTGAAGGGGTGCCTTTCCACTTTTTGGGGATTCTAAATGGCTCCCCTGTCGTGAGATTAATGAAAAGTGGTGTGGACACAACAGGTACACATACCACCAAAGCTGCATCAGGTGCAGACACTGGGGATGTGCTGGATGCAGTGGAACGCTTCCCCTGATCTCGCCTTTGCCCCTCCATCCCCTGTTTAGTGGAGTGGAGGTGATGGGTGATTCTGCCTTGGAACCCTTCTTAGGTGTACCCTTGCATGTACCACCTTCTTGGTGGGCACAGAAACTGTATGTTCCTCTTTGTGAGATGCTTTAGGGACAGGAGAGTCCTTGGCTGGGGATGCCTCTGAGGCATGTGAGCTTGGGGGCTTTGGTGTTGCCTGATGGGCTTTTGTCTTTGCACTCTGGGGTGGCTTTGCTCTTCTGTCGGGATGGTGTCTGCGGACGGGACCGTTTGGGTTGTTGCTGCTGTGTGCTCCGTGTGCTGTATAGTGACTGTGAGGTCTGTGGACAGTGGTCACTGTAGTCAGACAAGGCCACAACCTGGGTGGTGCACTAAGGCCCTGGAGCTGGACTGGCAGTATGTGCCTCTTGGAGGGCAGACGTCACTGTGGAGGACAAAGCCTGGACAGTCCAGTGCAGCACACCCACGTATGAATGTATGCCCTCCATGAAAGCAACCACCTGGGCCAATTTGTTGTCATGGTCAATGAAGGCATTGAGGAGAGCTGTCTGGCCTACACACAGCTGATGCAAAAGCTCCACAGATTCAGCACTGATGGCAGCAGGGGGGACAGGGGCAGCGGTGCAAGGTGTGACGGAAACTCTATCCCTCTTACTGAGAAGGACACGGGCAGCACCAGAGGAAGTGGTTGGCAGGGTGGGCACTGGCCGCTGCGTGGTTGAAGATGATGCAGAGTCCCTGTTCCCTGTGCCCGCCAACATGGATGCATCCCCGCTGACATCAGATGATGTGGTACTTTGTGTCTCCGGCTGGGATTCTCCTGCAGACTCCGGTCTCCCTATGAGGCACTGGTGACATCTGTGTCACTGGGCTCCAGTGCAGCTGTTGTACTACTTTCACCCCCACTGGTGTCTGACTCCTGTCCCTCCGTGACCACAGGAGATTCTGCAAGAGAGAGAGAGGCAGGGTTATGCAGGGTTATGTCAATGGCAGCAACAAAACAAACCTATATAAGCAATGCATTACAAAAGATGACCAAATACACATGTTGCACACCACCCTCTGCAATCACATTGCAGCAACTCACTACATAGACCCGAACAGTGTGTGGAACCCAGAATTTCAGTCATGATTTAGCAATGTGAGGGCCACACAGCACAACACCCTGCTTGTAGCTCTATTCAACCAGACACACAACTAGCTCTGCGCACACCTAGGGACATGGTGGGGGCACACCACTTGTTGCCACTGATAGATCTTGATGGAACAGGAGGGGACAACACAGTCACAGATTACAACATGACAGTCCACAATGGCGAAGAGCCCATGCCAACCACCATGTTGTACTTTGGGGCCCAAAGACTGGTTCACATTGTTGTCAGATGTCTGGGCCTCAACTATCTGGGTGCATGCAATGGACCATTGATGTGAAGTCACACTCGGATTAGGAACACTGCCATACACTCCACAATGCTGAATAAACCTGTGGAGCACAACTCAGACTGCAATGGCAATGCACAGCATGGTGAATTACCTTTGTAAGTACCGGTAGGGCAAATGCATGACACTGGTACCCAGCCCAGCAGCCACTTACATGCCACTACATCACACTACCAACATCACATAGGCCAGCACCGGCACAGGCTCTGTACACATGCAGAAAATCCCAGCCAAAGTCACTGTCCCTAAATACTCACCCCTGCCTTGCTGCTGCTGATCCTTCAAATATGCATCCAGCACAGTCACCACCAAGATGTAGGCCATTAGTGGGTCATGCTGCACCGTGCCAAACGCCCAGTGCGAGGAATTAGCCCCAATGTCATCTCTGCAACATTCTTTGCCAGCTGGCTGATGTCGTCCCACCTCTAGTGGCAGTGGGTGTGCCGTCGGTTAGATTCCCCCAGATCTCGCACCTTGCCAGCAATGGCCCTCCATACGGCCTTACGCTGGTGTACCTTGAGCTGCATGCATTGGAGACAAGAGGGGGAAATGATCAGTGACACAGTGTAATGCACCAACATCCATCAGTATAGCAGCAAGATACAAACTCATTATAAATTCAACAATATGTCCATCAGAGACTAGGGTACATCTCACATGGGACATCTGCATGGAAGGGCTGATGTGATTGCATGTAGTTGTGAGGGGGAACAGTCCCTGCACATCTCACACACATCCAGGATGCCAGCACTGAAACCCATATGTGGCCTGCACACATCTCCAGTGCATTTTTGGGTAGAGCAACACATACATCACATATCAACCTGTGTCTGGGGGTGGACTCTTGGTGTCCAAGACTGCGCAGCACTCAAAGTCCCTGCCCTGTGAATAGATAACTCTGTCATGGGTGTCGCATTGAGGGACAATACTTACAAACAGGAATTCATCAACACAAGGCAGGTTGTGTGCAATCTACAGGGCTGAGATGGCGCATAGCTGGAGAGCAATGAGAAAATACCTAGGAAATACACAGGAAGTGAAGTGATGTGTCCTTGACTTTGTGGGTGGGCACTGTGCTGGGCATCTGGGTCACACTGAGATGGACAACAGGGGTCACACACACCCATTCAGCCAAGAAATCACCGTCCTGACTCCAGCATTACCAACCTACAGCTTCACTGGATGGCTGACAACACAACACAGTTCACTCATACCTACAACTGCAGGCAGGGACCCCTGTTACATTGGGACACACACCTTCCCCCTGGAGACAGCATGTTTGTCAGTGCATGACACAACACCACACCCTCAGGCACATACTGCATCACTCAAACTACATGTGTGCCCCCCTGCCCTACACCTCCACCTTTGAGGACTTACCATGACATTTGGGGCAACATACAGCCTTGGGTACTGTGTGAGCACCTTGTCCACCAGGACCACCAGTTTCTCGCTTGTGGATGGACTGGCACATATCTTCTCTGTCCTTGCCATCACTGTGGACATGGAACACCTGTGGTGGAATTTGGTGGTGAGGGGTCACAGGCAGCAGTCAATGGAGGCAGCAGCACACCAGGGCTCTCAGGCAGCAGTCCCTGAAGGCAGAAGCAGGTCAGGGGTCTCTGGCAGCAGGCTCTGGAGGCAGCAGCAGGTCAGGGTTTTCAGGCAGCAGTCCCTGGAGACAGCAGCAGGACAGAGGACACAGGAAGCAGTCACTGGAGGCAGCAGAAGGTCAGGGGTCTCTGGCAGCAGGCTCTGGGAGCAGTGGAAATGTGAGGCTCCCTCCCACACACATATAGCACACTGGGGTTGTTTCAAAGGTGCCAAGCTGCAGCAATTGGTGGTACAGGTATGCCTCTTTCAAAATCATCCAGTAACAACTTCCGCGGTGGCGGAGTACGCCTACTGCGATTTTAAAAAATGCATCATGCTACAGCAATCATCTTTCCTATTGTCTCAAGGGCATGCTCCATGGTGGTGACACACTGCAGGGGCCCGGTGTGCGCTACCCCAATGGTGAATCTTTCAAAAGCATCCAATGATCGCCTCCGCGGTGGTTGAGCGCACCTACCGTGATTTACCAAAATGTATCATGCTACCGCAATCATCTTTTCCATTGGCTCAAGGGCATGCTCCATGGCGGTGACACACCGCAGGGGCCCGGTGGCGCTACCGTGATGGTGCATCTTTCAAAAGCATCCAATGACCGCCTTCCCGGTGGCCGAGCGCACCTACTGAGATTTTTAAAAATGCATAATGCTACCGCATCATGAACACACAACTGTCAGAATACATCCACACACATACTCTGTTGGATGACTCTCAATTTGGCTTTAGACAGGGGCACGGCACCGAGACCGCCCTTATAAAAGCAGCAGATGAGATCAGAAGAACTATGGATGATGGAGGATCAGCAATCCTGATACTCCTGGATCTATCTGCTGCTTTCGACACGGTTGACCATACCACCTTGATTAACCGTGTCGAAACAATTGGCATCAAGCACAGGGCTAAGGACCTCCTTACATCCTTCCTCGCCAATCGTAACCAGGCAGTAAAACTAGGCCCATTCACTTCGCCTATATTCTCTCTTCCATGCGGAGTACCACAGGGATCCTCGCTAAGTCCGACCCTATTCAATATCTATGTGTCGGACTTGGCGAGGGTAATCAAGGCTTACAATATTAATCTCACTACTAACGCCGACGACACCCAGCTGGTCTTATCCATCCACAAAGACGGTACTAAAATAGCAGCCAACTTTAAAGCAGGAATGAGAGCAATCAGCATCTGGATGGCGGCCAATTGCCTAAAATTAAATTCATCAAAAACTGAGGTGATGATGTTTGGCAAGGTACAACCACTATGGTCGCCTCAATGGTGGCCAGAAGAAATAGGCGCACCACCGCAACCAGTTAGCAAAGTGAGAAACTTAGGGGTCATATTTGATGACAAACTACATTTTGAACACCACGCCAGCTTGGTAGTCTCCTCATCATTCCATACTCTGAGGAAAATCAAAAAACTACTTCCCTTTCTCCCGACATCAGCAGGAAAGACCCTCATATCTACCCTTGTGTTCTCACGTACAGATTACTGTAACGCACTTCTCCTTAATGCCCAGGAGAAAGTAATCAACAAGCTTCAAATGGTGCAGAACGCGGCAGCCAGAGTCCTACTGGGAATTCCCAAACACACTCACATCTCCCAACATCTCCGCCAATTATACTGGCTTCCCATTAGGAGCAGAACCAAATTTAAGTCACTCTGCATTGCCTACAAGGCAATCCACAAAACTGGACCCCAATTTCTCAAACAAGCATTTAGACCATATGCTTCCTCCAGAGTACTACGCTCTGACTCAGCTCACCTTCTTAATGTCTCTCGAACAAGGAGAGTCAATTGGGGTGACAGATGCTTCACTACCGCCACTGCAAAACTGTGGAACTCCCTCCCCCATCACATTAAAACCAGTCCATCTCTCATCCTGTTCAGGAAACAAGTGAAAACATGGTTGTTCACACAGTAATCACCCTTTGTTCAGCTAGTCAAATTCAATAGCGCCAAGACACCCCTGGGTAATTATCGCGCTCTAAAAATTGCAAAAACATAAACATAAACATAAGCACTATCGCACTTGTATGAATGGGGGGTGCTGGGGACACACCGCTGGGGACAGGCAGTAGCTTCACGATTTGGGTGCCATACAATGACATGAGGCACCACGATTTGGATGGTGGAGCATACCAACCGCTATTTGGGTATGTTTCCATACCAATCACTACCGCACTTGTGTGAATGGGGGTTGTTGGTGATACATCGCTTGGGACAGGCGGTAGCTTCCGCGATTTGGGTGCCATACAATGGCAATGGCCATCTGGCAAACATCAATAGTGCACAGTGCCCACATGGTCAATGGCACTTCATTATGCACACCATGCCAATGTTCCATTGACTCCACTGGTGACTACACATGCCATGTTTGTGTATGTGTGTCATACATTGTCCAGTACTCCCTCATATGTCACTTATGAATTTATTGGTCAATGAGGCAGGACAGTGTTGTAGTGGACTCTACAATGTGTACACATGTCAATGTGTTGACGTGCAATGATAATCGCTGCAATGCCTGTCTCAATGTATGATGTAGCTTCTGGCCTATTATGTCTGCTCATACACGCAATTGTCATTTCTGCACCAACCTTGGTCATTGTGTTGTGGATGTGTGCCAGGTTAGTATGCCGCATTAAGGTGTGACAGGTACTGCAGCAAGGCATGAGACAGTGGGGTTTAATTGTTAAACATATGCTGGATGGCATACTCCCAAGCGTGCCCATGTGTAATGTGGCCATTTCCCTATGTCCAATCACAATGTCCAAGGTGGTGTTTGAGGTACTTGTTTTGTGTAAGTTGACAGGTGTGCCCTTTGTGTAGATGAAGGTGTCCCTTCATGTAAGCTGGCCTGGTACTCAATTGTTGTGGCAGTCATTGTTGGCGTTGTGACATCCAGAACGTGAAATACCGTGCCCATCTCCTGATGTATTGCATTGACATGTATCCACTTTCATCTCAACTAGGAGGAGGCCAAATCTGCTGCGTCACTTGACAGTGCTGGAGGACATGGAGGATGTGGCGATCATCCGGAAATTCTATCTGGATAGAGCCACCCTAAAAACCCTTTGTGACATGTTGGAACCCCACCTGCAGCCTAGCCGGACATATCCCACAGCTTTCACTCCAACTTATAAGGTGATGGCAGCCCTGCATTATTTGCAAACTGGATCATTCCAGGAGACAGTGGCCAGTGCTGGTGGAATGTCACAACCGATGTTCAGCATGGTGCTGCGTGATGTACTGTCTGCCATGAGATATACAAGGACAGATATATCCATTTCCCCAGGGGTGCTGAATTGCCAGCTGTGAAGGGAGACTTCTATCCCCTTGGGCACAGCCCCCATGTTGTTGGTGCCATTGATTGCACCCATGTCAGTCTTGTGCCACCACAGGCAAGTGAGCACATTTACAGAAATCGCAAACATTACCACACATAAATGTGCAAGTGATATGCTAGGGAGCTACGAGCATCTCCCATGTGTGTGCAAGATTCCCAGGCTCAGCCCATGACTCCTACATCCTGCATAATAGCATTGTGCCCCAGCTAATGGCTAATCTGCTTCCTGAGCATGCATGGATTGTGGGTGAGTATATCTAGTCATATAGCGTGCTGGGTCTGTGATCTGCTGCCCTCTGCATCAGCGACATTGCGATGTCTTTTTGTGTTTGTCATGCCTAGGTGACTCTGCATATCCCACCCGTCCCTGGCTGGTGAGCCCACTGCAGAATCCCAGGCCCTGGCTGACTTCTGCTACAATGATGCCCAAGGTAGGACACGTCGTGTGGTGGAGCGTACTTTTGGTCTGCTGAAGTCATGCTTCAAGACCGGAGATGCACTGGCATACTCGCTCGGGAAGGTGTGTCAGATTGTAGTGGCATGCTGCATGCTCCACAACCTAGCCATTCGAAAGGAGATTCCCCTGCTCCTGGATCATGATGAGGTTCCAAGGCCCCAGCCTGCAAACCAACCTGTGTCCAGTGATGAGGACAGTGGAGATGAAGAAGGTGTTGACCTGCGTCAACAGCTCATCACCCGCTACTTCACTTTAAGGTGGGTGACAATGTACAACATACCCATAGTCTTATGTTGTTGCTGCTGTCGTGAAGGTGTATGTGAGACTTGTAGCAGCAACCAGTTGTAGACACAGCAGTAGTTTTCGATGTTTCTGGTACAGGTCATTTGGCGGCATCTACAGGACATGTCTATTGACACTTGTTGCCCAGTGTGACGTATGCATGTTGGCTCATGTAGATAGTAGGTGTTGTGTGATGTCTGTGATGCCACACCCACACCAGTGAGTGTTGTTCTGTTGTGTTTCCCTAGGTGGCTACAACATATCCTTTCCTTCATATAGTAAATACTCCTGATACATTATGGACATGTCGAAGATTGTACATCCTGCAATAAAGACGGAGATGACACAACATGTGTGTAAGGTTTTTTATTTTTCAATGTTGACATGTGAGGGGGTTTACATTTCCATTGAGGTGGTAGTGGAGCAGTGAGTTGACAGTCATGCAAAATGAGATAGTAGAGTAGTCACCTCATTGATGTGGTGACCCAATCCAACAAACATATGCCATTTCCAAGGCAGTGTGGGGTAGGGTAGTCCAAATGGTCAATGCATTGGTGAAGAGGGTTGCCATCAGAGCTGGCTCCGTGACTGGCGTTTTGCAAGTGCTTTGTCTCCACATACTCCCAGGCTCTCCTTAGGACAGCCTCTTGGTTGCTTGGCAGGTATGGGCCTTGCTGCAGTGCCAGTGGCGTTTGAGGACTCACCCCTCTCTATGGCCGCAGGAAAGGATGGTGAACTGTCATCCTGCGGCCACCAGAGGGAGTTGGAGGTGTTGGTTGTGACACAGGCCTCTCCTTCAGTAACGCCACTTGCTGGGCCATGAGGTCCACCATTTGTCCCAAGCGGGTGTCGATGGACTTCATCAGCAGGATGAGCTTGCATAACAGTTCGTCTGACCAGCCCATTTGTCCCTAGGCCTGTTCATAAGGACCAAGGACTCTGATGATGTGGCCCAGGGATTCGGCCCCAGCCTCCTGATGTCTGTGGGTGACCCTGCTGCTCCCACCTGCCCTGCTGCCACGGACCTGTTGCCTCACCACTGTGTGCACCCTCATCCTCTCCCGGCTGCCCTCAGTCAGTGGTGTGGGCTGGTCATCCTCAGGGACAGGAAGGGTGTTGCAGGCAGCACTGGTGGTGGTGGACGCACAGGCCGTAACAGCAGGGGTCTGCAGTGAAGTTGTTATTGTAGCTGATGTGGTGGGTGGGACGATGAGGTCCTGGGACCTGTTGCTCCCTGGCACGCCAGATGGGCCGGCTTCAAGCTCATCGTCCAGAGGATCCTGGGAGTCAACCTCCGAGAGTCCATGTCCAGGGGGGGAACTGGCTCCACAGGTTGCTGGTGTTGTCTTCTGCAGTGAGTTCTTGGTCACCTGTGGATCGGTCATTGTAGTGTACCCAACAAGCTCTGTGTAAGCTCTGTGTCATTCACTGTTTGTATACTACACAATTGACTGATCATCACACATTGACCAATGTGCATTTCTGTGCCTCCTGACATGATACAGTGGTACATGCATTACTTGTCCATGGTGTGAGGTGTCAATGCATACCATGCAACCCATGCCTCATTTATGATTACAGGGACCTGTTGCCATCTAGGGACTGGCACAACATGTTTCTGGCTTGGGACTCTTGGTTGATTTGTCTGACCTGGCAGACGTTTACTTGTGGTCATGGACTGGCCATTGTCATCTCCTGTATACCTTTGACATGTAATGTGCATATCTTGCTTTGTAGCGCCACACATGCTTCGTTATCTTTTGAATGGACCTTGTAGCTCTGGCCCCATGGCAATACACATGTCTAGAGGTGATGTGCATGTTTGTGCCCACACTTCATTCTACATCTGCATTGGTGTGTGACACTTTAGTAGCTGTGACTGTTTCCTTTGCCTTTGCTGTGTGCACACTGTGCGTGGCAATGGGCTATGTGTGCACATTTGGGCAGTGGGAGGTCTGGTGTCATATTGCGCAATTTCTTTTGTGACAAATTTGTGGGTGCACGTACTGGCTACTTACCTGTTACGTGCTCACATTTTGTTTTGTGATGTGACACATCTGTGCGTGCATGTTGGAGGCGTCCATTCGGCTCAGTGGTGTAATGAGACAGCATGATGTGTTTACCTATCTGTTAGTTTGTTGGAGGTGGGCCAAATGCTTCTGGGTGTTATTGTGCGCTGCATCCTGCTGGGCTGTTGGACAAGGGTACATGGTGGTAGTGGTAGCACAGGCTTCCCGCCCACAGACAGCCCTCCCAGGGAAGATGGCTACCTACCTGTTAGGTGAGGGTGATCCATGCAATGGCTGCCAACTGCTTCAGGGTGGGGGTGGTGCACCTTCCTGCTGAGGTGTGGGACAGGGGGCATGGTGGGAGTGGTAGTGCAGGCCTCCCACCCACAGACAACACTCCCAGGAAGATGGCTCCCTACCTGTTAGGTGAGGGTGAGCCATACAATAGATCCCAACTGCTTCAGGGTGGGGGTGGTGCTACTTCCTGCTGAGGGGTGGGACAGGGGGCATGGTGGGAGTAGTAGTGCAGGCCTCCCACCCAATCAATCAATCAATCAATCAATCAAGGACATTTATAGAGTGCACTACTCACCCGGAGGGTCTCAAGGCACTAGGGGGGGGGGTGCTGCTACTGCTCGAACAGCCAGGTCTTGAGCTTCTTCCTGAAGGAGAGGTGGTCTTGGGTCAGGCGCAGGTCGGTCGGGAGTGAGTTCCAGGTCTTGGCGGCCAGGTAGGAGAAGGACCTTCCTCCTGTTGTCGTTCTTCGGATGCGGGGGACGGCGGCGAGGGCGTGACTGGCTGATCGGAGGTGGCGTTTGGGAGCGTAGAAGTTGATGCGGTTGTTGAGGTAGCTCGGGCCTTGATCGTGCAGGGCTTTGTGTGCGTGGGTGAGGAGACGGAAGGTGATTCTCTTGTTGACGGGGAGCCAGTGCAGGTCTCTCAGATGTCCGGAGATGTGGCTGCGTCGGGGGATGTCGAGGATGAGTCTGGCTGAGGCGTTCTGGATCCGCTGGAGTCTCTTCTGGAGCTTGGCGGTGGTTCCGGCGTAGAGGGCGTTGCCGTAGTCCAGTCGGCTGGTGACAAGGGCCTGGGTGACCGTCTTCCTGGTCTCAGTGGGGATCCACCGGAAGATCTTCCGTAGCATGCGCAGGATGTTGAAGCATGACGAGGAGACGGCGTTGACTTGTCTGGTCATGGAGAGGGAGGAGTCCAGGCTGAAGCCCAGGTTGCGTGCGTGGTCTGTCGGTGTGGGTGCGGTGCCCAGGGCGGGGGGCCACCAGGAGTCGTCCCAGGCGGAGGGCGAGGAGCCCAGGATGAGGACTTCCGTCTTGTCTGAGTTCAGTTTCAGGCGGCTGGTCGTCATCCACTCGGCTACATCTTTCATCCCTTCGTGAAGGTTGGCTCTGGCAGCGGCGGGGTCGTTGGTCAGGGAGAGGATCAGCTGGGTGTCATCGGCGTAGGAGATGATGTTCAGGTTGTGTTGGCGTGCGATGGGCGCGAGGGGGCTCATGTAGACGTTGAAGAGGGTGGGGCTCAGCGAGGATCCTTGAGGAACGCCGCAGATGACTTCGGTGGCCTCTGACTTGTACGGTGGTAGACGGACTCTCTGTGTTCTTCCGTCGAGGAAGGAGACGATCCATTCCAGTGCGTTCTCCTGGATTCCGACGTTGCTGAGGCGCTGCACTAGGGTGCGGTGGCAGACAGTGTCGAATGCCGCGGAGAGGTCTAGGAGGATGAGGGCCGCTGTTTCTCCGTTGTCCATCAGGGCTCGGATGTCATCGGTGGCAGCGATGAGGGCGGTCTCGGTGCTGTGGTTGGCTCGGAAGCCAGACTGTGAGGGGTCGAGGGATCCATTCGTCTCGAGGAAGGCGGCCAGCTGTTTGTTGACGGTCTTCTCGATGACTTTGGCTGGAAACGGGAGGAGCGAGATGGGGCGGTAATTCTTGAGTTCGGTGGGGTCCGCTGTTGGTTTCTTTAGTAGAGCGCTGAGTTCGGCGTGCTTCCAGCCCTCCGGGAAGGTGGCGGTGTCGAAGGAGGTGTTGATGATGTCCCGCAGGTGGGGTGCGATGACAGTGTCGGCCTTGTTGAAGACGTGGTGAGGGCAGGGGTCGGTCGGAGATCCGGAGTGGATGGAGTTCATTATGCGGACGGTGTCATCGGTGCTGATCGGAGTCCAGGCGCGGAGGGTGGTGGTGGGCGGCGTTGCTGCGGTCGTTGTGTGCGATGGTTGAATGCTGAAGCTGTTGTGTATGTCCGTGATCTTGTCGTGGAAGTAGGAGGCGAGGGAGTTGCAGAGGTCTTGCGATGGGGTGATGTCGTTGTTTCCGGCGTTGGGGTTGGAGAGCTCTTTCACGATGTTGAAGAGTTCCTTGCAGTTGTGTGCGTTGTTGTCCAGCCGGTCCTTGAATGCAGTTCTCTTGGTGGCGCGGATCAGTTGGTGGTGCTTCCGGGTGGCAAGCTTGAGGGTGGTCATGTTGTCCGGTGTTGGTTCCCTTCTCCAGACTTTCTCGAGGGCTCGGCAGTTCTTCTTGGAGCTCTTGAGTTCGTCGGTGAACCATGGGGCTTTCTTGCTGCCGGGTCTGCTGGGCGGGGTCCTCAAAGGGGCGAGTTCGTCCGCGCAGTTGCTGATCCACTTCGTGAGGTTGTCGGCGGCCTGGCTGGGGTTCGCTGAGCTGGCGGAAGGGTGCTGACTCAGGGAAGCGGCGAGCTGGTCGGCTGTGATCTTGTTCCAGCTTCTTCGGGCAACCTGTTGCTGGTGGTGGTGGATCGTCGTTCTTCTGAAGGTGAAGTGGACGCAGCTGTGGTCCGTCCAGTGGAGTCCTGTGGCGAGGCTGAAGGCGATGTCTTTGCTGGATGAGAAGACGGCGTCGAGTGTGTGTCCGGCGAGGTGGGTGGGGGTGGTCACCAGCTGCTTGAGTCCCAGGTTTGTGAGGTTATCCAGCAGGGTGGTGGTGTTGCGGTCGTCGTTGTTCTCCAGGTGGAAGTTGAGGTCCCCGAGGAGGATGTAGTCGGCTGAGGGGAGGGCGAGCGGGCTGATGAAGTCGGCGATGTCCTCACTGAATTGTGTGCGTGGTCCCGGGGGTCTGTATATGAGGGTGCCTCTGAGGGTGGTATGTGCGTGGTCCCGGGGGTCTGTAGATGAGGGTGCCACAGGCAACACTCCCAGGGAAGATGGCTACCTACCTGTTAGGTGAAGGTGAACGATGCAATGGCTTCCACGTGATTCTGGGTGGGGTGAGGGGAGCGCTCTATCTTGCTGATGCTGTGGAACGGGGGCATGGTGGGAGTAGTAGGGCAGGCCTCATACCCCCAAAAAGCCCTCCAAGGAAGATGGCTACCTACCTGTTTGGTGAAGGTGAACAATGCAATGGCTTCCAAGTGTTTCTGGGTGGGATGGGTGTAGGATTACATCTTGCTGATGCTGTGGAACATGGGGCATGGTGGGAGTTGTAGTGCTGGCTGCCTGTACACATGCTCCCATGGTAATGTTGGTGGCTACGTTTGGGGTGAATGGGAGTGGGTGGATGTTGGATCTGTGAGACATGTGTTTGTGAGTGTGTGGTGCAGATGAATGGTATTTGTCCTAGGTGGTATAGCTTTGTAGTTGAGCAGGACAGTACATTTCAGTGTGGTGATAGTCATTTGTTTGTACTTACCAGCCTCCACTCCCCCGGCTACTCCTGTTAGACTCTCTGGATGTAGTATGGCAAGCACCTTCTCCTCACATGGTGTGTATGTTTTTGGTGGAATGGGAGAGCCACCGCCAGTCCTGTCAGACAGCCCCCGGTTCTTGCTTCTCTTCTCTTTGATAACTCTCTTCAGACCGTTCCACCGCTTCATGATCTCCTTTTTGGATCGCGGGGTGGTCCCTACTGCATTGACCCTTTGGACTATCCTGGCCCACATTTGTGTCCTTGTGGCTAATGGTGTCTGTTGTACCAGGCTACCAAACAGTTGTGGTTCCACTCTGTCTATCTCATCTACCATGACTTTTAACTCACTCTCTGTGAATTTGGGCATTTTAAGTATTGCCATGGTGTGTGGCATGCAAAGTGGTTGTGAGTGCAGGGGTGTGAGTGGTGGGTGTGGTGATGATGTGTATGGTATGTGATGTGCTGGGGGTTGGTGGTACAGGTGTGGCAGTGGGGGTAGTGCTGTGTGCGGTGTGAGTATTGCTGGTATGTAGCTTTGCCTATCCTTTGTTGTGAGGGTTGGTGGCCTTCAGTTTTGGAAAGTTGTAAAGGATTGTGGTAAGGGAAGGGGATGGTTTTATACTCAGCTATGTGGGTGTGTCCAAATGGGGTATTGCTGTCAGGTGTGTTGTCCTGGGAATTGTATTTTTATTTTTGCCATGTGTTTGTGGCATTGGGATGTGTTTTTGTGTTTGGGGTCATAGCTATTTTGCTGTGTGCACTGTTTGGGCTTGTTGTGGGTTTTTTGCTTTATCCACCATATTTTTAACGGATCGTTCACAGCGGTGGCTATGCTGCAGCTATTCCGCCAGCTCTCCCATTCATTCCAGTGTGCGACCGCAGCAGTCAGAAACTGCGGAACGTACCGCGTGACCGTCAGGGTTATTCTAATTTCCCGTGCGGTGTCTCCTCTATGCTTGCTGCGGGTTTGTGTTTTTTGGCAAATGATCCTAATTTGACCGCCGGTTTTTCCACGGTCCCGGCGGGCGGTTGTTTTCCACTTCCATGGTGGAAGGGGTGGTTTTCCGACCGCCATCCTAATGGGCCCCTTAGTATTTAATTATTTTTACGGTCTGACTTTTATAAAGGAACAATGACCCGTGGGTGGCAGATACATGAGTTAATTCTGGACGTATACAGGTTGGGGGCAACTGTTTTTTTGCTTGAACCTGCTTCACTAAAGATTAGCTACCAGGGCAGGAACCATTTCTGCAATGATGCGGCTCAGGCTAAGTGCTTGATGGATCAATGGTCAAAGATTTCCCCGTTAGGAAGGAATGGCATGACTAGTAAAGAGTCAGTGCGAGGACAAGTAGGCCCTCTTGACTGCTCCTGTGCCAGCTGGGTGAGTTGGTAGGGGGGTCCTGTCACACCAACAGCAAATACTACAAGGCATATGGGAGGGGTTAGTCTCAAAGATTAACCAAAGTTTTCATATTTGTTTAGGGGTGGAGAGAGGCTGTACTGAAAATTCTGGTTTCTTTTGGGAATCCAGGATAGGTAAGGTGTTGGGCGGGTGGGAGAGTTGGCAGAGGGCCGAGGAGGGGGTGGGTTTGGTTTGTCTGATAAAAGTTGGTGGAGGATCTGCTGTGTTTTCTTTTTCGGTGCTAGATGGGGTGGAGCAAAAAGGGAAAATTAGAAAGTATCAAACAGGAATGATGTGGGCAATGTCATGCAGAATTTGGTGTCTATAATTCGTGACAATAGTGCAAGGTAGTAGCGGTAGTCGGGCACTGCATTTATGTAGTTGGAATATCAACAGTCTAAGAATGGCTGCCAAGTGTTGGCATGTGAAGTAAGAACTCCTCCTTCTTAAACCTCACCTGCTCTGCCTCCAAGAGACTCATCTATCTACTATAGAGGCTAAACATTTGAATATCCCTGGGTATAATATGCTGACAGCTTCAGGCAGGAAAAGCTGTAAACAGGGGGTGAGGGGTAGGTTGACAAGCCAGGGATCAAGGCTGAAAGGCCTATAAGTCTAAAATTGATCAGTCCAGCAGATGGGTCATAGCAAAGTACAATGTCAGATTTACTTTTTGTGGGGTGTATGCACCCAAAAGGGTGATGCCTCGCCTTTTACTTTTTACTAGATGAATTGTCCCAATGGCACCCCCTTGGTCATTTACGGTGACTTTAATCTGCCAATGGTCCCACAAATTGATACCAACTCAGGCTCATTGGCTGTGGGACGCATGAAAAATCTCTGAAACACATAAGGCCATTTCTAGGATCGATATGTTCTTTGCAAGCTGCATCGTTGTTCCATCGCTGTCAATCAAGCTAAACCAGTGCATTGGTTTTGATATCAGTTTTCTTTCTTTATATCCTAAGCTCTGTCGATGGTACTGCTTCTCAGTCAAGGTGCACTTTAGACCAGAAATTGCTGTTTTACAAGCAATATGCGAACTAAATGTTGATGCCCCTGGATGATTATCTTTCGTATTACCAAAACTCAGCCTATCTGATTATTGTGTGGGATATGATGAAAGTGGTTATCCACGGTCAGTCTCTTAGTTATACCATTCAGGGCAATAAAAGGAATAGATATAAGCCAGGGTAGACCCATGCAGATCTTTAAACTCTGGAGCCTGAATATTGAAAATAATTGGTCATAGACTCTCCTCAGGCAGTTGAAAGAGTATGGGAGCAATTAACTATCACCTGCATGAGTCTTCAGAAAGAGGTGTGGGATATATTTTAACGGAGATGGCACACAAAACAGACTCTCTGTTTTAGAAACAGTGACGAGATGGGACGGATTCTCTCTTTTCAAATCAGAGATTGACAATGAAAGAATGTAATTGCTGGCATTCTGTATTTGTCAGGTCCGGTGCCTTGTGGCTCCTCACTATTTTATCAGTCTTTCGGGAGTTCTCTGCAGCACTTTATCATGAAGAACCCCCCCCCCCTCTTTATTAGCTATAACGGAGTATCTGGAAGGGATTCATTTACCGTACTTAATGCTTATTTAAACCCAGATGTTAGAGGTCTCCGTTCGCATATAGGGATAAATGTCCATTGGCTCTGAGGGGAATTTTAAATAATGTTTAACAGAGGTTATTCGATGGAGGCAAACTAACCACCGGAAGTGTAATACTGACAAGACGGAGATCATGCTTTTAGGCAAGAACAGCACATTTGATCCTATATTATGGTGGCCTAATTCACCCCCGCCCAACATTGTTGGGGCAGTAAAAAACCTGGCATGAAATGTAACTCCTTCCTATCATTCCATCCTCAAGCAGTGGCAGGAATGTGCTTTAACTTAATAAAATCACAAAATATTATCTGACTACCTTCCCCTTTCAGCAAGAAAAACAGTGGCATTTGAACTGATAATGTCCAGATTGGACTATATGCAGGTACCACTAATCAAACTCTTCACAAACTTCAGGTAGCACAACACTCAGCCGCTAGGTTAATGCTATCATCTCCATGTCGTTCATCAGCCTCAGCAGCCCTTAAAAATATCCAATCCACAAGAAAGTCCTCTTTAAAATCATTCCGCTTACTACAAAGCCTACAGAGCAGTAGGACCAAAGCAACTTACTGCCAGATTCACTCATTAAATTACCTCTCGGTTTTTGAGATCTTCATCTGCTAACCTTAAACCTGTTTAGACTCAATTAGGCAGATCTTTCGTGTTTTTAGGACTAAGGCCAGTAATAGGCTTTCCATGCAGTTGAGAGACATTGATTCGGAATCCCTTTTCAGGAAACTATTGAAGGCATGGCTTTTTATGGCCTCGCCTCCATGTGTCATTAATTAATTTGATAAATCCGCTGTAGGTCTATCTGACTGATATTGAGTTCCAGTTTATTTTTATTAACTTCTAGGACTTTTTGATTGTTCTTTACCTCCTAGCATCAGGATGCTCTTTTGGGATTGACAATAGCGCTCTATAAATCCTAGGTCCATTCATTCATTTCAAAAGCACTGGCCGAGTTAGCCTTAAGGAAAGCACCAAGACCGAACTCTATTCCTCTTCGGTTTTAGAAAGCATTTGCTGACATTTTGGTCCATAGATTTGAAGAGCTGGTTAATTCTCAAGCTTTTTTTGCATTCAGTACCTATGTCCCAAGGAAGCATATAGTTCGATTTGTTTTTTTAAAAAAGGTTAAAGATCTGCTTAATTGCAGGGCGGTACAATCCAATTTCTTTAATGAATAAGGACACTAAAATTTAATTTCCTGGCAAATCTCCTGTCTGCAGTTGTTCCAAACCTAGGGGACAATCAGCAGCATGATTTCATTCTAGGACAGTATACCGCAGCCCATGTTAAAACAGCCCTCTCTGTTTTGGATGTAGCTGAAACAAGAGGCAAGCCTACGGGCCTGATCCTACTCGACGCTGAAAAGTCATTCAATAGGGTGGCTTGGGGCTTTTTCTGGGAGGTTTTTCCAACAATTGAGTATGGACAAAGATATGATTAAAACCCTCTATACTTCTCTATCTACTAGTATTTTTAGTGTGGTGCAAATACAGCCTGTCACTTCAGCGGTGTACTCGGCAAGTCAGCCACCTGTCCCCACTATTGTTTGTGTTATACTTGGAGTCTTTTATCCAGAGACATATCTTCTGGATACTATACCTCCATTGCACCTGAATTAGCTTACCATCAAGGTAATGGACTAGGTGGGTGACATTTACTTTTTTTTGTCATCCCCAGCGCCGGCACTAGTCAGGATTGTAGCTGCAGCTGCTGAATTTGGCACAGTCTCTGGTTATAAATTGAATGTTGGCAAAACCAAATTATAACTATCTCAGCTGTTGTCCCTACAGAACCCTGTAATGTTAATGAGGAACTTTCCTATGGGTCTGCAATTCTCCACGCACAGAGCAGGTGATTTAGCGTAATTACTTGGCACTATACTATGAATCTATGACACTCTTTCTTAAATGGTATAAACTTGAGTTAGGGCTGATAGGCCGATGCAACCTCATCAAAATGGTTATCCTACCTCGATTTTAATGCCTTTTTTCAGTATATACCATCACACTTCCCAGGAGATTAGTTGGCAGGGATTCATATGGGGTTATAGGAAAATGTGTTGCACTATATGATCTGTGCAGTTTCCTCAAAATATGGGTAGCCTAGCAGTTACCAGCGTGGTTCTGTGGACATGGAGAACATGGTGGCTGGCTAGCAAGATCCGGTCATGAGCTCTCAAGCCGCTTTGGCCGATTAGCGTTGTGCAGCTGATCTGGAAATGTACGCCACTTAAAGTATATTTTAGTCATTTGCGTATGGGTTGCGGAAGCGATCAATCAAAATAAAAGTACTTGTCTTTGTGCTCTTTTTTGGTGGTTTTCATGTTTGAAGCTCGGGAGGTACGGTGTCAGTCAAGGAGTGTAGCTGGCTGCTGGAGTCCGGAAGGATCACTGCTGTGGGTGGAGGCAGCAGCAAGCTCGAAGCGCAGCAGGACAGCCTTGGGCTGGATTTGCTTCCGGGGAGCAATGAGCACTACAGGAGCAGGGGCAAAGCTGTGCCGGCAGGAGAAGGAAGCTGGAGCTGGTGAATCCTCTGTGCCCCGGGAGATGCAAGGGACTGGGGGAGAAGCACGCATGACACTTGGAAGTGTCCCGAGGAGTAGGAAAGGTGCCTAAGCTCCTGAAGTTTTGAGTAAGGGAGCAGAGGGGGAGATCTGAAGAATCAGGTGAAAGGAAAAAACCTGCGCCGGACCTGAAGCTGTGGGAACTAAACACGAAGCAGGGAAGAAGTTATTGCCTAAGAACTAGGGGGTAGATGTATCAAGATTCCATTTTGCGATTTCTAAATAGCGATTTTTAAGGAATCGCTATTTAGAAATCGCAAAATGGAATGTATGTAGAAAATCGCTATTTTTTAGCGATTTCTTAGTCTTCCTTATTTGCGAATTCGCAATTTGCGAATTCGCAATTAAGGAATAATATGGGCCTTAAGGAATAAGGCCCATAGGAATGATTGTGAAATATTTCTTAATTTGTGAATCGCATTTTGCGAATTCACAAATTGAAAATAATTTCAAGGGTGCAGGGATGTCTCAAAGACACCCTGCTGCACCCCTGAAATTTACATGTGTGCGCATATGGCGCATATACATGCCTTATGGGAATGTATGTGCGTCATATGCCACCTTCAGAAATGCCAAATAGGGCATTTTTAAATGAAATCGCAAATTACCACCAACTACAAGTTGGTGGTAATTTGCGATTTCTGAACACAAATTCGCAATTTCTAAAACCCACATACATCACATTTAAGGAATCGCAAAATTTGCGATTCCTTAAATGCTTAAGCAAAATAAGGAATCGCAAATTTTTGCGATTCCTTATTTTGCAATTTTGTTAAACGTTTAAAAAAATGCAAAAAAGTATTTAGCGATTCGCAAAGGCCGAAATTTCGGCCTTTGCGAATCTCAGAAGGCTTGATACATCTACCCCTAGGAATTTAAGCATACACCCCTCCTCCTATCCCAAATAAAAATCCAGTTCCGGTACTGTCTCGCATCTCACAAACCCATAAGGGAAAGCAAACCAAACACTCTGACCCTCCATTATCTGTGTCATCTAGAGAGGGGGACGGGTTCCAAACTCAAAATTACCCCCTCACTACGACCTTTCTTCAAAGTTCAAGCCAGATTGCCATCACTAGACCGTGCTGCGAGAGAAGCTATCACCCCAGAAAAAACTTGACATGTCAACAGAGGAGGAATGTGAGAGAATAGTAGGGGAAGGTATGACACTTAATAACAAATTTCAAGTGCTGGCAATAAGGGGCATGAGGAGGCTCTGTCTTGCAAACCACAAGGGGGGCAAAACTACATTCAGACCCAGAGCAAATTTAGCGATGGTGTTGGGGCTTTGGCTGATTAGCGTTGTGCAGCTGATCTGGAAATGTACGCCACTTAAAGTATATTTTAGTCATTTGCGTATGGGTTGCGGAAGCGATCAATCAAAATAAAAGTACTTGTCTTTGTGCTCTTTTTTGGTGGTTTTCATGTTTGAAGCTCGGGAGGTACGGTGTCAGTCAAGGAGTGTAGCTGGCTGCTGGAGTCCGGAAGGATCACTGCTGTGGGTGGAGGCAGCAGCAAGCTCGAAGCGCAGCAGGACAGCCTTGGGCTGGATTTGCTTCCGGGGAGCAATGAGCACTACAGGAGCAGGGGCAAAGCTGTGCCGGCAGGAGAAGGAAGCTGGAGCTGGTGAATCCTCTGTGCCCCGGGAGATGCAAGGGACTGGGGGAGAAGCACGCATGACACTTGGAAGTGTCCCGAGGAGTAGGAAAGGTGCCTAAGCTCCTGAAGTTTTGAGTAAGGGAGCAGAGGGGGAGATCTGAAGAATCAGGTGAAAGGAAAAAACCTGCGCCGGACCTGAAGCTGTGGGAACTAAACACGAAGCAGGGAAGAAGTTATTGCCTAAGAACTAGGGGGTAGATGTATCAAGATTCCATTTTGCGATTTCTAAATAGCGATTTTTAAGGAATCGCTATTTAGAAATCGCAAAATGGAATGTATGTAGAAAATCGCTATTTTTTAGCGATTTCTTAGTCTTCCTTATTTGCGAATTCGCAATTTGCGAATTCGCAATTAAGGAATAATATGGGCCTTAAGGAATAAGGCCCATAGGAATGATTGTGAAATATTTCTTAATTTGTGAATCGCATTTTGCGAATTCACAAATTGAAAATAATTTCAAGGGTGCAGGGATGTCTCAAAGACACCCTGCTGCACCCCTGAAATTTACATGTGTGCGCATATGGCGCACATACATGCCTTATGGGAATGTATGTGCGTCATATGCCACCTTCAGAAATGCCAAATAGGGCATTTTTAAATGAAATCGCAAATTACCACCAACTACAAGTTGGTTGTAATTTGCGATTTCTGAACACAAATTCGCAATTTCTAAAACCCACATACATCACATTTAAGGAATCGCAAAATTTGCGATTCCTTAAATGCTTAAGCAAAATAAGGAATCGCAAATTTTTGCGATTCCTTATTTTGCAATTTTGTTAAACGTTTAAAAAAATGCAAAAAAGTATTTAGCGATTCGCAAAGGCCGAAATTTCGGCCTTTGCGAATCTCAGAAGGCTTGATACATCTACCCCTAGGAATTTAAGCATACACCCCTCCTCCTATCCCAAATAAAAATCCAGTTCCGGTACTGTCTCGCATCTCACAAACCCATAAGGGAAAGCAAACCAAACACTCTGACCCTCCATTATCTGTGTCATCTAGAGAGGGGGACGGGTTCCAAACTCAAAATTACCCCCTCACTACGACCTTTCTTCAAAGTTCAAGCCAGATTGCCATCACTAGACCGTGCTGCGAGAGAAGCTATCACCCCAGAAAAAACTTGACATGTCAACAGAGGAGGAATGTGAGAGAATAGTAGGGGAAGGTATGACACTTAATAACAAATTTCAAGTGCTGGCAATAAGGGGCATGAGGAGGCTCTGTCTTGCAAACCACAAGGGGGGCAAAACTACATTCAGACCCAGAGCAAATTTAGCGATGGTGTTGGGGCTTTGGCTGACCCTCAACACCCTAAGGAACCTCTACTGCACTTTGTAGTGAAAAGGTGGATGGAATCCATGATTCTAGAGATGAGAGCGAATTTTGCTACCTCCCAGAAGAATCAGGGTAAGATCCAGGAGTCATGCAAGGCCTTAGAATAAAAAATGAGCATCCTGATGAATCATGTGGCAATAGTAGAGCCCTCATTGGCGAATCTAGGCAAAGAAGTTGAGGAGAATCGGAGAGAAATTCAGGCATTAAACGTGAACGAGAAAGATCTTAAGGACAAAATGAATTCCTTAGAGAATAATGCGCGGAGGAATAATCTAAGGCTACTAAATATCATGGAGGAAAAAGAAGGTGAGGATGTTAAGAGTTTTGTTGTGGGACTACTAAATGAGTTTATTCCTGGCCAGGAGATAGCATCCCTGGAAAGAGACATCCAGAGGGCTCATAGGGACCCGTTTAGGAAGACAAGGGCAAGGAAAAACCCGTGAAGAATCCTAATTAACTTCCAGTCTTATTCCCTAAAAGAGAAGATTTTGGTTGAAGCACTGAAGGCTGGTACATACAAAAGAGGGTACTGGTCATTTAGGATCTGTTCCGATATCTCCGGAGCTACCCAAGATCGCCAATGGGAATTTGGCAAACAAATTCGAGAGCTAAAATGACTGGGGACAATGGCACAAATGTGCTTCCCAGCCTCCTTAGGGATTATGTGGAGAAACCAGATGCACAATATTAGAGATCCAAAGAAGTGGAGTTACTTTTAAGTGAGATCAAATCACAACAGAACGTGTGAGGCGATGGCAAAGAAAGTAGGGTCTCGAAGGGCGCATATGTTTCGCCCAGAAAAGGAAGGGAGGGTTCTATTGGTGGGGTTGGTGGGAGGAGGCAAAACATTTTATGCACGTACACGCACATGGGTTTTGAGAGCATATAGGGTAAAAAATGAAAACATATGTGCGAGTTTGTGGATTAAAGAGATTTCTGGCGAGTGGGGGGGCAAGGAGCTGAGTTGTTTTAACAATCCTAGATTTAATGTCTATAAATATCTTATTGTGGAATGTAAAGGGGATGAGGGTCAGGGGTAGGAGGCAGAAGATTTTGGAATATCTAAGAATGGCAGAGAGTGAATTTATCATCCTACAGAGACTCATCTACTAAAGTCAGAATGGGGTGAAGTAATGGGGAAGCTAAAATGGGTAGATGCCGCTCTCTGCACAAATTGAATTGTTTTGGTTGCCATTATATTTAAGAAAGAGGACAAAGCAGTAATAATGGAGGTGCACACTGACCCTAAGGAGAAATGGGTTGGGGTGAAAGTTAAGATTGTGGGGAACCCTTATGTTATTGGGGGACATTACAGCCCGAATCTGGACGATCCTGCCCTCTTGCAGTCTCTATATAACCATCTATTGGAGTTTTCAGCTCCCATAATTTTGGGTGGTGACATTAACCTATTATTGGGTGGACTCCCAAGGAAGGTAGGTGGCCAAATATGAAAGCATCCGTAGAGTCAAACCTTCCCTAAATGAGGGCAGGATTGAAATTTTGTATACATGATTTTGAGCTATTGGACATTTGGAGAGAGACAGGGGTAGGGGATCAAAAGTTTACATTTAGGAATAAGAGGCATGGCCACGCCTCCAGGATTGCCTATTTCCTGGTTGAAAAAAGAGAAAGTAAGAAGGTTAAAACTGTGGAATATCTACCAGCTCACCTGTCAGACCACTCAGCAGTTTGTCTGAAACTGAGGTTGGGTGAGGCAGGCACATCTCCAAGGTGGTTCCTGGATAGAAGGAGAATCTAAAGTGCAGTCCAGAATCAAGATTTAATCCAGACTAGAAAGTACCCATCAGCCCACTCAGTAGTGGAACTTCGTCATCTGGGATTTTCTGTTTGAAAATTGGTGTCCCAAAAGCACTTCCTCATGAAGAGATTGAGGCTAGCTCCGGACCCAATGGCTGAACCTTCAACCAGAGAAGACGACAGAGTCAGAGGCTGATAGGGCTTTGTTGCAGTGCTCAAAGAAAGAAAATGTGAAAAAGGAAAACTAATCCAAATGATTTAAAAATGCCTATCTTGATGTCAATGCGAAAACTTTATTGGGTGTGCCCATCAAGATGGTATGATTAAAAACAGAGTGATAGTAGCAGAAAAAATGGTTTGCTATTTACCATAGATGTAATCTGGTCAACATGTTTCAGCCTTAAGAGGCTTTCGTCAGGACCTATGAATCACTACTGCAACACTTACTTTGTGTTCTGTGAATAACAAACTACAGACAATCTTACGGGTGGTATGTCTTCTCCTGTCAAAAGATATAAAAGAGAAAACAGAACAGGACAAAAAAGGACCACACAACAATAAGTTATGGTCATTATAACAGTCATCATGTACATATACATTGATTTGTACAATGTGTTCTTGTTGGCAACTTACCCAAATTTTAAGGATGAAGAGCCTCACCTCACCTGGCGACCGCTCAGGCTAAAGGAGGCCACGCACTAGAAAGAATTATTTAAATTGATATATTTCAGTCCATCAAAGGGTATTCCAGGTAAGATACAGGCAATTAACTTAAGTAGCCATAGGAAAAAGTGACGTTTATTATAAAAGATACATAATTAAATCACCATATCTATATAGTTGGAATGGCAAAAAATGAAAAATGTGCATCCATTCTACTTAAAAAAACCTAAAAACCGTTTAGTCCTCAATGCATTATTATCAATTGTAAGCCCAGACATGTTGAGCCTATGCATCTTAAATTAGATGAACAATCACCAAAAGGAGGGACCCATGCAGTCAAACGCTGTCATCCCTGGGGATGATGTATTCCCCATAGTACAAGCTTACTTCAAATGAGCAGACACCCAAAAATACGGACACCTATTAAAGCTTAGCGCGCACCCACCTCTCCGTCGTTACCTCGGGCTTATTCTGAGCCGAGGGGGAGGTGATGACCTGGTGCGAGTCGTAGGATTAAGAAAAGAACTAGCGGACCAGAGAGAGACTCCCCTCTAACAGCGCTCTGATTGGTTATACGCGATGTGCTCGTGTCGACCAATCATGTGTTGTAAAATGGAGAACACAGTATGCTAATGTTAATTCACGTTTCGTTTCCTGTTGAGCCACGCAATTGACATTAAGCGGACCGCTCCGAGAACGTAGAGCGGCTCAAACCTGATTGGTCCTGGTGTTGTGACCGGAGGTTGAATGGCCCGCCAATGCCCTTCCGTCTTATGATGTATACTGTTTGGAGAAACCGCCAATATCCTTCCATCTTTGTGATATACAAACATTAGTTATGTTGTAAAAGAAAAAAGGATGTCGCAAAACCTCTTATAAGACATCCTATTTGTCATATTACCCTTTACAGAAAATGGCCGTCGTCTCAATTCTTGCCAGGATGTCGTATATAAACTAGTGCGACGTGTGTTAACTGTTGGAAAGCCAGGAAGACGTAAGTTGGCTTTTCCAAGACACAGGGCACAGTCCAGTCCTGTGAACACTGCAGGTCACCATTTAGAATACGACCTCCTACAGATAGTACCAATCTTCTTATGTACTTGTCAGAAAGCTGTGGTTCATAGTGTGGCATATATACGATGTGGACCCGACCAATGATGGCACAAGTAGCCAACAGTGGCCGGTAGTCTCTGAAAAGCAGCACACGGTCCACTTCTATTTGGTTTTGAATTTGCAAAACTGTGAGAAACCTATAAATGACTCAAAAAACAGAATGGGGAACCTACCATAGCTTACAGTAGTTCCTATTCATCATTCTCAGATCAATGATTCACGTCGCAACCGGGATATTCACAGCTGTAACCACGGAATATCATCGTTCAATCCCTCTGAGTCACATTTTAATTTATAAACCCATCTCTGTTCTTTCCTTAATAGGAAATGGGAAACATCCGTGACATGTAGGGGTATGTAAGGTTGTTCAAGCACCAACCACTGTAGCTCATCTGCCTGGTGTTTAGCAGTGAGGAAGTGGGATGTCAGACGGGTAGCTTGTTTGTTGCGCCTGATTGTGCTCTTATGTTCTTGTATACGTAGCTTGATCTTTCTTGTCGTCATCCCTATGTATCTCAGACTACATGGGCAGGTGATTAAGTAAATAACTCTCTCACTGTTACAGTTGGTATGGCGTTTTAATACCCATGGTCGAGTCGTACCAATGTCAACACTCAGAGTTCTTTTCGTCTGTGGACAAACTGAACAGTTCCCGCAGGGGTGGTGTCCCTGAACTGGAGGGTGGTTCCACAGAGTGGGGATGAGTTCCTCAGTGGTTTGTCGTGGTCTTGTGTGGACCAATTCGTCTTTTATATTGCTTCCTCTTTTAAATGAAAAAAGTGGCAGAGGGATGTTATCTCCGGTACTGTTCAGAATCCGCCATTTTTGTCTTATTATTTTCTGAATCTTGGAGGACGAGGTGTTGAAGGTGGTCACACATGCCAATCTCTCCAGAGGCGGTTTTCTAACCGGGGGTGCTAACAGTGCCTCCCGATGGTTGTTCTCAGCACGTTTTTTAGACTTTTTGATCAGCGTGTCCGGATATCTCCGAGTAAGTAATTTCGTTGATAGATCTTTCGCTTCGGAGTGAAAATCTGTTTTGTCTGAGCAGTTCCTGCGGACCCTCAGGAACTGGCCAAACGGAAGGTTCTCTCTGAGAGAACGAGGGTGATGACTGTCGAATCTCAACAGCGAGTTTCGTGCCATAGGTTTGCGGTACAGAGTACTGGCTAAATGTCCATCTTTTGGAAAAATTAGCAGGTCCAAAAACGGGAGTGCCTTTTTGCTATGGTCAAGGGTGAACCTTAGATACGGATTCTGACCGTTAAGCCAGTCTTGGAAAGACAGTAGAGATTGTTCATCTCCACGCCATACTAGCAAAATGTCGTCAATGTACCTTCTCCACACCATCAACTGTTGATGGTGTGGATTGTTGGATTGAGGACACATTGAGTTTCAAAATGGTGGACATATAGATTTGCCAAGCTGGGCGCAAATTTGCTGCCCATTGAGGTACCCGATATCTGAAGGTACAGGTCATTTTCAAAGGCAAATTTTTTTTCTGTCATTGCTATCCTAGCCAGTTCCATTATGAAGTGGATGGGTGTTATGGTGTCTGGGGCAGAGTCTTCCAGAAGTTCTCGTACTGTTTCAAGTGTCTCCATTTGGGGTATACAGGTATACAAAGATTCGACATCAAGGCTTGCCAAAATATCTGAGTCTGTGTCGAACCGTACCTCTGGTAGTAACCGGAGTACATCCTTCGTGTCTTGTAGGTACAATGGCATCCTTTTCACCAGTGGACTGAGAAACACGTCCACAAACGAGGACAAAGGCTCTAAGAGAGACCCTATGCCCGAGATAATGGGACGCCCAAGTGGTGGTCTCGTTGGTTTATGAATTTTGGGCAAAGTGTAAAAGGACGGAGTGATGGGAAATTTGGTGACTAAAAAGGTAGCCTCCTGCATTGTAATCCAGCCCTCTGTACTGGCTTCTTCCACTAGATGTTTGATCTCATTGGTCAGTCTCGTTGTGGGGTTTTCTGCCAGCGGAGTATAGAAAAGGGTATTTCCTAGTTGCCTGAGGCACTCGGTCCTATATGCAGTGGTATTTTGGACAACTATGGCACCCCCCTTGTCCACTGGTTTTATCACAATGTTGGTGTCTCTTGACAAGGTTTCCAGTGCGCTCCTCTCCAATTTGGAAAGGTTTTGATAAATACCTTCTTTCGAGAAATCAAGTGTCTTCAAATCATGTAGCACTGCTGCCTCAAAAGCACCTACTCTGGATGGTACTTGTTGGAGTAGGGGCATGAAGGTGGACTTAACCCTTAAACCTGTGTTTCTGTCGATGGTCAGATCTTCCGTTTCTTTTTCTTTAAAGAGGTAATGTAACCTCACGGTTCTGAAGAATCTCTCAATCTCCCCTCGAATTTGAAAGGAATCTCCATTGTTGGTAGGCACAAAACCGAGCCCTCTGTTAAGTACCTTTTGTTCATTCATGGTCAGTGTTCGGGTGCTAAGATTCACCACGAGGTCTTCTTCTGCTTCCGGACCTGTTGTTCCTGACCTCATTTGTTGCGAGACATTGGATTCTCTGGTTCATCTGCCCATTGGACTTGCCCTTGTCCTCTCCGTCTGCCTCGATTCCAGCCCCGGCCCTGTCCTAAAAAAGCCTGGCTGTCAAAATATTGAGGCTGCATTGGATAGTGTGACATTGGAGGAGGAAATTGAGGATACCCCCATGGGGCTGGTGGCCACCATGGTCCTGGTTGGTACATATTGCCTCGCCCATTGTATCTGCGATTGGCTCGAGTCTGGCGACCTTTTCCTCTCCATTGATTGGTGTTACTTCTCTCAGTGTCAGATGATTCAGAATCTGAGGAAGTGGCATAGGAGGAACCATTTGTTTGTTTCTGTTTGTTTGAGTCATTTGGGTTATAGTTCTCACTTGTATATGGATATATCTTCTCATGTGAGAACTTCTCTATGTCTTTTTTGAATTTTTCTATTTTCGCGAGGAATATTGGGTCTCTGTACTCTTTATTGGCTTTATTTGGGTCTTCCTGTTGTTTCTCAAATTTTTTAGTTGTTAGAGTGGTTTTTATCTGCCCCTCTAGGACTTGTATTTCAACTAAGATGGCATCTGCTATTCTTTTGGCCGTTGTGATAATTAAAATGAGCCAGTCTCTAGTACAACGCCACGCTATTAGTGACCAGTCTTTAATAAAGGCTTTATCTGTTAAGAAAAGCCTAGGTGCGTTCGTTACTATCAGTCCTGTGGGTGCGCATTTACCATGTCGATATTCGGCCATTATCTGTCCATGTACTGATGTTCTAGAGAGACTCTTTTTAAGATTAAGTACTGTTTCCCAATCTCCTATTACTGCCGGGGATGTAGTCGGGAGTTGGTCTAGCATGCTAGGGTTCTCGCTTAGAATGGATGACAAAATCTCATCGTCATAACCTAGGCCACCGAAGTCTGCCATGGTATCACTGGAAAAAGATGGACAGAGAGATCAAAGTACTTGATTACAAGCACATTGGTTTTATACAGAAGGCCCGCAGCCGAAGCTGCACGAAATTACATACAACAGCAGAGTAAGGATGGGCCTGAGGGGAATGAGTTTATAGACTTACTAGCATCTTGTCCCCCAACTATACTTTTCAACACACGGAAGATGCCACAGGTCTTAGTGCAATCCAGAAACAACTAGGAACCTATAAAGTATTCATAGGAGGAACTGGAATCAGAAGATTGTTAAAGAACAGGAAAGATACAGATGACAGGAGAATCTAAAGTGCAGTCCAGAATCAAGATTTAATCCAGACTAGAAAGTACCCATCAGCCCACTCAGTAGTGGAACTTCGTCATCTGGGATTTTCTGTTTGAAAATTGGTGTCCCAAAAGCACTTCCTCATGAAGAGATTGAGGCTAGCTCCGGACCCAATGGCTGAACCTTCAACCAGAGAAGACGACAGAGTCAGAGGCTGATAGGGCTTTGTTGCAGTGCTCAAAGAAAGAAAATGTGAAAAAGGAAAACTAATCCAAATGATTTAAAAATGCCTATCTTGATGTCAATGCGAAAACTTTATTGGGTGTGCCCATCAAGATGGTATGATTAAAAACAGAGTGATAGTAGCAGAAAAAATGGTTTGCTATTTACCATAGATGTAATCTGGTCAACATGTTTCAGCCTTAAGAGGCTTTCGTCAGGACCTATGAATCACTACTGCAACACTTACTTCGTGTTCTGTGAATAACAAACTACAGACAATCTTACGGGTGGTATGTCTTCTCCTGTCAAAAGATATAAAAGAGAAAAAAGAGAAAACAGAACAGGACAAAAAAAGGACCACACAACAATAAGTTATGGTCATTATAACAGTCATCATGTACATATACATTGATTTGTAAAATGTGTTCTTGTTGGCAACTTACCCAAATTTTAGGGATGAGGAGCCTCACCTCACCTGGCGACCGCTCAGGCTAAAGGAGGCCACGCACTAGAAAGAATTATTTAAATTGATATATTTCAGTCCATCAAAGGGTATTCCAGGTAAGATACAGGCAATTAACTTAAGTAGCCATAGGAAAAAGTGACGTTTATTATAAAAGATACATAATTAAATCACCATAGCTATATAGTTGGAATGGCAAAAAATGAAAAATGTGCATCCATTCTACTTAAAAAAACCTAAAAACCGTTTAGTCCTCAATGCATTATTATCAATTGTAAGCCCAGACATGTTGAGCCTATGCATCTTAAATTAGATGAACAATCACCAAAAGGAGGGACCCATGCAGTCAAACGCTGTCATCCCTGGGGATGATGTATTCCCCATAGTACAAGCTTACTTCAAATGAGCAGACACCCAAAAATACGGACACCTATTACAGCTTAGCGCGCACCCACCTCTCCGTCGTTACCTCGGGCTTATTCTGAGCCGAGGGGGAGGTGATGACCTGGTGCGAGTCGTAGGATTAAGAAAAGAACTAGCGGACCAGAGAGAGACTCCCCTCTAACAGCGCTCTGATTGGTTGAGACGACGGCCATTTTCTGTAAAGGGTAATATGACAAATAGGATGTCTTATAAGAGGTTTTGCGACATCCTTTTTTCTTTTACAACATAACTAATGTTTGTATATCACAAAGATGGAAGGATATTGGCGGTTTCTCCATACAGTATACATCATAAGACGGAAGGGCATTGGCGGGCCATCCAACCTCCGGTCACAACACCAGGACCAATCAGGTTTGAGCCGCTCTACGTTCTCGGAGCGGTCCGCTTAATGTCAATTGCGTGGCTCAACAGGAAACGACACGCGAATTGACATTAGCATACTGTGTTCTCCATTTTACAACACATGATTGGTCGACGCGAGCACATCGCGTATAACCAATCAGAGCGCTGTTAGAGGGGAGTCTCTCTCTGGTCCGCTAGTTCTTTTCTTAATCCTACGACTCGCACCAGGTCATCACCTCCCCCTCGGCTCAGAATAAGCCCGAGGTAACGACGGAGAGGTGGGTGCGCGCTAAGCTGTAATAGGTGTCCGTATTTTTGGGTGTCTGCTCATTTGAAGTAAGCTTGTACTATAGGGAATACATCATCCCCAGGGATGACAGCGTTTGACTGCATGGGTCCCTCCTTTTGGTGATTGTTCATCTAATTTAAGATGCATAGGCTCAACATGTCTGGGCTTACAATTGATAATAATGCATTGAGGACTAAACGGTTTTTAGGTTTTTTTAAGTAGAATGGATGCACATTTTTCATTTTTTGCCATTCCAACTATATAGATATGGTGGTTTAATTATGTATCTTTTATAATAAACGTCACTTTTTCCTATGGCTACTTAAGTTAATTGCCTGTATCTTACCTGGAATACCCTTTGATGGACTGAAATATATCAATTTAAATAATTCTTTCTAGTGCGTGGCCTCCTTTAGCCTGAGCGGTCGCCAGGTGAGGTGAGGCTCTTCATCCTTAAAATTTGGGTAAGTTGCCAACAAGAACACATTGTACAAATCAATGTATATGTACATGATGACTGTTATAATGACCATAACTTATTGTTGTGTGGTCCTTTTTTGTCCTGTTCTGTTTTCTCTTTTTTCTCTTTTATATCTTTTGACAGGAGAAGACATAACACCCGTAAGATTGTCTGTAGTTTGTTATTCACAGAACACAAAGTAAGTGTTGCAGTAGTGATTCATAGGTCCTGACGAAAGCCTCTTAAGGCTGAAACATGTTGACCAGATTACATCTATGGTAAATAGCAAACCATTTTTTCTGCTACTATCACTCTGTTTTTAATCATACCATCTTGATGGGCACACCCAATAAAGTTTTCGCATTGACAACAAGATAGGCATTTTTAAATCATTTGGATTAGTTTTCCTTTTTCACATTTTCTTTCTTTGAGCACTGCAACAAAGCCCTATCAGCCTCTGACTCTGTCGTCTTCTCTGGTTGAAGGTTCAGCCATTGGGTCCGGAGCTAGCCTCAATCTCTTCATGAGGAAGTGCTTTTGGGACACCAATTTTCAAACAGAAAATCCCAGATGACGAAGTTCCACTACTGAGTGGGCTGATGGGTACTTTCTAGTCTGGATTAAATCTTGATTCTGGACTGCACTTTAGATTCTCCTGTCATCTGTATCTTTCCTGTTCTTTAACAATCTTCTGATTCCAGTTCCTCCTATGAATACTTTATAGGTTCCTAGTTGTTTCTGGATTGCACTAAGACCTGTGGCATCTTCCGTGTGTTGAAAAGTATAGTTGGGGGACAAGATGCTAGTAGGTCTATAAACTCATTCCCCTCAGGCCCATCCTTACTCTGCTGTTGTATGTAATTTTGTGCAGCTTCGGCTGCGGGCCTTCTGTATAAAACCTATGTGCTTGTAATCAAGTACTTTGATCTCTCTGTCCATCTTTTTCCAGTGATACCATGGCAGACTTCGGTGGCCTAGGTTATGACGATGAGATTTTGTCATCCATTCTAAGCGAGAACCCTAGCATGCTAGACCAACTCCCGACTACATCCCCGGCAGTAATAGGAGATTGGGAAACAGTACTTAATCTTAAAAAGAGTCTCTCTAGAACATCAGTACATGGACAGATAATGGCCGAATATCTACATGGTAAATGCGCACCCACAGGACTGATAGTAACGAACGCACCTAGGCTTTTCTTAACAGATAAAGACTTTATTAAAGACTGGTCACTAATAGCGTGGCGTTGTACTAGAGACTGGCTCATTTTAATTATCACAACGGCCAAAAGAATAGCAGATGCCATCTTAGTTGAAATACAAGTCCTAGAGGGGCAGATAAAAACCACTCTAACAACTAAAAAATTTGAGAAACAACAGGAAGACTCAAATAAAGCCAATAAAGAGTACAGAGACCCAATATTCTTCGCGAAAATAGAAAAATTCAAAAAAGACCTAGAGAAGTTCTCACATGAGAAGATATATCCATATACAAGTGAGAACTATAACCCAAATGACTCAAACAAACAGAAACAAACACATGGTTCCTCCTATGCCACTTCCTCAGATTCTGAATCATCTGACACTGAGAGAAGTAACACCAATCAATGGAGAGGAAAAGGTCGCCAGACTCGAGCCAATCGCAGATACAATGGGCGAGGCAATATGTACCAACCAGGACCATGGTGGCCACCAGCCCCATGGGGGTATCCTCAATTTCCTCCTCCAATGTCACACTATCCAATGCAGCCTCAATATTTTGACAGCCAGGCTTTTTTAGGACAGGGCCGGGGCTGGAATCGAGGCAGACGGAGAGGACAAGGGCAAGTCCAATGGGCAGACGAACCAGAGAATCCAATGTCTCGCAACAAATGAGGTCAGGAACAACAGGTCCGGAAGCAGAAGAAGACCTCGTGGTGAATCTTAGCACCCGAACACTGACCATGAATGAACAGAAGGTACTTAACAGAGGGCTCGGTTTTGTGCCTACCAACAATGGAGATTCGTTTCAAATTCGAGGGGAGATTGAGAGATTCTTCAGAACCGTGAGGTTACATTACCTCTTTAAAGAAAAAGAAACGGAAGATCTGACCATCGACAGAAACACAGGTTTAAGGGTTAAGTCCACCTTCATGCCCCTACTCCAACAAGTACCACCCAGAGTAGGTGCTTTTGAGGCAGCAGTGCTACATGATTTGAAGACACTTGATTTCTCGAAAGAAGGTATTTATCAAAACCTTTCCAAATTGGAGAGGAGCGCACTGGAAACCTTGTCAAGAGACACCAACATTGTGATAAAACCAGCGGACAAGGGGGGTGCCATAGTTGTCCAAAATACCACTGCATATAGGACCGAGTGCCTCAGGCAACTAGGAAATACCCTTTTCTATACTCCGCTGGCAGAAAACCCCACAACGAGACTGACCAATGAGATCAAACATCTAGTGGAAGAAGCCAGTACAGAGGGCTGGATTACAATGCAGGAGGCTACCTTTTTAGTCACCAAATTTCCCATCACTCCGTCCTTTTACACTTTGCCCAAAATTCATAAACCAACGAGACCACCACTTGGGCGTCCCATTATCTCGGGCATAGGGTCTCTCTTAGAGCCTTTGTCCTCGTTTGTGGACGTGTTTCTCAGTCCACTGGTGAAAAGGATGCCATCCTACCTACAAGACACGAAGGATGTACTCCGGTTACTACCAGAGGTACGGTTCGACACAGACTCAGATATTTTGGCAAGCCTTGATGTCGAATCTTTGTATACCTGTATACCCCAAATGGAGACACTTGAAACAGTACGAGAACTTCTGGAAGACTCTGCCCCAGGCACCATAACACCGATCCACTTCATAATGGAACTGGCTAGGATAGCAATGACAGAAAATTGTTTTGCCTTTGAAAATGACCTGTACCTTCAGATATCGGGTACCTCAATGGGCAGCAAATTTGCGCCCAGCTTGGCAAATCTATATGTCCACCATTTTGAAACTCAATGTGTCCTCAATACCAACAATCCACACCATCAACAGTTGATGGTGTGGAGAAGGTACATTGACAACATTTTGCTAGTATGGCGTGGAGATGAACAATCTCTACTGTCTTTCCAAGACTGGCTTAACGGTCAGAATCCGTATCTAAGGTTCACCCTTGACCATAGCAAAAAGGCACTCCCGTTTTTGGACCTGCTAATTTTTCCAAAAGATGGACATTTAGCCAGTACTCTGTACCGCAAACCTATGGCACGAAACTCGCTGTTGAGATTCGACAGTCATCACCCTCGTTCTCTCAGAGAGAACCTTCCGTTTGGCCAGTTCCTGAGGGTCCGCAGGAACTGCTCAGACAAAACAGATTTTCACTCCGAAGCGAAAGATCTATCAACTAAATTACTTACTCGGAGATATCCGGACACGCTGATCAAAAAGTCTAAAAAACGTGCTGAGAACAACCATCGGGAGGCACTGTTAGCACCCCCGGTTAGAAAACCGCCTCTGGAGAGATTGGCATGTGTGACCACCTTCAACACCTCGTCCTCCAAGATTCAGAAAATAATAAGACAAAAATGGCGGATTTTGAACAGTACCGGAGATAACATCCTTCTGCCACTTTTTTCATTTAAAAGAGGAAGCAATATAAAAGACGAATTGGTCCACACAAGACCACGACAAACCACTGAGGAACTCATCCCCACTCTGTGGAACCTCCCTCCAGTTCAGGGACACCACCCCTGCGGGAACTGTTCAGTTTGTCCACAGACGAAAGGAACTCTGAGTGTTGACATTGGTACGACTCGACCATGGGTATTAAAACGCCATACCAACTGTAACAGTGAGAGAGTTATTTACTTAATCACCTGCCCATGTAGTCTGAGATACATAGGGATGACGACAAGAAAGATCAAGCTACGTATACAAGAACATAAGAGCACAATCAGGCGCAACAAACAAGCTACCCGTCTGACATCCCACTTTCTCACTGCTAAACACCAGGCAGATGAGCTACAGTGGTTGGTGCTTGAACAACCTTACATACCCCTACATGTCACGGATGTTTCCCATTTCCTATTAAGGAAAGAACAGAGATGGGTTTATAAATTAAAATGTGACTCAGAGGGATTGAACGATGATATTCCGTGGTTACAGCTGTGAATATCCCGGTTGCGACGTGAATCATTGATCTGAGAATGATGAATAGGAACTACTGTAAGCTATGGTAGGTTCCCCATTCTGTTTTTTGAGTCATTTATAGGTTTCTCACAGTTTTGCAAATTCAAAACCAAATAGAAGTGGACCGTGTGCTGCTTTTCAGAGACTACCGGCCACTGTTGGCTACTTGTGCCATCATTGGTCGGGTCCACATCGTATATATGCCACACTATGAACCACAGCTTTCTGACAAGTACATAAGAAGATTGGTACTATCTGTAGGAGGTCGTTTTCTAAATGGTGACCTGCAGTGTTCACAGGACTGGACTGTGCCCTGTGTCTTGGAAAAGCCAACTTACGTCTTCCTGGCTTTCCAACAGTTAACACACGCCGCACTAGTTTATATACGACATCCTGGCAAGAATTGAGACGACGGCCATTTTCTGTAAAGGGTAATATGACAAATAGGATGTCTTATAAGAGGTTTTGCGACATCCTTTTTTCTTTTACAACATAACTAATGTTTGTATATCACAAAGATGGAAGGATATTGGTGGTTTCTCCAAACAGTATACATCATAAGACGGAAGGGCATTGGCGGGCCATCCAACCTCCGGTCACAACACCAGGACCAATCAGGTTTGAGCCGCTCTACGTTCTCGGAGCGGTCCGCTTAATGTCAATTGCGTGGCTCAACAGGAAACGACACGCAAATTGACATTAGCATACTGTGTTCTCCATTTTACAACACATGATTGGTCGACGCGAGCACATCGCGTATAACCAATCAGAGCGCTGTTAGAGGGGAGTCTCTCTCTGGTCCGCTAGTTCTTTTCTTAATCCTACGACTCGCACCAGGTCATCACCTCCCCCTCGGCTCAGAATAAGCCCGAGGTAACGACGGAGAGGTGGGTGCGCGCTAAGCTGTAATAGGTGTCCGTATTTTTGGGTGTCTGCTCATTTGAAGTAAGCTTGTACTATGGGGAATACATCATCCCCAGGGATGACAGCGTTTGACTGCATGGGTCCCTCCTTTTGGTGATTGTTCATCTAATTTAAGATGCATAGGCTCAACATGTCTGGGCTTACAATTGATAATAATGCATTGAGGACTAAACGGTTTTTAGGTTTTTTTAAGTAGAATGGATGCACATTTTTCATTTTTTGCCATTCCAACTATATAGATATGGTGATTTAATTATGTATCTTTTATAATAAACATCACTTTTTCCTATGGCTACTTAAGTTAATTGCCTGTATCTTACCTGGAATACCCTTTGATGGACTGAAATATATCAATTTAAATAATTCTTTCTAGTGCGTGGCCTCCTTTAGCCTGAGCTGTCGCCAGGTGAGGTGAGGCTCTTCATCCCTAAAATTTGGGTAAGTTGCCAACAAGAACACATTGTACAAATCAATGTATATGTACATGATGACTGTTATAATGACCATAACTTATTGTTGTGTGGTCCTTTTTTTGTCCTGTTCTGTTTTCTCTTTTTTCTCTTTTATATCTTTTGACAGGAGAAGACATACCACCCGTAAGATTGTCTGTAGTTTGTTATTCACAGAACACGAAGTAAGTGTTGCAGTAGTGATTCATAGGTCCTGACGAAAGCCTCTTAAGGCTGAAACATGTTGACCAGATTACATCTATGGTAAATAGCAAACCATTTTTTCTGCTACTATCACTCTGTTTTTAATCATACCATCTTGATGGGCACACCCAATAAAGTTTTCGCATTGACATCAAGATAGGCATTTTTAAATCATTTGGATTAGTTTTCCTTTTTCACATTTTCTTTCTTTGAGCACTGCAACAAAGCCCTATCAGCCTCTGACTCTGTCGTCTTCTCTGGTTGAAGGTTCAGCCATTGGGTCCGGAGCTAGCCTCAATCTCTTCATGAGGAAGTGCTTTTGGGACACCAATTTTCAAACAGAAAATCCCAGATGACGAAGTTCCACTACTGAGTGGGCTGATGGGTACTTTCTAGTCTGGATTAAATCTTGATTCTGGACTGCACTTTAGATTCTCCTGTCATCTGTATCTTTCCTGTTCTTTAACAATCTTCTGATTCCAGTTCCTCCTATGAATTTTTTATAGGTTCCTAGTTGTTTCTGGATTGCACTAAGACCTGTGGCATCTTCCGTGTGTTGAAAAGTATAGTTGGGGGACAAGATGCTAGTAGGTCTATAAACTCATTCCCCTCAGGCCCATCCTTACTCTGCTGTTGTATGTGGTTTCCTGGATAGAACCTTACTGTTAGATTAACAGGTGGAAGAGATAACCAGGGATTACTTTTGCTTAACCGATACAACTGCATCAGCCCAAATAACCTGGGATTCTTATAAGGCAGTTATCAGGGGAGGCTGATTGGCATAACTGCATTTAAAAACAAGTCTGTTAGGAGTAAAATAAGGTCCATAGAAAATAGACTGGAACAGCTGGATAAGATTCATAAAATGGGCGATCAAGGGCAGGGAATACAAGGAGTCAGCATGCTTGAGGTCTAAATAAGAGAAAAAAAGGAGGAGTTGTCTTGCATTTTGGAGGGAATAGTCAGGAGGAAATGGGAGGCGAGTAAGCTTTCTCACTATGAGTATGGTAAGGGATGTGGAAAACGTCTGGCCTGGAAATTAAAAACAGAACAAAATCAGGACATGATTCCAGAAATTAGAATAGAAGGTTAAAGCTCACTCAGTTGTGAGGCGAGGGAGATAGAGGGTGCCTTTGCAGAGTTTTTCCAGGCTTTCTATACAGAAGATGTCAGCGCTACAATGGAGCAAGTTGAGAAGTATTTTGAAGACTTGCTAACCCCAACAGTGTCAGAGAAACAAAAGGAGCTATTATACTCTGAAATAACGACCAAAGAGGTTGCGGGAGCAATAGAGAAATTGAAAAGAAGGAAGGCGGCTGGTCCAGATGCCCTACCAGATGAGATCTATTTGACACTTAAAGAGGAGGTTGTCCCGTTTCTAACAAAATTACTTAACTAATTTTTTTAGGGGGTCTGCTATACCGAAATCCTGGGAGGAAGCAACTATCTGTCTTTTGTAAAAAGCAGGAAAAGATTCAAGATGCTATGAATCCTTAAGGCCTATATCATTGCTGAATAGAGATTATAGGAACTTCACGCAGATTCTGGCTAGGAGACTAGGAGGGGTAGCGGAGAAGTGAATCTACTCAGATCAGCTTCATTAAAGGTAGGCAGATCCACAAGTTAACCCATGAGCTGCCTGGGGCAATAGATATGGCAACTTATAAGGGTCTTCCTTAGTCGATAATTACAGTCGAAGCAGCAAAGGCATTTGACAGGGTGAGCTGGCCCTTTTTACATAAAGTTGCAGAGCAGTACCATTTGAGAGAGGCATTTAGGAGGGTTTTTAAAATGATTCATAGGAGTCAAACTGCCAGAATATTGGTAAATGGTTACCTCACGCAGAAGATAGCTATTTCAAGGGATACAAGGCAGGGCTGCCCTTTCTGGTCCCTTCTTTTTGATCTTTATGTCGAACAACTAGCCAGTAAAATCAGGGCTATTCAACAGATTCTGCCTTTTGAGTTTCAGTGTTGGGAGAAGAGAGTAGCTCTGTATGCTGATGATCTCTCACTTTTCATAATATCAGACATTTTGGATACATTTGGGAATGTTTCAGGCTGCCAAGTAAATTGGCAGAAAACAGAAGTTATGAAAGAGAACTCCTAAAGCAATCACCCACTGGAAAGGGAAACAATAAGATATTTGGGTATTATGGTAGCAAAGAAACTAGAGGATGTTACACAGTTGAAAGTTTAAGGTGGCAACAAATGAATCCAAGAAATTATTTCAATCTTGGGCAGGGCTACCACTCTCATTTTTGGTAAGAACAAATATTTTGAAACTGTCCATATTACCAAAACTTACTTTTTTGTTTGCTTCAATACCCCTGGAATTCAAAAACATTTAGTTTGACAAACTACAAGGAGCCTTGAGTAGTTTTATCTTGGCATCCAGGGCAACTAGAATTGCTTGGAGGAAACTCCAAAGGGGGAAACAACAGGGAGGAATTGCTAGTCCAGATTTGCTTCAATACTGTAAAGCATTCCAGTTTAAAAGTATGAGAACTTTGCTCCAAGAACATCAAGTGTATCCTCCCTATCTGCAGGCCATGGCTCAGCTAGAGGGGGACTGTTTTTTGTATACATTTGGTCACCCCTAATTTCTCAAAAAAGTAAAGCTGAAGATACTACTAGCGGCATGTAAACTTTGGTCTCTAATCAGGCAAACCTTAAAAATCACATACTATAGCAGCAATGCCCCAATATGGGCATCTCCGGGGATCCCCGAATGCCTGAAGGATAAACATTCAAATCCATTAGCAGAAGTGGGAATAACGAGATGGGGCCAGCTACTTGACGGAAAAGACCTTAGTAGGCTGGGAGCAGTTGTCATCAATGGTGAATAGGGGTAGTTCCAAATTCAAGTATTATCAACTGGCTAGCAGGGTAAACTCTTTGGAGAAGGAAGAGGTGGGAAACAATGAACTAGAAGCAATGTTTTTAAAGAGTACATCACAGAGAAGGGAGGTCTCAGACTGGTACTGGATGTTTGTAGTTGCCGGGAAAGAATAGTTTACTCACCCTATGCTATGGTGGGTGATGGAAGTAGGTAGGCCATCAATCAAACAGATAAATGTAGATTGAATTATCACTTTCAAAGAAAATCAATGGATATGCCGCACAGACAGCATTGCTAAGGGATTGAATTCAGTGATTGACTGGCACTCTCTTGCTTGCATCTGCTGATAGTCATGCACTATAAACTGTTACCAGATTTGACATCTCTGTAGACAGTGGATACTGTTCATCATCCTGTTACTGTTTCTGGACTTTGTTCTATGCAAATCCTTTGTAGAAAACATCATGCATGTTGTTGTATTCAAGAATTAGGGAACTGTTTGAATCCATCATCTAGTGTACATGCTATTTGTATAAATGTATGATTTACTTTTCACTTTTAAAGATCATACATATTCTGAGACAGTATTCCTTAACAACTAAGTTAGTATTGTTGTAACTATCTGAGCAATGCATTGTGGTTCTAATGAATGCGTTCAATACTTACCATTGTATCTGAAACAATAGCCTCATGAAAATGTCACCACTATGTGGTATTGTGACAAAGAGGAGAATATGATTAATTTGTTGTGTTTATATATATGCAAGAGCAACTTTTTGGGAAAATATTGTGGCCTGCTCGGGTCACGAAGAGAACCCCACCGCTGTACATGCGGGTCCGTTTGCATGCAACCCAGGGCACAGAAACGGACGGCGTGCCTTATTGAGGAGGCATGAACAAGCATCAAGCCACACAAGTCCCAGCAAATGACCCAACGGGAGTTATTTGGTGAAAGGGAAGATGCAGTGTGCACCACTACGGGAGAAAAAATCGCTAAAAACTACTATAACCAAAGTGCTAAGCGAGCACACGCCCATGGGGGCGGGGTCAAGAACTGAGTATCACCTGCATGAAAACGGCACACTAATCCAGTCCCCTCACTCACGCCTAGCCACTGATGAAAGATGGATTTCTGAAACGCGTATGGCAAAGGATGGCGGCAATTACGTTGCGAAGAATTGTTCATGCCTGCTGCTGCATCCCAATAAAGAAAGGTGAAAACAGACGTCGTGTGGTTCTCTTCACTTGCGAGAGCAACTTTTTTGGTAAATATTGTGGCCTGCTTGGGTCACGAAGAGAACCCCACCGCTGTGCATGCAAGTCCGTGTGCATGCAACCCAGGGCACAGAAACGGAATGGCGTGCCCTATTGAGGAGGCATGAACAAGCATCAAGCCACACAAGTCCTAGCAAATGACCCAACGGGAGTTATTTGGTGAAAGGGAAGATGCAGTGTGCACCACTACGGAAGAAAAAATTGCTAAAAACTACTATAACCAGAGTGCTAAGCGAGCACACGCCCATGGGGGCGGGGTCAAGAACTGAGTATCACCTGCATGAAAACGGCACACTAATCCAGTCCCCTCACTCACGCCTAGCCACTGATGAAAGATGGATTTCTGAAACGCGTATGGCAAAGGATGGCGGCAATTACGTTGCGAAGAATTGTTTGTGCCTGCTGTTGCATCTCAATAAAGAAAGGTGAAAACAGACGTCGTGTGGGTCTCTTCACTTGCGAGAGCAACTTTTTGGGTAAATATTGTTGCCTGCTTGGGTCACGAAGAGAACCCCACCGCTGTACATGCGGGTCCGTGTGCATGCAACCCAGGGCACAGAAAAGGAAGGGCGTGCCTTATTGAGGAGGCATGAACAAGCATCAAGCCACCCAAGTCCTAGGAAACGACCCAACTGGAGTTGTTTGGTGAAAGGGAAGATACAGTGTGCACCCCTACGTAAGAAAAAATCGCTAAAAACTACTATAACCAGAGTGCTAAGCGAGCACACGCCCATGGGGGCGGGGTCAAGAACTGAGTATCACCTGCATAAAAACGGCGCACTAATCCAGTCCCCTCACTCACGCCTAGCCACTGATGAAAGATGGATTTCTAAAACGCGCATGGCAAAGGATGGCGGCAATTACGTTGCGAAGAATTGTTTGTGCCTGCTGTTGCATCCCAATAAAGAAAGGTGAAAACAGACGTCATGTGGGTCTCTTCACTTGCGAGAGCAACTTTTTGGGTAAATATTGTGGCCTGCTCAGGTCACGAAGAGAACCCCACCGCTGTACATGCGGTTCCGTGTGCATGCAACCCAGGGCACAGAAACGGAACGGCGTGCCTTATTAAGGAGGCATGAACAAGCATCAAGCCACACAAGTCCTAGCAAACGACCCAACGGGAGTTATTTGGTGAAAGGGAAGATACAGTGTGCACCACTACGGAAGAAAGAATCGCTAAAAACTACTATAACCAGAGTGCTAAGCGAGCACACGCCCATGGGTGCGGGGTCAAGAACTGAGTATCACCTGCATAAAAACGGCGCACTAATCCAGTCCCCTCACTCATGCCTAGCCACTGATGAAAGATGGATTTCTGAAACGCGTATGGCAAAGGATGGCGGCAATTACTTTGCGAAGAATTGTTTGTGCCTGCTGCTGCATCCCAATAAAGAAAAGTGAAAACAGACGTCGTGTGGGTCTCTTCACTTGCGAGAGCAACTTTTTGGGTAAATATTGTGGCCTGCTCGGGTCAAGAAGAGAACCCCACCGCTGTAGATGCGGGTCCGTGTGCATGCAACCCAGGGCACAGAAACGGAACTGCGTGCCTTATTGAGGAGGCAGGGCCAAGCATCAAGCCACACAAGTCCTAGCAAACCACCCAACAGGAGTTATTTGGTGAAAGGGAAGATACAGTGTGCACCACTACGGAAGAAAAAATCGCTAAAAAGTACTATAACCTGAGTGCTAAGCGAGCACACGCCCATGGGGGCGGGGTCAAGTACTGAGTATCACTTGCATTAAAACGGCGCACTAATCCAGTCCCCTCACTCACGCCTAGCCACTGCGAAGAAATGTTTGTGCCTGCTGCTGCATCCCAATAAAGAAAGGTGAAAACAGACACCGTGTGGGTCTCTTCACTTGCGAGAGCAACTTCTTTGGTATATATATATATATATATATATATATATATACCAAAGAAGTATATATATATATATATATTCACTGAAAAAAACCATAGGTTATAGACCATATATAGTTAGGAATTAGCATTTACAAAACCTTGAAAATTTACTGAAAAAACCATAGGTTATAGACCATATATAGTTAGGAATTAGCATTTACAAAACCTTATTTTACTCACACAAAACCATTGAAATTCACATATATAGTTAGTTGCACTAACTATATATCGCGCACCCGCAATCCACTGCTGATCATGTCACATATTACATCATTCATGACATGGTCAGTGACATCACTGATGACATCACTGATGACATCTCAAACGACATCACTGATGACATCACTGATGACATCTCAAATGACATCACTGATGACATCACTGATGACATCTCAAATGACATCACTGATGACATCACTGATGACATCACTGACGACATCTCAAATGACATCACTGATGACATCACTGATGACATCTCAAATGACATCACTGATGACATCACTGATGACATCTCATTTGACATTACTGATCACATCACTGATGACATCATTCATGTGATAATACGATGAACCTCTTCAGACTCTAATATAACCTTAGATACACTCAGTGTAAACAGACACTCACAGACTGTCACTCATCCATGGAGTTACTCACACACCTAGTCAGTCATGCAAAGAATCAATCACACCTCCATTTCCTCAACTATACAGTTATACACACCTTACTTATTCAAACATATACTAACACATATTTACTCCATTATACAATCCCTGATACAAGTTCACAATGATCCATACAGCCACTCACACATTCACTGGCTCTTATGCACAGTTATTTATATATGTCAACTCTCACATGTACTGTGTTTTACATATGTACTTACTTTGACATGTAGCACTGAGATATCCATTCACTCACCAATACACTCATGCACACAGTCAACCGCCCATACAGCTGTTTCCGCATGCACTTTTGAACCCATACATCTAGTGAATCAACTGCTCACACATCTATGCACAGAGTCATACACCTCCCAGCCACCCACACACACACTCAGTCTCCCATACAAATACTTGGGCAACCAATCAATAACCCATATAGTTACTCATATAGCTACTGATCAACACATGCAGCAGTTTACAGAACAACAGACATAATGATGCACAAATTAAGACAGTTTAGTCACTAACCCATGCACTCAGTGAGACACATTTAATCACGCACTCATACAGTCAGTCATGCACCTACTAAATCCTTCAGCCAGACACTTATATATCCACTCATTCTTCAATATGTAAGACATATTTTAACTTTACAGAAACATACAGTCACTGGATGTTGTCATCAGTGATGTCATTTGAGATGTCATCAGTGATGTCATCAGTGATGTCACTGACCATGTCATGAATGATGTAATATGTGACATGATCAGCAGTGGATTGCGGGTGCGCGATATATAGTTAGTGCAACTAACAATATATATCAATTTCAATGGTTTTGTGTGAGTAAAATAAGGTTTTGTAAATGCTAATTCCTAACTATATATGGTCTATAACCTATGGTTTTTTCAGAGAATTTTCAAGGTTTTGTAAATGCTAATTCCTAACTATATATGGTCTATAACCTATGGTTTTTTCTGTGAATTTCAATGGTTTTTTAATAGCAAATATCAAAAGCTGTAAAATGTATTCTTCTTTTAAAGGAAAAATATATTTTATATGTATTTAATATAATTTTTTTATGTATATACATTTTTTGAGGGAACGAATTTATCAACTATCATGCTGAAGAAGAGTGTGGGGAAAAAAAAACAAAGAGGAGGACTAAGAGGAAAGAACAATCAGTTCAAAAATACAATTGCTTTTAAGCATGAAGTGCTTTTCCACACATTTACATTTAAATAACCCATATTAGAACATACAAAATATCTACAGAGGCGACGGTGTACATTGAATTTTAGACTCTTCATTGGTACCTACATGTTGGTACTTACATCACCCACACAACACAACAGCTCTATTCAGAGCTACCCTACCTCAAAGCACTTTAAAATATTATTTTAATATTTCCCTTGGTTTTTCCCTTGTTACGCTTTCCGGAACGCTACCCGGTGCGCGGACCGGGCGCTAACCGTGCGAACCTAGGGGGTCAGGATATGTCTCCCGTGCCCCCTTATACCCATTCCCAACATTGTTTATCCTCCATCTTGTGACTAAATTCGTCCGAAACACAAGATAGCGGACTCCCGTTACGCTACTGGTGAGCTACCCGGTTCGTGTACCGGGTAGCGCTTCCACCGCGAAAAATCGAAAATAAATTAATTTTATTTTTTTGCCCCGCGGGGCCCTTTAATAGCCCCCACATCAATCCTATGGGGTCAGGGGGGGTCTACCTTGCCCCCTTTCATTCATTTCCCCCTTCGTTTATTTCCACCTCTTGTCTCTCGATCCTACCGAGAGACAAGATGGCGGCCGCTCCGGACTGTTTAGAATGTTGACAGTCACCGGAGAGCCAATCCGCTTCTCCTCGCAAAGTTCCGTTACGCGTCTGGTACGCGAACCGGGGCGCTAACCGGGACGCTGTCACAGATATATATATTTTTGGGAACGTTAATTTCTCAAAATCCACTGGAGCACATATCTTGAGACCTAGCAAAGGCACATCGGGCAAACAGTCTCTACAATTTTGCCAAGTTTCATAGAAATCCATTCAGCCGTTCGAGCTAAAAGTGAGTCCAACCGCCCTATGGAAAACTCAATGTTAAAAACACATTTTGGGACCCCCCTTTTTTCTCGGCCCCCGCTTGAGGAAACCCCCCCAAACTTTCAGGGGACGCTCAGAAACAAAATGTGCCATTTTCCTGAAAATTTCAGCCAATTCCGTCCATCAACGCCAAAGTTATTCAACATAGAATTTTCAGAAATCCCTATTCAAAAAAATCCTAACTATATATACCTACTGGCGACCGCCAGTAGGTAATATATATATATATATATCCAACCATACCAGGGTCCTTGTTTAGTAATAACGCCTCACAAAGGTTAGTTTTCAAAGCCCGCTTTAATGGAATACAGCCCGCCAGCAGGCGCAGTTTCAGAGTTCTCAATGTCCGTGTAACAAACGCCAGACGCGTTTCAGGTGAAGTACCTTTCTTCAGTGGCGTAGATAGGCAAATGCTGGCTGAGGGCGTTCACTGGGAAGCACTTCGTATTCATCCCCTGCTCAGGTAGGTGTGGCCTCATGCGAGGCATGCTGGGTAATGTAGTCCTTCCCTAGTATTACCACCGTGGGCGCGACCCCCACGCCAGCGCGGTGAGCCTTAATGAACGGGAGTCTTCTTGCCCGCACCTGCCTTGCTTTGTTGGCTGCAAACCGGAGCAACGGAGCTGGAATCCCCTGTTGATTTCAGTCTCCCCAACTTCGCTCCCAAACGACAGCAGCCACTGGACACCATCAGGGATCCCCTGTTGCGACAGGCGTATTACCGCGACCAGGAAGCCGCTATAAATCCAACCATACCAGGGTCCTTGTTTAGTAATAACGCCTCACAAAGGTTAGTTTTCAAAGCCCGCTTTAATGGAATACAGCCCGCCAGCAGGCGCAGTTTCAGAGTTCTCAATGTCCGTGTAACAAACGCCAGACGCGTTTCAGGTGAAGTACCTTTCTTCAGTGGCGTAGATAGGCAAATGCTGTCCTCTTTTTGAGTGAACATAAGTTCCCACATTTGACCGTCATCATAATGAAGTAAATGATCCACAGATTCTACACATTGAACTAATTCATGGTCCCGTGATTCATCATTGTCCTCAATATCTTTTTCTGTGTTGTTCTCCAGAACAATTTCGAAGGAAACATTCTGCTCACCTTCCATTTTATTGCTGTAATTTGCATAAAAAATAAATATATCAGTAGAGATAGGGCACTGTTGGGTTTAAGTTCAGACAGGTACTTGTGAGTTTATAACAGAGAAGTAATCTATGGGCACTGTATGGTTTCAGGCGTGAAGTAGTACTATTAAAAAGTGCCTGTGAAGAAGCCTAAGTAAATTCATAATTATACCACAGAAACCTAAATCAATCCATAATTATAATAAAGAAGCCTTTCTCAATGTCTAACTCTTACAGAGGGATAGTATATAACTATCTGAAAATGTTTTCAAATTTATAAAATAATATCTCACCTTCTAAAAAGAAGTTTAAGTTGTGAGTGAAAATGATCTTGCAATGTAGTTCAGGAAGTAGTAGTCAAAATGGCTGTGTTTCTCTCTCTTCCTTTATATATATTCAGGTAGATAACCAATCAAATGTCAGGTAAAAAAAGTAGAAAATGAAAGTAATATTTTAATTGGTTGTGAATTCCAACACTTCAGATGTGTTTTGTGAAGTAATTTACCTCAGGGTATTTAGAGAGGTCTACAGGCTAAATGGTTAAATGGAATTTCAATCAAATTTGTGAAAATGGTAGGCATTGGTATGTAGTATGAGCTAATGTATATTTGGTGAAATTGTCTCCAGTCGCTTTTCTGTAAACTACTTTCCCACCTTTTTTGATGGTGCGCTTCCCAGGGAGCGACCCGGTACGCGAACTGGCGAGCGCCCCGGTTCGCGAACCTTAAGCGTTACGGGAGTCCACCATTTTGTGTTTCGGTCGAATTAAGATACAAGATGGAGGCCAAATAATGTTCAGAATGGGTAGAAGGGGGCACGGTAGACTTATCTTGACCCCCTAGGTTTTCTGAGGGTGGCTGAGGAGGCCCATATGTGCGAAAAAAAAAACATTTTTAAAAAAATTTAGCGAGGTTAGCTCCCGGTTCGCGTACCGGGTAGCGTCCCAGGGAGCGTACTTTGTTGAAAATTAGTGAAAAAAGTTAGAGTAAAATAATAATTGTGAGTGATCAGATGTAGTGTAGCTCTGAGAAGAGCTTTTGGGTTTATGGTACATTTAGGTACTTATAAGTAGGTACCAATGCACAGTCTTAAATTCAGAATGAAAATTCTGTTGCCCTCATCTGAGAAGTGAACTCCATCTCCTCTGTAGATATCTTGCATGTAGTAACGCAAGTTATTGTTGTACAGGGAGCCCATTCCATGGTCTCTCATGTAAGCTGAAACAGATTTGTTTACATGCTTCCTCGACTTCTCAATTTGTGGACAAAATTGGTTTGACCACCTCCATTTCTGTCTTTGGCATATATTTGAATATACCAAGGCAGTCTGAGGAAAAAGTGCCATCAATTGCTCAAAGGAGTCCTTTAAAAGCATTTCCAGACCTACCCCAGTCAAAGTGCCCAAATCATTACCTCCACAGTGCACAATTAACAGGTCAGGTTTTGGCAAATGCATAAAGGTTTTCACCAATGGTATCAATTGGTGACATTTTAATCCTCTGTGGCCAAACCACTTAATTTCCACATCTTGTAAATTGAGGTTAGGTAAATTCCTGTTCTCAGCATACCTCTGAGCCCAATAGATGTAACTATGTCCAACAATCCAGACAGAAAACATGGTGAGAGAAGGTTCTCCTGCAGTCAGATGGAGTGTGGCAATGAAATGGCAGTTGAAAAAATAAGAGTTTAAAATGAAAAAAACTGTGGAGTTTCTGTGTTAATGAAGCAGTAACAGTGATTGGTGGATTTTGATTGCTGAAAACAGAAAGTTAGGGTGCATGGATGAGTTGTTTGAAAGATGTATTTTGAGTGGTCAAGAAAAAATCATTAAATGAAAGAATGCACTGGATATGAGGTGCACTGAGAGTTCAGAGTTCAATTGCAACATTGTTGTGTGAACTTGCAAACACCAGAGGTCTTCCAAGAGGTGGTTGCCATGCAGAAAAGGCATGAAATGGCAGAGGGGGGAAGGGTTTTCATTTGAAAAAAAGTGAGGGAAGAGTTTTGATTGGGTAACATGAGAGATATGTGTGAAGAATTACAGCATTTCTGTGCTTTTGATAGCTGCAGACTCTGGAGTGCATACCTTTTGCTCTGCTGAAGACAAATTGGTGTGTTTCTGAGACTGTTGTGAAACTCAAAGTATTTGCTAAGGTGAGAAAAGATTTCTTTAATTTAGATAGAGAATAGTGTGCTTTAAGGAGAAAATTATGAAGAAAGTTGTGTTCTTCAAATGTTGCTTTGTCTCAAGTGTTTTACAAATAGATTTTGTTTCTTTGAGAAAATGTAATTGGAGAAAATGTGAAGTATTAGTACTGACAGGGTGTTATTGTGCATAGGAGCTGTGGAGTCTTTTCAAATTATGATTTGAAAATCGTTTTTGAGGAAAATGAATGGTTATAATATTTATGACAAGGACATAATGGTGTATGCTTCATTATAAGGCAATTGAGTGTCTCTGATGTTATTTTTCCCATTTTAATGTAAGACCTTTCTCTGTGGAGCAAATTGCTTGTAAATATGCTCCCACCTGTGCATGGCAAATTTAGATTTTGAATGTTTGTGTTACATAGCTATGTTAAAAGTGACCCAACCATGCTGCAAAGGCAATCAAAAAACGCTTTTATGTGTCTTAAGGACATTTTAAGTCATTTCCCTAGGGGCAGTGTTTTCAAATTATGATTTGAAAATCGTTTTGGGGGAAAAGGAATGGTTTGTAAATTTATGACAAGGATATAATGGTGTATGCTTCTTTATAAGGCATTTCAGTGTCTCTGATGTCATTTTTCCCATATTACATTAAAAGACCTTTCCCAGTGGGGCACATTCCTTGTAAATATGCTCCCACCTGTGCATGGCAAATTTAGATTTTGAATGTTTGTGTTACATAGCTATGTTAAAAGTGACCCAACCATGCTGGAAAGGCAATCAAAAAACGCTTTCATGTGTCTTAAGGACATTTTAAGTCATTTCCCTATGTGCAGTGTTTTCAAATTATGATTTGAAAATCGTTTTGGGGGAAAAGGAATGGTTTGTAAATTTATGACAAGGATATAATGGTGTATGCTTCTTTATAAGGCATTTCGGTGTCTCTGATGTCATTTTTCCCATATTACATTAAAAGACCTTTCCCCGTGGGGCACATTCCTTGTAAATATGGTCCCACCTGTGCATGGTAAATTTAGATTTTGACTGTTTGAGTTACATAGCCATGTTAAAAGTGACCCAAAAACTTGCAAAGGCTTTAAAAAAACACTTTCATGTGTCTTAAGGACATTTTAAGTAATTTCCCCCCGGGTGCAGTGTTTTCAAATTATGACTTGAAAATCGTTTTTGATGTAAAGGAATGTTGTTAAAATTTATGTGCGCCATATGCCCCCAAATTTCTTGTTCAGGGGTGCAGCAGGGTGTTATTGAGACACCCCTGCATCTTTGGAAAAATTCCTAATTTGCGATGAGCTAATTGCTAATCGCAAATTGCACCTTCATTCCTATGGGCCTCCTGGCCCATGGAAATGAATGGGTAATTTGCAATTAGCAATTTGCTCATCGCAAATTAGGAATGGTAAAGAATCGCTATTTATTCCTTAAAATTTGCTATTTTGGAAATGCAAAATAGTTTGATGATACATATGGCGGTTCATCTCTAACAAGATAAGAAGCTTAGGGATACATTTATGATGACTGGCGCAATGAAGTGGACATCACTTACTTCATTGGTAGAGCTTTACATGTATTATCTCCTCTGTATTCTTCGTCAAGCGTAACTTTCATCTGCAATCCTGAGTAGGCCTCACCTTAAACAAACCTCTGGATAGGGCACACCTTATCGTCATCCTGAATTAATCATTTAAAATGCTAGGGACAGATTTATGATAGGTGTATGCCTCTTTTGCGCCACTGTGCGTCACTTTTGTGATGCAGCGGCGGTGCAAAAGATTTGCTATGAGGCGACAAAATTACAAATTGATGCATTTAGGCAGATGTGTCATGGTGTAAAAAACACCGTGCCACATGAAACTGATGCAGCAGTGATGCAAAAGATGCACCATGTTGCAAGACAGGCCTCACTTGGGGCCATATGTATGAAGCTAATTAGCATTTGCAAAGGTCGAAGTTCTGTGAATTTTGACCTTTGCGAATGCAAATTAGACAAATGGTATGTATCAAACAAGTTTGATGCAAAATAAGGAATAGCAAAATTTGCTATTCTTTATTTTGCGATTGCACTGAAGGATTTGCAAATTTTGTGATTTCTTAAATGCAATGTATCAAACAAAAAATATGCAAAAAATGCCATTAAGGATTTGCAAATTACCACCAACTTCTAGTTGGTGGTAATTTGCGAATTCTTTTCAAAAAGCTTTTTTTCCAAAAAACAAAAGGTGCCATATGACGCCCATACATGCCCTTAGGGCATGTATGTGCGCCATATGCCCCCAAATTTCTTTTTCGGGGGGTGCAGCAGGGTGTTCTTGAGACACCCATGCACCCTTGGAAAAATTCCTAATTTGCGATGAGCTAATTGCTAATCGCAAATTGCACCTTCATTCCTATGGGCCTCCTGGCCCATGGAAATGAATGAGTAATTTGCAATTAGCAATTTGCTCATTGCAAATTAGGAATGGTAAAGAATCGCTATTTATTCCTTAAAATTCGCTATTTAGGAAATGCAAAATAGTTTGATGATACATATGGCAGTTCATCTCTAACAAGATAAGAAGCATAGGGATAGATTTATGATGACTGGCACAATGAAGTGGACATAACTTACTTCATTGGTAGGCCTTTACATGTATTATCTCCTCTGTATTGTTCGTCAAGTGTAACTTTGATCTGAAATCCTGAGTAGGCCTCACCTTAAACAAACCTCTGGATAGGCCACACCTTATCGTCATCCTGAATTAATCATTTAAAATGCTAGGGACAGATTTATGATAGGTGTATGCCTCTTTTGCGCCACTGTGCGTCACTTTTCTGATGCAGCGGCGGTGCAAAAGATTTGCTATGAGGTGACAAAATTACAAATTGATGCATTTAGGCAGATGTGTCATGGTGTAAAAAAACCGTGCCACATGAAACCGATGCAGCAGTGATGCAAAAGATGCACCATGTTGCAAGACAGGCCTCACTTGGGGCTATATGTATCAAGCTAATTAGCATTCGCAAAGGCCTAAATTCTGCGAATTTCAGCCTTTGCGAATGCTAATTAGACAAATGGTATGTATCAAACAAGTTTGATGCAAAATAAGGAATAGCAAAATTTGCTATTCCTTATTTTGCGATTGCACTGAAGGATTTGCAAATTTTGCGATTCTTTAAATGCAATGTATCAAACAAAAAATATGCAAAAAATGCCATTAAGGATTTGCAAATTACCACCAACTTCTAGTTGGTGTTAATTTGCGAATTCTTTTCAAAAAGCTTTTTTTCCAAAAAACAAAAGGTGCCATATGACGCCCATACATGCCCTTAGGGCATGTATGTGCGCCATATGCCCCCAAATTTCTTTTTGAGGGGTGCAGCAGGGTGTTCTTGAGACACCCCTGCACCCTTGGAAAAATTCCTAATTTGCGATGAGCTAATTGCTAATCGCAAATTGCACCTTCATTCCTATGGGCCTCCTGGCCCATGGAAATGAATGGGTAATTTGCAATTAGCAATTTGCTCATTGCAAATTAGGAATGGTAAAGAATCGCTATTTATTCCTTAATATTCGCTATTTAGGAAATGCAAAATAGTTTGATGATACATATGGCGGTTCATCTGTAACAAGATAAGAAGCTTAGGGATACATTTATGATGACTGGCGCAATGAAATGGACATTACTTACTTCATTGGTAGGCCTTTACATGTATTATCTCCTCTGTATTCTTCATCAAGCGTAACTTTAATCTGCAATCCTGAGTAGGCCTCACCTTAAACAAACCTCTGGATAGGCCACACCTTATCGTCATCCTGAATTAATCATTTAAAATGCTAGGGACAGATTTATGATAGGTGTATGCCTCTTTTGCGCCACTTGCAAAACACTGCCCACAGGGAAATGACTTAAAATGTCCTTAAGACACATGAAAGTGTTTTTTTAAAGCCTTTGCAACTTTTTTGGGTCACTTTTAACATGGCTATGTAACTCAAACAGTCAAAATCTAAATTTACCATGCACAGGTGGGAGCATATTTACAAGGAATGTGCTCCACGGGGAAAGGTCTTTTAATGTAATATGGGAAAAATGACATCAGAGACACTGAAATGCCTTATAAAGAAGCATACACCATTATGTCCTTGTCATAAATTTACAAACCATTCCTTTTCCCTAAAAACGATTTTCAAATCATAATTTGAAAACACTGTACATGGGGAAATGACTTAAAATGTCCTTAATTCAAAATTTGCTCTTCCTTATTTTGCGATTGCATTGAAGGATTTGCAAATTTTGCGATTCCTTAAATGCAATGTATCAAACAAAAAATATGCAAAAAATGCCATTAAGGATTTGCAAATTACCACCAACTTCTAGTTGGTGGTAATTTGCGAATTCTTTTCAAAAAGCTTTTTTTCCAAAAAACAAAAGGTGACATATGACGCCCATACATGCCCTTAGGGCATGTATGTGCGCCATATGCCCCCAAATTTCTTTTTGAGGGGTGCAGCAGGGTGTTCTTGAGACACCCCTGCACCCTTGGAAAAATCCCTAATTTGCGATGAGCTAATTGCTAATCGCAAATTGCACCTTCATTCCTATGGGCCTCCTGGCCCATGGAAATGAATGGGTAATTTGCAATTAGCAATTTGCTCATTGCAAATTAGGAGTGGTAAAGAACCGCTATTTATTCCTTAAAATTCGCTATTTAGGAAATGCAAAATAGTTTGATGATACATATGGCGGTTCATCTGTAACAAGATAAGAAGCTTAGGGATACATTTATGATGACTGGCGCAATAAAGTGGACATTACTTACTTCATTGGTAGGCCTTTACATGTATTATCTCCTCTGTATTCTTCATCAAGCGTAACTTTAATCTGCAATCCTGAGTAGGCCTCACCTTAAACAAACCTCTGGATAGGCCACACCTTATCGTCATCCTGAATTAATCATTTAAAATGCTAGGGACAGATTTATGATAGGTGTATGCCTCTTTTGCGCCACTGTGCGTCACTTTTGTGATGCAGCGGTGGTGCAAAAGATTTGCTATGAGGCGACAAAATTACAAATTGATGCATTTAGACAGATGTGTCATGGTGTAAAAAAAACGTGCCACATGAAACCGATGCAGCAGTGATACAAAAGATGCACCATGTTGCAAGACAGGCCTCACTTGGGGCCATATGTATCAAGCTAATTACCATTCGCAAAGGTCAAAATTCTGCGAATTTCGGCCTTTGCGAATGCTAATTAGACAAATGGTATGTATCAAACAAGTTTGATGCAAAATAAGGAATAGCAAAATTTGCTATTCCTTATTTTGCGATTGCACCGAAGGATTTGCAAATTTTGCGATTCCTTAAATGCAATGTATCAAACAAAAAATATGCAAAAAATGCCATTAAGGATTTGCAAACTACCACCCACTTCGAGTTGGTGGTAATTTGCGAATTCTTTTCAAAAAGCTTTTTTTCCAAAAAACAAAAGGTGCCATATGACGCCCATATATGCCCTTAGGGCATGTATGTGCGCCATATGCCCCCAAATTTCTTTTTCAGGGGTGCAGCAGGGTGTTCTTGAGACACCCCTGCACCTTTGGAAAAATTCCTAATTTGTGATGAGCTAATTGCTAATCGCAAATTGCACCTTCATTCCTATGGGCCTCCTGGCCCATGGAAATGAATGGGTAATTTGCAATTAGCAATTTGCTCATCGCAAATTAGCAATGGTAAAGAATCGCTATTTATCCCTTAAAATTCGCTATTTAGGAAATGCAAAATAGTTTGATGATACATATGGCGGTTCATCTGTAACAAGATAAGAAGCTTAGGGATAGATTTATGATGACTGGCGCATCACCAGGGATGTGCCAGTCATCCTGCGCCGCTGTTCCGCCACCCATGGTATGCTGCATTTACAATGCGGCGCAGCATGGGGCAAAAATGGCACAGATGCGTGACGCATCTGTGCCGTAAAGGTGGCGCATTGCTGGAGTTGTATCGCAAGTGCGATGCAGCTCCAGCAAGGCTCAGGGGTGCCCCATCTCCACAATGTTGCGTCAAGACCTATGCCTGCTTAAAGCAGGCGCAGGGTTTTGACGCAGCTTTTTCCTATCTGATTGTAAATGCGGCACACCATGGGTGGCAGAGCAGTGGTGCACGTTAACTGGTGCATGCCTGGGGATGTGCCATTTAACATAAATCTGCCCCTTTACATTTAAGTTTGTGCAGGGGACACAGAGTCGGTGAGGCTTATCCAAGGTTAAGAAGAGATGAGTCCTGTTCACTGAAAAATTAGACATAGGCTTCACCTGCTCAGCATCGCTGGACATGGCTAAATAATAGCTGCAAAATGTTACTCTTGTTAAACAATTTTACTATTATAATCTCTGAGATTTGTCTCTTACTCTGCAACATCTCATTGTTGTTATCTTTCTTTAAAGATAAAGACAACATCAACATGAGCGACAATCAGCAATCAGTTGATTTTGACCTCATCATTGAACTCGTAATTGAAACATCAGTGGATGTTGATCCCTTGGATGATTTAAATCCTGAGGATGAAGAAGAGCATGATGAGGATGCAGATTTGTCCGAATTATATGACATAGGGTGGGAAGCTGACCTGCTTGAGCCTATGGAACTATAAACATTTATTTTTAAAATTTATAATAAATAAAAAGTAAAAATGTAAACCGTTTAATTTAAAAATAAAGACACCTTCAAAAACAGGTTATGTGTAGTGTCTTCAATAAAATATTAAAATATGCTCATAAAATTAGATCAGATTCACATATAAAATAGCACAGGTAACATGAATATAAATTCCATTTCTTTTCTGCTATTTTTGTATTCTAAATTTGCCAAGCACTAAAAAATCTTCTATGTAAAAATGTCAAGTAGTGTTTTAAGTTTTTGATTACTGTTAATGATGTACTGTTGGGTAATAGTGGTTAATAACATTTTTTAATATATTTTACCACAGATTCAACTGCAGATCATTTCAACATTTCACCATGCCAACGAAAGAAAGAGTGAGAAAGGCTGCAAAACGTCAAAGACAGCAGGTGAATGAAAAAAAGCAGCAGTCCTCTAACAAAAAGTTTTGTAAAGTCACCAAGAAAGCACCGGGTAAGAGTACAAAAACATTCATAAGAAATATTTGTAGTAAAAAAAATATTACTACAGAAAATGTTTCAGTCCAGAAAAAGAGAAGCAATTCAAACGGAAAGGAAAGGCCAATCAAAAATGTTACTGCTAGAGCAAGAGATAACTCTGTGCATGATAGTAGAAGGAAACAACAGTTTAGGGACATTCGTAAACGAATGTTCCGCAACAGGATAATTGGCAATTTGTTAAAAAATATTAAGAAAGGTCAACAGAAAGTGCTTTTTTATAAGAGAAAAAAAAAGTTGAGAAAGTTATTGATCAGGCATTTGAAATTAAACGTAAGTTATTTATTTTGATAATCAATAGAATTAGGAAGCTAAACAAGGCAATTTATGATTTCAAAAGAAATAGTAGATGGAAGAGAATAGTTAATCGTAGTAATTTTTGTGAAGTTTTTTCTGGAGAATGGATGCATAGTTCAAACTGTGAGGCATTTTTTAATGAGGAGAGTTATTTCCAGGATAATGATTTGGTGCATGCAGTTGACACCAGTGGTCGTGCTTATGAAGTGAAAGATGGTTGTCCAGTTGAAAAAGAAAAACTTGTGACAACAGAGGCAGAAGAGGTGTTAGGTAATGAGGTTTTAGGAAGACGTGCTAAGGGTCCTGTGTACACCTGGAAGTGTAGTAGTATTTGCAGTGTGCGACAGGATTCCATCAATTTGCTTTGTGATTTTGTACGGTCATTTAATAAGAAAAGTTTGAAGCAGAAAATGAGGTTGTTGCAAGAATTAGATCCTTGCAGAGTGAGAGAAGTGACAGGTTTGCATGGTCATTCACTGGCTTGTCTTTCCATGAGAGTATGCCAGAGTGTTTTTCATCATTTCAGGATGCTAGCAGTGCATCATAATAAAGTGAGGAAATTAGTTAGAATGTTGTATTATGCTAAGAGTCCAGCAATTATGCTTAAACAATTATGCGCTGCTCTTTTGCATGGTTCTGAAATAGATGTGAAGAATATATGTGAAGAAATTGAGTTTTGTTACTTTGGAAGTAAAGAGGAGAATGTTGAAATTGACCAAGAAAAAGCGGGTAATGTGGAAGATAGTGTACAGGTTTCCAGTACAGATAATTTCCAGAGGGAAATTGCGACGTTTCAGGTCAAATCAAGTGAGAGGCCAAATTTCACTTGTGTGTGTTGTCGACACACTTATTATAAGAATCAGACTAAGTTAGTGGATTTATATGCAAAAAGTGAAAGGGAAAATAATAGTGAATGGAAGGATTTCACAACATACTTGATGGTAGAAAATTGTTTTGATTTGGGATTGGATCAACGTGTGTGTACTTATTGTTGTTGCAAATTAAATCAAAACCAGATGCCTGCTAGAGCAGTTCATAATAATCTGGAATTGGTTGAGATTCCTTCTGAATTGAAGGATTTAAATACTTATGAATCTATTTTGATTCAAAGTATCCATCCCTTTCAGGCTATTGTAAGAATGGAGCCAAAGACAGGGAAATTGCCTCCATCAGATTTACAGAGAGGATTAAAGGGAAGAGTTGTTTATTTGCCTCTAGATTTGAAGAAAAACATTAACACAATTGGAGTAGAAAAAGTGGAAGAGGAACCTCTGGTTATCTTAGTTAATGGGGTTCCGACAAAGAATAAGAAAATATGGCAAGATTTAGTGGATGTTAGGAAAGTTAAAAAGGCAACATTGTATTTGAAAAAAAATAACAAATACTATAAGAATGTATATGTTGCAGAAGAGGAAGTAAGTGAGGAAGAGGATAGCGATTTGTGTGCTGGTCAAATTGAGAAAGTAGAACCCTCTACTAGTGAAGAAATACATGAACATTATAGTGTTCATCCTTTGCATTCCAAGGAAGTCATGGGGAATGCTATTGAGTTGTTTCAAATGAAACAAGCCAAAGGGAGTCCCATTAGTGTTTGGGAGGAAAGTTTGGAAGCTCGGTGTTTCCCACAGCTTTTTCCAACGGGTCAGGGAGGAAGATATGAAGAGCGACCTCATCAAATTCCTGCTTCTGAAAACCGGACTTTGCGATTGTATGCAGGAGATGCTAGGTTTCGACAATGCATTCCTTATTTGTTTCATCTCCTGTTTGAAAGCGATCTGTCTGGACTGTCATATGCAGTGAACCACATCTTGAAAAGTGGTATACACATGCAAAACATCTCGGCAAGTGACTTTATGGATAAAGTCAATGTCCAAGACAGTATTTTGGATTCTCACCTGATTAATCTCATGGCGTGTCAGCGTGGTACTAATGAGTACTGGTACCGTCGTCATGGTGATTTAAAATGTATGCTGAGGAACTTAGGAACTCCCACATGGTTCCTCACTCTGAGCTGTGCCGAGTATGGCTGGGAAGACTTACTTGAATTTCTACAAGAGGCAAATGCTAACGTAGAAAACATCGAATTCAAGACACCCGGAGAACTGTGCTCTTTGGATCCAGTCAATGTATGTAGGTACTTCAATCATAGATTTGAAGCTATGAAGTCTTTCATCATGAATAAGAAGAATCCACCTCTTGGAGAGGTGTTGGATTTCTTCTGGAGAAAGGAGTACCAAGCAAGAGGTGCTCCTCATATACATATGTTGCTGTGGATCAAGGATGCACCTAAATTTGGAACGGATCCAGAAGACTCAGTGATGAGTTTTATACAACAGTATTCTACGTGTGCTGTTCCAAACGCAAAGGAGAAGAAAAGCCTAAGAGAAAAAGTTCTGCGTTTCCAAAGCCATCGATGTGGAAAGTACTGTCGTCGTAAATTCCGAAACAAGGACAAGTTCTACACCAAATGTCGTTTCGGCTTTCCACGACCGGTGATTTCTAAAGGAAGAGTAAACAGTTTGATGTCTTCGCTGCGACATAATGTGATGAAGAAATCACCTAAAAACACATACAATTTGAAGAGGAACGAAGAGTCCAAGTACATCAATGACTACAACCCGCTGATTTTGTCCATGTGGAATGCTAACATGGATATACAGTTTGTGGCTGATAACTGTATGGCTGTGGCTCGGTATGTGACGTCTTACATCACCAAAAAAGAGAAGACAGAATTGAAGGATATGTGGGAGGACATTTCCCATGAAAAGAGCCTCAGCAAGAAGTTGTACAGTTTCAGTCTGAAGATGTTGTCGCATCGAGAAATTGGAGCGTACGAATGTTCTGACCGGTTGTCTTCAGCAAGTCTCTATGCCAAGTCCAGGAGTATCGTTTGGGCGAGTCTTGGTCTTGCTGCAACGCGTAATCGAGTTCTCAAACCTGTGCGGGAAATTGAGTATTTGGCAGAAAAGGAGCCAAACAGTACCGACATTTTGAAGACCAACATGTTGGATACATATTATCCAAATCGAAGCATTCACCTCGAGAATGTTTGTTTATATGAGGTTCTTCAAAATTACATATTCAAGAGGAACATCAAAGAAGATACTGAGAAAGGAGTGTATGCTGTAATAGGAAGTGAGGGATGTCTGGTCAAGCAAAGAAAATGCCACTTGGTAAACCATCGAAAATTGAGTGGCGAATCTCCTGAAAAAAAGGAGTTTTTCTATTTAGCACTTTTGCAACTTTTCAAGCCTTGGCGTGCAGAAGAGGAACTGCTTGGAGATTTTCTCTGTTACGAAGACTCTTTCAATGCCGCCAAGGAGACCATAGAATGTCCTGCTTTTCCCAAATATGTAGAAATGTTGAATGCGGAAATTGAGCAGGAAGCAATGATTGCAGCCGAGATTGCCAGAGACAGTTCTCAGGATAGTCAGAGTTCTGCTTCATTGAGTCAGGATCCACTAGGAGGACCTGTTATCGAAAATGAAGCTGCCACTGCTATGAATGAAGTGGAAAGAGCCATGGCACATGCTCAGGAGGATGCGGTTAACTTAGAAGAGTTGGAAAGACAACTCAACGTTGAGCAGAGGAAAATATATGACGAAGTTACCATGCAAATTGATCATGGATTAAGTCATGACAAGAAAGAGTGCTCATGTACGTCGTTGAAGCCTGTCCGACTGTACGTGAGTGGAGAAGCGGGAACTGGAAAAAGTTTCCTTATTAAAGCAATTTCATGTTATTTGCAGGAAAGGACAGAGTCGTCGCTGTCTTGTGTTGTCACCGCTCCAACTGGACTGGCAGCACATAACATTAAAGGGATTACTTTACATCGTTTACTGATGCTGCCAGTGGAGCATGACAACAAATTACAATATCACAAGCTATCTGGAGATGCTTGTTTTGAAGTTTCAAGAATCTTGAGGAAAATGAAACTTCTTATCATTGACGAAGTAAGCATGGTTTCCAATGTCATGCTTGCCTTTGTGCATTTGAGAATGCAAGAAGTTCTCAAAACAGAGTATGATGTGTTATTTGGTGGCAAACACATCATTGTTTTCGGAAATCTTCTGCAGCTGACACCAGTGAAAGGGCAACCTGTGTTCAAAATGCTCACGCATGAAGATACCAGGAAGTGCCTAGGCAGCATTGGCAACGTCAATATATGGTTAAACTTCAATTATGCTGAACTGCATGAAAATATGCGTCAGGCGAAGGATGAAGTTTACAAGACTATTCTACAAGATGTTAGAATTGGAAAAGTGACCGAGCATGGGAAAGAAGCTTTACATGCACGATTACTGTCAAATTTATATCCAGAACAAGATGTTGTGCCTGAGAATATTTTTCAGAAAATTACTGAGAAGAAATCTGGAATATGTTTGATGCCAACTCTTGCAGAATGTGCCAAATTCAACAACAAAATGTTGCATTTAGAAAAGCAAGAGATTGTGAAACTGGAAGCTATTGACAGAGTAGAGCATATGGGATCAACAATTATTTTGTCTGAGAATCTGAAAACAAAATTGGATTCATTAGAGAAGAGTATATCTAAAACTGCAGGTTTTGAAAAGACTCTGAATGTGTGCTTGAACTGCCGTATAATTTTAAGAAGGAATTTACATGTTGAAAGAGGTCTGGTAAATGGATCAATGGGTAATGTTGTTGATTTTGTAAAATACAGAAATAGAGATGGAATTGAATTTTTAAAAATTAAATTTGATGGCATTGAGGAAGCACAGCTAATTGGTCGTTGTTCTGCTAGATTTTTGCTTGTAAAAGACTTATATGTTCGCCGTAAGCAGTTTCCTGTTTGCTTAGCATATGCGGTGACAATCCATAAATCGCAAGGTTTAAGTGTAGACAGTGCATTGGTGAATATTGGCAGTTCTGTGTTCAAGGAGGGTATGGCATATGTGGCATTGTCACGAGTTAGAACTTTATCGGGATTGTACTTGATTGAGTGTAATGTCACAAGCATTTGTGCGGATCTAGATTGTGTTAAGGAATACAATAGGTTAAGAAGAGAGTATGCGCCACATTTGCCTCAATATCCTTTGTTTGAGAAACGTGTGGTAGGCCGGAAACGAAGAAATGTGACCAATACTGGGGAGGTTGTAGCAAAAAGACGAAAAGTCGATGAACCTGAAATTATAAGCAGAAACAAAAAGGATTCTGTTGAAGATGTTGTTGGTTTTCAATTTGAAAACAGTTCTGGTGTCAACTGCTATGCTAATGTAGTGGTTAATGTTTTGTTTTCTCTAGAAAATGTAAAAGAAGAGATTGTGGTCAATTCTGATCAAAGATTTTGCAGTTTGTTAAATTCTGTCTTAGAAAAATGTAGCACTGATAGAACAAACATAGAAAGTGTGTCTGAAATTCGAAATCTGTTAGACAGATGTTCAGGCCAAACACAATTCTCTCAAAATATTCAGCAAGATTGTCAGGAGTTTTTAATGTATATGCTTGATGTATTGCATGCTGAAGGTGTAGATGTAGATCAGCTGTTTGGGCTTTCTTATCAATGGCAGCATGACTGCGAGAACTGTATGGTATCAAGTACTACTAGTGTAGACTCAGAAAGATTTATATATTTAACTTTGCCAGACAGTAAATCAGTCTCCTTTAATAAGCTAGTAAAAGCAGCTGATCACAACATGGAGTGTAGCCAATGTAAATCTGAAATGATGTCCACATTATTTATACGAACATATGGCCAGTATGTCATTTTAATGTTCCAACGATGTAGGCCTGATGGAACAAAATTGACAACTTTAATTAAAAATGTTGTAGCTTCGCAGTTGTCAATATCAGGAAGGACTTTTGTAACTGCAGCAATTATATATCATGACGGTCCTTCAATAACATCAGGACATTACACAGCTTATTTAAAGTCTAGAAATGGCTGGTCATTCTGCAATGATTCTGTTTTAATTTTCAAAAAAAAATTGCCGTATGACCTTAAAAACTCTTACCTGGTGTTTTTAAAACCAAAATTTTAGGGAAAGAATCTCGGGATGTGCTCTGAGGAATTTCAAGAAGTTCTAATGGCTCCTACACGATTTGGCCTTGAGGATAAGTGTAGTGCAGAGACATAACTTCTAACCATAAGACTGGACGTCATGGAGAAATAAGTGCACTTTGAATGAGTTCAGAAAAACTATTTCTTTTTATAAGCTAATTGAAGCAGCCAATCAAAACATAGAGTAGAGGGAATGTAAGTCTGCAATGCTGTCTACTGTTTTACATTGCTTTGTGATTACAAGTGATGTAGAGAATTAAATAATTGTAGTAGTCATAGAGGTAGTGTAAGTCTGCTTCATAGTAAGCAGTATCAGTGTCATAGGAAATGTAGAACATGACTGAGGAAGAAGGGGAAGATATTACTAGTCCAGGATTGTGAAAATGATCTTCAACATTTTAATTCTGAAAGTTGCGGAAATGCCAAATGACGGGATTGGCTTACAAGAAATCCAAGAGTTATAAATGGCTCTGACAAGATTTGGCCTTGTGGAAACTTGTGGTAGAGAGCAAGAAGTCATTTATTGTATGTAACATGTTTTTCAAAACGATGGAGGTTTTCTTTCAGAAAGTGGCGGGCTGAAAGTAATAACAGCACAACAGAGTGTAAGCTGTTCATAGGACATCCTTTGACGTCATGGAAAGTAAGTTAACTTTAAGGAGTTCTGAATTCTGATTTGTTATGTTGTATGGGTTTTTTAAACACAATCATTTTGATTGTGGTTTTTTTCCCGCTGTTATATGATGAATACCTTCAAGTCACTGTTTTTAGTGAAATTTGATACATTCTGAGAACAGCAAAAATAAACCATTTAACATGTATAATTAATTCTGTACTGTTTCCATTTATGATGTACATTTAGAACTGTGTAGGAGGCATGGAGAAGGAGAGGCTTCTGTAAGAGTCAAAGTTCTTGCATACAGTGCTCATATTCTACGTAGTCTTTCATATGATAGACTACATTTCCACAATGAGATACCTAAGCAAAGGAAACACAGGTCATATGATTGTGGAATGAGCAAAAAAATTTGCATGTTTTTCAATTATATTACCTGTGTTTCCTAACATTACACACCACATTGTGTAGATGAGGTTTAGGCCTGTTCCTGGAGACAGAGGAGGTCTGACATTTGTTCAAGAGTGCAGTGGACATTAATCACTTCGTTGGTAGGCCTCCACATGTATTATGTCCTCTGTTCTCTTCAAACAACTCGAAATTTCATTTGGAACCCTGAGTAGGTCTCACCTCAAACAAACCTCTGGATAGGACACATCTTATTGGCATCCTGAAGCAATCATTTAAAATGTTAGTGTCTTGCGACACTTTTCTGAGACAACAGCAGTGCAAAAGATGCACCATGTTTTAAGATAGGCCTCACTTCATCTGCATCAAGATACTGTTAGTTTAAAATGTATATCTTTAGGACTGTGTAGGGGGCCTGGAGAAGCAGAAGCTTCTGTCAGTGTCAAAGTTGTTGAAAAACTGTTTGTCCTTCAATCTTTTCCCTTGTCTTTTGTAATTTTTAAATACATGTTTTAATATTTTTCAAATGTCTGTTCTCTCTTTCACAGATTGAAAGTATAAAAACAAAAAGTGAGTAATTTAACGACAATTATAAGGTAAATGTTTTGTATTCTTTTCGTTACATTTCTATCACATTCACCTACTATTAGTTCCACAGCTTTATTTCTTTAACCCTCAGTTTCCTGCCTTTGCTACTTTCCTCATTCCTTTCTCTTTTACCTACTTACTCAACTCCTTCCACTCTTTTTCTCAGTCCCTCTCTTCTCATAGTTCCTCACTCTTGTTCACTCACTCCGTCTCTATTACTCTTAGTGTCTTTGACTGATCACTTTTTCACTACTTGTTCATAATGCTTTCTCTGTGTAGTTGAAGCACACTAAGGGGCATATTATGAACACAGCCAATAAAATTATTGCTGTTTTTATTGGCAGAAAACTGGTGCAAAAGTGGTTTTAGCGGCAGTTTTCTGCCGCAAAAGCGGCTTTGGTGACATATTTCTGCCGATAAAAGCTGCAAAACTTTTATTGCCTATGTTGATGATATGGCTCTATGTTATTTACATTTCTTTGCTGTTTCAATTAATCTTTTTCTATTATTTTTTGTTTTCTGTTTTCTATTTTTTCTCTCTGTTATTCCCCATGTTTTAATCTTATTTTGAACATTCACTCACATTCTCCAAGAAACTCTTCTTTGTTATTGTTCTACTCTCTTTTTTTTCTTTCACTTCCTTATCTATTTTGTTTTTCACAATTATACCCTCTTCCGTCTTTTCTTCGGTAAATAGATCTATTAAACAGTATCTCTGGTTTACTCCCTATAGCTGTCTTTCTTTTAACATCACTCTCTGTTTACTTTCCTTATACTTACTCTTCTTTTTTTTTTTTTTGGGGTTCGCGCCCGGTTCGCGAACCGGGAAGCGAACTGGGAAGCGAACTAAAAGAAATAGAGCTTGCTAGAGTGCTAAACATTCTAGCAATTTTTTTTGAAAGGGGAGGTAGTTCTGAAAAGAACTTTTTTTTTAATGTTTTTGTTGTTTTATATTTTTTTTTTATTTTTTTTACATTTTTTGGTTTTTTTGTATTTTTTGAACAATTTTATATATTTTTTGGTTTTTTTGGTGGGGGAAACAACAAAAAACAGGCATTGAAAAGGGCTCTACAGGAGCAAAAAAAAAATGACTGTGTGGGGCGGTTAGGGCAATTATGATTGTTATAAGCCAGGTTGATGGAATTAATACTCATGTTGCCACATGATATCAATGCACCGCAGTGCAGACAAGTAAATTTCATATGCCCAAAATTATCCTGGATGTTTGGCACGGTTTCCCGTGCCTCTGCTGCTGTCAATGATATTAACGAGGTTGACCTGGCCACAGGAGTTGCTGTTGGGTTTTGCTCCATGTCACGAATTTCCGCCCGGCTGTAATTGAGTGGATGCCACCTGCTCATGTGCCGATGCATGGTATAGTTCCCATAGCTATACTTTTTATCAGTCCCTCTTGATAATTTGTCTTTGCAAATGAGGCAGGTGACATACCTCGCATTCACTTTCTTCTGCCCTGGAGGGAGTGAAAAAAACTGCCAAATGAAACTGGCTTTCCTATGGGAAACCCGGGGCACCTCTTCCAAGAACTGTGGTCCTTCTCTCTCCTCTTCCTCTATTTCTTCCTCTTCCTCCTCTGTGTTGGTGATGACCTGGGGAGGTGGTCCTCTCTTCCCATGAGGAGGTGGAGGTGGTGGTGGGGGTGCACCAGCTGAAGCAAGTACTGAAGCCATTGCTCTATTATGAATAAAGGTCTTCCTCTCACAATGATGAAAGTCAGAGTGAGGAAAGAAGGAGGGGTTTTCATCATTTGGGAAAAACAATAGTTCTAAACCAATGAAAAGTGTTATTTTTAGGTCACCTGACCTAGCCGTAAATGATTATGAAACCAAAAGTTAAATGAACCAATGAAAAGTTTTATTAACAAGTCACATGACCTCTCACGCTTATGTTACGCGCTGCGGATCGCGCCCCGGATCGCTTCCGGGTCGCTGCGCTTCGCGCCTTGGTTCGCGCACCGGAGCACTTCCGGGTGCGCTAACGCGGTGCGTCATAAGACGCATTACGCGGCAATGCGATACGTCGCGCTTTCGCGACGCGCCGCGGATCGCTTCCGGGGAGCTGCGCTTCGCGCCTCGGTTCGCGCCCCGGAGCACTTCCGGGTGCGCTAACGCAGCGCGTCATAAGACGCATTACGCGACAACGTGATACGTCGCGCTTCCGCGACGCGTCACGATGTTGATTTCTAACGCGGCAGTTGCGCTAACGGAAAGCTTCCCGGTTCGCGAACCGGGAGCGAAACAAAAAAAATATTTAAAACAAAATTATTAATAAACATATAAAATATATTTTTGGATTTAAAGAAGAATAAATTTTACAGCTACAGATATTAGCTTTTAAAAAACCAATGAAATTCACTGAAAAAACCATAGGTTATAGACCATATATAGTTAGGAATTAGCATTTACAAAACCTTGAAAATTCACTGAAAAAACCATAGGTTATAGACCATATATAGTTAGGAATTAGCATTTAAAAAACCTTATTTCACTCACACAAAACCATTGAAATTCCATATATAGTTAGTTGCACTAACTATATATCGCGCACCCGCAATCCACTGCTGATGATGTCACATATTACATCATTCATGACATGGTCAGTGACATCACTGATGACATCACTGATGACATCTCAAATGACATCACGGATGACATCACTGATGACATCTCATTTGACATCAGTGACCACATCACTGATGATATCATTCATGTGACAATACAATGCATCTCCTCACATTTTAATATAACCTCTGTTACACTCAGTGTTAAATACAGAGTATAATTTTTGAAACCATTGACACACCAATACTAGTTACTACATACGCACTCACTGATTCCTACGTCTACACACACATTCACTCATTCACCCATACAATCATTCATACATACAATCAATCATCTTTACAACACTATCATATGCACTCATACACCTATACAGACACTCACACTCTGCCACTCATCCATGGAGTTACTCACACACCTAGTCAGTCCTGTAAAGAATCAATCACACTTCCATTTTCTAATCTATACAGTTAAACATAGAGCACCTTACGTTTTCAACCATATACTAACACATACTTACTCTCTTATACAATCATTGATACAAGTACACATTGATCTGCACAGAGTCACACACCTCCCAGCCAGCCACACACACACTCAGTCTCCCATGCAAATACTTGGGCAATCAATCAATAACCCATATAGTTACTCATATAGCTACTGATCAACACATGCTGCAGTTTACAGAACAACAGACATAATGATGCACAAATTAAGACAGTTTAGTCACTAACCCATGCACTCAGTGAGACACATTTAATCACTCACTCATACATTCAGTCATGCACCTACTAAATCCTTCGTCCAGACACTTATACTTCCACTCATTCTTCAATATGTAAGACATATTTTAACTTTACAGAAACACACAGTCACTGGATGTTGTCATCAGTGATGTCATCCGTGATGTCATTTGAGATGTCATCAGTGATGTCATCAGTGATGTCACTGACCATGTCATGAATGATGTAATATGTGACATCATCAGCAGTGGATTGCGGGTGCGCGATATATAGTTAGTGCAACTAACTATATATGGAATTTCAATGGTTTTGTGTGAGTAAAATAAGGTTTTTTAAATGCTAATTCCTAACTATATATGGTCTATAACCTATGGTTTTTTCAGTGAATTTTCAAGGTTTTGTAAATGCTAATTCCTAACTATATATGGTCTATAACCTATGGTTTTTTTCAGTGAATATATATATATATATATATAACATTTCTATGGCAAAATGAAACCCCTCATTTTGTTCCTTTTCAAATTAAATGTATTAAGTGTTACCACTTTATTCCAATCAAGATGACTTCAGGTGTGCCATACTTTTGTCATAAGTAAGACTGTTAGCGTTCTAGTTGTTCTTTAGAACACTCTGGGACATTCTGTCATTGGGCTATAGTTGGGCTACATCTGGCTGATATTTGGGCTACATTTGGGCTCTTTTGTCTCTGGTGGCCATCTTGGGAGACTGCATATCAGAATGTTTTTAATGAAATATAAGAGGATTTGAGAAGTCACTCAAAATGTGCCCTAATTTTTCTTTCTTCAGCACTAATCATAATTTCTATGGCAAAATGAACCCCCTCATTTTGCTCCTTTGCAAATTAAATGTTTTAAGTGTTAACACTTTATTCCAATCAAGATGACTTCAGGTGTGCCATACTTTTGTCATAAGTAAGACTGTTAGCGCTCTAGTTGTTCTTTAGAACACTCTGGGACATTCTGTCACTGGGCTATAGTTGGGCTACATCTGGCTGATATTTGGGCTACATTTGTTTTTTTTGTCTCTGGTGGCCATCTTTGGGCTACATTGGGCTACATTGGGCTACATTGGGCTACATTTCGGCTCTAACATATATATAGCCCAATGTAGCCCAATATATATTTTTCAAAGTTAATTTTCGTAAAAACCACTGGAGCATATATCTTGAGACATAGCAAAGGCACATCGGGCTACCAGTCCCTACAATTTTGCCAAGTTTTGTGGAAATCCATTCAGCCGTTCGAGCTAAAAGTGAGTCCAACCGCCCTATGGAAAACTCAATGTTAAAAACACGTTTTGGGATCCCCCTTTATTCTCGGCCCCCGCTTGACGAAACCCCCCCAAACTTTCAGGGGACGCTCAGAAACAAAATGTGCCATTTTTCTGAAAATTTCAGCCAATTCCGTCCATCAACGCCAAAGTTATTCAACATAGAATTTTCAGAAATCCCTATTCAAAAAAATCCGAACTATATATACCTACTGGCGACCGACAGAAGTATTCCAACAGGTCTCTGTTGCTTCTGTGTTTGATGGAAAAATGTCATAACACCGGGTAAGAAAAATCTTTTTTCACGATGGCACGCATATGCTCTAAAACTCTTAGTTTCACATAGTTGATGGTACTGCCTATATACTTGAGTCCACAGGGACATTTCAGACAGTAAACAGCGAAGGTAGTTTAGCAGGTCAGACATTTATTTATTCTCCTTCCTCCTTTCATACCTTTCACTTCATAAGAGAGGGTTCTCTTGCTAAAGGTGTAAGCTTTGCATTTTCCGCAAGGGAAAAACCCTCTCATTTATTGTAATATACCCTGTCTGACCGGTACTGGGTCCAGATGACTATGTACCAAGTCGTCCCTGAGTGATCGTGCCTTCCTGAAAGTGATTGATGGAGCCACCGGAACAACTGCACCAATTATGGTGTAAGTTTTAAGTACATGCCAGTGTTTTTTCGTGATTTTCTTGAGGCTACCCGCATCTTGGAAGAAAGTGGTTACCAGCCGAAACCTACCATCATTGCCTTTTCTCACTTCTTTGGGTTTAAAAAGATCATCTCTGGGTATGGATTCCACTTTTTTCAGTGTGCTTTCTAAGAGCCTCATACTATAGTCTCTTGCAGCAAATCTACTAATGCTGTCTAGGGCTGCTAGTTCAAAATCACTTTTATTGGTACAGTTGCATTTTATTCTTAGAAACTCCCCATAGGGGATGCTGTTTACAAGGTTCTGTGGGTGACTGCTTGAGGCATAAAGAGTACGCTTGCCAGCGGTTGATTTCCTAAAAAGCGCAGTGCTAATTTTCTCACCCTGTATCTCTACTTTCAGGTCCAAGGAGTTAGCTGCCACCACACTGACTTGTCCTGTGAACCTGAGATTGACCTTATTGTCATGAAGTAATGCAACATATTCTTCTGCCTCACTCACTGGTCTGTTCCATATTAAAAATAGGTCGTCGATATATCTGTACCACGACATAATTTTGTTGGACCTATTTTCTTCGTCAGGTGCCCAGGCCACCTGCTCCTCCCACCAGCCCACGAATACATTTGGGTAGCTGGGGGCAAAGCAGGTGCTTATGGCTGTTCCAGATATCTGCCTAAAGAGATCTACCTGGAAAAGAAAAATGTTATTAAAGAGTCAGTATTGTACTAATTCTAGCAACGTCTGGTTGTGTAAGGCAAATTTCAGTTGACGTTTCATTAGAAAATATTCCACTGCCTTCAAACCCTGTGTATGATCAATGCATGTATTGAGGCTGGTGATATCTGAAGCAATTAAACAATAGGTTGGTTGCCAGTCCACTTTATCAATACGGGTAAAGAAGTCTGTGGTGTCTCTTATGTAGGATTTTAAACCCAAGACAGCCTCAAAAAGATAATGATCTAGAAACCTCGAAAGGTTCCCCAGTCAGGCTTCCCATCGAGGAGACTATTGGTCGCCCGGGTGGATTTTCTTTGTCTTTGTGCACCTTAGGTAGGTGGTAAAAAGTCGGTAGGATCGGGTTGGTCATCCCATTGAAAAGATATTCATCTAAATCCAGCATTTGTCTATCATGCCATTTTTTAAGCAGTGAATGGAGATTAAGAATACTGTCATTATATATTTCCATTGAGGTCCGTTCATAACAGCTTTGATCCCTCAATTGTCGCATGGCTTCTTTTTCATATTGGTCCCGGGACAGCATAACTATATTACCTCCCTTGTCTGAGGGTTTGTAAATGACTGACTTGTCATCTTCCAGTTTTCTTACCGCCAGCCTCTGTGCCCTTGATAAGTTATTTGTCTTGTTGAGTGATGGCTTATTTTCTCTAAATGCAATCAAATCTTTAATGACCAAGTCAGAAAATGTATCGATGGCATCTGAGGGCATCTGTAGCAAGAATTGTGATGGTTATTTGAGACCACTATTCGGTGACTCTTGCTCCACCTCTGATCTCTTTATCCTTTGGGATAATGTTGTTCCTTGTGGCAAGTTTTCCATGGTACTCTCCTGATGTAGATTTAAGTTCATCCGAAAACTAAAACTACACAAATTTTACAAAACCAAACCAATCAACAAAGAGGCTCTGCTTTTGAAAATCACTAGGAGGGACACTGATTTATTGACTGTGAATGACTTGACGGCATTAGAAATGTTGGAAGATCTTCGTCAGGAGAGTACCATGGAGAACTTGCCACAAGGAACAGCATTATCCCAAAGGATAAAGAGTTTAGAGGTGGAGCAAGAGTCACCGAGTGATGTAAAATTCATCTAGTGAATTAAGAATTCAACTTTTTAAACATCAATCCAAGTTGTAGCCGTACACTTCAAGATGGCGGCCGTGCTTTTTGTAAATAATGCGGAACGTTGACACTTCAAGATGGCCTTAATTAAACAATGCAGAATTAAGATAGTCCGCTGTCTAAACCATTGGGTTCAAGCTGTCTTGATTGTAAAAAATCACATTGCCTCAATGCTCAGTATGCCGTCTGTTTTTGAAAGCGGGACGCGTGTGAGATGATAACTCATCTGGTACCAACTCAGTAAGCTGTGTAATGATTATTGTCCTATCTATTTGTGTTCTGCACAATCGATACAGTTAGGATCAACAGATCAACAGATTCTACTGAGCGGTGACTTTTAACTCTATAACTCGGACAGAGTAGACTGCTCTTCTGGTATATCTCTGGCTATATCTGGCTGTTGTGCATAATCGATTCACCTAGGTTTCAAGGGTGCTCTTTGTGTTTGTTTTCAACAGTTTTCACTGATTAGTGCCTTCTTCAACATTTAAATCCGATAGAGACTACTGCTCTTCCGTTATAGGTAAGCCAGGCTATCTCGGTGCACTAAATGAAGTATGACACTGTACTACAAGTATGGTCTTTCAAAGGCAGTATGAGGATGTTCTAGATGTAAGGTCACTCAATATACACCATTGAGTGATATATTTTACACATATTCATGTGACTGGCCCAAGTTTAGCAGCTAAACGATATGACTGGAGGTATTTAACACAGTTGTTTATGTGACTAATCATTATTCTCTTTATATATACCATTGGTTGTAGAGCCTGAAGGTACAGCAAATTAACATTTATGTGAATGCATAGCTGTACGTTACCTCATACGATCTTGCATTTATATACTGTGTCTAAAAATGAGGTTTTAGACGTATAGCACGATATGCGGTTTAATGGCTATTATTTTGCACATTAGTGGTATGTTGACAATTCGCAGCCTTTTTATATTCAATAACATAGCTTTCAGAGAGACAATATTCAAATCGGCATTTTGAATGGATTGCTCAGTGCTTGACAATGTTACCAGTCATTTCGATTGAGATTATAGGAGCGTCCCCGTCTAAGATAAAATGGTCTTGTCTCTTTCTTTAAATAATTGTGTTAAAATGTTTATTGATCATGTCATTAAATTGATATTTTCAATTTACTAAACCCACGGGCTTAGGCGTGATTGAACTGCTTTGCTTTTTTGAAACTCTGCTGTTTCTATCATACCTCATGATTTGTAAACAGACATGTTTTATTTATATACTCATAGGAGCCTATGCGCAAGCCCTTTCAGTGTTTTTAAATGTTGACTCGTCTGGTTCTAATTGAATATCGAACTGGAATAAAGTAAGTCATATACTTCTGTAAAGACTCATTTCGAGTTGTTTTTGATGATAGCTTTCGTATCACTCATTCTCTTTCGTGAAAGTATGTGATCTAGTTCTATCATGACTACATCTTTGGGTTAAGGGTTAAGTTGTACACAATTGGCTGATTTACAACGGGGACTTTTTTTTCTGTTCCATACGGGTTTGTTTTTTCCTCAAAATTAATTTTTTTCATGGTAGACTATATATGTAATTTTATACATTTTGTTTATTCAGGGGACTTTTTTAACAATCAACTTCATGTCCTGAAGATGGTCTGATGGACGAATCTGCCACAACAGATCGAAATGTCGATTGACACATCTACTTACTTAGCATTTGTTGCTCTTTAGAAACTGTTTTCTGTTGTTTCAGATTCATTTCCTTCTCCATATTCATTTGGAATAGGTGTTTACACCTATGATTTGCAGTTTTTTTTATCCTCTATCATGGTGTTTTGTTGTATTCAAATATACCCTTTTTAATTCTGTTTACGTTAAAAATTACGTACCTTTGAAAAAAAGACGTACCAGTGTTTGCAAATTTTCTGTTGTTGAATATTATGTATTGAATACCCTTATTGTTGTTTCGATTGTTCAATGGTTAGCCACCAATTGGGGCTTAACGCACAAGTGATTAATTTGTATAAAATCTGACTAAGAGTAGCTAATGAAATCCCTTAAAGGCACTTTTACCTATTACTAGTCTATCTGCCCAAGTCTTCAAGGGTATATTGGGTCTCCCACTTTTCTGTTATTATGCCCCAATATAGGCATCCCCGCAGATCCCCGAATGCCTGAAGGATAAACTTTCAAGTCCACTAGCAGAAGCGGGAATAACAAGATGGGGCCAGCTACCTGATGGCAAGACCTTAGTAGGCTGGGAGAGGTTGTCATCAATGGTGAATGGGGGTATCCCCAGATTCAAGTATTATCAACTGGCTAGCTGATTAAAATCTTTGGAGAAGGAAGAGGTAAGAAACAATGAACTAGAAGCAACATTTTTAAAGTGTTCATCAGAGAAGGGAGGTCTCAGACTGGTACTGGATGTTTGTACTTGTCGGGGAAGAAAAGTTTATTCTCCCTACAGAGATATGGGGGAAAGATCTGCCGCTGTGGAATGTATAAAATCTTTGGCAAGTATCAATGTCTACTTGTGATATGTTGACAGTGCTGCCCCACTCTAAAAAAAACATTTATTTATGAAACACAGGGCATATTGGTCTCCGAAAGGCTTACAAGGATGATTAAGCAGACAGTTAAGAGCTGTCCTGATTGTGTGGGAACAAGCCGATGACATACACATGTTTTGCCATTGTCCCAACCTCCAGGTGTTCCGGCACGACATAAGTGAGGTTTTTACGACTGTTTTGGGCATGAACCTGGAGGTAAGCATAAGTCTAATCATGTTTGGGGTTGTGAGTGAGGAGGGATCAAGGGATAATCTGAGAAGTAAACAAAAGAATCTGCTGTTCGTGTTGATATTATTAGCCAGACGAGAGATTTGCATTAAGTGGGTATCCCAGCACCACCCCCCCCAAGGAGGGAGTGGTTGGATTCGATACGTAGGGTACGAATGCTGGATCGGAGCAGAGAGGGAATTAAGAAGCTTGACTTTTGCGGTATTTGGGAACAGAATTCTTGTTTTGCAGTATAATTATACAATTATATAAGATTGACAAACTGGCATGGAAGTCCAATGATTAAGCAATACCGCAATAACTCCCTGGTATCAAGGACTAGGACTGGTACTCCCAGAACCTTTCCCGTTTGGACCCTATGGGACAGGAGGAACAGGGACTCGCTCTCTGTCAATCAATCAGCCTAGAGCGAGAGCAAGACCCCCTTGCTTTCTTCCAGTTTTTATTGCACAAATGAGGACAAAAAATATATATGGGTAGCCTGGCTTTTCCCTGTTTGTGGTCGAATTTCCTTTCTTCATTTGGGCTTCAACTTAGGGTAGTCATGGGGAGGACAGAATGGCAGCTAGCCTATCTATTTCCAGAGTACCGAGTTTTTAACTAAGTACCACCAATAATGTAAGGTCTGATTGATACAGGCTATTTCAGATGCATAAGTTTAATCCCTTGTATGCTCATGACGAGCTGAGCTCATCATGGCATACAGTGTTCGGGTGCTCATTACGAGCTCAGCTCATCATGAGCCCACCCATGGGGGGAGCGCTGGCGCTCCCCCATGTGCCCGATCTAATTAGTTTCTACAGGGAAGGCAGGGGAAGACCTTCCCCTGCCTCCCCCCGCCCGCGTCATCAATGATGTCAGCGCGCGAGGCATGCTGACGTCATTGGAGGTTCCCTTTCTCCTCCAACGCGCAGGGAAGCCATTTGATTCCTGCGCGTTGGAGGAGAAAGAGGTACGTTTTGGGGCTGAGGAGGGGGGATGCGAGTGAAAGAGGCATCGGGGGAAAGGAAAGGGTTTTCCTTTCCCTCCATGTCTCTTTTGTTCATTCCTGCTGCACGATTGTGCGATCATGCAGCAGGAATGCCCACTGGACACCAGGGATTTTTTATTTTTGCATCTTGCCAGTGTTTGTTTGCTCGGGGAGCGCCCCCTTGGGCAAGGGTCGGTCCCCCTTTTGGGGGCACTTAAGTTGGCTTTGTCTGCCCCCCTGGGGGGAAGATTATGAATTAATTAATAAATGTATCGACTACTTTTGGCAATGCGCAGGGGAGTGGCCCCTTGGGCAAGGGTCACTCTCATTTTGGGGGCCATTTTACGCAGCCCTATTGGTTTTTTTGTTATGGGAGCGACCCCTTGGACAAGGGTCACTCCCCTTTTGGGGGCAAGTAAGAAGGCTTTGCCTGGCCCCTGGGGGGCCACATTTTTTTAAATTTTAGGATGTGCTGAGGAGTGGCCCCTTCGGCAAGGGTCACTCCCCTTGGGGGCCATTTTAGGAAGCCCACAATGTTTTATTTGTCTAGGGAGCGACCCATTAGACAAGGGTTGCTCCCCTCTTGAGGGCAATTATGAAGGATTTGTCTGCTCCCCTTGGGGAGGTCAAATTTACTGTACATTTTAGGATGTGCTGGGGAGTGGCCCCTTGGGCTAGGGTCACTCCCCTTGGGGGCCATTTTAGGAGGCCACATTTTTTGTTTTTGTTTTGGGTAGCGACCCCTTAGGTAAGGGTCGCTCCCCTTTTGGGGTCCATCCTTCTTGCTTTGTGTGACCCCCGGGGTGGGGGGGGGCAGATTACAATTTTTAAAAATGTATGTGGCACACTGTGCCGATTGAGTAAATCTAGTGGGGAGTGGCCCCTTGGGCAAAGGTCACTCCCCTTTTTTGTGCATATATTTTGCCTTGCCATTTTGGTATGCCCATGATGTTCGGTTTTAGTTGGTGTAGCTCACTCCATCACCCCAGTTCAGACATGGCCATATGCAAAGTAGTCTGACCCTATGCCTCATGGGAACAGTCCAGCCTAAACTGCCAAGCCATATCTTCCCTGACCCGGAAACAACCATACTGGGACCGGTTACTGGCTAATCATCCAGGTTAGATTAAGTCCAATGGCAAAGTGAGCAAGGGACCCACGTCTGCCAACTTTGGGCAATCAAAGCGCACAGGGTCAGTCTGATTTGCATATGGCCATGTCTGAACTGGGGTGGTGAAGTGAGCTAAACAATGATGATGGATTAAACCAAGATCAGTTGACTGGGGGTGAGTGTTAGATTTGCTCAAGGGCTCTGTCCATCATCCCCTTTGGTACCACCTTGATGGGCAGTTTTTCTGGGTTTTTTTATGGGCCACTAGGGCACCAGGGTTTATTTTTATGTTGGGGATCCACCCCTTGGACATGGGTTGTTCCCCTTTATGGGAGGATGATTGTGGCCTTTTCTGCCCTCTTTGAGTTGCAGAGTAGCAGTATGTGTTTAGTCCCATCTGTCCCCAAGGTGGGAAGAAGCCACTAGACACCAGAGTTTTTAAAATGTTTGTTTTGGTGGGAGTGGCCTGAAGGGCAAGGGTTGCTCCCCTTTTGATGTTATACTGTTAGGCCCACCTACCCCTTAGCTTGGCAGGTGGACTGGTGTATTTTTTGTATTTGTGATTCTAATGGTTTTTTTCTTCTTTTTAAATCTAGTGTAAAGCTTTTGTTTCCTGTTTGCGGTTTCAACAGTGGTTGCTCTCCAGTTTTGTGTAGTTGCATTTTTTAGGTAAGAAAAACATTTTTGTTGTATGTACTCTAAATGAGTAATATTGCAATGTATGATTTTTTTTGTAAGTGGTGTCGTAGTGGCATTTAGTTAGTGTTTTGAGCATGAAAATCTTTGTGATGTGTTTTGCATTGTCTTATGTGTATTTTTTTCTCTTTCTTTTTTAGTGGGATATTGTTGATCCATACTGTGTCTGTGCAGAGTACGTGGTGGTGAGTTTAGTTGCTTCTGGCAAGTGAGTGGTATTGTTTTGCAGTGTATTGATATTTTTGATAAAGGTAAATTTTTGTTCATTGCTTATTTTACATAGTGTTTTTGTTGTTGACTTGTGTGACAAGTTACCTTTATTAGTAATCAATATGGCTAGCCGTAGAATGACTGCTCAGCAGGTGGTTGGTATGCTTCTTGTATCTTCCTCTGAGCCGGATTATGACACTGACAGCGCGTCTGAGGGAGAGGAGGGAGGGGAAGATTCTGGCAGTGAGTTTTCTCTCCATGTGGAATCATCGGATGATGAAGGTTCTCTCAGTGAAGATGAAGGGCCTGTTTTAGAGGAGGATACTGCTGTGCCGATGGTGCAAGAGGCATCTGGGTTGCAGCCTGAGGCTGCTAGTCTTCCTACTGGAAGTGCTGGACTCTGGGTCGATCCTAACATGGTGCAGCCGGTGTTGCCTGCCTTTTGCGGTGATGCAGGGTGCAGGGTGGATTGTGACATTTTTTTGCATATATAGTATTTTCAGTTATTTATGGATGATGTGTTTTTAGATGAGATTGTTGAGCAGACTAAATTGTATTCCATACAGTTTTTGAGGGACAACAGTGACAAACTTAGACCCCCCCCTTAGAGCTACCCGGTGGATTCCCACAGATCTGGAAGAGCTAAAGTTTTTGGGTTTGACTTTATTGATGGGTTTGGTAAGGAAGCCGAACCTGGCTTCATATTGGTCTTCCAGTCCCTTGATGGCAACAGCCATATTTCCAGCTGTTATGACTCGTGATCGGTATTTACTTTTGCTACGCATGATGCATTTTGTAGATAATTCTTTGGCATTGCCACGTAGTCACCCTGACTGTGACTGTCTTTTTAAGATTCGGCTTGTTCTTGATCACTTTGTTGATCGTTTTTCAGAGAGTTACATTCCAGGGAAAGAAATATCTATTGATGAGTCTTTGGTTTTGTTCAAGGGTCATTTGGCTTTTAGGCAGTACATCTCTAGAAAGAGGGCACTCTATGGAATTAAACTGTATATGTTGTCTGCGAGTAAGACAGGACATGTTTTTAATTTTTGGGTGTACACTGGTAGAGACTCCACTATTGATCCCCCTGGTTGTCCGTCCACTTTTGGAGTTTCAGAGTAAATTGTGTGGGATCTTGCTAGAAGACTGTTCAACAGAGGCCACCATTTGTACCTTGATAACTTCTACACTGCTGTGCAATTGTCTAAGGAATTGTATAAAGTGGACACTTTGGCTTGTGGCACAATCCGCTCTAACCGCAAAGGTTTTCTGAAATAGCTTGTTTGCAAGAAACCTCAGAGGGGTCAGTGCAGTTCCTTGCGTAGTGAAGAACTACTAGCTGTGAAATTTGTGGACAGGAGAGATGTGTACATGCTGACTACCATCCATGATGAGAGTACTTCACCTGTGCCTGTTTGCGGTCAGGTTGCTGATGTGCACAAACCTGTGTGCATTCTGGACTACAATAAGCACATGGGTGGTGTTGACAGAGTAGATCAGAGGTTGGAACCTTACACTGCTATTCGGAAGGCTTATGTTTGGTATAGGAAGTTGGCCATCCATTTTTTTCAACTTAGTAACTTGCTTTTATTGTGTTCAAGGAGTGTTCTCCTGCGTCCAAGTTGACATTTTTTCAGTTTCAGCACTCTGTGATATCTAGCCTTGTTGTTGTGGAACAAGTAAGTGTTCCTAGATTTGGAGTGCTGGAGGATGTGGCTCGATTGAAAGATCGCCACTTTCCTGATTACATTCCTCCCACATCTACATAAGACTTTCCCACTAGGAGATGTAGAGTCTGTTGACGAAGAGGTTTGCGGAAGGAGTCTCGTCTTTTCTGCCCTGGATGTCCTTCTAACCCTGGGCCTGTGTGACTGTTTGTTATAGAGCTTACCACACACAAAATCATTTTTGGGAGTATACATGAGTGGTAAATTTAACAGCCTGGTCTGTATTTTTTTTAACTTGTATTCTGTTTTAAGGTTGGCTTTTGTGCAATGTAATTAGCTTCAGATGTTGTGTTACTAGGTTTGTATCTATTTGCAATTTGTTTGTGTTTGTTTTGTAAAAAAAAATCAAAATGTGATGGTGGTGTGTGCAGGCTGGCGCTTGGCTGGCGGTGTGCGTGGACTGGCGATTGGCTGGTGTTGTGTGTAGATTGGTGCTTGGCAGGTGGTATGTATGGATTAGTGCTTGGCTGGTGTTGTGCGTGGAGTGGCGCTTGGCTGGCGGGGTGCGTGGAGTGGCGCTTGACTGGCGGGGTGCTTGGAGTGGTGCTTGGCTGGCGGGGTGTGTGGAGTGGTGCTTGGCTGGCGGGGTGCGTGGAGTGGTGCTTGGCTGGTGGGGTGCGTGGAGTGGCCCTTGGCTGGCGGGGTGCGTGGAGTGGCACTTGGCTGGTGATGTGCGCGGAGTGGCGCTTGGCTGGAAGTGTGCGCGGAGTGGCGCTTGGCTGGCGGTGTGGGCGAAGTGGTGCTTGGCTGGTGGTGTGGGCAGAGTGGCGCTTGGCTGGTGGTGTGCTTGGAGTGACGCTTGGCTGATGGTGTGCGTGGAGTGGTGCTTGGCTTGTGGTGTGCGTGGAGTGGCACTTGGCTGGCGGCGTGCATTGCCTGGTGCTTGGATGATGGTGTGGGTGGACTGGTGCTCGGCTGGCGGTGTGTGAGTAGTTACTTTCTGCTGGCCACTACACACACTGCTAGCTGAGCGCCACTCCTCGCAGTCCATCACTTTGTGTAGTTGCTGTGTCAAGAACGTGGGCGTGTGAAAGTGATGGGCCCTTGAATGGCGCTGTCTACTGGTGTGAGTGTTGTAATGTGATGGGCCTGCGGCTGGTGGTGTGAATGGTTTGTATGTGTCACACATATGAAAGGTGTATGAATGGCCTGTAAAGCGGTTGGTGCCTTGACGTGGCTTTACAGCTCACGACCTGTGAGTCAATGGTTCAGTTTCTCATCCTTTCAATTATTAACAATGCATTTCATTTTTGTGAAATGACTTGCTAATACAATTGTATATACTGAATCATCACTCACCCTCGTGCCAAATTCAACCAGTATGTGTGTGTGCTTGAGGTTTTGATGGCTGTGCAGTAATATTTGTCTTTTTTCTCTTTCTGAAGCAGGGTGTACCTTGTACCTTTTTGTGAATGTTGTAATGTGTTGCTTTTGCTCCCGGATGGTGTGAATGGTCTGGTGTGTGTCATGTATGAAAGGTACGTGAATGGCCTGTAAAATGGCTGGTGCCTTGTCGTGGCTTTACAGCTCACGAATTGCGAGTCACTGGTTCGGTTTTTATGCATTTAAATATTGACAGAGCTTTTTATTTGTGTGAAATCTCTTGTTAATAAAATGTTATGTACTGAACCATCACTCGCCCTCGTGCCAAATCCAACCAGTATGTGCGTGTATTTGAGGAATAGATAGCTGTGCTGGAATGTTTGACTTTTGAGTAACTCTGATAAGGTGTACATTACAGCTAAGAGTAACTTACTAAATGTAGATTTTATTGTTAAACCATGGGAGCATATGGTGATGTCTCTCTTGCGAATTCCAAGTTATTTTTTTACCACAATGTCTTGCAAACTTGAAAAAGTCTGTCACAATTTCCATGCAATATTGTCCCAAAAATCTCACACTGTAGAACTGAACACATAATTTAGTCAAAACAATTTGGTTTTGCCAGGGAGGTCACATGGGTTTTTGGTCCTGTGCTCGGCGGCCGTCAAGGGAAACCTATCAAACCCATACACTTCTGAAAACCTGACACCCGGGGGCTTCCAAGGAGGTATGGCTTGCGTGGATCCCCCAACGTTCCGTTACCCAGAATCCCTTGTGAACCTCAATTTTTTACAAAAAAACTCATTTTTTCACACATTTTTGTGTGGGAAAGCGTGGCATCACTGGGCTCACACAGATTTCATAACACCCAGCATTCCCCCAGGTCTCCCGATAAAAATGCTGCCTCACTTGTGTGGGAGGCCCAAGTATCCGCAACAGCCTTCCACACAAGTGAGGCACCATTTTTATTAGGAGACCTGGGGGAACGCTGGGTGGTAGGAAATGTGCGTGAGCCCAGTGATGCCACGCTTTCCCACACAAAAATGTGTGAAAAAAATGATTTTTTCAGCTAAAATTGAGGTTTGCAAGAGATTCTGGGAAGGGAACGTTGGGGGATTCATGCAAGTCATACCTCCTTGGAAGCCCCCATGTATCTACTTTCCAGAAATGTATAGGTTTGCTAGGTTTCCCTAGGTGCCGGCAGAGCTAGGGTTCACAAACTACAGCTAGGCACTTTGCCAAAAAAGGGTCATTTCTCCCGGCGAAATTGAGGAGTGACCACATTGCGTTTTGCATTGTTTCCTGTCGCAGGCACTAGGCCGACCCACACAAGTGGGGTACCATTTTTCTCGGAAGACTTTGGGGAATGCAGGGTAGAAGGAAGTTTGCGGATCCACGGAGATTCCAGAATTTTCCACCACAGAAATGTGGAGAAAATGTATTTTTTTGTCCATTTTTTAGGTTTGCAATGGATTCTGGGTTTCAGAATCTGGTGGGAGGCAGTCAAGTCACCCCATCCTGGATTCCCCTGAGTGTCTAATTTTCAAAAATGTACAGGTTTGCTAGGTTTCCCTAGGTGCCCGCAGAGCTAGGGTTAAAAAACTACAGCTAGCCACTATGCCAAAAAAAGGTCATTCTTCCCAGCGAAATTGAGGTGTGACCACGTTGCGTTTTACACCGTTTCCTGTTGCAGGCAGTAGGCCGACCCACCCAAGTGGGGTACCATTTTTCTCAGAAGACTTTGGGAAACGTAAGGTGGAAGGAAATTTGTGGATACACGCAGATTCTCGAACTTTCCACCACAGAAATGTGGAGAAAATGTGTTTTTTTGTCAATTTTTTAGGTTTGAAAGGGATTCTGGGTAACAGAACCTGGTGGGAGGCAGTCAAGCCACCCCATCCTGGATTTCCCTGGGTGTTTAGTTTTAAAAAATGTATAGGTTTGCTAGGTTTCCCTAGGTGCCCGCAGAGCTAGGGTTAAAAAACTACAGCTAGGCACTATGCCAAAAAAAGGTAATTTTTCCCTGCAAAATTGATGTGTGACCACGTTGCGTTTTGCACCGTTTCCTGTGGCAGGCACTAGGCCGACCCACCCAAGTGGGGTAACATTTTTCTCGGAAGACTTTGGGAAACATAGGGTGGAAGGAAATTTGTGGATACACGCAGATTCCAGAACTTTCCACCACAGAAATATGGAGAAAAAGTGTTTTTATTGTCAATTTTACAGTTTTGCAAAGGATTCTGGGTAACAGAACATGGTGGGAGGCAGTTAAGTCACCCCATCCTGGATTCCCCCCGGTGTATAGTTTTTAAAAGTGAATAGGTTTGCTAGGTTTCCCTAGGTGCCGGCAGAGTTAGGGTTAAAAAAACACAGCTAGGCACTTTGCCAAAAAAGGGTCAATTTACACTGCGAAATTGAGGTGTGACCCGTTGTGTTTTGCACCATTTCCTGTCGCAGGCACTAGGCGGACCCACCCAAGTGGGGTACCGTTTTTCTTGGAAGACTTTCTGGAATGTGGGGTGAAAGGAAATTTGTGGATCCACGCAGATTCCAGAACTTTCCACCACAGAAATGTGAAGAAAAGGTGTTTTTTTGACAGTTTTTTAAGTTTGCAAGGGGTTCTGTGTTACAGAACCTGGTGAGAGGCAGACAAGTCACCCCATCATGGATTCCCCTGGGTGTCTAGTTTTTAAAAGTGTATAGGTTTGCTAGGTTTCCCTAGGTGCCGGCAGAGCTAAGGTTAAAAAACTACAGCTAGGCGCTTTGCATAACAAGGGTAATTTTTCACTGCGAAATTAATGTGCAACCACGTTGTATTTTGCGCCATTTTCTGTCGCAGGCAGAGGGCCAACCCACACAATTGAGGAACCATTTTTCTCAGAAGACTTTGGGAAACGCTGGGTGGGTGGAAATTTGTGGATCCACGCAGATTCCAGAACTTTCCACCACATAAATATAGGACAAATTTGTTTTTTTGGTCAATTGTTTAGGTTTGCAAGGGATTCTGGGTAACAGAACCTGGTGGGAGGCAGTCAAGTCACCCCATCCTGGATTTTCCTGGGTGTCTAGTTTTTAAAAATGTATAGGTTTGCTAGGTTTCCTTAAGTGCCGGCAGAGCTAGGGTTAAAAAACTACAGCTAGGCACTTTGCCAAAAAAGGGTCATTTTTCACTGCGAAATTGAATGTGTGACCACGTTGTTTTTGCGCCGTTTCCTGTCGCAGGCACTAGGCCGACCCACACAAGTGGCACACCGTTTTTCTTGGAAGACTTTCTGAAACGTGGGGTGAAAGGAAATGTGTGGATCCACGCAGATTCTAGAACTTTCCACCACAGAAATGTGGGGAAAATGTGTTTTTTGGTCAATTGTTTAGGTTTGCAAGGGATTCTGGGTAACAGAAGCTGGTGGGAGGCAGTCAAGTCACCCCATCCTGGATTCCGCTGTGTGTCTAGTTTTCAAAAATGTATAGGTTTACTAGATTTCCCTAGGTGCCGGCAGAGCTAAGGTTAAAAAACTACAGCTAGGCGCTTTGCAAAACAAGGGTAATTTTTCACAGCGAAATTGAGGTGCAACCACGTTGCATTTTGCGCCATTTTCTGTCGCAGGCAGAGGGCCAACCCACACAAGTGAGGTACCATTTTTCTAAGAAGACTTTGGGAAATGCTGGGTGGGTGGAAATGTGTGGATCCACACAGATTCCAGAACTTTCCACCACATAAATATAGGACAAATTAGTTTTTTTGTCAATTGTTTAGGTTTGCAAGGGATCTGGGTAACAGAACCTGGTGGGAGGCAGTCAAGTCACCCTATCCTGGATTCATCTGGGTGTCTAGTTTTTAAAAGTGTATAGGTTTGCTAGGTTTGCCTAGGTGCCGGCAGAGCTTGGGATCAAAAACTACAGCTAGGCACTTTGCCAAAAAAGGGTCATTTTTCTCTGCGAAATTGAGGTGTGACCACGTTGAATTTTGCGCCGTTTTCTGTCGCAGGTACTAGGCCGACCCACACAAGTGGCTTACCGTTTTTCTTGGAAGACTTTCTGGAACGTGGGGTGAAAGGAAATGTGTGGATCCACGCAGATTCCAGAACTTTCCACCACAGAAATGTGGGGAAAATGTGTTTTTTTTGTCAATTGTTTAGGTTTGCAAGGGATTCTGGGTAACAGAACCTGGTGGGAGGCAGACAAGTCACCCCATCCTGGATTCCCCTAGGTGTCTAGTTTTGAAAAGTGTATAGGTTTGCTAGGTTTCCCTAGATGCCGGCAGAGCTAGGGTTCAAAAACTACAGCTGGGCACTTTTCCAAAAAAGGGCAATTTTTCACTACGAAATTGAAGTGCGACCACGTTGTGATTTGCGCTGTTTCCTGTTGAAGGAAATAGGCCTACCCACACAAGTGAGGAACCATTTTTCTCAGAAGACTTTGGGGAACGCGGACTGGGTGGAAATTTGTGGATCCACGCAGATTCCAGAACTTTCCACCACAGAAATGTGGGTAAAATGTGTTTTTTTGGTACATTTTTTAGGTTTGCAAGGGATTCTGGGTAACAGAAGCTGGTGGGAGGCAGTCAAGTCACCCCATCCTTGATTCCCCTGGGTGTCTAGTTTTCAAAAATGTATCGGTTTGCTATGTTTCCCTAGGTGCCGGCAGATCTAAGGTTAAAAAACTTCAGCTAGGCCCTTTGCAAAACAAGGGTAATTTTTCACTGAGAAATTGAGGTGCAACCACGTTGAATTTTGCGCCGTTTTCTGTCACAGGCAGTAGGCCAACCAACACAAGTGAGGTACCATTTTTCTCAGAAGACTTTGGGAAACGCTGGGTGGGTGAAAATTTGTGGATCCACACAGATTCCAGAACTTTCCACCACATAATTATAGGACAAACTTGTTTTTTGGGTCTATTTTTTAGGTTTGCAAGGGATTCTGGGTAACAGAACCTGGTGGGAGGCAGTCAAGTAACCCCATCCTGGATTCCCCTGGGTATCTAGTTTTCAAAATGTATAGGTTTGCTAAGTTTCCTTAGGTTCCGGCAGAGCTACGGTTCAAAAACTACAGCTAGGCAATCTGCCAAAAAATGTAATTGTTCACTGCAAGATTGAGAGGTGACCACGTTGCGTTTTGCGCTGTTTCCTGTCGCGGGAACAAGGCCGATCCACACAAGTGAGGTACCGTTTTTATCGGGAGGCTTAGGGTAATTCAGATTTGTAAATCAACTGTTATTACCTATTGAGTTTTCATGCATTTCTCACTTCCAAATGAAAGACATTGTGTAAAAAAGAAGTCATTTTGAAAAATGACCAATAATTGACATTCTAGTATGAGTATTCCCAATTTTGAAAATGTGCAAATATATACTGTTTTTGAACTCTATAATTTGTACCCAATTCAGAAATGCATAGGTGTCTTTCATACCGTTTTTTCCATGTATACATTTTCCCAGAATAATTGTGCTGTACCCGGTACATAATAAAATACCATCGCAAGTTGCTGCGCAGTTTTTGGCTCTGGGTTCATCGGGTGCTAGCTGAACCTACACATCCTATATATCCCCACAACCAAGAAGGTCCAGCGGGTGTAATGGCATATTGCTTTTAAAGAGCTGTCATAATTACAAGAAGTTACAGGTTAAAATGTTGAGACATAAGGCTGTTTTTTTCAACTAATTTTTAATGTTTCCAAAATGTAACTGTTAGTTTCTATAAATAAACCTTCATGGATTTAGACAAATGACCCCTTTCTGAATTTAGAATTTTGTCTACTTTTCTAAAATGTATAGCTTTCCAGGATCCATTATTGCTTTCATACTCATTTTTACCATTAACTGGAAGGAGGTTGAAAGCACTAAAAATAGCAAAAATAGGCGATGTCCCAGAAAAATCTCAAAACTGTGAGAAAAATGTTCGTTCTCTAATAAAAGACTGTCATTCTCTAAAAGCTGGGAAAATGGTGATTTCATCCCCAGAAACCCATTTTTGATAACATTTGTAGGGAAAAACCCAGAGACTTTCATTTGCAGCCCGTTTTTCCAATTTTTCTGATAAAAACAAAGATTTTACTGTGTTTAGCTTAATTTATGGAACCCCTCAAAGGGAATCCACAAACCCTGGGTACCTTTACAATCCCCATGATGTTGGAAGAAAAGGACGCAAAATTGACATGGATACCTTATGTGGTCAAAATGCTACAGGGCCCTAAGCGCGCACTACCCCAAATAGCCAATAAAAGGCTTAGCACACGAGGGGGAAAGGCCTAGCAGCGAAGGGGTTAAAGACACTGGTGTTTGTTATAGGGCTGTGCTGCAATTAAGATTTACAGTGGAATTTCTGCTTTTAATTAGTTCACCTCCCTTGACGCAACCTCAACTTACCTGTGCCCTTCCAAGAACGTTATTTGCAAGTTTTGCATCAGATCAACATTAAGCAACTTGGCCACAAGTTCACTGACAGCATATTGCACTCATTTGAGGAAATCCCGGGTCTGTATGGGGCACATCAACAGGAATTTTTTAAATACCTACAACTTAGGGAGTTTGTACCCACTTTCCAGTTAAAGGTCTCTCCGTGTGCCCTAATCTATTTCTGGAGCAGCTCTACTGCCTCCCAAAATCTCAGTCCATGTGCACTTTGTATATTATGTGAGAATTTGGCCTGGTATATGCTAACCACTAATTATAGTGGGCACCTTGTACCGGTCGAAGCAACCTTTATTGATGATTAGTTTAAAGACAACCTTTATTGAAAGCTATCCTAGTGGTAGCTATGGAAAGCAGCCTTCAGGCTAAGTCTAGAAGGAATGTAAAGCAGCTGGTTTTACCAAATCATCTAAGAAAGCTCTAATATGGATTACTCTGGAGCGAAACAGGGCAACTCTGTAGCATACTCTGGCGTATCCTAATTCATACTAGAATGTAAAAGCCGCCTGATGGTAAACAATTCTCTTTTGCCAAAAAAATGGTGCTCGGTGGACTGTTCCTATCGATTATAATTGGGACATTTTCTGGTAATTGTATCTCAGCTCTCATTTTCGGGACTGCAGTCAAATAATGAAAAATTAGAAGGTGGAAGTGAGTTAAAATATACCTGTACAGTGTATTGGTAACTATCATAAAGTACAGGTTAGAGACTGGCTTCTCATCCCATACTCTACTTCCCCACTGTAACCTTAGGAAGGTCTACTTATTTCCTCTTTCCACAACAGGGTTCAAGAACATGCTCACTGATTTATTTTTTTGAATACCTTAAGATATCCTCTGGGTGAGACCACAAATCTTTCTATGCCTGGTCCTGGCCCAATAGGGTCTTTTTTATGTTCCGTAACCACTGGATTCTATTCATCATATCTAGGTACATATAGTCCTTAAGAATTAAGTTAGTAAATAGAGTGTCATGTTTGAACCAAAAAGATCGCCACAATAATATGGGCTCAGTTTCAAGGATATCTGAAAGGAAATCAACATGCAATGCTCAATAGATGACAGGGCAGAGCAGGGTACTAACAGCAGTCTCCTTTAAAAATATTTTCTGTTGTCTGGGACACTCTTCTCGCCTATAACCATCATCACTTTTGCCACTAGATGTTAGTACAAATGGGCAAAAAATTAAATAGTCTCCTTAGGGCCCCTTTTTTGTCTAAACATTCCCAGAGTTTTCTATGATTAACTAAATCAAAGGCACTACTAAGATCAATGAAATAAATACACAGTGACACGTCCATGGCTTGGGTATACTTCCCCATTAATAGGGTCATGTTGAGCAATTGCTCAACTGTCCCCAGACCTTTCCTAAACCCATACTGGCCACTGGAGAGAATGTTATTCTCTTCAGCCCATAGTTCCAATCTGTCTAGCAAGACTCTCCCCAACAATTTGGTGGAGGAGTCTAGCAGTGAGATGGGCTGGTAACATTTTGGGTAATTTCTGGAACCCTTCTTAAAAATGAGTATAATGAGAAGATTGACCGGTGGGGGTACACACCTGGTTCCTGCTGCATGGAGAACCTAGGTTAGAAAAGGGGCCCATAAATTGGGCTCAGATTTTTACACATCCATTGGAACCTCATCTGGTCCTGCAACCTTACCCTTTGGTCTGTTGTTAATAGCGCTCTCTACCTTCTCTAAAGTAAATGTTATACAGGTGGGTTGCTCAGCTGCCCAAATGCCCTCCTCTGGGTCAGACCCAGAGAATATAAAACTAAAATGGTCTGCCCATTGGGCAGGAGTAATTGCAGATTCCATATTGGGATCTGTTCCCTTGATAAACAGGAAGATGTTAACAGTTCTCAAGAACTGAACAGTATCTTTAGTTTTGGTGGCCTGTACCATGTTCACCGAAACCTCCCCCTGTAGGAATTTCTTCCCGATCTTTAAAGCATTGTTTTCATTTGCTTTTATCTGCCCTGACTGGCTAGATGTCCCTAAGGTATTGGTTTAGGATTTTAAACATCCTGTTTCTAGCTTTTGTGCATTCCCCATCAACCCACCCATTCCTTTCCTTCCCACAAGATTTAGCCCTCGTTGTCAGTGATTGATTAATGGAGTTAGATATTGTTAGGTGGGCAGCCCATATCTCCATGTAATTGGTTTCAGGCTCCAGCCCAATTAGAAATTGGTCCCACTTCTTTGTCAACAGGTTCTTTATAAAATCAGGCCTATTTAATCCTAACACTATTCCGACCTATAGGGGCTATATTACAATTTTACCCAGAATCCAAAATCTTTGGAAGGTTTAGATTCTAGTTAAGGATCCCAGGGTTGTGGTCACTAATACAGTTAGATGCTACCCAAAGATCTAGGATAGATTCCTTTTTGGAATCTGTAATAAGAATGTGGTCAATATTACTACCACCTCCTCTCCCCTTGAATATAGGTAAGCCGTGGTGGTCGCTAGTACCACCATGTTTTGCTACTTTCAGGTTTTATTTTAACATCAATTACTGAGTGCTGAAGCATATGTATTGTGTAAAAAGTGTACTAAGGGGTTCCCTTCGAGATCATGGTACCTACATACTGGTTTGGACGTAATATGACGTTCTGAGATGTTAATATCTCCTGCCCTAATATGAAAGAATTCTGGTCAATATAGGTTTCCATATATGTTTCAATTGCATTAACCATCTCCACCCTTGATGAATCTTCACTCTTTAGGACCCAATATACAACACTTGCAACTGATGGCACATAAGTGGACTAAGAATCTAGGTTTGCTGATGGTCGAAAAGGAGATCAGTTGGCTTAAGTAATACTCAATGTGTTTTGATTGAAGGCTTATTTTTCAGATGCTATTTGATATATACTACACACATCATTGATTGTTTAAAATGGGCCTCCATCCATGCTCTGATTGCTTTAGGTGCTTGATGCCAGGAGCAGATGCCACCCATATCTTTCGACTTGCCCGTCGCTGAGTTTATTTTGGGCCTTGGCATTTGATAGGCCAAATAATTTACCATGAGGCTTATTGTGCTTGGCCATTGGACCTCTATTCCATAAAATCTCACTCTGATTTATTTTTATGTGATCACAGTGCCCAGATAGTGTATTGCTAGAGCATGGCTGCAACGTGATGCACCTTACACTAGGGATTGATGGTATGTGTTTATCTTTCTCTGCGGTTTTGAATTCACAATTGTTCACTACAACCCTAAAAGAAGCAAACTGGGAAAAGGAGGGCTCCAATTAGGGAATGCTTTGCTCTTGGCATGCCTGACTACCTTTCCGAGATCATAAATAACTCGGTAACCCTATACATTTTGCTGGATATGTATGTAGGACACTTCAATTTGTCATTATTTATGAATTTGAGACATATTTGATGTAGTATTATTGTCTTTCCACTAAATATATTGTACCTTTTTGATACTTAAAAAAAGCAATGATTTAAAAGAGGCCAGGTAGCTGTGCATTTTGCATGAATACAGTGTTACCATTGAGCAACATAAATGATTGAGTGACATATATTTTGTATTTCAGAAATACTACAGCAACCACGGCCTACAAAGAACGCAGGCAGGAAAATACACTGTCTGATGTTATTGTGTGGACTACCATTGGCAGAGTGCACTAGGCCAAGGCAATATTTCTATCACACCTTGCCCTGAACCTCTGCTCACCTACCAGTGAACCAGGCTGCACAAGCCCTCCATTTTAATGTTAGGGCACCCCATGCTGGGCTGTTAAGCAATGCAGGCAATTCTCACTGGTATTCTGTGTCTATATTTACAATTTGAACCCCAGCCACAACAAATATGAACTTTCAGGTTGATCAATGACCGTCAAGTCCTTTTAGTTTCTTTTCCTTCATAATGTACAACAAATAACAGAATAGAGACAAAACAACTGCCATGTGTTATATACTCACAGTAGGATTGAAACAATACAGGTGCAATAATATTTTGCATTATTGTGGAAGGATGATTCTTTCAAATACATTTCAAAATTAAATGTATGAGATGGTATATATATTGTTGCACAAATCTAAATGGATATCGATGCTGCACATATCAATGTGGCTGACATATGTACCATGCCAGGGAAAGAGACAATACAGTAAGGGATGACTCTATGGGTTGCAGAAGGCAAACATATTTAAGAAAGTCGTTGGGCCCTAGCAATTACATTTGTTTTTGTTAATTAAGCAGTGGTTAAAGCTTCTCCCCTGTTTGTTTTACCTGTCCTGAACTACCCTTCTTCTGTGCCCAGTGTCATTGCTTTGGTATTTCAAAGCTTAATGGAAATAACTTAATGTGAAGCCCTGGAGTGACATAAGTAACTATTGCATTGTTTTCTAACCTAAAGGACAATCTACCCTTTTGCACTGTGCTCCTCCTTCCAATTTTATGCAACCAGGTAGCAACAAAATGGGTCAAACTAGGTTGATGCATGTATGAAAGGGAACAATATAGTTTTTTGTGGATTCACTGTGTGGACAAGCAATAAAGACTAACCAACTTTCTGAAGCATGCTAATAAAGATGACCAAATGCTTAGTTATATTGATGTCTATGTAGTACTCATATCCGCCTAGTTCTACAGCCTGGTACTGTTGTCTGCAACTACAGCTATGCATTACCCCTGCTTGTCTTGCCTTGGAGTAAGCCAAGTACCAAGCCCAACAGCTCACAGGTACTGCAACAAATGCCCCTAGAAGACAATGACAGCAGGGGATTAAAATAAAACCGATAGGGAAAAATGTAAAATAAATTATAATATTTTGAGTTGCAAAGTATTTATATACATTTTTTTAATGTTAAAATATTATACATAATTCTAAAATGCCTATTTTATCATTTTGCATTTTAACAATAAACGTAATAAAAAATATATTGAAATTCAACTTTTTAAAGTTTGATGAAAATGTTTCAATAGTTTACATTTGTTCCATACATACCTTTAAAAAAATCTAATACATAAAAAATAGAAATACCAATGTTACTCTGGGTGGGATTTTTTTATTGTTCTTTAAAAATATTATAAATAAATTAAATAAATATATTTTAACTATTTATTAAATATAGGTTTAATTTAAAGAGTTAATAAAATAAAAGCTATTTTAAAATCATGTACACTTATTTTTATAATAAAATATTGCAAATGTTTTCATAAAATGATAATAAACTTTATTCTTTTTCCCTCTACTTTTCCATAGGGAGATCTCCACCACTGTGACGGGGAGCTCCACCTATGTGTGAAAAGTTACTAGTAATAACTCTACACTCATAAATTCTGTTCTATCTGTAGTATGAGATTCTACCAGGTGGGTGGAGACATGTAAGACTTCAATTATGTATACATTCTAAATTTACAAATTATGAGTAGCAACAAAGTGTTGATTTACACCTAAGTGCAGTAGAGATTTACACAGGAGTATTTTTATTTATGTAAATGTACCTTTGTTAATACGCCTCTTAGTTTTCTTTAAGTTCACCTAGCCAAAGAGTAATATCTTTGTTACCTCTACATTTACAATGACATGGCTTGGGGCATAAGACACACCCAAGAAATTCATTGTGCATTGGAACTCAATGGGCATAAGATCAAACAAAACTTAATAATCCACATAAAGAACACAGGGTATGTGGCATTCTCATATTTTAGGAGTGAAAATATGAACTGAGTGCTGGGTATTGAAATGGTTGGTTAGATAAATCCCAAACAACTACAAGGACATACACAGCTCTGTTTAAGGTATCTTGATATCGCTATCTGACTAGATAAGTGATCTTGCATGTAGTCTTCAATGTGGTCCCGGGTCGTAAGTGCAATATTCTCAAGATTGATTGCATCCCATCTGGAATATAGCATCGCTGCAGCTTGTACCATAGCCTCTCTATAGCCATCAGATTAAAAGCAGAAAACAAGTAAACAAACCAGGAATTTAATACGCCACCAACCTTGTTTGACTTCCCGACATTTAACTATAGGGAGAAGCAATGGACTGATATTGAATGGACATCTTTGAATACCCCTAGGTTTATTTGGGATTTGGTTTTTTCTTTTAAACCCTCTAGACAGGCACAGGTTTGCCTTGCACTCCAGCCTCCCATTCCATAAATCCTCTCCCACCACCCCTTCCGCTGACACTTTTTGCCTGCTAAGATCAGGTGGAAAAATTCTGCATTTTTTTCCTTGTCCTCAGGTGAAAAACAGCCTGGACAGTGAATATAGTGTTACCAGGTCCAAGCAGTAAATCCCCATAATGGGGAATATTTGTAATACCTGGAATTTCGTGTGTGGATATCCGCCAGATTCATAGACCCTGGCGACCGGTATCCCCACACCAAATTCCTTAAAACTTGTGATGAGGTCCTAATGTAAATTTATTTGAAGGCCTTAGCTGGATCATCCATATGATGTAATCTGGCAAAACAAATGCACGAAAGCTGGCCAGCCCATAAATCAAAATGTTTTCAAATATTGCTCTTGGAGGTTTGCTAGGTCAAGCTCCAAGGCTCAGTTTTATCAAGGGTATGACCTACTTAATGTTTTTTGCTGTTAGGTTTTCCATTAAATTATTTTAGACCACATATGTTAGAGTGGTTATAGAACAATTTATGTGACCATTTAAGTTCACAGATTCAGAAATCACTCACTTTAGTGGACTACACACCATAAGATTTCAGGACTACCTATTGTTATATTCTATTCATGGGGATTTATTGAGCGCATGGCTACACAGAAGAACCTCCCAGCACTATGAAAAACAGATATCCAGCAGAAGGGTGTGCAGATAGAAACTGAATGTTTGTAGCTGTTTCCTAAATGCTATTTCTTATTTGGTGTACCTTGTGTTCTGAGGGAGTGTGTTTGAAAGTTTCAGTACCAAGAAGGTGAAGGATCTTCCCTCACTCCTTGTCCTCATTATCCTGGGAATTGCAGACAGTTTCTGAGTGTTGGATCACAGCATTCCTTTGTGATTATATGAGATAAGTAGGTTTAAAATCAGTTTGGGACCCCTTTTGTGCATTGCTTTGTGGGCCATACAAATGCATGTGTATCCATTTTAGCACTGGGAGCCAATGACGGCTTGCCAGGGCAGTTGTGGCAGAGTGACATTTGGGTATTGTATGTATGTGCTTTAGAATTTTGAATGACTTGGAGTATTGATATGATGGTCTTTGGGCTGCTAAGGTAAAAGGAATTCCCTAAATCAAGTTTAGAAATGACCAAAGCTTGTATTACTATCTTACGCAATGCCTCTGGTCACCATCTGAGCAGTTTTCTCAAGGTTCTTGGTGTCCCAAAGTAGTTTGCTGCCAGTTTATTGGCTTGTGTTGCCAGTGTAATTTTTTCATCAAGCCAAAAACCAAGGATATTGGAATAGGATGCTTGCCAAGGGGTTTAGGCCAGTTCAGTTTTATCCATCTGTTTTTTTTCCTACCACCAACATCTTTATTTTTTCTCTGTTAAGTTTAATGCTGCTTGCTGTCATCTGCTGCACAACATGGTTAAGACAGGCGTTTTTGGACGTCATGGTTTTTCTGTTTGGTGGGAAGGAGATAACAATCTGAGTGTCATGAGCATATGATATTGAGGAGAAACCATGGCTATTTATGATTTCTGCCAATATGATAACGTACGGATTGAACATTGTTGGGCTCAGTGAGGACCCATGAGGAACCCCACAGTCAAGAGAATAGGTGTTTGACAAAATAGTCTCCCACAGACTTGAAAAGATGTATTACGAAGTTAGCCATACAAGTGTAGATCCAGACCAATCGTCAAAAAGCTAAGAATTGCAAGATTCAATTATCTCCCTACGTTTTTGCCAATTTCAATGGCTAATTTTACTTTCTTCTGTCATAAGAGATTGCTGGAATGTAGCTTCAAACTTAACTATGACTTCCTATCTGAAAGGTCGCCACTACACTTCCAATGCCTCTCTCATAGCTGCACATTTAGATGCAAAATCAAACAATTTTTGTCAAACAAGACCTTATTTACCAGGCCCTATTGTTGCACATTGGTAGTGTATCAGCATAATTTGGACTCCACTCTCATTTTATTGACTAGGCCACATATATGTTAATTTAGAGCCTTAGGCATTCATGTGGTATGATGTGACTTATAAAGTGAAGTGCACTTAAAGCCATATAGAAAGCGCATTTATAATGTAACCTCAACATTTATTTACATGTGTGTACACTAATGCTTCTTTTACAGGAACAACAAATTGACATTCTCATCACGTGTGTGTTTTAATAACATTGATTAATTTTCATGTGTACATGTATTGCTTTAAAGGTATACTGCATTTACAGTATAATGGAACATGTACTTATTAGAATGTAATCTTACACTTAGAATGTGATCAATTATATGTATCTATATTCAGGCAGTTACAATATTTATTCAAATCTTAGCTTTGCTAACTTGGCCAAAGACCTTAAGTATTTGGTTTTCGCAATGTTTACCCTTCAATGTAAGTGTTTTATTTGGCTGCAGTAGTTTTCTACCCACTGCACTTGCTTGGTGCACGATCTAATGAATGGAGAAAGGCACATTGTGTGAATAATATTAGGAAGCATAAGGGGAGTTAAGGGTGATAAAAATTAACAAGCAGAAGGGAGGACTACTGTCTGTGCAGAATGAGGAGAAGGTCGCTTTGAATATGTGGATCAAGGATGAAGAATTAAGAGTGTGTCTGCCAAAGAGTATCATTTGAAGGTGGTCACTAATTGGGCCTGTGATACTGCTGCTGAAAGGGTCTTATGTGGGTATAAATAGGGAATACTCTTTAGCTTTGTTCAGTTTCCTTTCAGGGTAGGAGAGGTACAGACCTCTTTGCGCTATTCTCATTGTGTAGCTTACATGCGGTAATTTCGCTCCAGAGAACTTCTACAGAAGTTCTTCTATGCTAACATCTTTCTGTTTTAATTGATCTAATCAGGTTTCCTTTAGCTCTCTTTAGTGTAGGTTAGTTGGAGGAATTAATCTCACAACCAGATTGTTTTCCTCATACTTTGTACAATTGTTACTAAAGCCATCATCTGTTACTATTGAGGATAATTTTTGTATGCCATTTTGGATTTCCTTTGATAATATTGTAATGTTATACTATGTTTCCTAGAGTGTTTTATATGACTTTTTCTTTGAATGTGCAATAAATCCATACTTAATCCTACTTATTGACTCTGAGCTTTACTTTTGTGACCAAATGGGTTGTACAGTAATTGCGAATTGAAATTGAGCAAAACTCTTTCATTCCTCAAGGACTCTAAAAAGATCCCTGGCAGGGGGTAAGAAAGGGGGCCCGACTCCTCTCCGTTAGCAGAAGCTATGTTGATAGCAATGTGCTGTGAAAAGTGAGGCATGTAATCATACTTGCTGGATATTAAACACATATTTCCTCAGGAGATTGATGATGCAAAAATGTAAAACTTTTGATCTATAAAAGATATATAGATTAAGGAGAACCACTATGAGTCAATTGCTAGTCCTTGTACGGATACTATAGGGAACTGTCACCAAGGGTAATGTTCTATCAACAATCGTAGGGTGCAAAACCCTAAAAGAATCACATCTCTTTCAATGGAAACTACCCCCTTTTTTTATCTTCAAAATTGGCGAAAAACTTCAATAACTGTATGAATATATCACAATGAAAAATTCAGTGCGCAGGAGAGTCATTGTAGATGTAACCTTTCAGGCATACTAAACATAGACTAGTCAACATATTCCCAGGTATGTTTGCAAGGCCAACCCCCTCCCCACCCTGCTCTCACTAGGCAAAATTGGCAAGGTTGTAAAGACTAAGCTGACAATGTCAGTCTGCACTATCTTCATAGTCAGAAGAAAAATGTTGGCCTTTGTAATCACCAACTACCACCAAGAGTGCCTGAAGATAAGATGAAAAAAAAAGTACTCAAACAGATTCCAGGAAATTCAGGTGTAGCTGACCAGATCTTATTACATTCAGATATATATGCCCTAGAGGAACAATAACTTGGGCCCACACCATGCATTACTTGTACCCTAATATATTACCTCACCCATTACATCTTAAATTAATGCATTGATAACATCGCTAATGATATCTGAAGGAAAATGATTTATAACAACACTGTACATGTCAAGGAAGCGAGTTATAGTTAATTTAGCGCACAGGTTATGGTATTTTTGACATAACTCTAACTGGTGGATTTCAGTGACTTAGTCTTAGTTCATTTAAAAAGGTATAATGTCTGTTTAATATATATATATATATATAAATATATATATATATATCCGACTCCACACCTCAACCGAAGCAAAAGTGAAGAGGCCACAGCAGGGGAACAGTTTGGAAACGGCTTTATTCACACACAAGGGTAAGTCTCGGTCCTCCATCATCCCCACTCGGCGAATATATATATATTCACGCTTCAACTCCTGCAGACTTCGTTCAAGAAACATAAGGAAGGGGTACCGACCTCCAAACCAAGCCCGCCGAGCAAATTGAATGACCTACTAACCACTTTGGAGAGACTGTATGAGAGGGAGGTCAGAGAGTGGTGGGAGGCTACGAGTCTACAGCATTACTTTGATGAACAGATGGTACCGAGGGGGTTGAGAGTGTATACGGTTCCATCGTATGAGAACCCTGACCCGCAATTACTTACGGATTGGGAGGAACTCACATCTCACTATTGCAAAGGCACCCTGGGTCTCCTAATAAAGTATGCGTGGAGTGACCGCGAAAAGGCGCTGGCGGAAATAAAAATTATGGAAGAAGAACTAACCAAGTTGGAGGAAAGCAAGGAAACTATAGCAAACATGAGGATACAGATGAAAACAAGACTTGGCAAATATGAGCAAAAGATAAAAACGCGGAAACAGGAAAAATTTGACCGCAATGAGCGAGACTATTCCCAAGGAAGGATTCTGACGTTTGCACGCAAATTCGATGCCCCCAGAAAAGAGTTGAACAAGAAAAGTGGGCAAGGAGCCACAAGAACGGCGGAAACCTCAGAATCTAGTGCAACGGAAAACGAATCCGCAGATGAAACTGCAACTAGGGATAGAGGCCAAGCAAGAACAACAACAATGACACCTTTTCAGGACGAATTTCAAGTAATCAAGCAGGCATGACTACGAGGTGGCAAGAACAAACCCCCAGAACGAGAAGAAGAAAAACTAGAAGAGGAGGCGGGGGCCCCAAGAGGAGGGGGACGCGGAAGACCCAAGAGATCGAATTGGGTGAACCGGAAGAAGTAAACGACCACCAGAAAATAATAGAGAACATCACAGTGATAAACCTAACACCTAGAGTTCTCACTGATATCGAGAACAATGTCTTAAGCCTGGGACTTAGTTTTTGCCCTACCAGCCATTTAGAATATACGCAAACACGCATTGACCTGTTCAATTTCGTCCGAAAACTGAAATTGCACAAATATTTCAAAATCAGATCTAATCTAAAAAGCACCATTGGGACTCCGTTGAGAGCAAGTGCCACGGATGCACTAAGAGGACATGACCTACCAGCAGTTGAGATTTTACAAGGTCTAGCTCTTGAAGAACACATAAGCCAGCTCCCGTCACCTACAGATGAAGCAGCAATGAGAGCTGCAATTTTAGGAATTGAACAACAAAGAGAGGAGAGCGGTTACAAACCTAGATCTCATTTCAATCCACAACTAACACCAGATGCGATTGATGTGTTCTCGGAAGCAATGACTAATTATCTGCAAAAATATAGGACGAAGAACTGGAAAAGTGGAAGAAATAGTAACAACAATATCAACTCAGATGAGAGGAAAGCGATTCTTGATTTAATGCAAGATGGAAGTGTGATAATTAAGCCTTCTGATAAAGGCGGTAATGTCGTCTTACAGACTAGGAATAATTATTGTAAAGAGGCGATGAAACAACTGTCCAACATAGAAAATTACGAACTTTCCACGAAAGAAAAGTACATAGCCAGCATACAAAGATATGATGAACTGATCCACAGCTGGTATTGTAAAGGCATGCTGGGCAAAGAAGAATATTTATTCTTGAGAAGCAACAACCCAATAACACCAACTTTTTATCACATTCCAAAAATACATAAGAACAATACTGATCCACCAGGTAGACCTATAATCTCATCACAAAACAGCTTAACGGAACATCTTTCCACTTTCATTGATCATTTTCTCAGCCCTCTTGTACAAGAACTGGACTCATATATAAAAGACACGAAGGATTTCCTGTCAAAAATTGATAAAATCAAATGGGACCCCAGTTATAGAATACTAGTACTAGACATAACTAGTCTCTATATGTGCATCAACCATGACAAAGGCATTGAAGCAGTGGAACATTACCTTAAGAAGAGACAATTGAGGTTTTTGGAACATAACACGATGTTGACAATTTTTGTGGAATTTTGTTTGAGGAACAATATTTTCTTATTTATGGATGTCTATTACAGACAAACGTCTGGAACAGCGATGGGCACCTGCTTTGCCCCCAGTTATGCAAATGTATTCGTAGGCTGGTGGGAGGAGCAGGTGCCCAGGTCGCTAGAGGTGGATGGCGAGAAAGGCTGTGTCATTGAATGGTGTCGCTATATAGACGACTTGTTTATAATCTGGAAAGGATCAGAACAGACTGCAAGAGCCTATATTGATGTCCTCAACAGAAATGATAAAAATCTAAGATTCACCAGGACCATAAGCGACACCTGTGTGGAATATCTTGATCTGAAGGTATTCATAGTGAACAACAAGATCGAAACATCGCTCTTCCGCAAAAGCACAGCAGGCAACTCTGTACTATATGCAACCAGCAATCATCCTACCGCATTGATACAGTGTATCCCCTATGGGGAGCTGCTCAGACTCAAACGTAACAGCACCAGAGACTCAGATTTCAAAATTGCAGCATCAGAATGTATCGGCAGATTCAAGTTGAGAGGTTATGCCATGGCCACCTTAGAAAATGCATTGCATAAAGTCAATCTGGTGCCAAGACACAGCCTACTAACAGACAATAAGCGATCGAATGCCGATAATGGAACCGAAATGGGAAAATTCCGGCTGGTAACCCCATACTCGGCGGAGGCCAATTATTTGAAACACATGCTCAGAAAAAACTGGCATATTCTGAAGACCGACAGTTGCATAAAAGATGATATTCCTGCTTTTCCGTTGGTGACCTTTAAGAAATCCAGATCTTTAAAAGACATGTTGGTGCAGAGTCACCTTAGGAAAGTCGAAAAGAAACCTAACACGCTTGTAGATCTGAAGGGATTTCATCCATGTCATCATTGCAAAGCTTGTGCGCACAGTAAAAGGGTTAAGAGTTATGAGATACCAGACACAGGAATAACAAAAACAATTAATAAATATCTTACCTGCAGTACCCCGTATGCAGTATATTGTCTCAAATGCCCTTGTGGACTATCGTATATCGGGAGTACAAGCAAGCCTTTAAAGCTCAGAATCTTGGAACATCTAAGGGCGATTGATAAAAATGATCAATCATACCCTGTCGCCCGACATTTCCAAGAAAAACACTCCAGCAATAGACATCAATTGCAATATTTTGGTCTGGACCACATACCCGATAACCCCAGAGGGGGTGATAGGCTTCACAGGTTAAGAAGACTTGAGTCCCGTTATATAATAGATTTAATGACCAAACATCCTAGGGGACTCAATGCGGGAGAGGAATTGGCATCTCATATTGGATTTTAAGTAACCCTGGGCGTAGTGTGCGTAGTGGGGCTCCGCGGAGCTACGCGAAGTGGGCGCAAAACTACGCCCACCCGCGCACTCCGCGTAGCCTCACTACGCGCCGCCCGCCTCCCTCCCGCCCTCCCTAAATATGCAAATAAAAGGATGTAAAGGTTTTAAAAACACTTACCTGTCCGCCGCGTCCCCGGGGCTCCCTCTCCCGTCCCTGGAATCGCGCCGCCGCCATTTCGGATACTAATGCGCATGCGCGGCCGCCCGCGCATGCGCATTAGTATCCGAAATGGCGGCGGCGCGATTTCAGGGACGGGAGAGGGAGCCCCGGGGACGCGGCGGACAGGTAAGTGTTTTTAAAACCTTTAAATCCTTTTATTTGCATATTTAGGGAGGGCGGGAGGGAGGCGGGTGGCGGCCGGCTACGCTCCGTCTGCGGAGCGCGCGTAGTGCCGCCTGGCTACGCCCGCTATGCAAAATGCGTAGGAGACGGCACTACGCGCACTCCGTGCACGGAGCGTAGCTGGCCGCCCACCCTTAATTTTAAGATGATTCCCAACTATGCCTAGAGACTAATAGAAATATTCTAGCGACAAATAACTGAGACACAAGAAAACTGGACTATAAGATTGTATTAGAATATTGTTTAACAGTAACGTGGTAATAATGAAATCATTGGCTGTGAGAAGTTTTGATTTTGTAAATAATTTGGAAATTTAAATAGGTATTGTATCTGATATTTGAATTGATGAAAACTTTTTGTAATTCAGTAACTTTGTAAATTTAACATTTTGTAGAATCTTAGTTTATACTGAGGAATTATTGCACAAAGGGTGGAGGACCCTTCCCTAATGAAATTCTTGAACCTATGAAATATGAAATTTAAAAGAGAGCAAGGGAAAAAGAAAAAATAAGTGAAAGAGGAGGTATGTGAAAACAATACTGTGTCAAGGGAGGCTTGCCGATCCACGGCTTAATTAATGACAGCGTCATGAGGAATGTTTAAGTAATTTGATCATGCCGATACACAGCGAAATGAAATAACTCGATTTGGGCGGGTACTACCAAGATGGCCCTGCCAATAACCGGCACTACAATAACACATTAGGGGTGTAGTTTATTATTGTGTGTTTATAAACAAAACATGCCGACTGTGACAGAGTTTATGGCCTGGGTAAATACATTACTCAGATAACGTTTTGCTGCACAGTAGATACACGGCGTATAGGCATGATTTAATGATTATGCACCATAACGGCATGATATGATTTGAAAGAGTGCATACAAATAATTGCTTTTTCCTTTTTTGAAACGATATCATCAAATTATAACGTAATTATATGTATGATAGAAATGTACATATTTGTTTACTGAAACATACCGTGATGCTTAATATGGAGAGCACCCAATATGGCGATTGAATATAGTCCCTTGTCTGTTTTCACTACTAACGTACGAAGAGATTGTCGTTAAAACATGGCGTCTCCCCACAATGTTTGTAACATTGAGGAAGGCGGAGTGCCGAAACGCGTCTGTTGCAAATATAATAAAGAACATCTAAGAATTACCCCCGGAGTGCGTGGTTTCTAGCACGAGCGAGGTGGAAACCCTGAGCTGAATATATATATATATATATATATATATATATTACCTACTGACGGTCGCCAGTAGGTAGTTATAGTTAGGATTGTTTTCCATAGGAAATCCGCAACATTCTATTAGGAATAACTTTGCCGCAGATTGAGGTATCTGCCTGTAATTTTCCTCAAATTTGCCTCGCTGCGCTCTGCTCCTTTCCTGAAAGTTTGGGGGGGATTTGTCAAGCGGGGGCTGAGATAAAAGGGGGTCCCAAAACGTGTTTTCCCCATGTTAATTTCCATAGGGCGGTTGGACTCACTTTTAGCTCGAACGGCTGAATGGATTTCCACCAAACTTGGCAAAATTGTAGGGACTGGTAGCCCGATGTGCCTTTGCTATGTCTCAAGATATGTGCTCCAGAGGATTTTGAGTAATTTAGGTTCAAAAAAATATATATATCTATAAGCGCGCCCCGGTACTGATTGGCTCTTGGGTGTCTGTAAACATTCCAAACAGTCCGGAGCGGCCGCCATCTTGTGTCTCGGTAGGATCGAGACACAAGAGGTGGCAAAAACAAAGGAGGAAATGACCAAAAGGGGGCAGGTAGACCCTCCCTGACCCCCTAGGTTTGATGTGGGGGCCATAAAAGGGTCCCGCGGGACGAAAAGAAAAATTATTTTTTTTTCGATTTTCGCGGGGGGAGCGCCCGGTACGCGCACCGGGAGCTTACCGGGGAGCGTACCAAAAATCAAACCCAGTGAAACAGTAAAATAATAATTTAAAGTGCTTAGAGGTAGGGTAGCTCTGCATAGAGTTGTTGTGTTGTGTGGGTGATATAAGTACCAGCATGTAGGTACCAATGCAGAGTTTTACATTCAATGTAGATTGTCTCCTCTATAGATCATTTGCATGTTGTTACAGAAGTTATTGTGGTATATGGAATCCATACCATAGTTTGTCAGGAAAGTAGAAACAACATGGATGCAGGAGATGAAAAAGAGATGTCAAATACACATTGGAGATAATATAGTGGGAGAAAGGAAGTAACTATGAGCAAAATGACTATGTAACATAAAAAAGTTGCACAGTATACTATAAGTCTTACATTATATTATATTCATTTTGGTAGTATTTCATGAATTACATATAAAAAAGAATAATGTCTGGAACAATTTTTAATTATTAAATACAAATTTATTGCTCTGATTTTTCAAAATTTAATAACACTTCCAACATTATTTCGTCTGGAATGTCCTCATTTGGATTCCATGATTCCATTTCATCCACATATTTAAGAAACTCTTGATCAAGAGGCTGATCCAAAAAGTCTAAATCATCAATCTCTTCCTCTGGGTTGTTCTCGAGATCAATTTCGAATGAAATATTAAATTTCTTTTGTTCTCCTTCCATTTTGTTGCTGTAAATTGCATAAAAAATAAATACATCAGTAGAGCTAGGGCACTGTTAGGTTTAAGTTCAGACAGGTACTTCTGAGTTTTTAACAGTGAAGTTATCTTTGGGCAGTGTATGGTATCAGGCAGGTAGGTTTGATGTGGGGGCCATAAAAGGGTCCCACGGGACGAAAAGAAAAATATTTTTTTTTTCGATTTTCGCGGGGGGAGCGCCTGGTACGCGCACCGGGGAGCTTACCGGGGAGCGTACCAAAAATCAAACCCAGTGAAACAGTAAAATAATAATTTAAAGTGCTTAGAGGTAGGGTAGCTCTGCATAGAGTTGTTGTGTTGTGTGGGTGATATAAGTACCAGCATGTAGGTACCAATGCAGAGTTTTAAATTCAATGTAGATTGTCTCCTCTATAGATCATTTGCATGTTGTTACAGAAGTTATTGTGGTATATGGAATCCATACCATAGTTTGTCAGGAAAGTAGAAACAACATGGATGCAGGAGATGAAAAAGAGATGTCAAATACACATTGGAGATAATATAGTGGGAGAAAGGAAGTAACTATGAGCAAAATGACTAAATAACATAAAAAAGTTGCACAGTATACTATAAGTCTTACATTATATTATATTCATTTTGGTAGTATTTCATGAATTACATATAAAAAAGAATAATGTCTGGAACAATTTTTAATTATTAAATACAAATTTATTGCTCTGATTTTTCAAAATTTAATAACACTTCCAACATTATTTTGTCAGGAATGTCCTCATTTGGATTCCATGGTTCCATTTCATCCACATATTTAAGAAACTCTTGATCAAGAGACTGATCCAAAAAGTCTAAATCATCAATCTCTTCCTCTGGGTTGTTCTCAAGATCAATTTCGAATGAAATATTAAATTTCTTTTGTTCTCCTTCTATTTTGTTGCTGTAAATTGCATAAAAAATAAATATATCAGTAGAGCTAGGGCACTGTTAGGTTTAAGTTCAGACAGGTACTTCTGAGTTTTTAACAGTGAAGTTATCTTTGGGCAGTGTATGGTATCAGGCAGGAAGTAGAACTATTAAAAAGGGCATGTGATGAAGACTAAGTAAAATCATAATTATAATAGAGAAGCCTAACTTAATCCATAAATATAATAGAGAAGCGTATCTCAAGCTATAACTATAACAGAGGGACAATAAATAACTATCAGAAAACGTTTTTACTAATTAATTTAAAGTGCTCCTTACAAATTAACAACTTACTTTTGAGAGAGGTGAAGAAGAAAAAATGTGAAAATCCTTTCAAGATGTACCTCAGGTAGTTGTAGTCAAAATGGCTGTGTTTCCCTCTTTTTCATTTATATTCATGTACATAACCAATCAAATGTCAGGAAATAATACTTGAAATTGAAAGTAACATTTTAATTGGTTGTAAATTCTAACACTTCAGATGTGTTTTTGTCATGTAATTTACCTCAGGATATTTAGACAGGGCTACAGGCCAAATGGCTCAATGGAATTCCATCAAATTTGAGAAAATGGTATGGACTGGTATGTAGTATGGCCTATTCTATATTTGGTGAACATCTCTACAGAGGTTTTTATGTAAATTAACTTTTACATTTTTTGGGGAGCGCTTACCGGTGAGCACCCCGGTACGCGTACCGGTAAGCGCAACGGGAGTCCTCCATCTTGTGTTTTGGAAGAATTGAGACACAAGATGGAGGACAAACAACATTGGGAATGGGTAAAAGGGGGTACGGTAGACACCCCCTGACCCCCTAGGTTTTCTGAGGGGGTCTTAGGAGGCCCATATAGGCCAAAAAAAAAACTTTTACATTTTCGCGGGGGGAGCGACCGGTACGCGTACCGGGGAGCGTACCGGGGAGCGTACTATGGTGAAAAATAGTGAAAAAAGTTAGAAAAAGATAATCATTTGGAGTGATCAGAGGTAAGGTAGCCCTGAAAAGAGCTTTTGGGTTTTGTGGCTGGTTTAGGTACCTACAAGTAGGTACCAATGCACAGTCTTAAATTCAGTAGGAATATTCTATTCCCCTCATCTGAGAAGTGCACACCATCTCCTCTGTAGATATCTTACATGTTGTAACGCAAGTTGTTGTTGTATATTGAACCCATTCCATAGTCTCTCATGTAAGCAGAAACAGATTTATTCACATGTTTCCGTGCTTTCTCAAATTGTGGACAAAATTGGTTGGGCCACTTCCATTTCTGTCTTTGGCATATATTGGAATATACCAAGGCAGTTTGTGGAAAAAGTGTCATCAATTGCCCAAAGGTGTCCTTTAAAACCATCTCCAGACCTACCCCAGTCAAAGTGCCTAGGTCATTTCCACCACAGTGCAAAATTATGAGGTCAGGGTGTGGCAGATGGTAAAAGGTTTTCACCAATGGTATCAATTGATGACATCTCAATCCTCTTTGGCCAATCCATTTTATGTGCACATTTGGTTAATCAAGGTTGTGAAAATTTCTGATAGCTGCATACCTTTGAGCCCAGTGAATGTAGCTATGTCCAATAATCCAGACAGAGTACATGGTGAGAGGAGGTTCTGGTGCAGTCAGATGAAGTGTAGGAATGAAATGGCAGTTGGAACAGTAGGAGTTTGCAAAAAAAACTGTGGAGTTTCAGTGCTCTTGAATCACAAGCAATGATTTGTGTATTCAGATAGTTGAAAACTGAAAGTTAGGGTGCATGGTTCTGTTCTGTGAAAGAAGCAAATTGAATGGTTAAGAAAAAGTCATTAAAAGAAAGATTGCACCTCTTAAGCTGGTGTATTGAGAGGTCAAACATCCTTGCTAAGTTCAATTGCAACATTGTAGAATAAACTTTTAACCCTGAGAGGTGAGTGAGGAGGGAGTTGCTATGGTAACAGGCAGAAAGGGCTGAGGGGGGGAAGGGTGTTGGTTTGAAAATAAAGAGGGAAGAGTTTTAATTGGTTAACATGAGGGATATGTGTGTAGAATTAGAGGTTTTCTGTGCCATTCATGGTTGCAGTGCCTGGAGTACATACCTTTAGCTCTGCTAAAGAAATATTGGTGTGTGTATCTGACACTGTTCTCAATCTCCCAAAGCATTTGTAAAGGTGAGTTATGATTCATTCAATATAGATAGAGAGTTCAGATTAGGAAGCACATTGAGTTTCTTTGCTGTTGGTTTGTGATGTTTTTTGAAAATGCATGGTATCAATATTTGCAAGATAGAGGAAATGTATTTTGTAAAATAGTGAGTTTTCAGAACTGAAATGGAATTCTTGTACATAGGACCTGCGCTGTGTTTCTAAAATGTTATTCAAAAAACAATTTTGGGGCAAATCAATGGTTTTACATTTTTGAGAAGGAATAAATAGTGTGTGCATGATTACATAAAAATATTTGAACCTTTCACAATCATGTCACCTGTGTTACCTCAGATTAGGAAGCAGACTGAGCTTCTTTGCTGTTGGTTTGTGTCATTTTTTTGGTAATGCTTGGTAGGAATGTTTGCAATAGAGAGGAAATGTATTTTGTAAAATAGTGAGTTTTCAGAACTGAAATGGAATGCTTGTACATAGGACCTGCGCTGTGTTTCTAAAATGCTATTCAAAAAACGATTTTGGGGCAAATCAATGGTTTTACATTTTTGAGAAGGAATAAATAGTGTGTGCATGATTACATAAAAATATTTGAACCTTTCACAATCATGTCACCTGTGTTACCTCAGATTAGGAAGCAGACTGAGCTTCTTTGCTGTTGGTTTGTGTCATTTTTTTGGTAATGCTTGGTAGGAATGTTTGCAATAGAGAGGAAATGTATTTTGTAAAATAGTGAGTTTTCAGAACTGAAATGGAATGCTTGTACATAGGACCTGCGCTGTGTTTCTAAAATGTTATTCAAAAAACGATTTTGGGGCAAATCAATGGTTTTACATTTTTTAGAAGGAATAAATAGTGTGTGCATGATTACATAAAAATATTTGAACCTTTCACAATCATGTCACCTGTGTTACCTCAGATTAGGAAGCAGACTGAGCTTCTTTGCTGTTGGTTTGTGTCATTTTTTTTGTAAAGCTTGGTAGGAATGTTTGCAAGAGAGAGGAAATGTATTTGGTAAAATAGTGAGTTTTCAGTACTGAAATGGAATGCTTGTACATATGAGCTGCGCTCTGTTTCTAAAATGTTATTGTAAAAACGATTTTGGGGCAAATCAATGGTTTTTACATTTTTGAGAAGGAATAAATAGTGTGTGCATGACTACATAAAAATATTTGAACCTTTTCACAATCATGTCACCTGTGTTACCTCAGATTATGAAGCAGACTGAGCTTCTTTGCTGTTGGTTTGTGTCATTTTTTTGGTAAAGCTTGGTAGGAATGTTTGCAAGAGAGAGGAAATGTATTTTGTAAAATAGTGAGTTTTCAGTACTGAAATGGAATGTTTGTACATAGGACCTGCGCCCTGTTTCTAAAATGTTATTCAAAAAACGAATTTGGGGCAAATTAATGGCTTTTATATTTTTGAGAAGGAATAAATAGTGTGTGCATGATTACATAAAAATATTTGAACCTTTCACAATCAGGTCAGCTGTGTTACCTCAGATTAGGAAGCAGACTGAGCTTGTTTGCTGATGGTTTGTGTAATTGTTTTGGTAATGCTTGGTAGGAATGTTTGCAAGAGAGAGGAAATGTATGTTACCTGTGTTTCCTCAAATTAGGAAGTGGATTGTGCAGATGAGGTGAGGCATGTCCAGGGGCGCAAAGGAGTTGAGGCCTGTGTCCATGAGTGCAATTGAGAGGACTTACCTCCTCTGACCCTTAGACAAGCATTATCTAATCTGTGCCCCTTGGACAGGCCTCAATACATTGAGTATAATTGATGGTAACAGGGTGCAGATGAGATGAGGCGTGTCCAGGGGTGTAGATCAACTGAGGCCTGTCTAATGGTGCAGATGAGTTGAGGTCTATTCAGGGTTGCAGATAAGGTGAGGTGCATAGGAGGTGATGCCTGTGTTGAAGAGTGTAGTAGAAGAGAGGTCTGTCCAGGGGTGGAAAGGAGGTGAGGGCTGTGTCTAAGAGTGCAGTGGGGGATAGGCTTCATGAAGTGGAGTCCAGTGCACTCTTAGACACCGACCTCACCACCTATGCTCCCCAAGACAGTCCTTACCTCATGTGTACAATCTGCTTAATAATCTAAGGAAACACAGGTGATATGATTGTGAAATGTGCAAATATATTTTTTTAATCATGCAGATACTATCTAATCCTTGTCAATAATGTAAAACCAATTCATGTGCCTGAAATATTTTTTTAGAATTATATTTAAAAAACAGAGATAATGTAATGCGGATTGTGGGTCCACTTAACGATTCCTAATGAGTATCCGGATAATGACATGGAACGTGTGTGGGCTAAATGACAGAAAAAAGAGGCAAAAGGTATCTACTCTAATAAAAAGCTTGAGATTGGACTTTCTACTCTTGCAAGAAACGCATATCCAGGCATCTGAAGTATACTTGCTTGAACAACTGGGACTTTCAGTTTTAGCTTCCTCAAGACAGGGTTCTAGGAATAGGGGAGTTGCGATACTTTCAAGACAGAGGGGTATCACCACTAGGAAGAAACGGGAAGATGTTTGGGGGAGATGGGCTTTGGTAGAATGTTTGGTAGGGGAGCAATGGATAACTTTTGGCTCTATATATGGCTCTACAGGGGATGCTGCTGACATTTTTGAGCAGATAGATGTAGAGTTGGCAACTTGGGCCCCCTGTGCTGTGCTAGCAGGAGATTTTAATATCAATGGTGCAGGGGGATTGGGACTAGGGTTAGGACCTCCTGCGAGATATCAAGGAAGAAAAAGAAGAGTTTTTCGAGCAGTCTGCTCCTTGGCAAGGAATAACGGTTTACTAGATGTTTGGGATGCTCTCAAACCAGGAGAAAAGGGATACACGTACTATTCTGCGCCGCATAGAATGAGTGCGAGATTAGATTTTTTTCTGGTTAGTAGTAACTGTATTTCAGGCACACAGATTGAAAGGTTGCCAAGATTACTGGTGGACCATAATCCTTTGATTATAAATCTAACAGTGACATCAGGGTCAAGGGGGGTACAGTATGGACTTTTGAGAGAGCACTCCTAGAAGACGAGGTATATATCCAACATATGAAGCGTTGGATTGAGGAATATCTGGCAATAAATAGGGGTACAGCAGCTGAAGGTATGGTCTGGGATAGCTTCAAGGCTGGAGTAAGGGGGGAGACCCTAAGTTACAGTGTAAATAAAACGAAGCAGGAGCAACAGAGAAATCAAGCGCTAAGAAGGGAGATACTATTTGCCGAGGAGGAAGTGAGTGAGTGTGCAGCAAATCAGGCAAATACACCGAATGGTATTGGTAATGTACTGGAACTTGCTATGATTAAATTAGCTAAGCTAAGAATGGAGGCAGAGGAATACATAGCATCTAAGGCAGCACTTTGATACAGCTTATTTTAAGAGGACCCGATTTAAGACTATTATGGCAGCTCATAATATCTGGAAGGCCTTTACTAAAAAATACGGTTTGGGGAAATTTAACAGATATACAAGAATAAGAAATAATCCAGTATTCCCCGATGATATTTTTTCCGATGCAATCTTCATGGAATGGTCGAGGAAGGGAATTACGAGGGTGGGAGATCTGATGGACCCGCAGGGGATGAAGCAGTTTGTAGAAATCCAGGTGAAATATGGTTTAGAAATAAGACATTTTTTTAAGTACCTTCAAGTAAGAAGCTTTCTGGCAAATAAAAGGGGGGGCCCGAGTGGACTTGAGAAAAACCCTATAGGTGATACAAGATGGTGTAACGTGTACCATTAAAAGGTTTTATGCTGAACTAATTAAAACAAGACAAGATGATATGGATAAATGGGGGGAAAGTTGGTCGAGCAAGCTGGAGGTAGAATTGAAATGTTTTAAATTATCATCAGAGCTGGGTCAGAATATCTTGTGTTCTGCAGCATTACAGGCACAGCATTATAAGACATTATATCGTCTCTATTATACCCCGGCAAAACTTGCACAATGGGGGGCGGTTACTGGAATTAATTGTCCAAGATGTGGAAGTCCTCAGGCTGATATAATTCATATATTTGCTACCTGTCCACATCTATCGACGATAATGAAAGAAATAAAGAACTTTATACAAGGAGTGTTAAAAATAACAGTTAACTTAACCCCTTCGATAGTGTTATTGGGGGTGAATTTGGACAGCACTCAGGGAGAAGGATGTTATTATATCTTTGTAGCAATGGCTGTACTGAGATTATGTATCGCTTCAGCGTGGCTCGACCAGGCACCACCAATATTTCAACAGTGGTTAGCCAGGATCTTAGGCATCTATAGTTTGGAGAAAGCGATATATGCCAGAACAGAAAAAAAGGGGAGGAAACTGGGATTGAAAATATGGGAGCCAATATCTAATTGGAAGGAAGAAACATAATTTATTATGATGTATAGGGGATGGATTGTATATTGCGATATGAAACAGGGGTCCTCAAGTTTATAGCTGGAAATGGTGTCTTGTCTTTGTCCTTTTGTTTTATTTAATGTATACTAATATTATCATACTTTGTATATAATGTATATGTTTCTCTGTTGGAATTAACAGTGGATTTGTGTTGTTTAGAAATTATGACTGATTGTATATAGCAATGTGTTCCTCACCCCCGGTTAAGGGGGAACAAAAAAATGTGTTAAAACATCAATAAAATTTTTTTTTTTAAAACAGAGATAAGGTCATATGTATAAGTATTATAGTGTTTATATTGTTTGCTTATTGTCATTGTTTCGTTGTTTGGTAGTAGTGGTCTATAATGATTTTTTTTTTGTTTTCCACAGATTAAAATCAAGATTTCAATAGTAAGGAAATATGCCCTCAAGGCAAAGGAGACAAAAAGATGCTAAGCGCAAAAAAATCAAAAACAGCAACGGAATTAAAGCAGTCTCCTACAACAAATACTTCAAAAAACAGGAAAAAAGCTCCTGGTAAGACAACTAAGTCTTTCTTACGGAACATATGTAGATAAAAAAAAATGTTGGACAAAATGTAGAAAAAGAGAAAGAGAGAGCAAATTTGAAGAGGAAGGAGAGATTCCCAAAAAATGTTACTACTGCAGCAGGAGACAATAATATGTATAGGAATAGAAGGCAAAATCAATTTAGGGACATTCGTAAACGAATGTTTCGCAATAGGGTGGTTTTAAATTTGTTAAAAAATATTAAAAAAGGTAAACAGAGATCTGCTTTTTATAAGAAAAAGAAAAGTGTAGAGAAGATTGTTGATCAGGCTTTTGAAGTTAATAAAAAATTATTTATTTTAATAATCAATAGAATTAGGACACTTAACAAGACAATTGATGTTTTCAAATCAAACAATAAATGGAAAAGAGTAATTAACAGGACTCATTTTTGTAAAGTTTTTTCTGGAGAATGGATGCACAGTTCAAGTTGTGAGCCATTTTTTAATGAGGAGAGTTACTTTCAGGAGAATGATTTAGTGCATGCAGTTGACACCAGTGGTCGAGCATATGAGGTGAAAGACGGTTGTCCGATTGAAAAAGAGAAACTTGTGCCTAGAGAACCAGAAGAGGTGTTAACTGATGAAGTTTTAGGGAGACGTACTAAGGGTCCAGTGTACACTTGAAAGTGTAGTAGTATTTGTAGTGTGCGACAGGAATCAATCGATTTGTTTTGTAATTTCTTATGTACATATAGTAAGAAAACTCTAAAACAGAAAATGAAGATGTTGCAAGACTTAGATCCTTGTAGAGTGAGAGAAAACACAGGTTTGCAAGGGCATTCACTGGCTTGTCTTTCTAGAAAAGTATGTCAGAGTGTTTTTCATCATTTTAGGATGTTAGCAGTGCATCATAACAAAATGAGGAAATAAGTGAGAAGGTTGTATTATGTAAAAAGTCCAGCACCAAAGCCTAAACAATTAAACAGTGCTCTTTTGCATGGAACTGAATTAGATGTGAAGAAGATTTGTGAAGAAATTGAGATTTGTTATTTTGGTGATAAAGAGGACAGTGTAGAAATTGACACAGAAATTCAAGGTAATGTGGAAGACAATGTACAGATTTCAAGTACAGAAAAGTTTGACCAGGAAATTACCAGGTTTAAGGTGAAATCAAGTGAAAGGCCGAATTTTACTTGTGTGTGTTGTCGACGAACTCATTATAAGCATCAAACTAGATTAGTTGATTTATACGTAAAAAGTGAAAAGATAAATAATTATGAGTGGAAGGATTTTGCCACTTATTTGTGGGTGGAGAATTCTGATCAGCGTATTTGTAAATATTGTTATGATAAATTAAATAAAAACAGAATGCCTGCTAGAGCTGTTCATAATAATCTGGAGCTGGTAGACATTCCTCCTGAATTGATGGATTTAAATACATATGAGTCTATTTTGATTCAATGTGTCCATCCTTTTCAGGCAATTGTTCGCATGGAGCCTAAGATAGGGAAATTGCCTCCTTCAGATTTACAGAGAGGATTAAAGGGAAGAGTTGTTTATTTGCCTCTAGATTTCAAGAAAAATATTGATACAATTGGTGTAGAGAAAGTGGAAGAGGAACCTCTGGTTATTCTAGTTAATGAGGTTCTAACAAAGAGTAAGAAAATCTGGCAAGATTTAGTGGATGTTAGGAAAGTCAAAAAGGCAACGTTGTATTTGGTAAAAAACAATGAGTACTACAAACATGTATGTGTTGGAGCAGAGGAAACAGCTGCAGATGAAGACAGTGATTATTCAGCTGACCAAATTGAAAAAGCTGATGTGTCTAGAAGTGAAGAAATATATGAACATTATACTGTTCATCCTTTGCATTCCAAAGAAGTGATGGGGAATGCAATTGACTTGTTTCAAATGAAAGCAGCAAAAGGAAATCCCATTAGTGTATGGGAAGAAAGTTTGGAAGCTCGTTGTTTTCCACATTTATTTCCAACAGGTCGAGGTGGACGATATGACGATCGACCACTTCAAATTCCTGCATCTGAATATCGAACTTTAAGATTATATGCTGAAGATCCAAGGTTTCGTCAATGCATTCCATATTTGTTTCATCTACTGTATGAAAGTGACTTGTCTGGCCTTTCTTATGCAGTAAACCATATACTGAAAAGTGGAGCACATCTGCAAAATGTTTCGGCAAGGGACTCTATGGAGAAAGTCAATCTGCAAGATAATATTTTGGAATCTCATCTAATCAATCTCATGGCATGTCAGCGTGGTACAAATGAGTATTCGTACCGTCGTCATGCGGAATTGAAATGTATGCTAAGAAACTTAGGAACTCCTACATGGTTCCTCACTCTTAGCTGTGCTGAGTATGCATGGGACGACTTACTTCAATTTCTACGAGAGGCAAATGCAAATATACAAAATATAGAATTCAAAACTGCTGGAGAACTGTGTTCTTTGGATCCAGTGAATGTATGCAGATATTTCAATCATAGATTTGAAGCTATGATGTCTTTTTTATTTCCAACAAAAAAATCCTCCCCTTGGAGAGGTTTTGGATTTCTTTTGGAGAAAGGAGTATCAAGCGAGAGGTGCTCCTCATATACATATGTTGTTGTGGATTAAAGATGCACCCAAATTTGGAACAGATTCGGATGAGACAGTGATGAGCCTCATTAAAAAGTATTCAACATGTGCTGTTCCGAAAAGTACAGAAGAAACAGTTTAAGGCAACAAGTTTTACGCTTTAAACCCATCGTTGTGGAAAGTACTGTCGTCGAAAATTCAGAAACAAGGACAAGTTCTATACAAAATGTCGTTTCGCGTTTCCACGACCAGTGATTTCTAAAGGAAGAGTAAATAATTTGATGTCTTCTCTGCGACATACTGTGACGAGGAAATCACCAAAAAACAACTACAACCCAGTGATTTTGTCCATGTGGAATGCTAACTAGGATATTCAGTTCGTTGCTGACAACTCTATTGCTGTGGCTAGATATGTGACGTCTTACATCACAAAAAAAGAATAGACAGAACTGAAGGAAATGTGGGAGGACATTTCACATGAAAAGAGTCTAAGCAAGAAATTATACAGTTACAGTCTGAAGATGTTGTCACATTGAGAAATTGGAGCATATGAATGTTCTGATCGATTGTCATCAGCAAGTCTAAATGCCAAATCTAGAACCATCATTTGGGTGAGTCTAGGTCTTGCTGCAACACGGAACCGAGTTTTGAAATCTGTACAAGAAATAGAGTATTTGGTGGAGAAAAGAACCAGAAAGTACAGATATTTTGAAGACAAACATGTTGGATACATACTATCCAAATAGAAGTCCTTACCTTGAGAACGCTTGTCTCTATGAAGTTCTTTAAAGATATATTTATAAGAGGAACATCAGAGAAGATATCAATAATGGAATATATGCTGTCATTGGGTGTGAAGGATGTCTAGTGAAGCAGAGAAAAGGTCATTTGATTAATCATCGAAAATTGAAATGCGAAAATCCAGAGAAAAGGGAATTTTACTATTTAGCTCTTTTGCAACTCTTTAAGCCATGGCGTACAGAAGAGGAACTACTTGGAGATTTTCTCTGTTACGAAGATTCTTTTAATGCAACCAAGGATACCACGGAATGTCCTGTTTTTCCAAATTATCTGCAAATGTTGAACGAAGAGATAGAGCAAGAAGCCACAATTGCTGTAGAGATTGCTAGAGACAGTTCTCAAGACAGTCAGAGTTCTACTTCATTGAGTCAGGATCCACTAGGAGGACCAATTATCCAAAATGAAGCTGCCACAGCCATGGATGAGGTGGAAAGAGCTATGGAACAAGCTCAAGATGATGTAGTTAACTTAGAAGATTTGGTGAAACAACTAAACCTTGAGCAGAAGCAGATATATGACGAAATCACAGAACAGATTGAACATGGATTCAGTCATGAGAAAAAAGAGTGCTCATGTACATCATTTAAGCCTGTCCAACTGTACGTGAGTGGAGAAGCGGGAACTGGAAAAAGTTTTCTGATTAAAGCAATTGCAACTTATCTGCAGAAAAGGACTGAATCACCGCTGTCTTGTGTTGTTACCGCTCCAACTGGGCTGGCAGCACATAATATTAAAGGGATTACTTTACATCGTTTACTAATGCTGCCAGTGGAGCATGATAACAAATTGCAATACCACAAGCTATCTGGAGATGCGTGTTCTGAAGTTTCGAGAGTCCTGAAGAAAATGAAACTTCTTATCATTGATGAAGTAAGCATGGTCTCAAATCTAATGCTTGCTTTTGTGCATTTGAGAATGCAAGAAATTCTTAGAACAGAGTATGATGTGTTATTTGGAGGGAAACACATTATTGTTTTTGGAGATCTACTGCAGTTGACTCCAGTGAAAGGACAACCAGTGTTTAAAATGGTCACGCATGAAGATACCAGGAAGTGCCTAGGAAGCATTGGAAACGTTAATATATGGTTACATTTCAAATATGCAGAACTACTCCAAAATATGCGGCAGGCAAAGGATGAAGATTATAAAAATATTCTACAAGATGTAAGAATCGGAAAAGTAAGTCAGCATGGGAAAGAAGCTTTACATGGACGATTAATTTCAAATTTGTACCCAAATGAAAACATTCTTCCAGAGAATATTTTTAAGAAAATTAACGAGGAGAAATCTGGCATATGTTTGATGCCAACTCTGAAAGAATGTTCCATGTTCAACAACAAAATGTTAAAGTTAGAAAATGAAGAGATAGTGAAACTGGAAGCTATAGATAAAATAGAGCATATGGGAGCAACAATTATTTTGTCTGAAAATTTGAAATCAAAATTGGATTCATTAGAGAAGACTATATCAAAAACTGCTGGTTTTGAAAAGACTCTGAATGTGTGTTTAAATTGTCGTATAATTTTGAGAAGGAATTTAAATGTTGAAAGAGGTCTGGTAAATGGAGCAATGGGTCATGTTGTTGGTTTTGTGAATTACAAAAATAGAGATGGAATTGAAATTTTAAAAATTAAATTTGATGGCATTGACGAAATAGAACAAATTTGTCGTTGTTCAGCTAGATTTTTGCTTGTGAAAGACTTATATGTTCGCCGAAAACAGTTTCCTGTTTGTTTGGCAGATGCAGTGACAATTCGTAAATCTCAAGGTTTAAGTGTAGATAGTGCTTTGGTGAACATTGGAAGTTCTGTGTTTAAAGAGGGTATGGCATATGTGGCATTATCACGAGTCAGAACTTTATCAGGATTGTACTTGATTGAGTGTGATGAAACAAAGATTTGTGCTGATCTAGATTGTGTTAAAGAATACAATAGGTTAAGAAGAGAGTATGCTCCACATTTGCGTCAATATCCTCTGTTTGAAAAACGTGTGGTAGGCGGAAAAAGAAGAAATGAGAATAATTGCAGTGAGGTAGTAGCAAAAAGACAAAAAGTAGATGAAATTGTAAGCAGAAAGAAAAAGGATTCTGTTGAAGATGTTGTTGGATTTCAGTTTGAAAACAGTTCTGGTGTCAACTGCTATGCTAATGTAGTTGTTAATGTTTTTTTTTTTCAAAATTTACAAGAACGGATTGTTGAAAATCGGGATCAAACATTCTGCTGTTTATTGAATTCTGTGTTTGAGAAATGTAGCAGTGATAGAGCAAAAATAGAAAGTGTTTCAGAAATTAGAAATCTTCTAGACATATGTTCTGGTCAAAATCTATTTTCACAGATTATTCAGCAGGATTGTCAGGAATTTTTAATGTACATGTTTGATGTTTTGGAAGATGAAGGTGTAGATATAAAAAATCTTTTTAGCCTTTCTTATCAATGGCAGCATGACTGCGACAACTGTAGTTTATCAAGTAGTACTAGAATAGACACTGAAAGATTTATATATTTGAGTTTATCAGACTGCAAATCAGTGCCTTTTAATAATCTAGTTAAAGCAGCTGATCACAATATGGTGTGTACTCAATGTAAGTCTGCAATGCTGTCCACATTATTTTTACAAACTTATGGTAAATATGTGATTTTAATGTTCCAACGATGTAGACCTGATGGAAGTAAATTGTCAACTTCTATTAAAAATGTTGTGGTTTCTCAGTTATCAATTTCAGGAAGAACCTTTGCAACTGTAGCTATTATTTATCATGGCGGTCCTTCAACAACATCAGGGCATTACACATGCTATTTAAAAAGTCGTAAAGGTTGGACCCACTGTAATGACACTCATTTGACTTTCAAACAACGTTTGCCTTTTGACTTAAAAAAATCATACCTAGTGTTTTTAGAACCAAAATTTAAGTAAAGGTAATTGGCCTATGAAGACGGGAGCAGTTAATAAAGGTTAGTTTGCTGTTTAAAATTATATTCTGAGTAAAAGTGATCAAGATAATATAAAAAATTGAGTTGTCATATAGGTACTGTAAGTGGATCTCATAGTAAGTGATATCAGTATTATAGGAAATGATGAACATGAGTGAGTCAGACATGGAATTACGAATGTTTAAATATTGTGAAAATGTTGTATGAGCCTTTCTTTCAGAACGTCGGAAAAACGGTAATTTCAGAGTTTCTTTTAATTAATTTGAAAATATAATGATACATCTGACACTATTTGGGCTTAAGGAAAAGTGAAGGAATGAGCAAAGAGTCATGACTGAAAAAAAGAGGGGATATGAAAATAATGAAAATATTTCAGATGTTCTTGCAGCTTTTCTTCTAGAAAGTCGATAAAAGGATTTTTTAGTGAACAGCAGAGTACTTTCCAATGAAAAGGACCTTCATGATATACTATTTGGCCTAAAGGAAAAGTAAGTGAAACAAAGATTAGTGTACATTTGTGATTTTTAAGTGTAGATGTTTTTTTTTAAAACACAATCTTTTTGATTGTGTTTTTTTTTCCCCGCTGTCATATGATGAGTAGTTTGAAGTCACTTTTTTAAGTGAAATTCAATATATTCTGAGAACAGCAAAAATAAACTATGTAACATGTTGTACAAGTTATTCTATAGTTTTTATTGTGTAATTTAAATTGCATCCCCATTGTCTCACACTCACTTTCCTTTTTCCACCCTCTTTCAGCTCTTTTTACTCACTTATAATGTCTTTCTTTCACTCTCTTTCAGCCCCGTTCCTTTACTCCACTTCTTTCACAACCCCTCATTCTCATTTCAACTGTCTGCATCCCCTCTCTCCCTTGCATAACTATTCAGCTTTCAGTCTCTCTGCTTTACTTCCCTTTTCCGTCTTTACCTCCTTTGCTCTTTTAGTAATTCCTCTTTACTCACTCAGCAGTATTGTCGCACTCTATCACTATAAATCACCCACTCTCCCTCGCTTATCTTTGTTTGCTCCTTTCTTTTGACCTCTTCTCTCTATTTTCCGTTCACTACCTCTATGTCCTCAGTCCCTCACTCTCCTTGTGTTATGTTCACTTGTGTTTATCTACCTTCTATCATTTCTCTTACAACAACTTCACTGCTCCACTCTCATCGTTCTTCAACCCATTTCTTTTAGTCCGGTTCCATTACTACCCCTCGTTTCCTATCTTTCAGTGTCCTTCTATTTACTTTCATCACCGAATCACTTTCTCTCAGTACCACTGCTTTAGTCCTCTTCTCCTCTCTTTCCTTCTTTTGCTCCCTTACTCATTTTTCTTTCCTCACTCATTGTACTCCACTTCACTCAGTCCTTCCCTTAGTCTCTCTGTCTACTAACTCCCTCAATCCTTCTATATTATCCTCTCTCCCTTCATCCCTTCACTCTATGACTCTCCTTCACTTACTCTCAGTTATCTTCCATTCCTCATTCTTCTAAATGCATCCTTAATTAGACTCCTTTCTCTCTCAGTCATTATCTTTTTACTTACTCCTGTTTCCTGATTTAGTTTTGCTAACTCACAATCTTTTAGTATCTTTCTTACCTTCAGTTCATTTTTCTCTTCTTCTCTTCCTTTCTGTCAGTGAATCTATATGCCTTACTCTTAGTAATTTACTCTCCTTCTGTTTCTTTTTCCCTCTTTTTGTCCTTCTACCTTACTTTATTTCCCTTTCTGTGTCCTTCACTCTTACTTTATTTCTAAATACACTGTTATGATTTTTAACCTCTTCATTTGTATCTTTTATTTTAAAATACATATTTTACTAATTATAACTTATTTTTTCTTCTCTCTTTCACAGATACAAAATGTAGTAAAAATATTTAATTAAAGTTACATTTATTATATGGTAAGTGTGACTAAAAAAATGTAGTTTGTCATCACACTTTGCTTTAACCTCACTACTATTTTCTCAACCTACCTCACTCCTGTTTCTTTACTCTGCTTCCCTCACTTATTCATATTCTCCATGTTTACTCCCCTTTCCCTATTTCCCCTCCTACATTCAACTTCTTTCAGTCCCCATTCTTTACTTCCCTTACCCTCTGTTCCCTTCCTTTGCTCCCTCACTCATTCTCTTTCCCTTAATCATTTACTTCACTCCTACACACACACACACCTCCCCCCAACACACATACACACCTCTGACATACACACCACACACACACCTTACACACACATACACAGCCACACATACACTCCTCACACACACACACCCACACATCCCACACACACACACACACTCCACCCACATACCCCCCACACCCACACACCCCCCACACATATCTCACACTCACACATCTCCACCCACACCCAAACACCCCACACATCCACACCCACACACACACCTTACACACCCACACCCCCACCTACACCCACTGACTCCCTATAAGTCACCCACACTGCCTTACTTACCTTTCTTTCCTGTTTCACTCAGACTCTTTCAGTCACTCCTTCCTTTACTCTCTCTCTCTTTTCTCTCTGTCACTCCCCATGTCTTAACCTTATTCACTTGTATTCACCCTCTTTCACCCCTCTTTACTTACACTCACTGCTCTATTGTATTGTATTGTATTGTATTGTAAGTGGTGCTTATAGAGCGCACTGACACCATGGGTTTCCTGGCGCTGGGTGGACATGGAGAGTACAGAGGGACTAGACAGATTGAGGGAAGAGCCAGGTTTTTAGAAACTTACGAAAAAGAATCAAAGAGTTAGAAACTTTAAGAGAAGGGGGAAAAGAATTCCAAAGCTTGGGGGCCAGGTATGCAAATCTCCGGCCTCCAGATCTAGAGAGTTTATAAGAGGGAACAGTGAGAAGGTGAAGATGGGAGGATCTCAGATTCCGGGGCGGGCAATAGGGTGTAATCAGAGATTTCACAAACGCGGGACAAGGCCCGGTTTGCGATTTGAAAACAAGACAGCCGATCTTGAAGGCAGACCTGGCAGTGACAGGGAGCCAATGGAGTTTGACAAGAAGGGGCCTGGCAGATTGCCACTTCGGGATCCCTAGGGCCAGTCTCGCCGCTTGATTTTGCACCACTTGCAGTCTGGCCACCGATGTTTTAGGCAGACCGTGGAAGATCGCGTTAGAGAAATCTAAGCGGGAGAGGACGAGGGCCATGATGACCTGTAGGAGGGCATCGGGTGTGAAAAGAGATGCCACTTTCCTGATCCTGCGTAGCTGGTAGATGCAGGACGAGACCACCGTCCCCACCTGTGGCCCAAGGGATAGACCGGAGTCAATTGTGACCCCTAAGCTCTTCACCATGGCCACGGGGGTGGGAGAGGGACCAAGTTCCGCCGGCCAAAATTGTGGCCCCCAGGAGGTGGCGCTCCTACCGGGGTTCAATTTCAGCTGGTTGTGGCCCATCCACTGGAGAATGTGGGACATGACTGCCTGGAAATTAGGAATAGCAGAAGGGGAGTTGAGAGAAAAGATGAGTTGCAGGTCGTCCGTGTAGTTAAACACGGTAACGTCCCACTGCCTCAAAGAAAAAAGAAGGGGGCGAAGATAAAGATTGAAAAGAAGAGGGGATAGAGAGGAACCCTGGGGGACCCCACAGGGCAAGCACTCCCTAGGGGCCCTGAAAGTGCCTAGGCTAAGGGTCTGAGACCTGCCGGTCAAAAAAGATTTGACCCAGGCCAGCGCCAGGCCCTGGATGCCAGCCTGCTCGACACGGTGGAGAAGGATGTTATGGTCCACCGTGTCGAAGGCGGCAGACAGATCTAATAGTACCAGGGCCTGGGGGGTGCCCTTGTCCACCCCGTCTCTCAAGGCATCCAGCACCGCCAAGATCACAGTCTCCGTAGAGTGGCCGGGTCTGAACCCTCCCTCACCGTTGTTCATTTATTCCGGTTCCATCACTACCCCTCATTCCCCATTCTTTACTGTTCTTCCTTTTACTTTCAACACCCACTCACATTCTACCAGTACCTCTACTTTAGTCTTCTTTTTCTCTCTTCCCTTCTTTCGCTCCCTTATTCATTTTCCTTTTTTCACTTACACCCTATTACACCTTCTCTGTTTTTTACTATGTAATAAACAATCCCTCGGTGTTGCTCCCTCTAGCTCTTTTTCTCTTAACATTACTCTCTCTGTGTTCTTCCCTAATGCTCACTCTTTCTTTATTTTTTTTTCTTTATTTTTTTGGGTGCGCTCCCCGGTGCGCGCCCCGGTGCACGTACCGGTACGCGTACCCTGCAGAAAAAAGATTGACAGAGATTCTTTAAAAATATAGGTTTATTTTTATAAATTAAAGGTAGTTCTAAAAAAAACTGTTTTTTTTATTCTTTTTGTTGTTTTATATTTTTTTTATTGTTTTTTTGAACATTTTTTTACTTTTTTGGGGTTTTCTGAACAGTTTTATATTTTTTTGTATTTTTTATGGGGAGAAACAAAAAACAGGGAATTGTAAATGGCTCAACTGGAGCAAAAAAAAAAAAAGAAAAAATTAGGCTTTTTTCGGTCACTTATGGTTATCCCCAGCACAGATGATAATTTTTATACTTTGCTCACCATAGCAAAGTAACTTTCCACAATATTTGCACACGATTTTAAAATCGTTACATTTTGGTTGTATGATAGGTATTGTCTCTGTTGCCTCTGAACCCGATGGAGTTGGTTCTTTGGATGTTGAGGGTCTGGATGTTGATGGGGGTAGCTTACTGCAGAGGTCCCTTACCTCTGCAGCAGAATAGTTGATTGGGTGTCAACGGATCATGTGCCGAATCATGGTATGATTCCCGAAGGAATATTTTTTGTTAGGGTTTCCCCTGGACAGCTCAGCATCACAAATCAGACAAGTCACCTTCGCACCGTTGACTTTTTTGAGACCCCTTGGGATTTTGTAGAACTGCCATACGAAGTGCTCTTTTGGTTTGTAGGGCTGATTATCTTCAGGCAGGAAATGCCTTGTCTGTCCCTCCTCTTCATCATCCTCCTCCTCTTCTTCTTCACCACCAATGTGATCTTCTGGTGGTCTTTTTGATGGTGGTGGTGGTGGTGGTGGGGCAGATGCTCCAGCTTCTGCTGCTACTGTAGCCATTTTAAAGTAGAAAATATTAGAGACAGAACTCCAAACAGGTCTTCCTCAGTCAAAGGACAAAGTCAGAATAAGGAAAAAAGGTGGGGGCTTTCATCATTTGGAAAACAAAAGTGTTCTTAACCAATGAAAAGTGTTATTTTCAAGTCACATGACCAGGGCTTTCATCATTTGGAAACCAAAAGTGTTGTGAACCAATGAAAAGTGTTATTTTCAAGTCACATGACCAGGGCTTTCATCATTTGGAAACCAAAAGTGTTGTGAACCAATAAAAAGTGTTATTTTCAGGTCACATTACCCGACGCGCTTACGCTACGCGCCCCAGGGCGCGCCCGGGGGCGCTTTGCGTAAGCGCGTCAGGATGTTTCGCGATCTAATGCGCTTGCGTGCTTCCGGGTGCGCTTATGCTGTGCGTCATATGACGCATCACGCAGCTACGCGATACGTCTCGATGTTGTTTTCGTTCGCGAGAATAGCGGTAACGGGACACTCACCGGTACGCGCCCCGGGGCGCACCGTAGCACTACGCTTACCCGTGAGAGCATCGGTACGCGCCCGGGAGCGCTCCGGGGCAAAAAATAAATAAATAAATAAAAAATATTACATAATTATATAATATAAAATTCGTTATAAAAAATATTACATTTCATAGCTATAGAGATTTGCTATTAAAAAACTATGAAATTCACTGAAAAAACCAAAGGTTTCACACCAGTTATAGTTAGGAATTAGCATTTAAAAAACCTATTAAATTCACTGAAAAAACCATAGGTTTCACACCAGTTACAGTTAGCTAGAAATTTTACTCGCATAAAACCATTGAAATTCCCACGTTATAGTTAGTTGGACTCACTATAACTTGCGCGTGCAATGCACTGCTGATGACATCACATATTACATCACTCATGACATGGTCAGTGACATCACTCATGAAAAATATTTTAACAATTTATATATTTCTAAATGTAATAAAATTATATTATAGGAAATATATTTTTTCAAAATCACTGCGGGTCGGGTCTCCTTGCGCGCTGGGTGCGCCATTGCCATGTGACCATAAAAAAAAGCATGTCATTAGTTTATAACATTTTTATAACATTTCCCATTGTAACACCTCTTCTGCTTAGAGATCTTTTTTCTAAACCTTTTGCAATGTACACATATCTTACACTACACACAACCTGCAACCATCATCTTCAATTATATTCATACTTTGTAAAGTAGCCTTCTACTTGTGATAGCCATACACCTAAAAGTTACATAACCAAAGTTTTCTCTACTACCAGAGGTAACATGGTTGTATACGCTGTCCACTGCACAATGTAATGTAGTATGGCCCAGAGGCAGTATCATGCATAGATAATGAACACACGGGCACAGATAGATAGTGGAAGGGGGTACGGGCATGTGCGCTCGACACCTTTTATTACCAGGGTCACATATCTGACATATCATATCTGCCCTGAGGGAATGGTTGCTGCTAGCATCAACTACAACAGTAATCATTGGATCACACACGGAGATTCAATATTAAAAGAATCAATAAGTAGATGTGAAATAATACAGAAACAATGATATCTTAATACAACCACACCTTGTGGTATACTGAGTATTGAGTACTGTGGTATACTGAGACACAATCAATAGATCTGAAATAATACACAAAAAAATTATATCATTAACTCTCCATCAGTTCTAGTGCACTCACATAGCCAGCGATGATGCGTGCTGCCGGCGGGCCATACTAGGAGCAATGTCTGTTGCCATCAACACTGCACCATTTGCAATAGCGACATGATCTGAACTGTGAGCACTGCTGTCTGCAGTGTAAGCCAGACAGAGCGGTCACCAAAGACCCACAGCCATGTGGCATTGACTTGAGCTCCACAGTTTGCCGTACGCAAAGCAACAAAAAAGCAACAAAAAAGCATGTGCGGGCCCAGCTATGATGCGTATGAGTGGTGCAGACAGAGCGCACTGCAGCAATGTCTTTTCCTACAGGACTGCATCATCTAAAATACTCTCAAATGTGAACACTACTTTCTGCAGTGTTGGCTAGAGAGAGCATTCAGCAAGGGCCCACAGCCACGTGACATTGACTTGAGCTGCCCAGTTTCTCATACGCAAACAGAAAAAAACATGTGCGGAGCCTGTAATGATACGTATGCATGGTGCAGACAGAGCGCACTGCAGCAATATCTTTTCCTACAGGACTGCCTCATCTAGAATACCGACTCGACCTGAATTGTGAACACTTCTGCCTGCAGTGTTAATTGAAGGCAGTACTTGCACAGACATCCATTAATACTTTTTCTCACTTCCTCTTCACAAAATACAACAACATAAATTACAGAAAACTCTGCAATAAATAAATCAAAACAATTTGAATATTGATTTCTGCTGTCCACAGTGTAGACTAGTCAGTGTTCCTTTGGACTTGCAAGATGAACTTGGTCATTGTATAAACTTATAAATAGGCTGGCCGGAAATCGGTTTAATCCGATTATCCCCGACAATACCCTACCGGGTAAAAATCAGCTGACCCGGTTTAAATTGAGTGTCACTGATTTTTCGCATTTGTTGCACTGCTTGGCCACTTGAGGGTGCCAAAGCAGTACAAAACTTACTGAGACTTCATAGGGGATGCCTTGGGCTGATGCTATGAGTTTAATGGTGCCCAGTTAGCGCTGTAGCAATGGAACACCTCCCAGCAGGCAGGATTGTGGGGGACTGAGTCCTCAGAGCCCTCCCTCCCCCAAGAATCTAAAGCAGGCATCTCAAATCAGGAGTTAACACATTCTCCTACCTTGTGCTTTTGACGAGTTCCCGGATGTTTCATCAAGGGGAAAATGCTGGCAGATTCACCTACATGTTCCTTCCTCATCACCGTATTTGAGAAGCTGTTTTCATACAATAATGCATTTAAATCAGATTAGTACATTTTTATTGAAGGTTTTTCCCGGAGGTCACTGTTGTCAGTAAGGCTAGCACTGCTACGAACAAACAAAATTTGTCTTAACTTGGCAATTGTCCCCAAATGCTCAAAGAATGTGGCTGATAGAGGTTCTTTCTGTAGCAATCATTTTTTTCTTTAACACGCATTTATATGATGTGACTCTGAACAAAGATTTTGCTGTTTTAGTACTTGCTTAACTACGTAAAGAAACAAGCAATGACTGAAATGTGCACAACCATGTGACCTATGCAAAAAACGCGGCACTGTTGACTCTTTTCGATCTGATGAAACTGGAAAGAATGAAAATGTGTTGAAAACTGCAAATCATAATGCAGCAGATGCTAAATGATATCATTATGTTTACAATACGGAGCTTTTGTTTAAAACATCAAAAACGCACAGTTACCCATTTAGAGGTGAACACAGAGGTGGCCCAATCGCTCCCATGGACAGAAGGAAATATGTTGCCCTTGCTGCTAGGCCTTTTTCACAGATCACTGGCGGCAGAGGGTGAGGGGTAGATGGGAGGGCAAGGTGGGTGGTGAATGGGTGCTAAAAGACATTGATTGCAGCACGTTAAGAACGGTTGAGACTGAGAGTACTTTAAATGGAATCAATCCAGCCAAGGTAGGGGCATTGCTGGGTGTAGGACCTTTATGCAAATAGTTATTTTCACCCCTCTGAAGATTGGCGCCTCTGCACAGCTCGCCCATGCCATGTCAAAAGCCAATCCTTGGTCCAAGAGTGAAATACTGTTCAGAGATGATTTCTGCGCCTATCTTTTCACTTTGTGCGCATTACACAATGCAAGGAAATAGTTTTCACTGATTGATGTAAATTGTGCCAACAGAACAATACTCTGGGAGAGGCGAACAGACTGTTTTCCTACGTTATTCACCTTTGTCACTGAAGAACTACTGGGGTGCCAAAACTGACCTGCTATGGTGTGAAAACGGTCTTACAAACATTAGTACCTCCAAACTCGGTTCAAAGCTGCAGACTCGGTTCACTTCATGTGACTACACATGACTAATACACTTGATAAACGTGGTTTACAAAAAAGGAAATCCCAGGAATGGATAGTGAATGAGGAACTACGTGAATACTATCAATGTGAAAGTTGTTCGTACCAGAGTGATGCAGGATCTGAATGGTAGTGCTACATGTCTATTATTACAGCAAATAAGTAAAAGTTGGCATGGGCATTCAGAATACACGCTATGAAAGAGGCCAATAATGGGATGGGCATGCAGGGTGCTTTTCATTATTACCTGGGGGTGATCATGTAAAAGAGAGAAAGGGTTGGATGTGCAAGAAAAATTTCATATTATATCATGCAGTGGAAGTGATTTCTCTGTAGAGAGACCAAGGAATGTATCACTTACTTCCATACCATTCTTTTCACTTCAAATGTTTTGACCCATCAACCATTAAATAATAAAAGAATGTGAAGCCTAAACCCTGCCATCCCAGCCTTCTATGAAGATGTATTTCTCCTCCTAGAAACATGAAATGTGGCAGTAGATAAAAGGCACCTAGTCTCACCTTGGCAGCTAATTTTCAGCCTCAACTTCACAGAGGCCCTGAGATTTAACATTGCTTTCGTAATACTATTGCCATCAAATGTATTAATGCAAATTAGTTTTGGAGTAATTCAATTTACTGTTTTTAAGTAAGGGTGGGCGTAGTTCGCGAAGTAGCGCTACGCGAAGCTACGCGAAGTGCACTTCGCATTACGCGAACTTCAGGTAGCACTACGCGAGCTGCGTAGTAGCATGTTCGCACTGTGCAAAATGCATTTTCAATGATTGCACAGTGCAAACAAGCATCCGGCACTGTGCAATCATTGAAAACGGCATCTTGCACAGTACGAGCTATAGTTTTCTGCCGCTCAAGTATATTTTTACTCGAGCGGCAGCTTTCTCAACGTGAACTGGTAGTTTCTCATCGCGAGCGGTCGCGAGTATGCATGACCACTCGCAATGAGAAACCTGACCTCCCAGCGTTGAGAGTCTCGCAGGGATGTCATTTTGCTTGCTCGCGGTCGCGGACATGACGTTGAGGACCGCGAACAAGCAAAAAATGACCGCTGCACTATGCTACGCTGCGCTACATGTGTTCGCACTGTGCTACGTGCAGCTCTCGTAGTGCAAAGTTGCGCAAACTTCGCAAACTATGCAAGCCTAGCGTGGTGCTTCGCCCAGGGTTATTTTTAAGACTCCTATAACAAGACAAAGCAAGGTCTTTTGTGCTTTAGAAAAGTTCAGAAACTTGGTCTTACACTAGTGGGAAGTTGCCTTCACTGAGAAGGCCCAGCCACCTTGCAATGCTATCCTCACCTTTAAGATATGAAGGTTCCATTGCTTTTATGACTTGAGAGCAGTAGCGGTCGGTGGTTGGAGTGCTGCCGGGCAGTGACGTGGGGAGGGGACGGGGGAGGGGCAGGGTGGGGGGGTAGTAAACTACGGACAATGACCAAATACAGGTAAGTAAACATAAAAATAAATAAAACGAATTTCGTTGCATGCACTGCATCGCCAAATACGATGCAGTGCGTGCAACACAATTCGTTTTATTTATTTTTATGTTTACTTACCTGTATTTGGCCATATTTCATAGTTTTACTATCCGCCACCCTGCCCCTCCCCCACCCCACGTCTCCGCCCGGCAGCACTCCCACCACTGACAGCTACTGCTTGAGAGCCCGAGGGTGGTAGTACATGGTTACACACAATCTAAAGGGAGCATGCAACATAGCTTATAACGTTTCATGTACCAAGCATGAGGGTTTAAAAAATACTTGTTGTTTAACAGTGAGCCAGTGGAGTGAAGCTAAGGCAGGAGTTGCATGGTCTAGTCTGGCCAGACCCAACACCATTCTGGGCCCAGAGTTTTTGACCAGCTAAAGAGAATGAAGGAAACAATCTGTAAGACTGAGTTACTGAGCACTGCAGTGGCCCAGCCACCAAGAGATTAAAGGGTTCAAGATCTGAACTTTATGAAAGGAGAAGAACAACAAATAAAGACAAGAGCTGATTATTACTTTCATTTGTGTTGTGGCTGTTTTGGCGTTGCCCATCTCAAGTGGCAATGTTGAGAGGGCCCTTTCACATATAAAGTTTACATGGGAAAGAAAGAGCAAGCACTCACGACCAAACACTCACTAAAGACGTATATTATGGTGTGCTACTATAAGTTTTATTTGTAAAAATGTATTTCAACCACATATACACGGTATGTACACTGTCCTTATACCATGCCCTATCAGTGCAGAAAACAAGCAATAATAAATGCAAAACGTTCCATAAGCACCGGAAAAACACAGTTTCTGTTGTTTTTAATGCCTCAAAAATGTGTAACCACTGATAACCACTGTTTTTTATGGTTTTAAAATCATTGGAAAACACTGAAAAAAAACCACCAGAATTTACCGAAAAAAGAAACTGAAAACAGGAAAGCCTACTTATAAATCATCTAAAACAAATGTCTTCAAGCAAGTATACTAAATGGATAATGTGTATATTTCAATAGATTTTGTAGTTACTTGACTACTGGATTCTGTAATGAAACAATCACCACTCGATCTGAATTGTGAGCCCTGCTGACCACAGTGTAGGCCAGAGGCACTATTCATTAACACCTCACAGCCACGTACCGTTGAATTCGAAAGCATGGAGTTGGTTGCATCAGATCAGAGGGGGTACACAGAAATAATCACAAACTTGAACTTCTGATATCCTCAATCATATAATCAGACCCCTTTTCACTGTTCAGACCTGCTGTACCGCTCTGTATTCCAGCGGCCATGACGATTTCTGGATACCAGCAGGCTGAGAGCATCATTCACGCACCCACCTTCCCTCATGGGTACAACCTCATGGCGGTGTAAGCTGCGCAGACCTGGCAGACACGTTCATCATTCCTGAGCAAAACCACACCCACACAAATGTGCCTTTTATTCATACGCCTACGCTAGCCTTGCGTACGCCGAGGCAGCCCACTATGCTAAAGAATTGGGGAGGGAGGGGGCACGTATGCGCTATGTTTTTGTAATCTTTCCTACTGACTGTACTCTCATGGTTGAGTCCACTGTCTACTTCACTTAATAGACCATAAGTGTATGTTCACATGTACATGTCTGTGCTCTGCATACTCAGGTCTGTCAGGCACATCCCCTCAACACTTTGCATTGTATACTTTTATAATAGAGAATCAGTTCCCACCTTTGCACTTACTTTGCTCACATCTCTCCCCGCATTTTGCATAGTATGGCAGAGGTGCCATGACATGTTTGGTTTGTATACATGTTACAGAAAAGGGGGTATACCCATTAAAGTCAATGGGACCTGGGTGCAATATGGTACATAAAGAGAGTGGTCCAGTATGTAGTGTCTAGTTAAAACAGAGCGTAACACAGGTATAGAAACGAATGCACATATGTATCAAATTGGCACACTGTTTTTTAATCACAAGGTGTCTGAGAATACATACATTACTTTTTCATAATAAAAGTACATTAGTGCCCCAGGGATTGGTGGGGTGGGATGGGGTGTTGAGTGAGAAAAGGGGGATGTGCAAGATTAAACACAGTGCAAAATGCTAGTTCTAAACATGAAAGTACATAAACAAATTTCACCCTGGCTTCATCAAAGAGCCAGTTTAAAGAAAGAGACAATCAATGTTCATAGCATAATTTAGACGGAAACCATTCTGCCAGCGCTTGTATTAATATCCTGGATACTGGTCCCGCAAGCTGGTACGGGGTTATGTCTGTCAATGTTTTGACCCCAAACATAAAGTTAGGTAACCGTGGGACCTTAAGACGGGGTCTTCATCAGGACATGGGGGATGGGGCGGGCAGATTATTCTGTAATAATGAAGTGCAGTGAGTATTTTAAAATAAACAGACTGATGAAATCTGAAAGGCGCTGAAATCACCAAAAGGCATTTACCATGGAAAATAGCATCAATACATGGGCCAGCCGGCTCCAAAATGAAATAAAGAACGCAAGGTAACCTGCAAAACATGGTAAGTATAGGGTCATTAGACGTCTGTGTAACTAATGGCGTAAAAGATTCTGTGGTATGGTGGTAGAGACTCACTTGAATCAGGGCGATGTCATGATCAAGAGATCTTGGTTCGCATCATACGATAATGCCGCTACCTGGTGCACCGTTGGTGGAGCACTGCACAAGATTTGGACACACCCCTGAAAGTCTGAAATGGATGGCTCTAGAAAAAGTTGCACTTGGTCCTAGGGGTGGCAATATAACCATGATTTTGAACATTCGTGAGTCGAAATGGATGGCAATTTTTGACTCCATTAACAATGGACTGAATTAAATGGACAGCAGCCATGCCCAACTGGCAACACTGAGCCGATAGCCCTCACATTAATTTCCAATATTCACCCTCTCCACGGACCCGTCAGTGCTCATATCAAATATTTAGCCTGCTTGCAGTAATATACATGATATCCAAGTAACAAATCTATACTAACTTATTTTTCTGAAACACACGGTGGACGAATATACCACCATCCCTGAGACATATTGAGTTAGCCTCTGCAAATTCTAGTGTACTTATACTATCATTTTCTTATTACACCTGTACTGGTCAGCCTGTTTGCGGTGGTATACATGAATTCAGAGTAACACATCTACACTAGCCTTCTTCCTCTATGGACGAATTTACCATCCCGCAGATATAGTGGTTTAGCCTTTACAAATGCCAGTCTACTTATACCACAACTTCGTGATGTGTATAAACTATACCTGATCTGACGCCTTCACCCTCTTGTTAGAGAGGTGCACGTTATTATTATCATTACTATCACAATCCTTTATTCTGAGATGTACTCTCGGTCTTTTTCATCTGACAAGACATATGTATGGATATTGTTACAGTTATACTCACCCCAAATTCATCTATGTTCACACTATTGTTAAAGTGCACACGATCGGAAATGAAGATATTCACATTAATATACATAACGCTTTCACCCTCATGCCAGACAAGTGCGCGTTGTTGTTATTATTATTATTTAATTCTGTACTCTGCAGCAGCTTTCCAAATTGTCAGGAAACACAAAGTCTTTTCACTATGGCCCCTCACGCATCAAGCTTCAGCCCAAGTCAGCGCGCGCTCGTTCACAAAACTTGCGGCCGATGGCCCGTGTGACTGCTGATGCCTCGGCGATAACAGGACCCTTGATGAATCCGTGGTGGCTCCTTCCACAGGTAGGCAATACACGGCATACAGCTAAGTGATTTCGTGTGTGTCCACATGTTTAGATGGCAAAACGGATTCCAATCCTCTTGCCCTTTGCTTTCCATAATCTATCGACCACTGCGACGGCGTTCCTTTCACTTACGGCGTTGACGAACTTGTCATGCTACGTAAGTAATTACCAGTGACAACTACAGTGTATCTCACTGGCGCCTCACCCGGTTAACTGTTACTGGGTCCGCCTCCGTTCTTTATCTACCAATCCCGTTTTTATCTATGTATCTCATAAAGTAATTTGCTGACCCAGATGGCGGCATTATCTTATGATGCGAACCAAGCTCTCTTGATCACGATATCGCCCTGATAAAAGTGAGTCTCTACCACCATACCACAGCATCTTTTACACCATTAGTTACTCAGACGTCTAACGACCCTATACTTACGATGTTTTGCAGGTTACTTTGCGTTCTTCATTTCATTTTGGAGTCAGCTGGCCCATGTATTGATGCTATTTTCCACGGTAAATGCCTTTTGGCGATTTCAGCGCCTTTCAGATTTCATCACTGTTTATTTTAAAATACTCACTGCACTTCATTATTACAGAATAACCTGCCCCGCCACATCCCCCACGTCCTGATGAAGACCCCGTCTTAAGGTCCCACGGTTGACTAACTTTATGTTTGGTGTCGAAACGTCGACAGACATAACCCTGTACCAGCTTGCATGACCAGTATCCAGGATATTAATGCAAGCGCTGGCAGCATGGTTTCCGACTAAGTTATGCTATGAACATTTATTGTCTCTTTCTTTAAACTGGCTCTTTGATGAAGACAGGGTGAAATTTGTTAATGTACTTTCATGTTTAGACCAGCATTTTGCACTGTGTTAAATCTTGCACAACCCCCTTTTCTCACTCAACACCCCATCCCATCACTCCAATCCCTGCAGCACTAATGTACTTTTATTATGAAAAAGTAATGTATGTATTCTCAGACACAATGTGATTAAATAACAGTGTGCAAATTTGATACATATGCGCATTTGTTTCTATACCTGTGTTAAGCTCTGTTTTAACAAGGTTTGTATACATGGCTAGCCACGGTTCCCACAGTACGTAATGTCATTGTGTCTGCTAGGTGTACATGTTGTTTGTCATGTTGCAAGTCATTATATAAGGTAGCACGTTTATTCACGAGCAGTGGTTTCTCCCATTTACATATTGCTGTCTTAAAGAGGTTACAGAACTTTTTCTCACAGGTGAAAAGTGCGATCACAATGGCACTCATTCATTACTATCCAAGAATGTCCAACTGCAGGACGCTTCTAAGTTTACAGCCCCCAATCTTGCGTGCTTTATTAAATCCACGCCAATTCCCACAATCAGCCCAGCATTTACACAGCTTTCTAACAGCACTTATCTGCTTCTCAATAACATGCACTCCTACAGAATATTATCTGGCATACCGTCTGTCCTTACTGTTTCAAACTGAGTAACTTCCTGTGGCAATGGCCATTAAAAATTTGATTCCGCTACTTGCTACCATGTGTGTTACTTACTATTGTGCAGCGTAATGGTTTTATTACTCAACATCTACGCTCTGTGGTATTTTTATAGCGCCTTACCTTCATAAGGTGTCAGTGTGTGCGCATGGTTTTATACACTACAAACAAGGGACACAGGCTTGTCCGTATTGTAGCATACAGTTACGTGTTGGAATTATCAGAAGGAGCCCCTATAGCTACCATTGCCAATGCTGCATTCAAAGCCAAACTGGTGGAGATTACAGAGGAGATCAATGACAGCAAGGACTACCTCATGCAACAGAAAGTCAACAAATTACAAAAGGACATAGTCCGGTTTAGCAAAGAAAAGGTACATCCCTATCTAAAAGATGACTACACCCCCTCAAGGGACGATTATTCCTCAGACGACAGCGCCAGCTCCCGCACCCATACCTACTCATCAGGCAGCCATTCAAGCAATGACTCATGTGGCAACAACCAGCAAAGACGCAACTCGATACCCGGGTATGGACCACTGGCTTACCAACAAGGACCAACATACCAAAGACCTGCACCCTTCCATGGACAACAGTTGTGGCAGTACCCACAATACCCACAGGTCCCTCCACCTCTGTTTGCCCCCTTTCAACTACAACCATTTTTAGACAGATGCTGGGGCATAGGATGAGGCAGAAGAAGAAGAGGGAACCAACAACAGAAACAGGCACAATGCCAAGATCAAACCCCAACATCAACCAGAGAACTACGCAGCCACCAGGAGAAGAAAAACTAATTGTCAACCTCTCTGAAAAAGTGCTCTCTGATGTCAACACCACCGTACTCAAACGAGGTTTGGGGTTTGTCCCCACACCCACTGTGGTAAATAAATTATTACCCTGGCAGAATTTCTAGGCATTAACAAAGTATCATGCATCAAGTGAGAAGCAGAGTCCGTGGTATCTGAGTTAAAATGGGGTTTTTTCCAATAACTCGAGTCAAAGGGAGAATATGTTCCATCACCTCTGAGGTTCAGGAAGAGTCTTCTAACAATTATTTACTGAACATAGTATATATACATTTCTTGTACATAGGCTAAGCAGAGCAAGGAAGAAAATGAGATAAGAACATGTGGGTGTACATGAGGGTGTGTACTTTGATGAGTCATAGGTAGGTGATAGGTAGGTGTCATAGGTGGGTGGGTACTTAGGAGGAGTTTGCATGACCAGCTGGAACTCTGCCCTACTTGTGCAACTTTGAGCATGACGTGCAATTGACGTGTAACTGGGAGGAGAGCTGACTTTCAACCTAGTAGAGAGATCTCTTGTGTCAAGGCGACCAGCACATCTAGTACAACTGATATCTAGAGTCAGGGGATATATTATCTGAAGCAAAGGTTGTTCGTCACTAAAAGACAGAGAGGGCATATTTATTCGTTCATTGCATGAGCTTTCTATGGGTGCAAGCACTGTGATTTACTTAAATGGAGACAGAATGGCTATCGGACGGGTTCTGTTTACTTTTCCTCACCGGGCAGGGATGCCACTCTGTACAGCAGACGGATAACTGTTATTCATAATACTGTCTTGGCAGGCTTCTTGCTGACGTGACTGCAGCTCAGTATGCCAAGAGTCATGAAAACATTAATTCAGAAAGTGGTTTCAGACTCAACCAGTACGATATTTATTTAAAAGAGCACAATGCAAAATGCAAATACATGGGCCTTCATTTTAGCTTAACGTTTGGGAGACTTGATGACTTGACTTGCAGGACATGTTTGCAGAGGCCTAGTGATTCAGGCCACTACGGGAAATATGCATGGGTGACATGCACATGACATGTAACATAGGGTATATGTAGTGGACATATTTGGTCAGGCAAAATATCATTTTCCTCATTCCCTCCTTGTCCCCTACATAACCCTTTAGGATACATCTATATTCATGAGACCGTATAGTTCATCATACAGAATCATTTGTTCATCTTTAACTCTTTGTTTACGTGGATGGGGAACACAGGCAGTGGCACACAGGCCGCAAATCGCCGGACCACACTGCAGACAGAGACAGCAACCAAATACCATAAGTAGGGCCATTCCTAGGAAGGACATAACTTTCCATCCCCATGCAGATATTACACCCCAGAACCAACTGGACCAAGTCCATGTGCCTGGATCTTGATGTATGGCATGAGCAATCTTGTGGAGCCTTGTTATTGCTTCGTACACAGATGGTGCATTATCTGGGATGAAAATGCAACAACTAGATCGGATGACTCTACAAGCTCCGCCCCTATCCGCCAAGATGACGTCTAGAACGAGGCGGTTTTGAAGAACGACAAGTCTAATAGCAGACTGTTCCTGGGTCAAGTTCGCCAGGGCAGATGCAGTTACATTTACAACTGTTTCAAGAGTCCTTGTTAACCTGCGTATCAGTTTACTGTTTTGGACGGGACCTATGAAGAAAAAGAATCCTCTAATGAAATCTGTATATTGCTCCCAAGCTGTTTCAGTCTGATCGATCCCTGCGGAATCTGTCTCTCTCTTTTGTCTAACATGTTCTAGTCGTGAATCTCTATGATAATTTGATGGGGCTAGAAAAACGGGTGGCAATAAGAATGCTATATAACAAGTCCCACCCCAGTCTAAGGGCAGATGTACATAGGCTGTCTGACCACAAATGAAATAGGTATGGCGTGATGTTTTGAAAGAAGAAAGTCCGTTATCATCAAACTCTACTACAGTGTTACACTCGCTATGTCCCATATGTACTGAGCCTTTCTTTTTAACACATAAATCACCTTTAGCTGGCAGGACTGATATAAACGGTGGACCTGTGTTTTGCTTGGGCTGAACGTTTAACATTATAAAATTAACAGATGTATTTCCCTGTTCATACTCTTCATTCTCTAAATCGGTTCCCTTTCTTTGGGGGAATCCGTCTTTGTCTGGAAAGCATGCTTCATTCATTACTTTATTCAGGTTTCCATATATCCAGCCACCTGGATAAGCTATGTACCTTCTATCTATTGATGTCATTAGAGCAAACCATGCTCCACACGAACCATTGTGTGAGAACGGTAAAGGGTAGAAGGGCAGAACTCCCTTCGTTTCTTGATAAGGAGGCAGTTGGCCACATACCCAGCAATCAGTTGCATTGCTGGTCTGGTGAGAATGGTGTAACATTCGAATAAATGTATTGTTATGCAGTGCAAGTCGATATGACAATTCATGAGGTGGCAGGTCACTAAATGTGTGCTCTGCGGTGCTGTTACTGGAAGAGTGTATATGTGAGGAAATAGGAAAGAAAACATGTAGCAATAAACTAACACCAATCATAACAATGCACAGAATAAAAAGGATGATCAAAGTAACTATACATCTACTGCGTATTATCTTGCAGTACTTTTCCTTCTTATCTCTCTTCTTGCTATTCTCATATGTGATCTTATACATGTCAGAATCGAGTCTAACCGATTCACCACCGGGTGGGCTTAAACTACGTCTGACTTGCTAGTTCTTAATCTAGACCTATACTCTTGCTGAGGGGTATTTTCTAGCAAAGGTCAGTGTTCTTTATAAAAGTTCCAAAGTTCCAAAGTTCCAAATAGTGATGAAGGTGAGTTCGGCCTTTACGTCCTTCCACCAACTTCGGCGTCTTCCAACGTGGCTCAAGGGGACTTGAACGATCAAAAATCCGGACACAAGTATAGAATCCTCTGGTGCTATGGCATGTTCCTTGACCTGGGTGTTGTCAGGGAAGGCAGCAGCAACCTGTGAATGAAAAAGAGAGTAGTGCAGACATCAAGGAAGCCAGGTAATCTGTCAGCATGTTACTGCCAACATCAGTTATTTTCTTTGGCATAGGCGTACCCCACATATATACTCCATAAGGAGATAGGCCTGTTCTGGAATGAGCTACCATACGCATGTAAAAGAGGGCGACCGGCAAGGCCACCATCCAATCCACGCCTTTTTCTGCACATATTTTGTCTTAATTTGTCTTAATTGTCTGATTATGTCTTTCTACAAGGCCTGCTGCTTCTGGGTGTCTGACACAATGGAATTTCCAAGTATATCCTAACAGAAGAGACACTTGTTTCATTAATTCAGAGGAGAATGGCTGATCGTTATCTGAATAGATCACATGAGGTAATTCATATCTGGGGAAGTACTGCGCACTAATTGTCTGGCTGTTGTAACAGCAGTATAATCTGGACCTGGATATGCTTCTGTCCATCTAGACAGTGCACACACAACTACTAGGACATACTTGTTAAACCTCTACATCTGTCCATTTGGATATAATCCATCTGGAGAACTTCAAAAGGGTGGTCAGGAGGATGAAATCCGCCTTGTTCCACCGGAATGCCTTTTCCTGGATTGAACTGGCAATAGATCATACATGTTCGCTGCTTGTTAAACCAAATGTTCTGTAAGCTGTCTAGCATTGCCTTCTCTCCTAAGTGTGCGGGACTATGTGTTGTGTTCATTATTATTTGTACCATAGAATCTGAAAGAAACCATGTGCTTTTTCCTTAGTCATCCAACCTTGGTTAGTCTGGACCCCTCCTTGTTCAGCCCATCTCTTTATCTCATCTGTGGTGGCATATGTCTGTATGTCGAGTACATCTTGAGTGGGATCCCTGACTGTCATACATGTTGTCAGTAATGGTACCTCTGTCCTTGTCGTGTCTGTTGGTTTCTGTGCTGTAAGATTAGCTGTTCGGTCTGCCAGGTCATTACCCTGGGAAATGGTGTCTGTAACTTTGGTATGAGCTTTGCATTTCAGGATAGAAATGGCTGTAGGTAAATGTATGGCCTCTAACAGGGCCTGAATAAGCTGGCTGTGCTGAATCATGGTCCCATGGGAGGTCAAAAAAGAAATGCAGGCTTGTGTCAGAGCAATAAGCTCTGCTGCTTGAGCAGACAGTGTGTCTATTTTCTGTGTCTCTATGACCTTTGTAGCAGTGGTCACAGCATAGGCCGCTACTAACTCTCCTGCACTCGTTCTCATGCATGAACCATCCACATAGAGTGTCAGGTCAGGGTCTAGAAGTACACTATCTGTCAGGTCTTGTCTTGGTGTTGTCACTATATCAATAACTTCCACACAGTCATGTGGTGGTGCATTTACTGTACTTGAGGACAAAAGTGTTGCAGGATTCAGAATATTACAACGTCTGATCTCTATGTGTGGTTGAAATAATGTCAGTCCATATCCTGTCAGTCTCGCTACAGTCAAATGTAAAAATAAATAAAAATAAAAAAGCATAAAAAAGCATAAAATGTTTACTGTAACATGGAGTCGCTTAAAACTGGCGCTTGACATAATGCTCTTTTTAATTCCTCAAATGCCAAGGTGTGTTCTTGTGTCCTAGGGAGAACAGTCAAAATGGCTGCCTCCTGTGTAGTTAACTGTATGAGTGGTTTGGCTAGATATGCATACTGGGGAATCCATTGCCTACAGTAAGAAGTAAGGCCAATAAATGGTTATGTTAGCTGTATACCTGGTGTACCCTCCTTGGAAAGCAAGTGTTGTACACCACTTGCTTTTCACAGAAAGTGTAAGACTGTCAGAGATGCAATGTCACAGTCTGGTTCTGATCTTGCTGTAATTAGAATGTAGTTTATGTACTGTATCAGCGCTGTGCAGGTAGGCATGTAAACACTGACTAGCTGTCGCTTTAATGCTTGACTGCAAATGCTAGGACCCTATGTCATCAATCCAGCAAAAATGAATTACGTAAAAATAAGTAAATTAATAAAAATGAATTTTCAATCCAAAACCACAATTTTTATTTTGGGGGAACCTCAAACAAACGCCCACGAACCTCTGTTAACCTCTAAGTTAAGTGAAGCCTCTTTCCAAAAGCTCTGCAGTTTATACTAAAATCCTACTCTAAATCTTGGGAATAGTATGACCATACTACCTACAATATGTTCTCTAAATGTATTTGAATAAAATCCAAATTATCCCAGCATAGACAGAAGGCTGGAGCCTCTGTGAGAAACAGCCCCTCCCTTTAGAAAGATGTCCGCGCTCGGAGTTTTGAATCAATTCCAAGTCGGGCTACACTGTGATCTAAAATTGAATGACTGCCAGATGCTGAACCCATCGCAAGAGCAAGACTCTTGCCAATTATTCTGTTTACACTATTTTAAACTATACATTTGCAAGCGTGACTTATCTGTAAGGAAGAGCAACTATTTGTACACAAGTCAGAGGAGCTGGGGAGGTAACTTCGCTACGAACTCACTCCTTGCTCACCTACCCCTCCCCTCAGAGCCAGGAGCTGGCTCAGTGTCAAACATCACTAAGAGGAGACAAGCCTCTCACTCGTCTCTGCTTCTCTAAAATTGGGTCGCTGCCAACGCTGAGCTCATTGAAAGAGCCAAGCGTCTGCCAAGTTCCTTAAAGAGTGAGCTGCAAGCCTCCTCCCTCCTCATTCGAAGGAAGCTAGTGTAAGTCTGATGAGCAGCCCTCCCTTTACATAAACAAAAGGATCGCGGAAAGAATTGGAGTATGGCCAATATCAACAAGACAGGCACTGCTCGCTCCAAGAGGGAGTAGCCCTCCCTTTACAAAAACATTTACTGGGAGCCAGGCCATCTCGGTCTCGGACGGACTGTCTCAAGGTTAAAAAACACATTCCTTGTACGTCATAACATATCTCTTCCCAGGCCAGAACCATTATTCTCTAACTAACTGAAGCGAATTTAAAACGTGTTAAAAAGTAAATTAATAAAGACATGTATTTTTCTGTAACTGAGTGACATGCTAGCATTTTAAAATAATTCTGTACTGCTACTTAAAAGCTCCACTTTCTAAAAAACACTTTTGTCTAACTAATTCAGCTAGAAGGCAAGACATTTGAAACACGGGCATTTGTTTAGCATGCAAATTACCACACAAAAAAGAAAGGGACAATTTGCTTCTGCACACAATGCTAAGCACTTTGCAGTTGAGAAAAAAAAAAAACGAATTATCATGGACTGTTGCGTTGGGACTGTTCTCTGCATATATCAATTTATTGATCCTATTTTCCAAGTCTTGTTTAATGAACACTGCTTTTACCGTGCAAGATTATACCTTTCTATCAGCAGCCTGTCAAAGTACATAAGTGAGCCTTGAAACTAAATGAATGCAAATCAAGTTAATGTAGGGGACTCTTAGCAATGCACTAAGATGGTAGTGTATTGTAGCTATCAAAAAGGGCCACGTTCATTAATTTACGAATAGCCACTTTCCTAATTAAGCGTGCACGCTCTTCTATTCTACCTATTAAAAGGGCCAGATCCATCATTTCACAAAAAACAATGTTTTCAATTGAGTGGATTAACTGTCACTACGCTATTCTAAAGGGCAGCTTGCATTGGGAAAAATATTCTGTAGGAACATTCCTATTTAAACAAAAAACACTGTTGCATTACACTAATTTAAAGCACATTCTCTAATGGGTCTGTTTCATATTTTCTTCTCAACCCTGAAAACATTAAAGCACTCTTCGTGGTGCAAACCCTTATCTCACATTTCAGAAATACGCCCATTGGATAACATGGCAAATCGCACCTCCACACACAACATGCTTTTTCCACCACTTCCACAGCTCAGATCCTTTTCAAATTTTGCTTCACAGTAGTCAAAGCTATTCCCTAAATCCTCACCAAACTGCAACCAAATCCCTCCACTGAAACGGGTACGAATTTCCGCTCAAAAACACGCCCCCCCCGCAAACACCAAAAAACGCCAAAATCCCTCAACACCTTGTTAAACAGCATGTTAAAACAAATACTGCCTACTCAGTACAAGATATTAACTCTTTGGCAGCTGAAGCACAATCATTCCCCAATGACTGCAGTACATGGGAAAGTCATGAACTCATTTCTCCATGTTATCACATAACACATACGCACATCTTCAAAACATTTTCTCCAAGCACTTGAAAGAGATCCAGCTCTCTCCTGCCTAACGTAATGGCTAGGGACCTGATGATAACATGCTCTGCACAAAACATAACCACATGGCGCTATTCACAAGCCATATTTACAAGAAACTCAACATGTCACAAAAATGACACGCTATTCACAAGGCATATTTACAAGGCGCTATACTTAGGAAAATTCAACATACTACTCACAAGTCTTAATCACAAGGCGCTTATTCACAAATAAACCAACTAGTTACTCACAAGGCACTTTCGCAGTCCAGAAGGGACTCGTCTAGATACAAGGAAATGAACTCTTCAGATGCTGTCGACTAATTTTACATACTCTAAAGGGTACAGGTGGTGGCGTTCTCTACCTACTGGGTCTTTCTAAGGTGGTCACTTGAACTAGTTCTTCTGACAGGGTGGGATAAATACCAGTAATGACGGAATTTCTTTCTCTAACAGTCTGTTCTGTCTTGACCTGTTCCCCCTTATCCCGTAGTTCTTTTTCTTTGGCTTTATTTTTTCTCTGCTTGTTTTAGTTCTCTCTGCTTTATTGAATTCTTTCTCTGATCTCCTGTGTCACTCTTTGCGCCATAACTCAATAGCGTCTTTCTGAGAGGGTCTTTACCTTTTAACACATATCATGACCAGGTGTGTCTCTAGGCAGGACAATAACTGACTCTTCTAGTATACCCTTTCTGGTCCCTATCTGACGTAACTTTGAAAACAGTGGCATGTTTGAAATCAATACAATGAAAACACAATACACAGAAAATAGACTGTAACAATCAACAATCATTCACACTAAACAATTTAAACACTGAAACAGATACAGATACAACCTAAACTGATACAGAGAGTTAAACATGTACTTGAAAAACAATTTTGTGCACTGGAAATACAGTACAACCATACCGGTCCCAAAAATTGAGACACGTCTTTACCGGGCCCACGTTTAACCGTGGACCCGTCTTGACCGTTCTCATTTAAAATGAGCCCGTCTTGAAACTTGATACATTCCCCATAGTGGTACTCACCGGGAAAGCAGAACTTGAAACTTGAAGGCCTCGGAAACTTGACTTGACTACGCTTGCGCCTTGGAACAGGTGGACCTCTGGAGACCTCGGACCTTGCTCTCTCACGGGCTGGGCCTCTGGTTGAGATGATCCGCATTCCTCACCGCCTCACATGGATGCCTGGTCGCAGTCCGTCCTCCTCCTGGGCCTGAGGGAGTAGCGGGAAATCCCGATGGCGTGCCCACTTTGAAGTCCGTCACGGCTGTAGAAGGGGGCAAAGACTAGACCCACAACTCCGGCGAGTGGGGAAAGGGATATGTTCCTGTTCGGGCGCCAAATTATGTGGTAAATAAATTATTACCCTGGCAGAATTTCTAGGCATTAACAAAGTATCATGCATCAAGTGAGAAGCAGAGTCCATGGTATCTGAGTTAAAATGGGCTTTATTCCAATAACTCGAGTCAAAGGGAGAATATGTTCCATCACCTCTGAGGTTCAGGAAGAGTCTTCTAACAATTATTTACTAAACATAGTATATATACATTTCTTGTACATAGGCTAAGCAGAGCAAGGAAGAAAATGAGATAAGAACATGTGGGTGTACATGAGGGTGTGTACTTTGATGAGTCATAGGTAGGTGATAGGTAGGTGTCATAGGTGGGTGGGTACTTAGGAGGAGTTTGCATGACCAGCTGGAACTCTGCCCTACTTGTGCAACTTTGAGCATGACGTGCAATTGACGTGTAACTGGGAGGAAAGCTGACTTTCAACCTAGTAGAGAGATCTCTTGTGTCAAGGCGACCAGCACATCTAGTACAACTGATATCTAGAGTCAGGGGATATATTATCTGAAGCAAAGGTTGTTCGTCACTAAAAGACAGAGAGGGCATATTTATTCGTTCATTGCATGAGCTTTCTATGGGTGCAAGCACTGTGATTTACTTAAATGGAGACAGAATGGCTATCGGACGGGTTCTGTTTACTTTTCCTCACCGGGCAGGGATGCCACTCTGTACAGCAGACGGATAACTGTTATTCATAATACTGTCTTGGCAGGCTTCTTGCTGACGTGACTGCAGCTCAGTATGCCAAGAGTCATGAAAACATTAATTCAGAAAGTGGTTTCAGACTCAACCAGTACGATATTTATTTAAAAGAGCACAATGCAAAATGCAAATACATGGGCCTTCATTTTAGCTTAACGTTTGGGAGACTTGATGACTTGACTTGCAGGACATGTTTGCAGAGGCCTAGTGATTCAGGCCACTACGGGAAATATGCATGGGTGACATGCACATGACATGTAACATAGGGTATATGTAGTGGACATATTTGGTCAGGCAAAATATCATTTTCCTCACCACCATTGACAACTTCCACACCAATTGCGAGCTCCAAAATTTCTTTCGCAATATCCGGCTCAAGGCCTTCTTCGCGGATGAGCCACCAAGGCCCTACAACGATACAGGACTCCGCAACCCATCAACTTTCACACCCCACGCAGGCATAGTTCCACCAGAAATTTTGACCTTCGAAAAAGCTGTTCTTAAGGACTTAACTCTCTCCCGGCCTAGAACCAGTAACCAGAATACTTCCAAGAAAGAAATGGAGGCTCTAAGATATCTGTCTAATGACCCTCTTATCACCATAAAACAGGCGGACAAAGGGGGAGCAATCGTCATGATGTCTACTACCAACTACAGAAATGAATGCCCCTGACAACTCACCAACAGACAGTACTACATTCCCGTTTCAGAGGACCCCACCACACGCTTGACCACCAAGATTACCTCCATGGTCTCAGCAGCCCGTAATCAAGGCTGGATTACCAAACATGAGGCAGATTTCCTCATACAAAAAAATCCCAAACTCCCCTACTTCTATACCCTCCCCAAAATACACAAAGTGGTTAGCCCACCCCCGGAGAGACCTACTGTCTCAGGGATAGGGTCCATCCTGGAACCTCTTTCCAAATTGTGCTACCATTTTTTCCAACCACTGGTCTGCAACATATCTTCCTTTCTCCAGGACACTTGAGATGTCCTCAAACTTATTGAATCCACCAACAAACAGGGTCTCCAACCAGATGTACTACTCACACTGGATGTGGAGGCCCTGTACATCAACATTCCCCAACTTAACACTCTAGAGGTGGTGGAATCCATCTCGCACAGTTGTACTTGGACATCCCCTACACCAATCAGCTTCATAATGAAATGTGCCCACATTGCCCTAACAGAAAACCTTTTTCAATTTGAAAACAGCCTCTTCCACAAGAAACAGGGTACCTCAATGGGGAGCACCTTCGCCCCGAGTCTGGCATGTCTCTTCATGTCAGACTTCGATGACAGGCAGATCCTTACTGAAATGAACCCCCAGAGAACCAGCATCCAATTGTGGCGTCGCTGTATTGAAGAAAGTCTGATCTTCTGGACAGGTTTCAGTGATGCCATCCCACTCTTCCTAGAATGGATCAATGGTCTAAAACCATACCTCAACTTTACAGCTCGCAGTTCTTCGAGCGAAGTGCCCTACCTGGATCTCCTTATCAAGAGACACCCCAACAAACTGATTACTACCACCTACATGAAACCCACTGACAGTCATTGTCCCTTGCAATACCAGAGCTTCCTCCCCAAGGCCCTAAAGGAAAACCTTCCCTATGGGCAATTCCGCGGAATTGCACTGAGCTGGAGGATTTCAAAACCCAGTCCTCTGAACTCAGTGATAACTTAACCAAACGCCAATACCCATCCAAACAGGTAAAAAAGTAACCAGAAGAGAGCCCAGAACACCAACAGACTGGCGCTTCTAGAAAAACAAGGAAAACCTACTGCTGACATCCTCACCTGAGTGACTACCTTTACCTCAGAATCCAATCTACCTAAAAAGGTCATAAACAAACACTGGAAGATCCTACAGGTGGGAGAAAAAAAATTTGATAAACCCAGGTTTGCTTACAAAAGAACATCGTATATCAAAGACATGGTTGTGAATACAAGACCTAAGCCCCACACCACACATGTGAACACCCTCTGGGGATTACCCCCTGTTACAGGTCATTTTCACTGTAGGCAGTGTGTGGTGTGTCCTCTAACGAAAGCAACTAAAACAATTGCATTAACTGACACCTGGGTTTGGACACAAAAAACACACCCCAATTGTAACACCAACAATTGTGTGTACCTGCTCACATGCCCTTGCAATCGTTAATACGTTGGCATGACTACACACACAGCAAAAATGAGAATCACAGAACACGCGGTAAAACAACAAGGAAGTTATACACACACTTTGTAGAAGCACGACATTCTTCCAACGATTTGCAGTGGACTATCCTAGAACACAACAAAAACATCTCAAAAGAGTCCCTGTTCAAGAAGGAACAACGCTGAGTTTTTAAACTATCTGCCCATACACAAGGACTAAATGATGATATCCCGTGGGCAAGCCTTAACAACTGATCCCTAGGCAAAGGAAGTACCTTTAGAGGACTGCTCAACCAGTACTAATTACCTCTTAGAGTACAGTAGTAATCATCCATACAACTTTTCAGCCCAACCGTTCCACATGTCTGACACATGTTGTCTGGGTCCCTGGCTGGCTCCCTCCCATATGTGGTTAGGATTCATCCACATTAGCCCACCACGTCAACCTTGCCATCAACCTGATGTCCCCCTAGGCCCGGGAAATACCACTCCAACCAACCGATCTCATATACGTGCCGTATAAGACACAGCCATTCCAGTAGGTTTTGGCAAATCTGTCAAGGGCTACTACATTGGGCTAATTCCTGACACCTATGACTACCCCAACACACCCTTCACCCCAACAGAGATCTCCGTTGCATTTCATGTACATCTACCATGCACAAGTGTTATTACAGTACACTTGACATATCCCACTTTTACCGTAGTGGTGCTACATAAACAACTCTGTCTTTTTATACTGCAAATGTCAGCGCCCATGTTGACAGATAGGCCTCACAGCACTACACGGACAACGGCATGCTGTGCACACCTATCTTTACAGATCAGTTTCCTCAATGCACCCACATGCCCTACAGAGAGTATACCTCTAGAAATGGTACCACCATAAGCTCGCTGGTATTTCACATAGTCTTAACCAAGGTAAAATACTAAATTGCCATGTTTCAATATAACATACACCAAACCTACTGGTTTTGGTCTCAATAAAGTTTTTTACGAACGCAAAAATCCTCCCAAGATGGTGGCTCAAGTTAACGGTCTAGCCTCCCATGAGACCTTCCGCACAATTACACCGCTTCCGGCATGAGCGATTACGGGGAACCGGAGCGAGGGTAGGCATACAAGCAAGTTGCCGCCACCCGATTGTGAGTATTCCTGCCATGCATTCGGACGTTACGGTAAGCCTCAAAAGCACCTTTTTTACCTGCCATTCGCATTAACTTAATTCTCCTTTTTCTCAAAGGAGTGGAGAAACGTTGTGCTCCTTGTCAACCCCGTCGGGCAGTAGTTCCTGAACTTACGGGTGACTGACATAACGGGAGCATTACCCTCCTCTGATTTGCTTTGTTTCATTTGCCTTATTTAAGTTTACATGTGTAATTTTCCATGGTGTTTGGTCCTTTTTGCCGGTAATTGTTTACAGTGACTTTTACTAATCCCTGCAACTTCTAGGCGGGAACTTTTGCCATTCAAAATTTGATTGCCCTACTTGCTACCATGTGTGTTACTTACTATTGTGCAGCGTAATGGTTTTATTACTCAACATCTACGCTCTGTGGTATTCCTATAGCGCCTTACCTTCATAAGGTGTCAGTGTGCGTGCATGGTTTTATACACTACAAACAAGTGGCACAGGCTCTTCCGCTTTGTGGCATACAGTTACGTGGGGTTATAAATGAGCACGTATCAAGCCATTACCATGTACAGATACCACTGTGCAGTATGGTAAAAAATCGCTCGCCTACCAGCAATCCGGTAATCTGCAATATGATTCCCCATGGGTTTCTGTCACGCTTTTTAATTGCACGAATTGTTGCTTGCATGATGTGGTTTCTCTTTAATTCCAACACAGTTGTCCACGTGTCCAGCAATCGCTTGCTGGATGACTTATGTGATTGACGATAGAGTACTTATGACTAATGTGATTGAACATAGAGGGCGGTTTACAGTTGGCCTTGTGCCTGCAATTCCACAGATTGGTAGTGATACCAGCATCCTCTTACTATGCCTTTATACCACTGGGGCCAATGCTTCCACCCACAGTTTGCAGCATGTTCTTTTAGTTAGGGGCTACGGTCTTCTCCTGATCCATCGTAGTTTTTTATTAAGCCCCCCACCCTAAAAACCCTGTATTTGCTTTCTTAATCTTTTCGCAGGTTTCAACTTCACCCAGTACAGGACTACTAGGGCCCCACAACAAGCCACTCCCAAAAGTTTTGGAGCCTGTTTTTTCACTCGTGCACCATATTTCACATAGGTCTTGAAGAAGTGCCAACCGATTCCTTTGGAACAACTAGGCATGAAGCATGTCGACCCCACCTTAGAAACCGCCTGTTAGGAACATCACATTCCCACAGGGCATCCAGTTTATTGTATTTAGGCAGGATCTACCTTCACCAGTAAATTTCTTGAGATTAGGATTGATCCTGACCTATTTTAAATCACCTTACACTTGCACATTACCACCCACTGCCCCCATACCCGCACGCACCCAACGTCTTCTCCAAAAAAAGATCTCCGACAAAGAGCCCCGGAAATGGTGAGCCCGTCGAGCATTGCATTGCTGGCCCGACGAGGAGCAAGGCCCAATGATGAAGCATGACACCTCTCGGGGTGTGTGAGGGCAACATGACAAAAGCATTGTCTTTTCCCCTTTCCCTTCCATCAACCCCTTAGGAACTGCACTCCCCGTGTTTGAAATGTCTATTCCCACCCACACAAAACAACTCCCAAACTTCAACTTGACCTTCAAAACCTACTTTGAAAACAGATTTCATTAAACTAACCAAAGTTAAACAGCTTTTGTTCAGAACAGAATTGTCCCTCACTTCTGCAAAAGAAATGAATCGACTTCAGATAACACGAACTTCAAGTAAAATACAGTCCCTTTTAAATACGATCCTCCCATTACACTTTGTAAATTGTTACACAATTTTCAACACATCTCACACTCAAGGTCTGGCACACTTTTTTTTAACACGATCTCCCCCCTTTCTTACACTCTTTCAAACCGTTTTTGGTATAATACCAGACTTCATTTATTCAATCACCTATGGAATAACAGGAACAGTGCCCATAATTCTCGCTCTCTTTGGGGCCATCCTATTACTATTTTTACTTCTAAAGAATGGCTGCGCTCCCTGTGCTAACAACAATGTCCGAGAGAATACGCTCCTACGCGAAGCTACATCAATACTCGCAAAAAAAGGAACAACTTTTCAGCTGCCTGCCTCTCTATTATCGGAGCCAGCTACAACATGACATTTATGTACACATATGCAATTTGCATACAACCATCTTCTTATTGCAAAATGTTCCCATTTGACTGGTGAATGGATCTATGCCTTGCCAACATCCCAACAATCGCTCCCGATATCCAGCAAGTAATTGAGTATCTTGTAAACCATGAACTTGATAGTTCAGGCAATGGAGCAATGGCAAATGAAACGTAAAAAAGTATTGTGGTGGAATGGGATTCCTGCGCAGCTGCTAAAGATCTCCTGCAACGTGCAACCTTTGACAACATCACAGATTGCCTGCAAATTCAAATTGCCTCTCCAATATTCTAGGAACATTACTGTCCCTTTGAGGATATGAATTGTATCGCTTTGCTTTTCTCACACGATGGCAACAATGACCTCTTGGAACATTACGCATCTCAAGCCGCTGAAGAACTTCCGGACTGCAATCTGCAAGACTTGTCAGAAATTCACATTATTCTTGGTTTGATTTTTTCCAACTTTTTTTACTTTTTCCTTTACATTTTTTTAATACACTTAAATTGAATTATTTTAATTTCACGCTCACGCATTTGAACTCTGTTTTCATTATTGCCCCTTACGTCTACACTCTAACCAGGGATTGGTGATGTATGGCCTATGCAAATATGCTATTTACTTGCTAAATTAGCCTAAACCCGACATCCATTTTAAAACCATGTCTATTCTTTGTGCATACGTCTCTCTCTGCCTGCCTATTATCCACAAAGCCCTTTCACACAAATTTACGATTCTTCAGCCTGTGCACACAAGCTGGCGATCAAGATAAAAAACACAACAGTGTTTAGGAACTGGCTGGCACAGTGTGGTAATCATATCCTACCTTTATTTTCATTATAAAATGTAGTCATTCATGACTAATAGCTATTATTCATGTCACATGGAACTGTAAAATGTAATGTGGAATTCACTGATGCAGGAGCTTTGGTTTCAATACAGCAGAAGCGGTTGGAGTTTGCCTCAGCTCGATGCCTTAGCTCTCTGCACAAGAATTTATTTTTGAAAGAGCTGAAGACAATAATGTATGGTTTGACCAGAAGGGTATCGAATGTGCTTCTCAGATGTGCAATGTTTGTATGCCTCCTCAAAGTTCCAATGTGGGTAGAACTATTACCAATTCTGACACGCACCAGATAGAACCTACTGTACAACAGATTCCTGACTGTTCTGCTGTTGATCATGTTGTGTTACAAAAAAGCAGTACCAGGGTACTTAAGTGTGATGATTACATCTTTTTTTCTTAGTTTTCTTAAAGGATACATGTTGTAATCATATCCTACCTTTATTTTCCTTATAGAATTTAGAGTCATTCAACTCTAATAGTTATTGTTGATGTTACATGGAACTGTAACATGTAATGTGGAATTCACTGATACAGGAGCTTGCGTTTGAATCAAGCAAAACAGCTTAGAGTTTGCTTCAGCTGGATGCCTTAGCTATTGCACCAGTAGGTCCATTTATGGCACTTAAATAAAGACACTTTTTATATAACTTTCAAACTCCATCGCTTTTTACACACAGGCACTTTCTTACACACACCTCTGATTTCACCATTTGTCTTCTGTGGCATTGCAACATTATGCATATATTCTTCACGATTATTTCTTTATTCCTGATTGCTAAAACACTGCATTCGCGTCTTCAGACCGGTCGGGGTGAGTAGTTCGCTTCCCACTCTCTGTATAGTATAAACACATACTAACACTACTTTCATAGGTATGGTACTGCAGCAAGTATCCTACAGTGCCTACAGCACATCACTTTACAGCAATCAGCTCACGACTTACATGCACAGTTTCATCCCGAGTCTACAGAGCGGTAACAGTGAGTAGTTTGCTTCCCACTCCCACTAGTCTAAATGTATACTAACACCACCTGCACAGCAATGCTACAGCAGCCAGGATGCTACAGTGCCCAGAGCATATCAGTTTACAGCACTCAGCTCACGGTTTAGGTGTACGCTTTCATCCCCGAGTGTACCAGTCCCTTATCTCAGCACCATCTCACAGTGGGCAAAACAGCACTTTCACACCCGTAGGGGTAAATACTTCAGCACATCAGATTACAGCACTCAGCTCACGGTTTAGGTGTACGCTTTCATCCTCGAGTGTACCAGTCCCTCATCTCAGCACCATCTCACAGTGAGCAAAACAGCACTTTCACACCGGTATGGGTAAATACTTCACTTCACACTCCCTCTACAGCACACCCTAACCACCCTACAGAGCTCACAGCGCTCCTACCCTCCACTTTCCTACTTTTTTTCCCCTTTTCCCCTTACATGCTTCAACAGAATCACAAAATGGCGGCCAACACTTCCTAGTTGCAACCGCTCACACCCCTCACAGCCAATAAGCAGAAAGCTCGTGCTCATAACGCCTCAGCCAATCAGATGGCAGAATTCCCAAATATCAATATCTGTAAATTTTGATATTTCTCCATAACTACTGAATACATTTACACCAAATAAACAAAAGCGTGTTTTCTAGAACAAGACCCTTCTTCCTGCCAAATTTGTGGTAATTCCGTTCACTTGTTCGACCTGTAAATTGTCCAAAGTTTCCAATGGAAATTAACATGGAGAAAACACGGTTTGGGACCCCCCTTTTTACTCGCCCCCCCTTAATGAATCACCCCCAAACATTCACAATTGGAGCTGATATGAACAAAGAATTATTTTTAAAAATGTCATGAAGATTCATCAAATAACATTAAAGTTAAAAGTAAAACAAAAAATGCTCTTCCTATGGAAACTTGGTTCTAACTATAACTACCTACTGGCGACCGTCAGTAGGTAATATATATAAAATATATAAATATATATATGAAACATGTCAGATTTCTTTCCAAGACATGAAATCAGGCCCACCAGCCAGTCCTTTCTGGAAGAACAAACGGCAAAACGCGTTTCGACTCCCAAGCGAGTCTTAATCATATGCTCACATGTGGGTGATCACCTGCTAGGTATTTAAAGCATCATACATTAACACTAAAAAAGCACAACTGGCATAGTAAAAGTACCTCCAATTTTACGAACAAATTCATTATAAAAAAGTATTTCTCGAAGTTTTAAATGAAAACAGTGAATTTCTTTGGCAACTTGGTGCACTGTCCACAATCGATCTTTTTCTTGCATCTCTTTACTTACAGTCACTGTTCTCTTGTTCATTATTCAAGGAAACTACATTACTAATAGTGCATTGTTATTATCTCTGTAAAACGTGTCCTTGCAAAGTTACTGGTTATGTTAAAAATGTTTACCTTCTATGCATGCAATCAAAATAGTACTTTCTTAATGCATTTAAAAGATATAGGGCCAGATGTAGGTAAATCTTATTTATCGATTCTAAAATACCGAGTCATACCGAATCGGTATTTCAGAATCGGAAAATGAGATGTAGATAAAAAATCGATAAAAATTACCGAATCGAAATCACTCGGTATCTGAAATCGGTATTTAGCGATTCGGTAGTTACCTACTCGGTAAAATCCGAATCGGTAAAACCCATACATACCAACGGGTCCATGGCCGATAGGAATGAATGGGTAGTAGCGAATCGGAATATACCGATTCGGTAAATTCCGAATCGGAAATTTGAAACTGACAAACATGTGAGCCTGTGAACCAATCAGGAACTCCAACCACACCCAATTCCAAAGGCACTGGGGAATCAACCAATTAGATTCAAGCACCCCTCCCCCGTACCTGGGACTGGCCACGCCCATGTAGGTGCAGAAACCAACAGTCAGGAGAGCAGGAGGACAGAGTGTGGAGCAGGCTTCCCTGAGCTAACCAACACAGCGCCATGGAGAGTCAAGATGCACAGAGGGATGCTGCAGAGCGCAAAAGGAAGCAGAAGTTCAGCCAAGAAGAACTGCAGGTGCTTGTAGCAGAGGTGGCAAGAAATTACAGCAAGATATTTGGGAAGCAATCACTGCATGTAGCAGAATCCATCAAGCGCAGCACCTGGATAGAATTACAAGGTAAGGTAAATGCCATTGGTCTCACCCACCGTGACCTTGAAGATCTTAAAAAACGGTGGTATGACATCCGCATCATCACGAAGAAGAAACTTGCTGCCCACCGCAAGGAATGTGCTGTAACAGGGGGAGGAAGAAACCGAGCCCCACGACTCAGCGACATCGAGGAGATGGTGGCATCCACCCTTGAGCAGGAATGCATCCACGGCATCGGGGACGCTGACAGCTCAGCAAGAGGTGCAAAGAAACAATGTAAGATGCAAGTACATTGTCATTAACCCATTTACCTATTCCCCTCACACACTCTGTGTGCCCAAATCATACTCCAGAACAGGTGTTAATAATGTCCTGCAATGCATCCTGGGAAATGTAGTCATGGGTAGATACCTCTGAGCAGTCAGCATGCCTTGCAGCAAGGGGAGCAACAGACAACTAGCATAGGCAAATTGAGAGACAGACAAAAGTGCAATAGAAGTGTGTTTTATCATGAGACACAGGTGAACTCCACTGACACAATGTCCATGTCTGTCCACAGGAGAGTCAATGCGCAGTACAGCAGAGGATAGAGAGAAGAGGAGGGAAGGAGCTGGACCAAGCACATCACACGGAGGGAAGGACCAAGAGCAGGCAGCCCAGTCACCTGAGGAGCCAACAGCACCACATCCACAGTCCCCTCTGTTATTTGGGAGTCAGGAGACAGGAGCGGCTGCACAGTCCCCCACCCCCACAACACCATCCCCAGTGCTGGGAAGGGCAAGGCGCCTTGATGTGCCCCCTCGCAGAATACTGGAAACATCTGAGGAGGAGGAGGAGGTGGAGGGTGCCACACAGGAAACAGCCAACACCGAGTAGCTGGCCACTCCCAGAGTTTTGCGGGCCAGTTCCGAGGGCAAAGGCCACGTGAGGCAGAGGATGTGCATCAGGGGTCTTCTGCGGACAGGAGGCCACCATGGTCAAAGTTCAGCGCCTGCAGGCAAAAGCAATGATGGGGGTTCAGAGGCAGGCACGCACAACAAACAACAAGCTTGATGCAGTAGGCAAGGGCATAGGGGAAATATCAGAGAGCATGCAGTCAATGGCGTCTGGCATTTCTGACATAACACAGTGCATGACTGTCCTGTGTGACAAGTTGGACAGGGACCATTTGGTGAGACACAAGCTCGTGTTGATGTGTGGCAGCAGACAAAAGCCCTGAACAGGTTTGCTACTGCTACCACCGTGCTGTGCAGACGGTCAGTGGCGATGCAGGATGCCATTGTGCAGTGCTGCACCAATTTATCTGTAGGAATGGCCAGGATGACCTCTGCAATGGAGCTCGTGCTCGCTCAACAGACTGGCACTGGAGGCGACACTAGTGTGTTGCAAATTGAGGGGTCCACCAGCAGGAGTGGCGCAAGCACTCCTGTGCAAGACTTACGTAGGAGCGGCAGGCGTTGGGGAAGTGAGACAGGCCACACCGAGAACATTGACACACAGCCACAGCAGTCCCGCCCTGTGGTCCGTGGCCACAAACATTGACTTTGCCCTCCACCCGAGGAAGAGGTCACGGTGGTGTTAACCGTGACAACACAGTCATGGACAGTTTGATATTGTGTGCCCAATGTGTGCTATCAATGCAGTAGCGTAGTGAATAATAAACTACGTACACCAATAACTTTGCCTGCTGTGTCTCATTACTCACTCAGAAATATAGCTGTGTGACCTCTTCCCGTCTCAGTCTCCCATCTGTAGCTGCTGCTGCCACTGTACCATGGGGCTCTGCCTCCTCTGTGTCGTCATCAATGTCCTCATGATGTGTGATCTCCACCTCTGTGCCTTCCTTTGCAGCGAGATTATGTAACATTGCACAGGTCGCTATGATTTTGCAGCAGATGATTGGGGTGTACTGCCGTGCCCCTCCACTCTTGTGGAGGCAGCAAAACCTGCTCTTAAGGAGTCCAAATGTGCACTCCACAATGTTTCATGTAGATCTGTGAGCCACATTGTATCGCCTTTCACTCCTGGTGGATGGGTTGAGGTAGGGGGTGAGCACAAAGGACCGCAGGGCATATGCACTGTCGCCTAGGGGGAGAAAGAATAACATTAATTGCATGTACATGAGACGTAGATCTGCTGTGAGTGTCATGGTGTGTCAATGTGATTTACCTAGCAGGTATCCATTTCCAAATTCTCCGGCAAGTAGGCATGTGCATATTCCACTATTCTGGAATATGTAAGAATCATGGGTACTTCCGGGGAACTTCGCAACGATGTCTGTGATGAGGTTCCCTGCATTACATATGACCTGTACATTGATGGAGTGCGTTGACTTGCGGTTTCTGTATATGTGCTCTGTGGCTGCAGGAGGACAGAGTGTTATGTGGGTACCATCGATGCAGCCTATGACGTGAGGGAAGTGTGCCAGGTGATAGAAGTCTGTCTTGGTTTTTGCTAGTTCTGCTGGTGTAGCAGGGAATGAAATGTAATGCTCCATCCTCTGCATCATGGCATCAAGAAACCTTCTGAAGAAGCGGGACAGGCAGCCCTAGGACACACCACCCACTGCAGCTATCACACTCTGGTAGCTCCCAGAGGCCAGCAGGTGTAAGCTACATAGCACCTGGACATAGGGAGGGATGGCGTGGGCCCTGGGTGTTGGGTGCTCCAGGAGTGGGTGTAGGTCCCTGATCAAGTCCTTGATGGTGTCGGGGTGTAGCCTGTACCTCTGGAGTATTTCTGGCTCTGTCAGTTGGAACAGTGTTATCCTCTGCCTGTAAACTTGTTCCTCCCTTTGCCATTCTCTCTCTTCTGCTGCCTGTAGTCTTTGCCGCCTTGCTATGACGTAGAAAGCCGCCATTATGGTTCCACAGATGCATTTTGGGACTCTTTTTATGGACCTCCCCTGGTTACCACCTGCATTCAATCCATGGTAAATACCGACTCATAAATATCGAATTTCCGCAAATTCGGTATTTTTCGGCTATCCTACATCTCCATGGCCATTTTTTACCGTTTCTTATTTACCGATTCGGAAAATAAGAATTCGGTAGATATGGATTCGGTATATTCCGCCTTGGTAATTATACCGACTCATATTTACAGAGTCGGAATTATACCGACTCGTGTTTTCCGAATCGGTAAATTTTGGGCTCCTACATCTCATTTCATGGATACCGGTCGGTAACGGCCGATTTTACCGATTTTCGGCCGTTACCGACCGGTAATTGGCGACCTACATCTGACCCTAATTCTGAGTGTGGCGGGTTATACATAAGTATAGCATCTTCCGAGGTCACCCTACTCCATTATTGTAACTCAAGGCACGTAGTGTTTCTTTATGCTCTGCCTCTTTTAGTTATTATTGGTCCTCGCGTGCAAAGGAAAGAAATTGTTTCCACTGCAAACCCTGGATGCTTAAACATATTAATGTCTTGCCAGGTAGACTGCTGTGTCCTTCCATGAAACATTACATCCATATAATGCAAACAGCCGGCGGGCATCTGTACTCAACAAATTCCAGAAGACATTTGACACACTCAGGCGCCCATCCTCTCTGGTAAATATATATTTATTAGTTATAGTTAGGTCCTAGTTTCCAAAGGAAAAGCATTTTTTGATTTGCCAATAACTTTGCCAGCATTTGACGAATCTTCACAATATCTTCAAAACTAATAGGGCGGTCAGGTTAGCTGCTGTGTTGAAAGTTTTGGGGTGATTTATCAAGCAGGGGCTGAGAAAAAGGGGGTCCCAAAACACTTGTTCTCCATGTTAATTTCCATGGTAAACTTTAGACACGGCTGCAGTCCTAACTGCTGAACGGAATTATACCAAATTCGGCAAAAAGGAGGCTTTTGAAACAGAAAGTGTTCTTTTTGTTAAATAGTATATATCCATTCAGTAGTTGCTGAGAAATTTTAAGAAATTCCCAATTGTACATCTAGGGATGGAAAGGATCTGTGAACCCTTCCGATCTTGTGCCTGCATTCTGATTGGCTGCCAGCACTTCAAACCAGGAAGAGTTGGCAGCTATCTTGTGACTCAGTCGAACCGAGTCACACGACAAAAGGTAAAAAAATATTTTTTTTAAACAGGAAAAGGGGGCAGGGTAGAAACACCCTGACCCCCTAGGCCTGCCCGGTGGTTCCACTGGGACTCCAACGGCCAAACAAAGCATTTTTTTTTACATCTTCATTGTGATACGCACTGTGTTTTCAAATCTTCAAGAACATTTTTTTAAATTAAAGCACGCGAGTGTGCCAAGTCCCGGGGCAATGGTATAAATAGATGTGGGGGCCCGAGCAGGCCCCCTTAGCCCAGGGGACCTCCACCGCTCCGGGGTTTTGTTCATAAAATGCAGGGGGCCATGTGGGCCCCATGTAGCCCCGGGGACCACAACCACCCCTCCTGTTACCACCAGTAAGTCCCTTGCAGTGGGATTGCTAAGATGTTTTCTGAGGCCATGCCCCCCTTTCTCCACTGCTGTGCAAATGTAGCTCGTGGCACACTACTGATTGGGGGACAAAGTCCACTTTACTCCTGAGGGACGTTTTGGGGCCAAAAAGCCCTCCTGGTACCAACTGCAAGTCCAGCGCAGTGGAATTACTGAGCGCTGGTTCCAGTGACTGAGTGTTTTTTAAAAGTTTATGAGTGTTAAATATATATACTAAGGAGTATTGGTGAATCAGTGGGTTTATGAGTGACTATATGGATGACTCAGTATGTGCGTGACTGACTTTATAAGTGAGTGACTCACTCAATGTGTCAGCATCTGAATGCCTATATGAGTGGATCTGTCAATGGCTGTATTAGTGAGTGGGTGGGTCTATGAGTGGCAGTATGAATCAGTGAGTGGGTGTGTGAGTACTGCTATGACTTTGTGAATGGGTTTGTAAATGGTTGTGTGGGAGTGACAGTGGGTGTATACAAGATGTTATACTAGTGTGGGTGGGTATGTCTTTGGAAACATAGTGAGACTTACAACAAGTGACATGGGAAGGGTTGCTGTTTTATATGTGGCTAGGCCCAACATTCTGAGCAGCCGGTGAATAGTGAAGCTGCCAGAGAAAAGTGCGATTTAAGAAATGTTGGCAAAGGGATTAGGGATTAGGCATTAGGCTATTTCGTATGAGTCTCTAGAACTACCCATGCACTTATGCAATGACACAGGTGCTACCTTTGCAACTCTCTTTCTTCTTTAGGTACCTCTCTTACCTCTTCCTGTACCTTTAATTCCTCTTTCTGTGATTCTCTTGCTCTTTATACACATTTATTCTTCTTTCTGAACCTCTCTTGCTTTTTTATGCACCTCTCTTGCCTCTTTCTGCACCTCACTTGCTTCTTTCTGCATCTCTCTTGCTTATTTCTGCTCTGCACTTGCATCCTTCTGCACCTCTCTTGCTTCTTTCTCCACCCCTCTTGCCTCTTTCAGCACCTCTCTTGCCTCTATATTTCTGTACCTCTCTTTCTTCTTTCTGCACATCTCTTCCTTCTTCCTCCACCTCTCTTGCGTCTTTCCATACCTCTCTTGCTTCTTTCTATACATCTCTTGCTTCTTTCTGCACCTCTCTTGCCCCTTTCTGCACTTATATTGCTCTTTATGCCCATTTTTCTTCTTTCTGCACGTTTCTTCCTTTTTAATCACTTCTCTTGCCTCTTTTTGCACCTCCCTTGCCTCTTTCTACACCTCTCTTTGCTTTTTTCTGCAACTCTCTTGCCTATTTCTGCAACTCACTCTCTTCTTTCTGCACCTCTCTTGCTTCTTTCTGCACATCACTTGCTTTTTTCTGTATATTCCTTGCTTCTTTCTACGCCTCTCTTGCTTCTTTCTGTACATCTCTTGCTTCTTTCTGCACCTCTCTTGCTTCTTTCTGCACCTCTCTTTCCTCTTTACGTACTTCTCTTGCCTGTTTAGTTGCATTTCTTCTTCTTTCTGTACCTCTCTTGCTTCTTTCATCACTTTTCTTGCCTCTTTTGCCACTCTCTTTCCATTTTCTACACCTCTCTTGCTTCTATCTGCATCTCTCTTGCCTTTTGCTGCACCTCACCCACTTCTTTATGCACCTCTCTTGTGTACTTCTGCACTTCTCTTGCTTTTTTCTGCAGCTCTCTTGTCTCTTTCTGCACTTTTCCTCCTCTTTCTGCACATCTCTTTCCTCTTTTTTCAGTTTTCTTGCTTCTTTCTGTACTTCTAGCTTTTGGATGCACCTGTCTTGCTTCATTCTGCACTTCTATTGCTTCTTTCTGCACCTCTCTTGCTACTTTATGTACCCCTCTTCTCTCTTTCTGTACCTCTCTTGTCTCTTTCTGCGCCTCTTCTGCCTCCTTATATACCGCACTCTCTTGTTTTTGGACCTCTCTTGCTTCTTTCTGTACCTCTCTTACTTTTTCTGCACTTCTCTTGATTTTTTCTATGCATTTATGTTTTCTATTTGCACCTTACTTCCTCTTTCTGCAGTTCATTTGCTTCTTTCACACCACTCCTGCCTCTTTCTGCACCTCTCTTGCCTCTTCCTGTACCTCTTTTGCTACTTTCTGTACCTCTTTTGCTTCTTTCTGCACCTCTCTTGCTTCTTTCTGAACCACCTCCCTTGCCTCTTTATGCACTTCTCTTGCCTCTTTATGCACATTTCTTCTTCTTTCTGCACATCCCTTGCTTATTTCATCACTTCTCTTGCCTCTTTTTACACCTTTCTTGCCTCTTTCTGTACTTCTCTTGCCTCTTTCTGCACTTCTCGTCCCTATTTATGCACTTGTTTTGCATCTTTCTGTGCATCTCTTGCTTTTGTATGCACCTATATTCCTTCATTCTGTACCCTTCTTCTCTCTTTCTGTACCCTTCTTCTCTCTTTCTGTACCTCTCTTATCTCTGTATACACCACTTTTGTCCCTTTCTGCACCACTCTTCCTCTTTCTGCAGTTCTTGTGCTTATTCCTGCACTACTCCTACCTCTTTCTGCACCTCTCCTACTTCTTTCTGTACTTCTCTTGCCTCTTTCTACACCTCAATTGCCTCTTTCTGTACCTTTCTTGCTTCGTTCCGTACCTCTCTTGTTTTTTGTGCACAGCACTTGCTTCTTTCTGAACATCTCTTGCTTCTTTCTGTACCTCACCTGCCTTTTCTGTACCTCTTTTGCTTCTTTCTGCACCTCTCTATCTTCTTATAACACCTTTCTTGCTTCTTTCTGCATCACCTCGCTTGCCTCTTTCTGCACTTCTTTTGCCACTTTATGCACATGTTGTCTTCTTTCTGCACCTGTCTTACTTATTTCATCCCTTCTCTTGCCTCTTTCCACACTATTCTTGCTTCTATCTGTACCTCTCTTGCCTCTTTCTGTACCTCACTCTCTCCTTTCTGCACCTCTCTTGCTTATTTCTGTACCTCTATTGCTTTTTCTGAAGCACTTTTGCCTCTTTCTGTACTTCTATTGCCTCTTTCATCACTTCTCTTCCCTATTTATGCACTAGTATTGCTTCTTTCTGTATTTCTCTTGCTTTTTTCTACAACTGTCTTGTTTCATTCTATACAATCTTCTTTATTTCTGTACCTCTCTTGTCTCTTTATGCACCTCTCTTCTCTCTTTCTGAACCTCACTCTCTTCTTTCTGTACATCTCTTGCCTTTTTCTGTACCTATTCCTGATTTTTCTGCACTTCTCTAGTTTCTTTCTGTGCCTATCTTCTTCTTTCTCCACTACTCTTCCTCTTTCTGCATTTCTTTTTCTTCTTTTTCTACTACTCCTACTGCTTTCTGTATCTCTTCTACTTCTTTCTGTACTTCTCTTGCCTCTTTACACCTCTCTTGCCCCTTTCTGTACCTCTCTTGCTTCGTTCTGTTCCTCTCTTGCTTTTTTCTCACAGCACTTGCTGCTTTCAGAACCTCTCTTGCTTCTTTCTACACCTCTCTTGCATCATTCGTCACTTCTATTGCTTATTTCTATACATCACTTGCATCTTTATGCACGTCACTTGCTTATTCGTGCATTTCTCTAGCATCTTTCCGCACCTTTCTTCTTCTTTCTGCACTTCTCTTGTTTCTTTCTGCACTTCTCTTGCTTCTTTCATTACAATTCTTCCTCTTTCTGCACCTTTCTTCCTCGTTCTGAAGTTCTCCTGCTTCTTTCCATAATTATTTGGCCTCTTTCTGCACCTCTCTTGCTTCTCTCTGCACATCCTTTGTGTTTTCTGCACTTCTCTTGCCTCTTTCTGCATATCTTTCTACACTTTACTTGCCTCTTTCCTGCACCACTCTTATTTTTTTGCTGCACCTCTATTGCTCTCTCCTGCACCTCTCCCGTCTTTCTGTACCTCTCTTGTCTCTTTCTACACCTTTCATGCCTCAATCTGAACTTCTCTTGCCTCTTTCTGTACTTCTCTTGGCTCTTTCTGCACCTCTCTTGCATATTTCTATACCTTTCTTGCTTCTTTAAGCACCTCTCTTGCCTCTTTCTGTAGCTTTCTTCCTATTTCCGCATTTCTCTTGCCTCTTTCTGCACATGTCTTCCTCTTTCTGCACCTCACTTGCTTCTTTCAGTACTTCTCTTGCCTTTGTCTGCACTTCCTTGCCTCTTTCTGCACTTCTCTGGCCTCTTTCTGCACTTCTCTGGCTTTTTTCTATGCCTCTCTTCCTTCTTTATACACCACCTCGCTTGTCTCTTTCTGCACTTCTCTTGCCTTCGTATGCACATTTCTCCTTCTTTCTGTACCTCTCTTGCTTATTTTTATCACTTTTCTTGCCTCTGTTTACCCCTCTCTTGTCTCTTTCTACACTACTCTTGCTTCTATCTGCACCTCTCTTGCTTTGTTATGTACCTCTCTTGCTTTTTTTACACAGCACTTGCTTCTTTCTGAACCTCTCTTGCTTCTTTCTACACCTCTCTTGCATCTTTTGTCACTTCTTTTGCTCATTTCTAAACCTCACTTGCATCTTTCTGCACGTCACTTGCTTCCTTCTGCAATTCTCTTGCTTCTTTTTGTACCACTTTTGCCTCTTTCTGCATTTTCTAGCATCTTTCTGTACCTTTTTTCCTCTCTATATACTTCTCCTGCCTCTTTCTGCATTTCTCTTGCCTCCTTCTGTACCTTTCTTCTTCTTTCTGTACTTCTCTTGTTTCTTTCTGCACTACTCTTGCTTCTTTCATAGCCATTCTTCCTCTTTCTGCACCTTTGTTCCTCGTTCTGAAGTTCTCTTGCTTCTTTCCCTACTTATTTGGACTCTTTCTGCACCTCTCTTGCTTCTCTCTGCACTTCTCTTGTGTTGTTTGCACTTCTCTTGCCTCTGTCTGCACATCTGTTGCTTCTTCCTACACTTCTCTAGCCTCTTTCCTGCACCTCTCTTTTTTTCTTGCTACACCTCTCCTGTTCTTTCCTGCACCTCTCTTCCTTCTTTTGTGTACCTCTCTTGTCTCTTTCTGCACTTCTTGTGTCTCTTTTTGCATCTTTCATGCCTCTTTCTGAACTTCTCTTGCCTCTTTTTGCACTTCTGTTGGCTCTTTCTGCACCTCTCTGGCATATTGTTAAACCTTTCTTGCTTTTTTATGCACCTCTCTTGTTTCTTTCTGTACCTTTCTTCCGCTTTCCGCATTTCTCTTGCCTCTTCCTGCACATGTCTTCCTTTTTCTGCACCTCACTTGCTTCTTTCAGTACTTCTCTTGCCTATTTATGTACTTCCTAGCCTCTTTCTGCACTTCTCTGCCCTCTTTCTGCACTTTTCTTGGCTCTTTCTGCACCTCTCTGGCATATTTCTATACCTTTCTTCATTTTTCTTGCACCTCTCTTGCCTTTTTCTGTATCTTTCTTCCTCTTTCTGCATTTCTCTTGCCTCCTTCTGCATATGTCTTGATCTTTCTGTACCTCTCTTGCTTCTTTCAGTACTTCTCTTGCCTCTTTCTGCACTTCCTTGCCTCTTTCTTCTCTTCTCTTGCTTCTTTCTGCATTTCTTTGTTTTTTTCCATACCTTTCTTCCTCTTTCAGAACTTCTCTTGCCTCTTTATGGACATTTTGTCCTCTTTCGGCACCACTCTTGCTTGATTCTGTACTTCTCTTGCCTCTTTCTGCACTTCTCCTGCCTCTTTCTATACTTCTCTGGCCTCTTTATGCACTTCTCTTGCTTCTTTCAGTATCACTATTGCTTCTTTCAGCACATCTATTGCTTCTTTCAGCACCTCTCTTGCTTTTTTCTGTACCTCTCTTTCTTATTTCTGCACTCCTGCTACTTTCTGTATCTTTCTTTCTCTTTCAACACTTATCCTGCATCTTTCTGCACATGTCTTCCTCTTTCTGCTTTTTCTGTACTTCTCTTGCCTCTTACTGCACTTATTTCTATAACTCTCCTGCTTCTTTCAGCACCCCTCTTGCTTCTTTCTGCACCTTCCTTACTCTTTCCGTACTTCTCTTGCCTCTTTCTGCATTTCTCTTGCTTCTTTCTGTACTTTTCTTCCTCTTACTACTCCTATCTTTCCACTTTCAGAACTTCTCTTGCATATATCTACACCTATCTTGCTTTTATATGCACCTCTCTTGCCTCTTTCTGTATTTCTATTGCTGATTTCTGTACCTTTCTTGCTCTTTCTGCACATCTCTTGCCTCTTTCTGTACATTTCTTCATCTCTGCACCTCTCTTGCTTCTTTCAGTACTTCTCTTGTCTCTTCTGCATTTCTATAGCTTCTTTCTGCACCTTTCTTCCTCTTTCAGAACTTCTCTTGCTTCTTTCATTGCCCTCCTTCTACTTTCTGCACCTTTCTTTCTCTTTCTGAAGTTTTCTTGCTTCTTTCTGTACTTCTCTTGCCTCCTTCTGCAACTCTCTTGCTTCTCTCAGCACTTGTCTTGTCTTTTTCTGCACTTCTCTTGTCTATTTCAGCACATCTGTTGCTTCTTACTAGACTTCGCTTGCCTCTTTTGCCTCTTTTGGTACTTCTCACCTCTATCTACACATCTCTTACTTCTTTCTGCACATCTCTGTCTTCTTTTTGCACCTAATGTCTTGCTCTTTCCTGCTTCCCTCTTCCTTATTTCTGTATCTCTATTGTATCTTTCTGCCCTTCTCTTGCCTGTTTCTGCATCTTTCTTGTCGCTTTCTGAACTTCTCTTGCCTCTTTCTGCTCTTCGCTTGGTTCCTTCTGCACCTCTCTTGCTTCTTTCTGTACCTCTCTTGTATATTTTTACACCCATCTTTCTTTTTTCTGTACCTTTCTTGCTGCTTTCTGTACCTTTCTTCCTCTTTCTGCAATTCTTGTGCCTCTTTCTGCACCTCTCTTGCTTCTTTCTATACTTCTCTTGCCTCTTTCTGTACTTCTCTTGCCTCTTTCTGCACTACCCTGGCTTCTTTCTGCACTTCTCTTGCTTCTTTCAGCACCTCTCTTGATTTTTCCTGCACCTTCCTTTGTCTTCCGAATTTCTTTTGCCTCTTTCTGCATTTCTCCTGCTTCTTTCTGTACTTTTCAACCTCTTTCTACACTTATCTTGCCTCTTTCTGCACCTCTCTTGCCTCTTTCTGCACTTATTTTGCCTCTTTCTGTACCTTTATTCTTCTTTCTGTACCTCTCTTGCTTCTTTCTATACCTTTCTTGCTACTTTCTGCACCTCTCTTGCCTCTTTCTGCATTTCTATTGCCTCTTTGTGCATGTCCCTTACCTCGTTCTACACCTCTCTTCTTCTTTCTGCAACTCTCATGCCTCTCTCTGCACCTCACTCTCTTCTTGCTGTACCTTTCCTGCTTCTTTCTGCACTTCTCTTGTTTTTTTTCTACAGGTCTTGTGCTTCTTTCTGTACTTCTCTTGCCTCTTTCTGTACCTCTCTTGCCTCTTTCTGCACCTCTCTTGCCACTTTCTGCACTCCTCTTGCTTCTTTATGCACCTCTTTTTTCTTTCAGTCCCTCTCTTGATTCTTTCTGTACCTCTCTTATTTCTTTCTGTACCTTTCTTGCTTCTTTCTGTAACTTTCTCCCTCTTTCTGCACTTCTGTTATCAGTTTTTGCATTTCTCATTATTCTTTCTGTACCCTTCTTATTCTTTCTGTACATCTCTTCCCTCTTTCTGCACATCTCTTGCCTCTTTTTGTACTTCGCTTTCCTCTTTCTGCACCTTCCTTGCTCTTTCTGCACCTCTTTTGCTTTTTTTGCACCTCTCTTGCTTCTATCTACACATCTTTTGTTTCTTTCAGCACCTCTCTTGCCTCTTTCTGCATCTTTGTTGCCTCTTTCTGAACTTCTCTTGCCTCTTTCTGAACTTCTCTTGGCTCTTTCTGCACTTCTCTTGCATCTTTCTGTACCTCGCATATTTTTACACATCTCTTGCCTCTTTCTGCATTTCTCTTGATGCTTTCTGTATCTTTCTTCCTCTTTTTGCAATTCTCTTGCCAATTTCTGCACATTTTTTCTTCTTTATGCACCTCTCTTGCTTCTTTTGGTACTTCTTTTGTCTTTTTCTGTACTTCTCTTGCCTCTTTCTGCATGTGTCTTGCCTCTTTCTGCATTTCTCTTGCTTCTTTCTGCACATTTCTTCCTCTTTCTGCATTTCTCTTGCCTCTTTCTGTACATTTCTTGCTTCTCTCTGTACTTCTCTTTCCTTTTTCTGCACTTTTCTTGTCTCTTTCTGCATCTTTTATGCCTCTTTCTGAACTTCTCTTGCCTCTTTCGGCACTTCTCGTGCTTCTTTCTGCATCTCTCTTGCATATTTCTATACCTTTCTTGCTTCTTTCAGTACTTCTCTTGCCTCCTTCTGTACTTCTTTGCCTCTTTCTGCACTTCTCTGGCCTCTTTCTGCACTTCTCTTGCCTCTTTCTGCATTTCTCTTGCTTCTTTCTGTACCTTCCTCCCTCTTTCAGAACTTCTCTTGCCGCTTTCTGCACATTTTGTCCTCTTTCTGCATCTCTCTTGCTTGTTTATGTACTTCTATGGCCTCTTTATTCACTTCTCTTGCTTTTTTCTGCATCACTCTTGCTTCTATAAGCACATCTATTGCTTCTTTCAGCACCTCTCTTGCTTTTTTCTGCACCTCTTTTTCTTATTTCTTCACTTTTCCTGCTACTTTCTGTACCTTTCTTTCTCTTTCCACACTTCTCTTGCCTCTTTCTGCATTTCACTTGCTTATTTATGCACCTTTCTTCCTCTTTCTGCTTTTTTCTGTAATTCTCTTGCCTGTTTCTGCACTTCTCTAGCCTCTTTCTGTACTTCTCTTAGATCTGTCTGCATCTCTCTTGGATCTTTCTGTATCTCTCTTGCTTCTTTCTGCACCTCTCTTGCATATTTCTGCACGTATCTTGCATTTTTATATACCTTTCTGTACTCTTTTTGCATTTCTCTTGCTGCTTTGTGTACCTTTCTTCCCTTTTCTGCAATTCTCTTGCTCCATGCTGCACATGTCATCTTCTTTCTGGACCTCTCCTTCTTCTTTTTGTACTTCTATTGCCTCTGTCTGTATTTCTCTAATCTTTTTATGCACTTCTCTTGCCTCTTTTTACACTTCTCATACCTCTTTCTACATTTCTCTTGCTTCCTTTTGTGCTTTTTTCCTCTTTCCCGCACATCTCTTGCATATTTTACACCTATCTTGCTTTTTCTGCATCTCTCTTGCCTCTTTCTGCATTTCTCTTGTTGCTTTCTGCATCTTTCTTCTTCTGTCTGCAATTCTCTTGCCTCTTTCTGCACCTCTGGGGCTTCTTTCTATACTTCTCTTGCCTCTTTCTTCACTTCTCTTGCCTCTTCCTGTCCTTCTCATGCCTCTTTCTGAACTTCTCTTGCTTCTTTCAGCACCTCTCTTGCTTTTTTCTGCACCTTCCTTTGTCTTTCCATATTACTTTTTCCTCTTTCTGCATTTCTCTTGCTTCTTTATGCACTTTTCTTCCTCTTTCTACACTTACCTTGCCTCTTTTGGTACCTCTCTTGCCTCTTTCTGTACCTCTCTTGCCTCTTTCTGCACTTCTTTTGCCTATTTCTGTACCTTTATTCCTCTTTCTGTACCTCTCTTGCTTCTTTATGTACTCCTCTTGCCTCTTTCTGTATTTCTCTTGCCTCTTTGTGCATGTCTCTGACCTTTTTCTACAACTGTCTTCTTCTTTCTGTAACTCTCTTTACTCTCTCTGTACCTCACTCTCTTCTTTCTGTACTTTCCCTGCTTCTTTCTGCACTTTTCTTGTTTTTTTTCTGCAGCGCTTGTGCTTCTTGCTGCACTTCTCTTGCCTCTTTCTACGCCTCTCTTACCTCTTTCTGCACCTATCTTGCCTCTTTCTGCACTTCTCTTGCTTTTTTCTGCACCTCTTTTTTTCATTTCAGCCCCTCTCTTGATTCTTTCTGCACCTCTTGTGTTTCTTTCTGTACCTCTCTTGCTTCTTTCTGTAACTGTTTCCCCTTTCTGCACTTCTGTTGCTTCTTTTTGCATTTCTCATGATTCAACACCTCACTGCCTTCCTGCCACTGCTGGGGGACTGCCTTCAAGTCCCAGAAGTCACCCTGTGTCCTGCGCTCCCCCCAGAAGGGAGGAGCTCGCTTGCCTGACAGCTTCAAGAGCACGGTGCACAACCGCCGCATGGGACGCCTCACTGCCTTGCTGCCATTGCTGGGGGACTGCCTTCAAGTCCCAGAAGTCACCCTGTGTCCTGCGCTCCCCCAGGAGGGAAGAGCTCGCTTGCCTGACAGCTTTAAGAGCTCGACACACAACCGCCACGCGGGACACCTCACTGCCTTGATGCCACTGCTGGGGGACTGCCTTCAAGTCCCAGAAGTCACCCTGTGTCCTGCGCTCCCCCCAGGAGGGAGGAGCTCGCTTGCCTGACAGCTTCAAGATTGCGGGCGCACAACCACCGTGTGGGACACCTCACTGCCTTGCTGCCACTGCTGGGGGACTGCCTTCAAGTCCCAGAAGACACCCTGTGTCCTGCGCTCCCCCAGGAGGAAAGAGCTCGCTTGCCTGACAGTTTCAAGAGCGCAACGCACAACCACCGCACGGGACGCCTCACTGCCTTGCTGCCACTGCTGGGGGACTGCCTTCAAGTCTCAGAAGTCACCCTGTGTCCTACGCTCCCCCCAGGAGGGAGGATCTCGCTTGCCTGACAGCTTCAAGAGCGCGGTGCACAACTGCCGCGCGGGACACGCCCGGGCCAAGGGTGGGCCTGTCCTTGCCCGTCAACGCCCGAGAGAGGCAGGGCAGGGCCACCCCCCTGACATTTCACCTTGTGGGACTAAAGGTACTTTTACCCAACTTGTAGCCAATTGCATGGACCTTTACATATCTTCCTCTCTTATTTGTCTATCGTCCACTTCCATTACTATTCTTAAAGATGCGCTTATTGTGGAGGCCGTCACCCTACCCCCTCTAATAATATCATTTCTATTTCCCATTGAGGTTTTACAGTTAACGTCATGGGTAAGAGGAAATCAAAGGAGGGTGGGGGAGGGGATGGCTCAGGCGGTTCCACTGGGGGCAAGAAAGGGAAAAAGGCTAAGAATACATGGCAAGCAGCCAGCAACTGTGTTCTAGACAGGATAGAGTCAATAGTCAGTGACTGCGAAGAGATATTAGGGGCAAAAGTCACTGTTGCAGACATCCCCAAAAAATAATCCTCAGGAGCTATCTGCCAGTAAATCTAAGTGAGTAATCCCATTAATATTTAAGATGAAGCTCCGGGATCCATCTAGTCCTACCCAGTGTGGCCCATTCCTAGACCAACCTAAGGAATCATCTCCAGAGGTAACCCCCTTTCCATCTGCAGATTCAAGTCTTCCAGAAGAAATAGGAAGTTATGCTAGCGATAAGCATATTACTCCTATTGTCTGCACAAATATGCTTGCCGCTCTGGAAACATTAGATGAGGATAGCCCACTTTCCGCACTATGCAAACCAGTGCTTAGCCAAACTGCTGACTCATTATACAAATGTCATTGTGCAGGCTTAAACAAGGACTTAACACAGATTGTGGGTTCATTGCAAACGGAGGTGGAGTCACTAAGGAGACTGGTAGTGGAGCTAATCCATAGGCTTGACCCCCCCGCCAGCTGTCCCTTCCCAGATCCAGCGTCCTGACTCAGCACACTCCACTCTCTCTAGCAGTCTGCAGAGTAGTTCTCTACCTGGGGCGGGAGGTGGGACACATTCTGAGCTGCCGAATCTGGTGAAAGGCCCCTATCCTCAGACCGCCACTTCAAATCACATCACCAAAAAAAAATCCTTTGTTGATGCGATCAAATCAATAGGGGCTCCTCCCAGTCCCTCCTTCATTGACATAACCCCTCAGAAACAATATCCACCCACTGCCATGAACATCCAGGTAGGGGTCTATAAAAACCGAATTCTCACTTCCCAGGGGGATAATCCACCAATAGTGTACATGGTTAAAGTCCCAAAATGCTCCACCACGCATGGGTTTGAGAGTAATGAGCCCCCACGTAATAAAGCAACACATTGGATACGCCATGTGCGGGGTTGTAGGTTTATAATCCGGGAGGACATTGTCAGAGTAAGGAGGCTTACATCGCACAACTCCCATCTGGATTGCATAAAGTTGACCTTGTCAGATGTCAATCTAGCTGAGAATTTGCTGGCCTTAGAGTACCGAACTTCCGCCCCAGAATCTTCTGCCATCCAAATAAGACGCTTCCCTCTCCCGTCCCTATCTAGGCCAAAAGGCCGTGAAGATTTAGCGACAATGGGAGGCGAGTCTAGCCTGAATGTGGTCCACTGACTAAATAGGGGTTTACACCAGGCTAATGATATTGATCTATATGGAGTTAGCAGAAGGATGACTATTCCAAGCCCGAATCCCTCTCCTAGGGGAGGAAGCATGGGAGAGGCACCGTCTGATACACAGCCATGTTCTCAGGGTAGTACTCCACGCAATAAAGTTCCTGTTGCTATTCCAAATACAAAATTGCTCAAAGTCCTTTTGAGGAATATAGCTGGGCTCCAGAAGAAGGTATTGCTGCCTGACTCGAATGAGTTTGTTGAAAGTTTCGAGGTCTGCTTATTTCAGGAGACCTGGAGCCTAGTTTCTATACACAAATCTGGTTACACCTCCTATTTTGTGCCAGCTACCAGTACGGGTAAGGGCCGCCCGTCTGGCGGCTTACTAATTTGGATTAGCATCTCATTGAATTGGATAGTTACATCTCACACCTGTTTGTCTCCAGACATTCTCCATCTGACCATCAAAGGGTCACCCAACGGAGCAACCTTAGAGCTTTTTAAAGTATATGCTATGGGAACTGTGGGAGGTCGAAAATCCCTGACCGTAATAGTACTGGAGCTAGAGCTGACTCACCTCCTGCCACGCTCCAACATCATAGTAGCTGACAACCTGAACTGCACATTCGAACCTTTGAGTGTAGATGACCTTTTGGGAATGGCCGAGGAGGATAGTAAATGGGACATCCCGACTCTCAACCTAGCCCCAATTAAAAAATGGTCGCAGATGGCAGTTCAAACTAATGCGCTCACCCAAGAATTCAATCTGAGAGCTGTAAACAGGAGGGCACGATCTGATCTCATGGGCTCTAATACCTTCAACAGGATAAGTTCCCTTCCCGTATTGATTATATTTTAATTGATGTTCGTCTATGGAGGGACTTTCTGGATATGGTTGTCAAATCCACTTCTGTAAGCGATCATAACCCGCTCTGCCTTCAAATGAACAATGTCTGGCCTTCTCTCATTCTAGACGTACCTACCACTCCCTTAATGTCCACAAGAGAAGTAATTCTCTCAAATTGCAATAGACGGCTTAAGTGGCTTAGAGTGTCACAACATAATTCTAAAATATTAAACATCAGGCAAATTTTGGACCAAAAGATCACGGAACTTGAAGGGCTACCTAGAGAACCAGAGACCCTAGCGAAATTTCCTGTAGTCTATTTAGAAACAACAGATAGGATAGGTTCCCTTTTTATTGTTGAAGGGACACAAGGGTCAAACAGAGGTCTGGTGCGGACCATAAATCCATGGTATACACCAACATGTAGTGCGAAGAGGCAGGTTTTGACTGTAGCACTCAAAAAGAAAGTGCCCACGGTGATCCGATCAGGAAGGAAAGCATACAACAAGACACTTGCTGATGCAAAATGCAGTTGTAACGAGGATCACTGGCAGGAACTCATACATGCATCAAAGTTGAGGGATTCAACCCTATTCTGGGACTTACTTAAAAGGGGAGAGAGGAAAGGATCAGACCCCCATCCCGAACCATATTACTGGGCAAATATGGCAAGCCCACTTTGCTAAACTATATTCTGGCAACGAAGGTTCCCCCACAGTCCATATGGGAGCAGATATTTCCCCTCCCATATCTTCTTTTCCTTCAGACTGCTTTGATCTTCAAGAGGTAGAATCAGCAATAAATAGTATTTCTCCCGGAAAAGCTGCAGGCCCTGACGGCCTCCCTGGAGAACTCCTTTTGCACAATACGAAGCCTTGGGATCAGTTCATTTTACTATTAATGAATGCAATTGACAGGGGGGCTGCAGTCCCAGTCTCATGGAGAGGGGCCGAGGTGGTCCCAATATATAAAAAAGGAGATAGGGAGGACCCTGCCAACTACAGGCCGATTAGCCTAATTGATGTGATTCAGAAGGTGGTAGGCAGGGTCCTCCTCACGAGGATAAGGTCCTGGATCGAGGAAGATAAGGTGCTCTCTCACTACCAAGCAGGCTTTAGGCAAAAGGTAGGCACAATGGACCAGGTCTTCAGACTTTTTCTGATCAACTGGAAAGTTGTGACAATTGGGAAGGGCCGACGACACTCTTCTGATATCTAAAACACCCGGCGCCCTCCAAAAACTTTTAAATAGGTTTAGTTCCTTCTGCACATCTCGCGTGGGCTTATAATCAACACAACGAAAAACAAAGCTCATGGCAATCAATCAATCAAAACGCTTTAGGAACAACATTACCCTAAATGATACCACATTAGACACTGTTGAGTCTTTTGACTATCTGGGAATCCGGGTCTCCAATGGCATGAAATAGAGCTCCCATCTAGCCAAAATGCTCCTCAGTCACAAACGGGTCTCAGGGGCCATTGTATGAGATCAACATCTCTCCTCGAGTAGACCAGTAGCCCCTGCACTGGCGGTCTATGAGGGTAAAGTGTTGCCTTCGGCCCTGTATGGGGCGGAATTATGGGGCTTTGAAAATGCTGTTGAACTAGTCAGATCGGAGAACAAATTTCTTAGAGATCTCATTTCCCTTCCGATATCCACTCCACTAAAACCCCTATATTGTGATATGAGGAGGCGTCCTATTCAGGACATTACTCGTCTTCGCCCATTACTCTTTTGGGCTCGCATTAGAAGGGTTCCAGAGCTCGCTCACCACGCAGCAGCACTCAGCGAAGTGATACAAGCTGACATAGGGAATAGGATTCGATGGTTGACTAACCTTAGACAGCTCCTAGTGGATATTGGCTTTGGGGAGGCTTGGTCTAGACAGATTCCACCGTCCAAGCAGGAGCTTAAAAAGGCCTATTGGAAATGGATACAAAATAGAGAGTTGCGCAACCCTAAACTTGGGAAACTCACTGAGAAGTTTTTCGTGCACAAATCCATTCAAATATTAGAACCCTATCTAGACTTTATTCAAAATCCTAGGGATAGGGCTCTTTTTATGAAGTTGAGACTAGGGACACTCCCACTCAACAGCACGACTGCTGCTTGGAACAGGCTCAATACACCATTTGAATTATGCCCAGGCTGTGCCGCTCCAAAAGAGTCCCTTCCTCATTTTCTCTTTGCGTATCCTGCGTATAGGATGGCAAGAGCTAAATGACTCAAACCAGTATGCAAATTACTTGGTTGCACGGATTACCGTGTGGCATTATGCATTATAAGAACAGATACTTCCTCTTTAACTCTGGTTTGTGGTGTACCCAAATACTTGGGCTGATCTTGGATAATAAGACATAAGCTTCGATCTCTATCACCTTAGTAAGGTATTGATTCTACATTGCTGCTTGATCTGTTTTTATAGTTGCCATTAATGGTTTTAATTGAATGCTTATTTTTGAAAAATTGTACAAATTTTTTATATATGGGATGAATTTGTCTGCTTTTCTTTTAAAGATTTTATAACCTGACTTTTTATATGTAGTATGCTTTTATGATAATTGTTTTATCGAATAAAGCAAACTTGAACTTTCTGTACATCTCCTACCTCTTTTTGTACTTCGCTTTCCTCTTTCTGCATCTCTCTTTCTTTTTTTGCACCTCTCTTGCTTCTATCTACACATATTGTGTTTCTTTCTGAACTTCTCTTGCCTCTTTCTGAACTTCTCTTGGCTCTTTCTGCACCTCTCTTGCTTCTTTCTGTATCTCTCGCATATTTATACACATCTCTTGCCTCTTTCTGCATTTCTCTTGATGCTTTCTGTATCTTTCTTCCTCTTTCCCCAATTCCCTTGTCAATTTCTGCACATTTCATCTTCTTTATGTACCTCTTTTGCTTCTTTCTGTACTTCTCTTGTCTCTTTCTGCACTTCTCTTGCCTCTTTCTGCACATCTCTTGCCTCTTGCTGCATTTCTCTTGCTTCTTTCTGAACCTTTCTTCCTCTTTCTGCATTTCTCTTGCCTCTTTCTGCACATTTCTTGCTTCTCTCTGCACTTCTCTTGCCTTTTTCTGCACTTCTCTTGCCTCTTTCAGCACATCTGTTGCTTCTTCCTACACTTCACTTGCCTCTTTCTACACCTCTCTTGCTTCTTTTAGTAACTTCTCTTCCCTCTTTCTGTACTCCGCTGGTCTCTTTCTGCGCGTCTCTTGTCTCTCTCTGCATCTTTCATGCCTCTTTCTGAACTCCGCTTGCCTCTTTCTGCACTTCTCTTGGCTATGTCTGCACCTCTCTTGCTTCTTTCCGCATCTCTCTTGCATATTGCTATACCTTTCTTGCTTTTTTATGATTTTCTCTTGCCTCTTTCTGTACCTTTCTTCCTCTTTCACCACTTCTCTTGCCTCTTTCTGCATATTTCTTCCTCTTTCTGCACCTGGTTCTTCTTTCTATAATTCTCATGCCTCGTTTGCACTTCTCTTGCCTCTTTCTGTCCTTCTCTTGCCACTTTCTGTCCTTCTCAGGCCTCTTTATGAACTTCTCTTGCTTCTTTCAGTACCTCTCTTGCTTCTTTCAGCACCTCTCTTGCTTCTTTCACCACCTTCCTTACTCTTTCTGTACTTCTCTTGCTTCTTCCTGCCTTTCTCTTGCTTCTTTCTGTACTGTTCTTCCTCTTTCTAGTCTTATCTTTCCCCTTTTGGCACTGCTCTTGCTTCTTTCTGCAACTCTCTTGCGTATTTATACACCTATCTTGCTTTTATATGCACCTCTCTTGCCTCTTCCTGCATTTCTATTGCTGCTTTCTGTACCTTTCTTCCTCTTTAGGCAATTATCTTGCCTCTTTCGGTACATTTCTTCCACTCTACACCTCTTTTGCTTCTTTCAGTACTTCTCTTGCCTCTTTCTGCATTTCTCTGGCCTCTTTCTGCACTTATCTAGCCTCTTTCTGCATTTCACTTGCTTCTTTCTGCACCTTTCTTCTTCTTTCTGCACTTCTATTGCCTTTTTCTGCATTTCGATTGCTTCTTTTTGCACCTTTCTTCCTCTTTCAGAAATTCTCTTACTTCTTTCATTGCCATTTTTCCTCTTTCTGCTCATTTCTTCCTCTTTCTGAAGTTCTCTTGCTTCTTTCTGTACTTCTCTTGCCTCTTTCTGAACCTCTCTTGCTTCTCTCTGCTCTTCTCTTGCCTTTTCCTGGAATTCTCTTGTCTCTTTCAGCCACATCTGTTGCTTTTTCCTACTCTCCTCTTGCCTCCTTCTGTACCTCATTTGCCTCTTTGGGTACTTCTCACCTATATCTGCACATCTCGTACTTCTTTTCACCTCTCTGCCTTCTTTTTGCACCTAATTTATTGCTCTTTCCTGCATTTCTCTTCCTTATTTCTGTACCTCTCTTGTCTATTTCTGTACTTCTCTTGCCTGTTTCTGCATCTTTCTTGCCGCTTTCTGAACTTCTCTTGCCTCTTTCTGCACTTAGCTTGTTTCCTTATGCAACTCTCTTGCTTCTTTCTGTACCTCTCCTGCACATTTTTAAACCTATCTTGCTTTTTTCTGTACCTTTCTTGCTACTTTCTCATTTCTCCTGTTGCTTTCTGCAACTTTCTTCCTCTTTCTGCAATTCTATTGCCCCTTTCTATAAATATCTTCCTCTTTCTGAACCTCTCTTTCTTCTTCCAATGCTTCTCTTGCGTCTTTCAGTACTTCTCTTGCCTCTTTCTGCACTTCCCTGGCTTCTTTCTACACTTTTCTTGCTTCTTTCAGCACCTCTCTTGCTTTTCTATGTACCTTGCTTTGTCTTTCCACATTTCTTTTGCCTCTTTCCACATTTCTCTTGCTTCTTTCTGTACTTTTCTTCCTCTTTCTACACTTATCTAGCCTCTTTCGGCACCTCTCTTGCCTCTTTCTGCACTTCGTTTGCCTCTTTCTGTACCTTTCTTCTTCTTTCTGTACCTCTCTTGCTTCTTTCTGTACCTCTCTTGCCTCTTTCTGCATTTCTCCTGCCTCTTTGTGCATGTCTCTTACCTCTTTCTACACCTGTCTTCGTCTTTCTGTAACTCTCTTGCCTCTCTCTGCACCTCACTCTCTTCTTTCTGTACTTTCCTGCTTCTTTCTGCGCTTCTATTGTTTTTTTCTTCAGCTCTCGTGCTTCTTTCTGCACTTCTCTTGCCTTTTTCTGCTCCTCTCTTGCCTCTTTCCGCACCTCTCTTGCCTCTGTCTGCACCTCTCTTGACTCTTTCTGCACTTCTCTTGCTTCTTTCTTTACCTCTTATTTTTATTTCAGCCCCTCTCTTGATTCTTTCTGTACCACTCTTGAGTCTTTCTGTGCCTCTCTTGCTTCTTTCTGTAACTTTCTTCCTCTTTCTGCACTTCTATTGCTTCTTTTTGTATTTCTCATGATTCTTTCTTTCTCTTTTTGTACTTCGCTTTCCTCTTTCTGCACCTTTCTTGCTCTTTCTGCATCTCTCTTGCTTTTTTACACCTCTCTTGCTTCTATTTACACATCTTTTGTTTCTTTCAGCACTAATTGTGCCTCTTTCTGCATCTTTGTTGCCTCTTTCTGAACTTCTCATGCCTCTTTCTGAACTTCTCTTGGCTCTTTATTCACCTCTCTTGCTTCTTTCTGCATCTCTTGTATATTTTTACATATCTCCTGCCTCTTTCTGCATTTCTCTTTAAGCCCTCTGTATCTTCCTCTTTCTCCAATTCTCTTGCCAATTTCTGCACATTTCGTATTCTTTATGTACCTCTCTTACTTCTTTCTGTAAGTCTCTTGCATATTTCTATACCTAGCTTGCTTTTATATTCACCTCTCTTGCCTCTTTCTGCATTTCTATTGATGCTTTCTGTACCTTTATTCCTCTTTCCGCAATTCTCTTGCCTCTTTCTGTACATTTCTTCCACTTTGCACTGCTCTTGCTTCTATCAGCACTTTTCTTGCTTAATTCATTGCCATTCTTCCTCTTTCTGAACATTTCTTACTCTTTCTGAAGTTCCCTAGCTTCTTTCTGTACTTCTCTTGTCTCTTTCTGCCACATCTGTTGCTTCTTTCTATACTTCTCTTGCCTCTTTCTGTACCTCATTCACCTCTTTTGGTACTTCTCACCTATTTATGCATCTCTCTTACTACTTTCTGCACCTCTCTTGCTTCTTTTTGCACCTAACTTATTGCTCTTTTCTGCATCTTTCTTCCTAATTTCTGTACCTCTCTTGTCTCTTTCGGCACTTCTCTTGCTTGTTTCTTCACATCTATTGCATATTTGTATACCTATCTTGCTTTTTAATGTGCTTCTCTTGCCTCTTTCTGCACCTCTCTTGCTTCTTTCTATACCTCTCTTGCCTCTTTCTGTACTTCTCTGGCCTCTTTCTACACTTCTCTTCCCTCTTTCTTTATTTCTTTTGCTTCTTTCTGCATCTTTCCTCCTCTTTCTGCACATGTCTTCCTATTTCTGCAACTCTATTGCTGCTTTCTATACTTCTCTTGCCTCTTTCTATAATTCCAATGTCTCTTTCTGCACTTCTCTTCCCTCTTTCTGTATTTCTTTTGCTCCTTTCTGCACCTTTCCTTCTCTTCCTGCACTTCCCTTGACTCTTTCTGCACATTTCTTCCTCTTTCTGCAACTCTCTTGCTATTTTCTATACTTTTCTTGCCTCTTTCTACAATTCTAATGCCTCTTTCTGCACTTCTCTGGCTTCTTTCTAAACCTTTCTTCCTTCTTTCCACACCACCTTGCTTGCCTCTTTCTGCACTTCTCTTGGTTCTTTCTGCACATTTCTTCTTCTATCTGCACCTCTGTTGCCTCTTTCTACACCTCACTCTCTCCTTTCAGCACCTCTCTTGCTTATATCTGCACCTCCCTTGCTTTTGCTGCAGCTCTCTTGCCTCTTTCTGTACTTCGCTATCCTCTTTCTGCATTTCTCTTGCTTCTTTCTATACCTTTCTTCCTCTTTCAGAACTTCTCTTGAAACTTTCTGTACCATTCTTCCTCTTTCTGCAGTTCTTTTGCTTATTTCTGCACTACTTCTGCCTCTTTCTGCACCTCTCTTGCTTCATTTTGTATCTCTCTTGCTTTATTTGCACAACACTTGCTTCTTTCTGAACCTCTCTTGCTTCTTTCTGTACCTCTCTTGTATTATTCTGCATTTCTCTAGCTTCATTCTACACTATTTTTCCTCTTTATGTACTTCTCCTATCTCTTTTTGTACTTCTCTTACCTACTTTTGCACCTTTCTTCTTCTTTCTGCACTTCTCTTGTTTCTTTCTGTATTTCTCTCTCCTCTTTCATCGACATTCTTCCCCTTTCTGTACCTTTCTTTCTCTTTCTGAAGTTCTCTTGCCTCTTTTTGTACTTCGCTTGCCTTTTTCTGCACCTTTCTTCCTCTTTCTGCATCTCTTTTGCTTTTTGCTACATCTCTCCTGCTTCTATCCACACATTTGTTGTCCCTTTCTCCACTTCTCTTGCCTCTTTCTGCTTTTGTCTTGTCTCTTTCTGAGCTTCTCCTGCCTCTTTCTGCACTTCTCTTGGCTCTTTCTGCACCTTTCTAACTTCTTTCTGCACCTCTTTAGCATATTTTTATAAAGATCAAAAATCAAAAAAGTACTTTATTCGGTTAAAAAAGCAGTAACCATAAAAGCAACAGAAAATCACAGTTCATTTACAATTTTGAATAGTGCAGCAATTTACAAGGAAAATATTAATATAGTACATAGTATTTACACTGTTACAATTCGTTTAAACAAATTGATTTCCGATATTTAAAAACCTGTTTAAAATACTCAGATAACGAGGCAACAGTAAAAACATTGTCCATTTTTTGCAATTCTAAAAACGCTGGGCGACATCTGTACAAATTCATCTCCTTTAGGATAGGGACGATCAGTTTTCTGCGGGGCAGTGTGTAAAATTTACAGAAAAATAAAACATGCATGTTAGCTTGTACAGATGTTTCATCGCAGGGGCATACTGGCAATTCATTGGACCACGAGTTCATTTCAGGGAAGGTAAACAATCTAAAAACAATATTGGATCTGAAACATGTTAAAAGGAATCTGTCATAATTGGACATATGTAGGCTTAAGTATGGCTGTAGTTTGTCTCCGGTTAAAATTAACTGATGTGAAGTCACAGAATTTTTCTTAGATTCTTCAAGCAGTCTTTTTTCACTAAGGCAATCCATACACAGTTTTTTCAGTGCTTTTCTGGGAATATGTGCCATAGTAGACGGATCATCATACTATTGTGAACGGTCAATATCCTTCAGGAATGTTCTAATATAATTTAGCCATTCGACTCCGTTTACTCTACCAAGTTTTAGAACATCCTGTAATATGGCACGATTTAATACACATTCATTCACAGTCCAGACTCTGTGCCAGAGGAGAATGGGTTGTACTCTAATTGTGTCTGAAATATACGGCAACCCCAGCTCAGCATGGCAAATAAAAGTCTCTGTACTTTCTGGTAGTGATAAGATGTGCCGTAGAAACTTATTTTCAACTGTTTGGAGTGCTTTTGTGTTAGAATAACCCCAGAGGCCAGCTCCATATATTGCCACAGATACACACGTTGCATTATAAATAGTTAAAATTTCCCTGATCGGTTTCATTCCCAGTTTTCTTATAAAGCTCTTCAGTGCCATAATTGTCTTGGAGAACAAGAGCGTTCTTGCCTTCACCGCACTTGTCCAGGAGCCGGTCTCGTGGAACAAGATTCCAAGGTAGGGGAAGGTGGATGTTCTTTCTAAAGGGGCGTTATTTATGTACATCAATTTCATTTGTTTTTTAATGCGTGTGCCACAATTCATAGAGAAAGTCTTACTGCAATTTATTTTTAAATCAAAAAGCATATTTTTATACTTCTCTTGCTTCTTTCTGCACCTCTCTTGTTTATTTCAGCCCCTCTATTGATTCTTTCTGTACCTCTCTTGCTTCTTTCTGCACCTCTCTTGCTTCTTTCTAAAATGTTCTTCCTCTTTCTGTACCACTCTTCCTCTTTTTGCAGTCATTTTGCTTATGTCTACACTACTCCAGCCTCTTTCTGCACCCTTCCTACTTCTTTCTGTACTTCTCTTATCTCTTGACACCTCTCTTGCCTCTTTCTGCACCTCACTTACTTCGTCATGTACCTGTCTTGCTTTTTTGCACAGCACTTGCTTCTTTCTGAACCTTTCCTGCTTCTTTCTGCACCTCTCTTGCATCTTTTGTTACTTCTATTGCTTATTTCTACATCTCACTTGCATCTTTCTGTGCGTATTTTGCTTCTTTCTGCAATTATCTTGCTTCTTTATGTACCACACTTGCCCCTTTCTGCATTTCTCTAGCTTCTTTCTCTACCCTTTTTCCTCTTTATGTACTTCTCCTGCCTCTTTCTGCACTTCTCTTGCCTCCTTCTGTACCTTTCTTCTTCTTTCTGCACTTCTCTTGTTTCTTTCTACACGTCTCTTGCTACTTTCATTGCCATTCTTCCTCTTTCTGCATCTTTCTTCCTTGTTCCGAAGTTCTCCTGCTTCTTTCTGTAATTCTCTTGCCTCTTTCTGCACGTCTCTTGCTTCTTTCTATACTTCTCATGCCTCTTTCTGTACTTCTCTGGCATCTCTCTGCACTTCTCTTCCCTCTTTCTGCATTTCTTTTGCTTGTTTTTGCTCCTTACCTCCTCTTCCTGCACTTCCCTTGCCTCTTTCTATACATTTCTTCCTCTTTCTGCAACTCTCTTGCTATTTTCTATATTTTGCTAGCCTTTTTTTACAATTCTAACGCCTCTTTCTGCACTTCTCTGTCTTCTTTCTACACCTCTCTTCCTTCTTTATGCACCACCTCGCCTGCCACTTTCTGCACTTCTCTTGCCTCTTTATGCATATTTCTTCTTCTTTCTACACCTCTCTTGCTTATTTCAACACTTCTCTTGCCTCTTTTTACCCCTCTCATGTCTCTTTCTACACCACTCTTGCTTCTATCTGTACCTCTCTTGCCTCTTTCTGCACCTCACTCTCTCCTTTCTGTACCTCTCTTGCTTATTTCTGCACCTCTCTCTCTGTTCCTACAGCTCTCTTGCCTCTTTCTGTACTTCTCTTGCCTCTTTCTGCATTTCTCTTTACTATTTATGTAATTGTATTGCTTCTTTCTGTACTTCTCTTGCTGTTTTCTGCACCTGGTGTGCTTCATTCTGCACCCTTCTTGTCTCTTTATGCAACTCTCCTGTCTCTTTCTGCACCTCACTCGCTTCTTTTTGCACATCTCTTGCTTCTTTCTGCACCAACCTTGCTTTTTCTACACCACTCTTGCTTCGATCTGTACCTCTCTTGCTGTATGTGCACAGCACTTGCTTCTTTCTGAACCTCTTTTGCTTCTTTCTGCACCTCTCTTGCCACTTTCTGTATCTCTTTTGCTTCTTTCTGCACCTCTCTTGCTTCTTATAACACTTCTCTTGCTTTTTTCAGCACCACCTCGCTTGCCTCTTTCTGTACTTCTCTTGCCTCTTTATGCACATTTCTTCAACTTTCTGCACCTCTCTTCCTTATTTCATCACTTCTCTTGCCTCTTTTTAACCTTCTATTGCCTCTTTCTATACCATTCTTGCTTCTATCACCACCTCTCTGGCCTCTTTCATTACCTCACCTTCTCCTTTCTGCACCTCTCTTGTTTATTTGTGCTGTACCCCAATTGCCTTTTCTGCAGCTCTCTTGCCTCTTTCTGTACTTCTCTTGCCTCCTTCTGCACTTCTCTTCCCTATTTATGCACTTGTATTGCTTCTTTCTGTACTTCTCTTGCTTTTTTCTGCACATTTCCAAGTTTGTATTTATTTATGTTTTGGAACTCTAGACAGAGGTCCACATAAAATCTTCCAACATCAACATTTAAATCATTATGAACAAGTTACGAAAGAACACATCTAGTATAAATTCAAAAAGCTTTTAAAAAAGTTAAAAATTATACAGCAGAACCTCTCATTTGGCGGATTATAAATGGCATCGAGAAAAGCAGAAGAGGAAAGAATATTTAGTTTTAGACACGTAGGTCTCAACCATTTTAAACGATACTTTTTTAAGGCCGGGCAAACAAATAGCACGTGTTTAACATCTTGATTGTATTTGTTGCAAAAAATTACACTTTACTGAAGAGCCATACCATTTTGATAACAGCATATTTAGAGGGAGAAGGTCCTGTCTCAAGAGAAACATAAAACGACGCACACCGTGGGGGATATTCCATGAAACAAAAGGTTGGGGAATTCTAATTTGGTAATGGTCAATAAGAGGCCATGGACCCCTTTTGGCGGTTAGGGCCTCTTTATCCAAGTCAAAGCTTAGATTCCAGGAGGCCAGTTTTAGGGTCAGTTTTAGCTGGTAAGTAGATAAAGAAAAAAGAGTAAATTCATCTAATTTCAGGAGTTTAACTGCTGATCTAAAATTCTTTACAATAATAGAATGTTCGTTTAGGGGACCAAGAAGTTCTTTTCGGATCAGGTATCTTAAGGTATCCGATTCACCCTTGGCCAAACTAAAAACCCAGCGTACTACCCCAGCAAGGCCCTGGACCCATGCACTGCGTAAACCTAATTCCAGTCTAAAAGCTGCAATAGAGCACATAGTATTGACCGTACACAGTTTCCGTAGGATTTTTCCCTCTGTGGTGTTTAAAAAGCCCCAACTCCCCACTTCAAGTAATTCTATGCCATATAATAAGGTAGCTGGAATTTTAGCTCTAAAAACCTCCAATAGATAGGAAAAATGTCTCTGGCCAGTAGATCTATAGTGGGTATTAAGACCCCTCTCATGGGACATGGCCTTCCGAATGTTATTGGTTATATGGGCTTTCTCGCTTAATGAACTGGAAACTATTTTCCCCAAAAAAGTATAGGATTGGACAACTTCCAATCGAAGGCCCCCTATATTCCAAAAAAAGTTCCCATATTTTTGCTTTTTTCTTCCAGCCATGCACATGACTTTACTCTTGGTTACATTTATCCTTAAGTGATGGGATTCTGCAAATACGTGGAGCGCTTGTAACCGATTATTCAATCCCGTGGGGGTCAAATCCAAGATTAGTATATCGTCTGCATATAGCAGACATACTATCGGTTTGCCCCCCAAAGACGGGGCAATGCCATCACTTAAGCAAAGAGATTGAGGAAAGTCAGATAGATAAAGTGAGAACAATAGTGGGGCCAACAGGCACCCTTGTTTTTACCCATTGGCAGATGGGATAGCTTGAGAAAGACCCCTTTCACCTCCCATAAGTATTCTGCACCATGTGTCGGAGTGAAGTTCCCGGACCAAGTTTATAAGCTCGGGAGGCATGCCCAGGATTGATAGCTTTCTCCACAGCAAAGGGCGATCCACCTTATCAAAAGCTGTGGAGAAATCTATGAACGCTGCGTATAATCTCCCTCCTCGGAGTTTGATATATTTCTCCGATAAGACATGTAGTGCGGTCAGGTTATCTAAGGTGCCATGCCTTTTTCGGAACCCCGTCTGCTAGAGAGGCAATATATTATTCTCATCAACCCACTTATTAATTCATTGCAGAAGGCATTTAGAAAAAACTTTGCCGACCGCATCAAGGAGGGCAATCTGTCGATAGTTTTGGGGTACATTTCTATCGCCCTTCTTATACAAGGGTATCAATATACTACCCTTCCAGGAGGGAAGGATTACAGAATGTAGAAAACAAAAACTAAACACTGGAAAAAGAATCTTACTCCAGATGTCACTGTTCTGTTTTAGTACAGAAATGGGGAGCTCGTCGGGGCCCATTGCAGCGGATAAGCGCATACCTTTAATGGCCAATTCGATAGTTTTTTCCGAGGGAGGAATACAGCTGGAGTTGTTCTCTTTTTCCCTGTTGGGGACTATTACCTTATCATTTCCAGCATACAGGTTCAGAATGTATTCTACCCATTTCTGTTCTCCAATCGGGACAGGTAAGGGTCTACATCTATGACCACAACCTTCCCCGATCAGAGACCAGAATATCCTAGATTGGCCATTAACGACCGCCTCCCGCAATTTGATCCATACCGAATCCTCATTTTCCTTTTTTTGCTTAATTTTTAGTCTTGTCCTCCTTCTTTTTAGTAACGCCAGTCTCTGATATCTTAAAGGGCTGTACCTCAAATACTGTTCTCTTGTAAGTTTATTTATTTCTACATTAAGGAGTTTTTTAATATTGGATTGCTTTGATGGTTTTTTAGCAACCAATAATATCCTATTCAGGAAGTTAGAGAAGCAAATTAGTTCAGAACCCTTCCAGTTAGACACATCATCAACTGCAATGTCTAAAAGGTGCTTAATGCCCTTGATGGCTTTAGAGTTCCAGAAACAACTTCCACTATGGGCTCCAAAATTAACCAAATTACCATCCAGGGACCATTGATCTGAAAGAGGAGGATTTAAATCTAATGAGATACTAATTATTTTATGGTCGCTGAAAGGAGTGTAGGTAACCGTAAGGTCCTTAAGGAGAATAAAAGTTGACATATCTACCACCACATAGTCTATAATAGATTCCCCAGTGGTGGACTTGTGCGTATAGTTTGCAGGCGTATCAGAGGGAAGCCTACCGTTCACTATAACTCCGTCTATTTCATATAGTACTTCAAGAAATAATTTCCCTCTCTTTGTTGTTTTTATATTCCCGGGAAAAAGAGCTTGAGGTATCTGTAGGGAATTTTCTTTATGTTCATTACGAAAGATTTCCAAGCTAGAATTGGATACTTTACAATTAAAATCACCTACTAACATTATATGGGGGGAGACATCCTTTATCAAAAGTGATTTAATGTAGGTGAAGACCCTAACTAATATTGCGTTGTAACAGACATCAGGTGGAATGTAGACGTTTATTAGTATGATTGGATTGATTTTTGAGTTAGCCGAGTCAAATAACGTGACTGCTTGAAATAAATTACTCGGGTCTATAAAATGGGAAAAGTTCCAATGAATCTTGGAGGACAGGAGACATGCTATGCCCCCTCTAGAATGGCCTCTCCTAGAAGGACTAGCTTTGCCCTCCAAAACAAAATAATCCTTCCCTATTGGAAAATTCTCTATACACCAAGTTTCTTGAAGGCATATGACACTAAAATCTAAGGAGAGTAAAAATGATAATTTTTCAGGGCAATTTCGTATTCCTGCAGCGTTCCAAGATACTATCCTGAGATCATTGTTAAAGATACGGTTGTGATTGCAATTTTTGGGAGGATTTACTAGCTAGGATCCCAGGCAGCCAATTGTGGAGCCTCGCTGGAGTCACTGCCTCACTCCACTGCAATCTCCCACTGCCTTCTGGACTGTCCCAAAGCGTTTCAAGAGCTCCCGTGGCCCCAGCCGGCAGAGAGCCTGCCAGGAGCCTCGCAGAGAGCTCCCGCCGCTACCGGGCCGCTTCCGTTTTTTTGCCCAGCGCAGCTGCTATCTAGACTGCAAGCTCTGGCGGCCTCCTGCGCTCACACCCCCGCGCTACACTTCACTGCACGGGGGGGCAGGGTACAGGGTACAGGCAGGGTACAGCAAGCAGATCGTTAGCCGGTCAGTGGTCGTACCAGGGAGAGGCAGAGAGGCAGAGAGGCGGAGGGGCTTCATTCTGCACAATCTTCTCTCTTTCTGTACCTCTATTGTCTCTTTCTGTACCCCTCATGCCTCTTTCTGTACCTTTCTTGCTTCGTCTGTGCCTCTCTTGTTTTCATTGCACAGCACTCACTTCTTTCTGAACCTCTCTTGCTTCTTTCTGTACCTCTCTTGCATCTTTCTGAATTTCTCTAGCTTCTTTTTACACCTTTTTCCTCTTTATGTACTTCTCCTACCTCTTTTGCACTTCTATTGCCTCCTTCTGCATCTTTCTTCTTCTTTCTGCACTTCTCTTGTTTCTTTCTGCATTTCAATTCAATTCAATTCATTAGTCTTTATTCTATAATTTACAATCATAAAAGACACAAAACATACATAAAAGTGTCGATAAAAGATGGCACAAAAAAAGGACAGACAATTCATGCAAAGTTCATGCAAAATTTGATACCAGACATTATTGAATCCTAACAAGAACTATAAAGATAAAATGATATATAAAGTTCTATGCAGTTGCTCTTTTAAAATGTGCTATTTAGATTGTCACAGTCAAGGACTAAATCTGATTCCTCAACAACCATCAGTTTTTTCTTCCTCAGTACCTCATGCCCAGCTCAAAAATTTTGCAGCAGCAATGACTATATCTGAGCGTTACCAGTATACGCATTGCTGTCATACAGGATCTCGTGCCAAGATTTCCACACAGCGGCTTAAGCCACCTATGACGAGGACCCTGATAAACCGGACACACAAAAAGCAGATGAGTAATTGTCTCTTCCCTAGTGTAGAAAAATGCGCAATTAGTCATCAGAACCTTATCCCATTTACCTACAAACGGTCTTAATGGGAGGATACCCACACGGAATTGATAATATAGTTTCCTATCTCCAATTTTTGTGATCAAATTCCAATATGGTTCTGCTTTCGTTAGAAACTTGGGGTCATAAAAGATACCTATGAGCGACGTACTGCTCACCTTTGAAAGGGTCTTCTTGGTTATCATATCCCAGTAAAGCTCTTTATAGTCATTTTTACTAGGGAATGTATTCCCTGCTGGTTCAATCCACAAATGGCTGAAGCCCATTTCAAACTAGATATTCTTGATCTTCTGGAGTCATTTAATTTTGGAAGCCAAGTCTGCATTCCTAACATGCAACATTGCGCTAGCATAGGGTGCCAATTCTGCAGTAGTCCACAATCTCCTCCAGGAGGCTAAGGGTCTAAAACCTGCGACCTCATCAATGAAGGTACAACCTAAGTCTAAGAGCAAAGGCTTATTTGGAGTTGATTGAGGGAAGGCAGTCAGGGATCTTAAAAACTTGTTTTGCGCTTGGACTAAGGGTGATAGGTTTTCAAACCCACAAAGTTCAGCACCATAAATAAGAGAAGATCTGATTTTCCCATTATAAATTGCTACAACAGGCCCTATAGGTTTCTTATAAGACAACCTATGTTCCTTTAATAGGGCCCCCGCTAGCTGGTTGTGCCTAAGAACTAGAAGGTCAAGTTTGGGCGCCCAATTCATCTTGCTACCCATAGTTACCCCTAAGTAGGTAAAAGTATCAGTTTGCTCTAGGGGTATATTATCCATAACTACCCTTCCTTTAACACATTTATGTCTATGCAATACCATATACTTAGTTTTGTCGACATTCACTGCCAACTCATGGTCATTGCAAAAAACTGTGAAATGATCAAGGGCTCGTTGCAGACCAGGCTAGGTTTTGATAAAATTAGCATGTCATCCGCAAACATTAATAGTGGAACCCTTGTTCCGGCAAGGGATGCAGTGTCTGTCTGTTGGATAATTAGAATAATAAGCAATGACCCTATTGCTAAATAGGGAAAATAGGGTAGGAGCAAGGACACACCCTTGACGCACACCTTTATTAACTGGGAAAGCATCAGTCAGTTCTCTCTGTTGCCCCCATCTTACTTTAGCATAGTTTGCCTCATGCAACTTAATAATGAAAGCAAGGATTTGTAGGGGCATCCCAGCCTCCTTTAGTGAATCCCACAGCTTAGAGCGAGGTACTAAGTCAAATGCTGATTTTAAATCAACAAATGCTGCATATAAAGTTCCCCCTGCTAGTATTACTGTGGACCAATAAATCATCATAAATCAAAATACTTGATCAATTGTGCTTACATGGGGTGGAAAACCTGCTTGATAGGTAGATAAAACATTCTGCTCTATAATCCACTCATTAACTCTACCTAGTACAAGTCTCGCAGTTATTTTCTGTAAAGCATCGATTAGGCTTATCGGCCTATAATTACTGGGGCAGGCACGGTCGCCCTTGTTATATATAGGGATAATTTTGGCCCCTCGCCAGGTGTCTGGTATTGTCGCACCTTTAGCAATAGCATTTACGATGATAAAAATGTATTTGATCCAGGTTTTCCTATTCTGTTTGTAAAGATCAGCTGGGATGCAATCTGGATCTGGAGCCCACACAGCAGGCACCCTATCTAAAACTCTATCTATCTCACTTTTAGTGAAGAAAAGAACTGCCTCAGCCTTAACCTCTGGATACTTAGTGCCAATACTAAGTGGGCAATCAAATTGACCCTGAAAATGATGGACCCAAAGTTCGGGTGGGACATTATTATCTGGTGTTGCACTAGTCATATGATTGCCCCATTTGACTAATTCCCAAAGCTTGGTCCAATTCTTCCCATCAGAGGAATTAGTTAGGCTTGCCCATCTGTCTTCTTCATATTCTTTCTTAGCCTTAATTTGTACCCTTTTATAATTTGCCCTTGCTTCTTTAACCTGTTGGAAAACTCCCAGCTTTACTGCCTTGGAGAGGTTTCGAAATGCGGTACCACAGGCCTCGTTGTACCACTTAGACCCTCTTATAGGGTGAGGTTTAAACGGTTTCTTCATTTTTGTGAACAGGGACTTCAGATTTAGGAAGTGGTCCTCATGAATCTTCATAATATGTGACAAAATATTACCATTAGCATCTAGGGAACTCATCAAAGCAAGGGTCTCTTTCGTAGAGGATCTGATCTGCTTCTGAAGGCCATCGTCCCCCCCAAAAAACACCCATTTTAGCCGGCAGCAGACTTGAGACACGATCACTTCTCCTATCTTAGATACAGTGTTCACATTTGGACGGCCTATGCAAGTCCTTGTTAGGGTCAATAATAGGGGATCATGATCACTTTCAGGTCTACGGTAAACCACCATATCCTCAAGTCTGGCCCAAAGTTCAAGACTTATAAATATATTGTCAATCCTGCTATTTCTAATTCCATTAAAAAATGTGAAACAGCCCTCTGAGTCTGAGAGAGTTCTCCCATTAGTAGCTCTAATCCCACGCCCTAATGATCAACTTTTCAATTGGTGTGCCGCATCAGTCCACTTATTAATTGGTTTCAGTGAGAGTGGAGGCACCCCCCAATTCTGATCCTCATCCATAGTGAGACTACAATTGTCTATGCCTAATGGCTCAAATGTGCAGTTGAAATCACCCACAATACCAAAGACACATGAGCCATCCAAGCCATCCATAAATGTCTCTAGTTGGGCTATGACTGGTGAGGCTTTCCCACCAGGTAACCTATGCGCAAAGACATTGATTAATATAAAATCTGGTTCACCCTTATGGCAGATCTTGATAGGGAGGATATCTGGGTTATCTATTGATAGTACCTTTATTTGAATGGATTGCTGTTGTTTAACCAATATAACCAGTCCCCCACTAGGTCTTCCTTTTTTGTTTGTGATTGCCACTTTACCGTAAGCCAGGTAACCTGAGCGGCAAATCGTGTCTAGCGACCAGGTCTCCTGTAAAAGCAATAAAATCTTGCCCTCCAATAAAGCTCAATCAATCGGAGGACATGGTTTTATGAAGAAGCCCTACGATGTTCCAAGATAGTAGGGATAATACATCATTGTGCAAATTCCCTGGAACAGCACGGGATGGGGGTGGGGTCATAATCTGGTTCTTAATCTCCGAGTCATGGAGTCTATCATCTACAGTTTGATCAACAATAGGAGAGGGAACAGAGGATACTTCCAATAATGGGGTGAGGGGTTATAGTCAATTGCATAAATCTAGATTGGAGAGAGGGGCGAATCTATTGGATAATGGGACCTCTTGTGATTTATTACTGGATCCGAATTGTACCCTGGGACGCCTACCCATCTCCAATTGATTTGCAACATGGATGTAGTTTGGCCCTGGTTTGTAAAAGTACCCCAATGGTAGAATGGACATCCCATCCATAGCTCTGCCCCTTACTCCACACAGATTATCCAACAGAAATTCTGTTGTGTGCACATTGTTAAAATTAGCAACAATAAATTCCCCGCACTCTTCCTTCCTAGAAGGACCAATCCAAGATGTACATCTGGTCATAATCATAAACTTGTCGATTCCCTCCTCCCAAAGCCTAGCCTCCCTAATTCTAACATTAAACCAATACAAAACTTTACACAGTAGTTGGTCTGTGGTTTCAGACTGATCCTCTCACAGCGGTGGAACATTTTTCAATACGACTACTAAGGGTGTTACAGCCGGTGGTAGGTTAAGTACCAAAAAGTTTGATTGTGCCACACTACGTCCCATACCTCTCAGGCCTTCTGACCCATTGGGTATAAAAGTTTGGCGCTCCGAGAGTTGTGTGTTGCCAATGTTATCCCTTTTTTGGGCCGTTATGTCTCTGCCATCGCACAGACAATTTGCTGTACATTGTGCAAATTCACTAGATTGATTTCCTATATCCTCATAAACCCTGGACACAGCGGCAAACTTGCTAGTTGCCGCTGCGACAGGATTAGATGGTGTAATTGCGACTATTGATTTCATAGTTGCCTTGCTTGTGGCCTGTATTTTTGGAGAATCTGATATGGCCACCTCATTTCCCTGATTAGCGTTTCTATTCATACAAGTTTGCTTAGGATGTGTGAAGAGGCCCTCAAGAACAGCAAACCTTGACCTCACCAAAGACTCGTATTTGTCCAAACATTCCTCTATCTTGGTCAATCTGTGTGTAATAGGAGATAGCAGGGTAGTTAAGATACTCTCAAATGTCTTCCACTGTTCTGAATCACAGTTCAAGTTAGTACCTTTTCCCGCTGCAAGATTGATGTCTCCATCAGTCGAATCAGCGCTGATTAAAGGACTGCCCTCCTCTGGTGAGACGCGGCCACAGGGTTTGTTCGACCCTACCACTATTGCTGTGCAAGGCCTTTGTGGTCCACCTCCCTGCTTCCTTTTTACTGCCGGTTCCAAAGTTAATCGTTTGGTAGTGATTTTTCAATTTGGAAACCGGGCGGATGCACGTGTAGAGACGCTGGCTGTAATATTACTCAAGGAGATTTTGAACTTCAGTGCCAACATCATTATTAGTCGGAGGTATAATACTAATTACATCTTGATTAGCTGGCGAGCGAACTGTTGCTATAGTCCCTAGAGAAGATCTCTTATTTAATAACGGATCCAAGGACAACCGACGCTCGGTCATCTGAATCTCCTTCTCCAGTACAGAAGTCGCCCTAAGAATAAACTGATCAAGCATCCCCACCACGCTGCCACCGTGAGAGGCACCTAGTTTTTTTCCCTTCGCGTTTGCTCATCTTTAGTAACCTAAATGCACTTAGGCCAAGCAGTCAACAGGAAATGAAAATAGTCTTAGGAGATTTTTTCCATGAAATGTAGAATATATAACCAACTGACCTTGCAGGATGATGAACTTAAGAGGGGGGGCTTAGCCCGGCCTTGTCGGACTCGGACGGTCTCAGATGGGCCCGCCCTTGGCCCGGGCTTCACCGGTGCATGCCCGCGCGTGTAGTGCATAGCGGGAGTGGCGAGGTCTTTTGTAGCTCCCGCTGGGTGCACAGGTAAGGGCGGTTCTAACAGGCAGGCTCCTGGGTCTTGTGGTCCTCAATATACCCGGTGTCAACGGCAAGGAATGTGGTCTTTTGTAGCCCCCGCTGGGTGCACAGGTGAGGGCGGTTCTAACAGGCAGGCTCCTGGGTCTTGTAGTCTGCAATAGACCTGGTGTCAGCAGCAAGGAATGTGGCTTGACGCGGCTCCCTGTATTTCTCTGCCTCTTTCATCGCCATTCTTCCTCTTTCTGCACCTTTCTTCCTCTTTCTGAAGTTCTTTTGCCTCTTTTTGTACTTTGCTTGCCTCTGTCTGCACCTTTCATCCTCTTTCTGCATCTCTCTTGCTTTTTTCTACATCTTTCTTGCTTCTTTCTACACTTTTTGTCTCTTTCTGCACTTCTCTTGCCTCTTTCTACATCTTTCTGGCCTCTTTCTGCATTTCTCCTGCCTCTTTCTGCACTTCTCTTGGCTCTTGCCCCACCTCTCTTGCTTCTTTCTGCACCTCTCTTGCATAATTTAATACTTCTCTTGCTGCTTTCTGCACAGTCTCTTGTTTCTTTCAGCCCCTCTCTTGATTCTTTTTGTACCTCTCTTGCTTCTTTCTGCACCTCTCTTGCTTCTTTCTAAAATGTTCTTCCTCTTTCTGTACCACTCTTCCTCCTTCTGCAGTTATTTTGCTCATGTCTACACTACTCCTGCCTCTTTATGCACCTCTCCTACTTCTTTCGGTACTTCTCTTCCCTCTTTACACCTCTCTTGCCTCTTTCTGCACCTCACTTGCTTCATTATGTACCTCTCTTGCTTTTCTGCACAGCACTTGTTTCTTTATGAACCTTTCTTGCTTCTTTCTGCACCTCTCTTGCATCTTTTGTCACTTATTTTGCTTATTTCTACACCTCACTTGCATCTTTCAGTGCATAGTTTGCTTCTTTCTGCAATTCTCTTGCTTCTTTATGTATCACTTTTGCCTCTTTCTGCATTTCTCTTGCTTCCTTCTGTTCCTTTTTTCCTCTTCACGTACTTCTCTTGCCTCTTTCTGCACTTCTCTTGCCTCCTTCGGCACCTTTCTTCTTCTTCCTTCTGCACTTCTCTTGATTCTTTCTACACTTCTCTTGCTTCTTTCATCGCCATTCTTCCTCTTTCTGTACCTTTCTTCCTCGTTCTGAAGTTCTCTTGCTTATTTCGGCACTTCTCTTGCTTCTTTCTGCACCTGTCTTGCTCCTTTCTGTACTTCTCTTGCCTTTTTCTGCACTTCTCTTGCCTCTTTCTGCACATCTGTAGTTTCCTTCTACACTTTTCTTGCCTCTCTCCTGCACTTCTCTTACTTCTTACTGCACCACTCTTGCTCTTTCCTGCACCTCTCTTCCTTCTTTCTGTACCTTTCTTGTCTCTTTCTGCACTTCTCTTGTCTCTTTCTGACTCTTTCAACCCTCTTACTGTACTTCTCCTGCCTCTTTCTACAGTTCTAATGCCTCTTTTTGCACTTCTCTTGCTTCTTTCTGTAACTCTCTTGCCTTTTTCTGAACCTCTTCTACTTCTTTCTGTACTTCTATTGCCTCATTGTACAAGCGGATCTCAAACTGTTGTTGTTGTCATTTCTGCTGCTAGACTGATTTGGGGATTCTCTCCTCTCTCTATCAGTCCATATATTACTGCTGCCATCTGCATTGTTTGCACATTCAAATGAAAATTGTATTTTGAATTTGATGGGACTCTAATTTTAGATGCTTGGAGGGTAAATACCTGTTCTGGTGTTACGAGGCTTCCTCGGTCCATCACGGTCCATACCGGTTGTGTGGAGGGAAGGACCACATTAGTTTCAGTTTAAGGCTCGACTCCCTCACACTCACTTCCGGCGATTAGCGCACTAGCTTTTCAATTCCTCTCCCTGTTTAAGGACATGCTGGAACAGACGTGCAACGGACCTCAAACTGCTGTTGTTGTCATTTCTGCTGCTAGACTGATACGGAGCTTCTCTCCTCTCCCCATCAGTCCATATATTACTGCTGCTATCTGCGTTGTTTGCATATTCAAATGGAAATTGTATTTTGAATTTGATGTTTTTACTTGTTTTAATGGCACTCTAATTTTAGATGTTTGGAGGGTAAATACCTGTTCTGGTGTTATGAGGCTTCCTCGGTCCGTCACGGTCCATACCGGTTGTGCAGAGGAAAGGACCTCATTAATTTCAGTTTATGGCTCTTCTCCCTCGCACTCACTTCTGATGATTAGAGCACTAGCTTTTCAATTCCTCTCCCTATTTAAGGAAACGCTGGAACGGATGCGCGCAGCGGGCGCCCCAGCAGCGCGCCAAAGGCAAGCCCGTCTGCGCCCGTCCACGCCTAGATTGGGCCTAGGCCCAGAAACCCTGACCTGCATGCCCCAGACAAAAACCCGTTTACGTACTCAGCTGAGAGTCTGCGGTTGATATGTCCTCCATTGCATAATAAATGTTTTCAATTCGACTGCAACTATTTGATAAAACCAACACACTCTGTATGTCCTGGCTGTGATAGCCTACTTCCCGAATTACCGATGGCTCAAAAATGTTTACTGCATCCAACTACCTTAAAAGTTAATGAATTACAACTAGCACTTATTAATGCTAGATCACTAGTGAAACATAAATATGAAATTGCAGATTTCATTATGAATCGCAAAATTGATGTTTTATTTGTGACTGAGACCTGGGGGGATGACTCGTCAAACTATTAAATAATAAATTCCCCCAACCTAACTACGTAAAGGAAAAAACTCAATCAATCTTGAAGGGACCAGAAAACAAATCATTTTCCGAACAAGATCTGAGCAGTACCAAAGCAAAGCAGCAATACCAGGGTCAGAAGGAACACAAAGACTGGTCTTGGGTGGCACAGGCACTAAATTCCCAGCGATCCTGATGTAGACAAACTAGCACAAAAAAAACAAAGACAAAACATCAATTTATTCTCAAAACCAGAAACAAAAATAAGGATTTGCTCATGGAATGTACACGGTTTTAAAGAAATGTCCCAAGATCAAGAGACAATAGACTACCTGAGCAAATTCGAAATAATACTACTCCAGGAAACATGGAATTTAACCCCGAAGCAAATTATGGGATACGAGGAACATCACATACTGGCAGAAAAATTGGCAAAGTATGGACACCCAAGGGGAGGCCTGTCCACCTTTATTACGAACAATTTAGACTGGAAAACTGAACTGCTCGACATAGGGGAAAATTGGTTTCCAGTGATCAAAATAGAGGCAAAAGCAAGCAAAAAGAGTCCTGGATGGAATTTAATAATTATAAACATATATATCCACCCAGATAAGGCCAAAAAAAAGAATAAAGCTTTAACTCTAATAAATTTGATAAAATCCTTGCATAGAACTTATCAATCACACGAGATATTCATCTCTGGCGATTTTAACTGCAACCTATTAAAAGCTAATTGGACCAAGGATAAAACCCATAATATTTGGGGTGATCTGGAACCTCTAGGTTTAATAATTCTAAATGGAAACATGGAGGGAGACATACCGGCCAAAACCACTTTCACCAGCGGCAAAAAGAACTCCACAATTGATTTCACCTTAATAAGCAACGAACTAAAAAAGAGCATAGATTATTTTGGAATACAAATTCGACCAGAGAGCGATCATTCTCCACAAGAGACAACAATGAGGAAAAACATCGAAGAGAAAACGCAATTAGAATTTCTTACCGCGATTCCGGAGATATATAAACTGAAGAAAATCAAAAGCAAGGGCCCAGTAAAAAAGGAAATAATGGACTCAGTACTGGAACACGTAAATCTTATGAATGCCATAAAAATCCAATCACCCATAACAAATTGGGAGAATTTATATAAATTTGTACTAGGAAAATTCGCGGTAAAAACACCGGTAATTCATGGGCACAAAGCAAATAGAGATTCGTGGTATAACATCAACTTAAGAGATAAGAAAAGAGAAATTGCGAAAAAATTAAGAACAATGGCCGCAGAAAAAAGGTTAGGAAAAGAAGTAGATAATAACGTCATACAAAAAATGAGGAAAGAATACAAAGAGGATTGCAGAAAAGCAAAAAAACCTTACACAGAGGAAATCTGGGAAGAACTGTTAAGAACAAGCAAACTACCAAACAGTGGAGAATTTTGGAATATAATAAACAAATTATCGAAAGGAGCAGGTGATCAACCTAATATAGGAATAAGTGAAAAAACATGGGCCGCATATATCGACAATTTGTATAACAGCCAGAGCTACCCAATTAATACAGTAACATCTAAAAACTCAAAAAAAGATCAAAAACAAAAAGAAAAAGTTCTTGGACAGTGGAAAAACAACCAGCCTGAAGGCACGGCCCAAGAGGAACAAACGCCCTTGACAACTACTAAACAACTAACCACCCTAATAAGGAAATTAAAATCGGAGGGAGCAGCTGGCCCAAATGGAATGCCAAATGCCCTATTCAGATATGACATCGACTTCTGGGCAAATTACTTGACACCATTGTTTAATTACATTCATAAAGAAAAAAAGATTCCACTGTCTTGGCAAGGAAACATCTTCCACCCTCTCCATAAAAGTGGATGCAGAATGGAACCTGGCAATTATAGACTAATAGCTCTAATCGATGTGGAGGCAAAGCTTTTTTCATCTTGTATACTGTCTCTACTACGACAATGGATAAAGGACTACAAAATAATACCCAATTTCCAAACCGGTTTCAGGGAAGGCATGGGCTGCTTAACCAACTTGTCAGCTCTGTCACTACTAATCGAAGGAGCAAGGAAAAGGAAGACTGGACTAATAGCCTGCTACATAGACTTGAAATCCGCCTTCGACCGAGTTCCCAGAAAACGCCTATGGGAAAAACTGAACCTCTGGGGTCTTCCGCCAGCACTAACGGAAACAATAATGGCATTATATAGCGGAACATGGGCAAAAGTAAAACTGGGTGATGGAAGAAGAATATCTGCAGAACAAAAAATAGCCAATGGCCTTAAACAGGGCTGCGTGCTCTCCCCAAGCCTTTTCAAAATATATCTGACCGATTTGAAAGACCAACTCAAGAATGTTAACGGACATCCGCCTAAATTGGCTAATGAAAACATCCAGTTCCTCCAATATGCGGACGACATTGTAGTTTTAAGCCAAACACCAATAGGCCTACAAAGAGCAATATCGGAGCTAACAGACTATTTCGAGAGAGAAGGCCTGGAATTAAACATCAAAAAAACAAAGGTGGTGAGACTGACGGGCACCAGTGGAAAATCTTTCAAGTGGCATACAAAAGGCAAACCCATCGAGGAAACAACTGCTTACAAATATCTGGGGGTTACAATAAGTAAAAACATGTCCCTTTCAGATCATAAAAAAATTATTGCCGCAAAAGCACAATCGCTGAGTTTTGCTTACAAAGTTCTTCAAAAGAAATTGCAATGTCCATCATATGACCACCTGCTAAAAGTAATGGCAGCCCAAGTCCTACCATCTCTTTCATACGGTTTGGAAATATGGCATGGAAAAGAAGCAGCTATTTTAAACGCACTCCAGACAAAAATATACAAAGCTGTTTTTAACATATATAAAGGAGCAGCCCCTGCCCAAATAAGGCTGGAATTTGGTTTGCAAAATCAAACATACCAAAGGAAAGCAGCCCTAGTGAAATGGTGCTGGAAATTGAGATCGGCGGAAATAGGATCTTTAAACAACTTATGTTGGCAAGAAATTAAAAAACAATACGACCAACAGGAACCCAACTCATGGGGCAACGATCTGCGAGCATCATTAGACACCCTCAAAATAGTGGAGATCTGGAACAATCCACCGGAAACAACATCCTTTAAAAAGATTTGCAAGCTAAATGCAAAAGCCTTATCTTTGGTAGAAGATAAAAAGACTTTGGCCAAACGGCGACATGCATGGACCGTTCTAAACTCGTACAAACGATTAAAACCTCAACCCTATCTTACTGCGTACTTCCGGTTATCATTAAAAACAAAATTTATGGCCTTCAGAATGGGCGACCATTTCTCAAAAGACTTGATCCCGTCATGGAAGGTCGCACACAAGGAACAAAGATGTAGACTATGTGATTATCACAGTGAGACCTTGTGCCACCTCCTGTGCACGTGTGAGTCTTCTAAAGAAAAGAGGAACATTTTACTGAAACCAATTTTTAATATGCTACAGATCCGTACCTGCAGGCAAGCTGTGACCAGCTGGATGGGAGCAGGTTCAAATATTCTAATATGCCGGGGGGTAAAGTTCATGAACTATGTAGAGACCCTGTTTCAAAAAGCAGAAACAGACCACAGATAAGGTCTGGGTTAATTTGTAAATTAAAGAATGAGAAAATATATTTTTAACTAAAGGAACTTTTAAGTGTTTGCTATCTTAAATTGTTTTTGTACATGTATGCTTTATGGTTGTGAAAAACCAAATAAAGTAAATTTTTGACTGACTGACTGACTGACTCGTCAAACTTTGATTTTAATATAGTGACTCCACCAGGCTACAATAATTTTAGATTAGATAGACAGGCAAAAAGAGGTGGTGGTCTTGCTGTGATACATAAAGTTGAATTTGGCGCCTTTTGCTCAGAAATTGAATCATTAGCCTTTGAAGCGCTGCTTTTTAAAATTAACATCTCTCATCAAGAATCTTTTAAAGGCCTTTTGATATACCATCCCCCAGGCCCTAAAGCAGATTTCTTGGGAAGTATCCACTCTGGGCTTGAGCTTAGTCTCCATTCAAAATTTTTTACAGTCCCGGGAGATATGAATTTTTATCTAGAAAACACACAGGATAGAGGTACCGAGGAAATGTTGGACTTAACGTTTGAATATGGCATTAACCAGTTGATTCATGGCGCCACAAATACAGCAGGTCATACTCTTGATGGTTTTTTTACCAATGATCCAGCCATTTTTAACGTAACCACTCTCCTGCTGATTTGGTCGGACCATGAAGCAATTCTTTTTAAATATAAAGTTATGCTGTAATAATTCAAACAAGAAGAAACCAAAGATTATAAGCAGGGCCTGGCAAAAAATTGACCATAGTACTTTGGTCTATGGACTCGGTAGGAGCGAACTGGAGGTGGTAAGGGATGTTGACCTGGCAGCTAAAGAATACACTCTCTGGCTTGAAACAAGCTTTGCAAAATTGACCCCTAATACTCAGATCAATAAAAACAGGCAAATACCCTCGGTCCCTTGGTTCTCTGAAGCCTTAAGGATAGATAAACAGGCATGTAGAAGACAAGAAAGAACTTGGTGGAAAAATTATGATTCTATAGAACAAAATAGATACAAAGCTATGATTTCAGCCTTTAAGAAAAAGTTGGTTGTAGAGAAAACTCACTATTATACGTCTAAGATTGAAAAAGCTAGTAGGTCAAGCAAAGAACTTTTTCACACGAAGAAAATTTGAACTACAGTAAAACAAGATGATCCTACTATCCTTAATCAAGATTTCTGTAACACCCTGGCATTTTCATTTAAATCCAAGGTGGAACATATCTGCGAACAATTCACCCATTCAATTGCAGTGCATAAAAAAACTGCTCATCCCTCTAGTGAGTATACTTCTGGGTTTCATTTTTCACCGACCTCATCAGCCCAAATTATTGAATTAATAACTATGAGTAAGTCAAGATCTCCAGAAGACCCTTGCCCTCCCAAAATTTTACAAACCATCAATAATCTTAATGGCCCCCATCTCTCCATAATATTTAATCAAATGATAGAGCAGGGAGTTTTCCCCACTGTATGGAAGAAGGCTTGTGTACTCCCCCTTTTAAAAAAAGGAATCTGGATGCATTGGATACTGCTAATTACCGGCCGATCTCAAGTATTCCTCTCCCTGCTAAGATAATGGAAAAGATCATGAAATCCGAACTGGCACATTTTTTTGACCGCTAATCAAGTTCTTGATCACAGCCAGTTTGGCTTCAGAGCAAGTCATAGTACGGAGTCTGCTCTGATCAAAACCACAGAGGAAATTTGTGTATCACTGGACAGTGGAGGGTCAGCAGCCTTGGTACTGCTAGACTTCTCTGCTGCATTTGATACGGTAGATCACTCCCTCTTGATTCAACGCTTGAGAGAGATCGGAATAGGAGGCAAAGCCCTTGCCCTTTTGTCTTCATTTTTATCTGAGAGAACTCAGTCAGTATATCTGGGAAAACTTTGGTTGGTGCCTTTTACTCTCCCATGTGGAGTCCCACAGGGCTCTTCGTTGAGCCCTACACTTTTTAATATCTATGTAGCGGAGCTGGCGTCTCTGATTAGAAGTTTTAATCTTATCCCGACTTCCTAAGCTGATGATACTCAGTTGGTGATTTCTACAGTGAACAAGGATATTAATCACTCTCTTAATCTTCATAATTGTATGAAAAAGGCGAAAAAGGCGGGAAAACGGAGAAAACGGAGAAAACGGGCTAGCGGGCCGGCGGCAGTTTCCGTGAAGAGTGAAGAGCGGCAAGTAAGCAAGAAACGCGGTAAGGTCGGCAAGGGCGGCAGCGCCCTACAGAGTGCTGTAACCCGAGCCCCTCCTTCTGCCACTGCTGCCGCGGCCGCCGCAGCCCCCGCTCCCTCTCCTCGCTCCCCCCCACGGTAGCCATCTCCCACAGCAGCGCCCCAGTAGCCTTGGCGTTTGCAGAGGGGGTCGCAGAGGGGGTCACAGAAGTTCGGCGTCCCAACTTGCACGTCGGCGGGTGCCACCAGCGCCGCCAGAGCTGCTTATATTGCCCGTACCGCCTGCGCAGTCAACCTGCTATTCCGCTGGGAACTATGAATACCCATCCACACCCCCATTCACCCCCATTCACATCCTTGGTGAGTGCACGCGAGCACCAACTCGGCAGGAGCCGCCAACACCAACACAAACACCTCATTGACCTGAAGAGTGGTTGAAAGGTGACGTAGTGAGACCGCTGAGCGCTGGAGGCACGCTATCAGCCTTGCCAGCCCTGCCAGCCTTGCCAGCCTGCCGGTGGTGCACCTCCTCACTAGTTCCACCTTGTGAGGCTGGAGAGGGTCAGCACCGGCGCTGGAAAGCTGACGGCGGTGGTAACGGGGTGCAGGCAGTCCGCCATGAGGTCTGGAAGGGAATGAAAACCCCCAGTGGCACAGCCTAACAAACGGAAACGGAACAATACAAGTACATCCACAAGCCCAGCGCCACCCTGCACGACCAAGCAGACCCCCTGCGGGACAAAGGCTCCCGAAAATAAAACAGGGTTCGCAAGCTCGCCCGATGGAACCGACAAAGGACCCAACACCAACACCGGCCAGCTCGACGATCAAGAAGATCAAGCAGAAAGACCAAGACTAGGATCAGAGGACAGTCCCGCCTCAACTCCTGAAAAGACCTGAGACAAGAAAACAAAAAATAGCCCATCCCCAAAACAAGGGAGGCGCAGAAGTCACAAAAAGAAAAATAATCAAAAATTAATTAAACTGCCAGGACACCAAAGTGATACAAAATACAACTTTCAGCCAAAAATCTATACCAAATTTAACTTCCTAAAAAACCCAGGGGATGCAATCTATTCTTCAAATGATTCCATCACAGGCCTCAAATCCCCTCTGCAACCGATCAGCGAGCCCAACGCTTACCCCGCAACTACAAGCCACACCACAGCGGAAATTCACATGGCACCAATGCCAAAAGAACCAACGAATAAATCCGAACACGGAGCAGACGACAGGTGCGACCTGGCACAGCGACATACTAGAACACCGTCAAAAGAAGACCGCACCAGCCAGCCACTCCTACAAGCGGGATGCTCAGGGGAAATCCAACCAACAACCCCACCACAGTCACCCGATATATCGAACAATCAAGCAAAAGGGGAGGATGGGAACATATGGTCTCCCAGAAGCAACCTGCATCACCAGTTTGAAACAACAATCCAGTCCCTACCCATTCAAGACGCAGTACCAGAGGAGAAAAAAATCCGAGAAATCGAAGATCACCAAGAACATAGCACCCACGTAATTATAGAATCTAAGTTTTACAGCAACAAAAGGGCATCCAACTTCCTAGAGCAAAAACTAGATGATGAAATTTCCATCTCGACTTCCTCACCAACTAAGGATATGACCTTCCTGACCTCGGAAGAATGGATTGACCTGGAGACAGCCTATAACGGCAGGCAGCCCACAAACAACACCAGTGAAGAAAGTTCACATCTGCCACCAGAGAGGATCACGGACCCAGTTAATACTTTTTGGACTACTCTTCTCAATACAATACAGCTATCTTCAACGGCTCTACAGTACCAATCTGACAAGATGGATTTACAACTAACAGTCCTGCAAAGCTTAGCAGAGGCCACAATGGGGATAGACAGGAAATTGACAGACCTGAATGGACTCATAAAAAGAGGACAGGACTCAGTCAAATTAATCGAAATCAACAGAACTAGCTGTACCTGCTCGTTAATAATCGATAAGTTATCATCATTACCCACGATGTTGAGTAACCTTTTGGACGAAGTAAAACTAAACATCATAAAACTCCCCCAAGCGGAAGTCAGATTGGAGAGGCCCGACCCAAAATCAGAGGTGGAGCAGTCATCTCCAACAAAGGCAGGACCTCCAGAAAAAATTGTCGATATGCAAAAACTCAACTTGCCGGGGGTTCAAACCCAGAATGTCACCCCCACAACAGAAAACACCACCCAAAACACTCTCACAGCAGGACAAACCAACGAACCAGGGAGCCCACAGAACGCACAGGCTCGTCAAAAGCAAAAAAGGAAGGGGCGAAACAGAAAGGTCAACGAGGACTGCAAAAAAGAAAACTAGAAATCCATAACATCGGAAGGCACGAGGCCTCCAGAAGATGGTGAGCTTCATAGAAATGACAATCTCCTTCAAGTGAAACCAGAAACCCCTTTGCCTTCAACGGGACCGCATATAGAAGGACTAGGAACCCTTACCTCTAGTGCGGGTCCAAAAAACCAACCAGAGAGAAAACAGACAGCAACTAGAAATGAGTCAACGGGCCAACTACGAACAGAGCCGGCACTTGGGCAACCGGGCGGCCACTCAATAGCAAAGAACAAAAACTCGGAGGAAGAAACAGAAGATATGGACGACCTAAAACACACCAAAGACAACGCGACATTGAACAACTCTACAACACGGAGTACCTGCAAGAAGGCGATTATGACATTTAGCAATGCAAACCTTCAGAATCCATGCACTGCAATCATCGGAGACAAGCATTTTAGCGACCAATCTCAGTGGAATATTTCAGAGGGCAAACCAATCGGCCATAACACCAAACTCTCAGAAGGAACATGCAAAACTGAGGAACAGCCCCACCAGAAAACGTTGCCCCCAAGGGAAATAGACACGGAAATAATTTTTTTCATTCCCGAATACAAATCGAAGGGAAGAATAGACATCTTAAACAGGGGCAACATACTAAAGTTAATCAACTTAATAGACAATCTAAAATCCATAAATACCTCGGACTTGCTTCTAATTGAATTCCACCCTGAAACACACCCACAAGGGAACGAGATAACTAGGGCAATGTGGAAATCTAGGGATGTAGCAAAATCAATCATGGAGAATGCTTCCAGTTTCTCCCAGTGGGGAATTCAGCTTGAACCAGAAATAAAATCAGCGTACCCCACACCGCTACTTGAAGGACGGAAGGAAGAACGACCCCTACCGGCCATGTCAATACTTAAAGGGGCACGAAGCTATTCCCCAGTACGGGACAAACACCTGGTGAAATCGCAAAACCCATTGTTTCAACAAACTGCCCCTTGTAAAGAAATAATAACTCGTACAATAACAGGGAGTGACACCCACTTCCAACAAACAGCCCCCAGCAAAGAAAAAATAACTCGTACAATAACAAGGAGCGACACCAACTGACAAATAAAGTCAACTTCAGCCACCAAAACTGTGGCTTCCCTCAACAATAAAAACAAACTCAGTATTTGTAGTTGGAATATCAACGGACTAGCCGACAAATTAGAGGACCCCGAAACACTGAGCTACCTGCAAACCTTTGACTTGATTCTCCTCCAGGAAACATGGGAGCCTAACGATATAGCCCTACAAGGATATACAGCTTGGACATACCCGGCCCGTAAAGAATCACAGTACGGCCGTTGCTCCGGTGGCCTGGTAATCCTAGCATCAATATCAGCTATAGGAGAAATCAAACCAGCAAGTATAAACATCACCCCACCGAACGCAATACAGGCAATATCACTCATAACCAATAATAACCAAGGAAGTCATCAGTTACTTGTAGTAAATACTTACATCCATCCAAAGAATAAGCTGATTGGGTCAAACAAACTAGTTCAAGAACTAACAAGACTCATAGAGGATGAGGAAACGGACAACATACTACTGGCCGGTGACTTCAATCTATTTGGTGACCCAGCAACTGACGACAGGACACAGGAAATGGACACAACATGGAAAATACCAACACAATCTACTCCTTCCAGATACAAACATAGCAATACTGCTTCACAGTTAGTAAAAGCACTTGAGCAATTGAACTTGCGCGTTCTCAATGGACGATTCAAAGAGGACACTCCCCCAGCACCAACATACCACTCGTCAATTGCCTCATCCTACCTAGACTTCATGCTAGTTACACTCCCGTTGTACGACAAATTACAATCATTTAAGATAGGAGACAGAGCTCAGAGCGACCATCTGCCACTAGAAGCCCACTTAGCTCTGACCTGTAAGACCGAAGCAACAGAAACAAGAAGTATGTGCACAGAATATACCACTAACTACAAGCGTTTAAGATGTAAGATCACGGACATGGATACACTAGCAATCAGTGCAAAAACAATAATACAGGAAATATCCAATAGAACCGACAACCCCCTGGACCTCTGGGAAGATTTTACAGCGGCACTAGGAGTAAAACATGCCACAGCGAAGAAAACTCATAAAGGGAACACCACTAGGTTCACGCTTGGCAAAGTAACAACAGCAGAAACAAAAAACATCAAGGTTGAAATAAAGAAGACCCTCAGGCAACTCCGCCAAGATCCAAACAACTCGGAAATTCAATTACAACTTTGCAGGACAAAAGCATTGTTAAAAAAGAAAACTTGGGAAAGGAAAAGGCAATTGAACGAAGAACTCTGGGCTAAAATTTTACATAATTCCAAGCAGAAGAATAGCTCTAGCTTTTGGAAGATCATCCACAGACTTCAACGGCCAGAACACAACGGTATCAACTCAGAAATACCGGAATCCGACTTGGCCAATTACTTAACAACTCACTTTAACACAAGCAACCCTGCAAAGAAGGAAGCCGTAGGGGTCGAATTGGAAGAGGGAGCTCTCCAACAATTGGACAAAACTGATATACAACCCAAAATAGCAAACCAAGCGCATTACAAGAAAAAAAAACAAAGGCAGAAGCCAGACCAAGCACAGTTGAGCCTAGAAAACGTGAAAACGAACTATCAAATCAGGAAACAACAGATACTATTCTCAAAGAAATTTCTAAGGGAAAACTTGAGGGGGCCCCTGGACCAAACGGGATCCCACCGTTATTATACAAACAGGATCCAGGTTTTTGGAGCACTATTTTTACCGCAGTATTCAATGAAGTAAGGGAAACAGGAATAATACCAACATCATGGAGCGGCTCAATAATAAGCCCAATATATAAAAAAGGTGCAAGGATCGATCCAAGCAGCTACCGTCTGATTGCCCTGATAGACGTAGAGGCAAAGTACTACGCAGGCCTTATCTTAAAGGACCTAACAACATGGGCTGAAAAAAAGAACATCATCCCAGCTACACAGACGGGCTTCCGGAAGGGCCAGGGTGCCCTAACAAACATCATGGCGCTAACCCAATTGTTTGACGCAGCAAAAACAGAAAAAAGCTCCCTGTTCGTGTGCTTCATCGAATACAGCGCCGCATTCGACCATGTAGATCGGCACAAACTATGGCAGAAGTTGAGCACATGGGGAATCCCTGGCCCCCTGCTACAGCAGCTGGTCAGGCTACATACCGATACCTGGGTCCAAATAAAACTGGGATCTGGCACACACCTATCGAGAAAAATAAAGACCAGCAAAGGACTAAAACAGGGATGCGTCCTAGCCCCAATGTTGTTCAACCTCTTCCTCGCGGACCTGCCCGAAGAGCTAAATACAGTTACATCTCACGCACCTCGGCTAGGAAACATCACGCTCTCAAATCTGCTCTATGCAGACGACCTGGTCCTCATCAGCCAGTCTCCTATCGGCCTCCAAAACCTTCTGGATAGAACAAATGCCTTTTCGAAAGCAAATTCCTTAACAATCAATTTAAACAAAACCAAAGTCATGCCAATGAACCACAATAAAAAACGGAAACCCGCATGGTACCTGGACAACCAAAGACTAGAACAGGTGACCTCATATTAATATCTAGGAGTCATAATTGAGGGCAACGACTCCTCCAAACAACAACTAGAGGCCATCCGTCAGAAGGGCATGACCTTTCAACTATCAACAAGGCCCCTCCAGAAAGCTCTCCCCGACAGGACATTAGCGCCACTCCTACAGGTAATAAAAGCTCGCCTACAGCCCATGCTCTCCTACGGCAGCGAATCAATGCGAGGCAAAGATGCAAGTACTCTGGACAATACCATCAGTCGCGCATATAGGGCAATTTTCCACCTCTCTAAAAACTCTTCGCCCGCTCAAATCTGCCTCGAATTTGGACTGCAGAAACAAACTGTGGAGAGGAAAGGCCAATATATAAAAAGCTGGCGCAAAATTAAAGACGCCGAGGAAGGTTCGCTAAACGCCAACCTATGGATTGAGCTCAACGCCAAAGAAAACTCACCTGCAAGGGCCTACCTAACAAACTCACTGGAGAGCCTGGGACTAAATACGCTCTGGGAAACAAGAACGGATTTTGGGACCTTTAAAAAAGCAGTGTCGAAAACCATCAAACTGGTCTCCTCACTTGAGGACAGAGCCACTCTAACCAAGAGAGCGCACGGATGGGTTGTGCTTGAAGGGTACAGAACCACAAAGCCACAGGAATACCTATCAACGGGCCTTACACAAAAAACAAAAAATAAGTTTCTAAACATGCGCTTGGGCAATATACCCATAGCACGTCATCTGGCACCATGGAAAAGACCAAACCCATCAAACGCCTGCCGCCTTTGCCAATCTGCGAAGGAGGATCTCATACACATCATCTGTATCTGCAAAGCACTTATGGCCATAAGGCGCTCCATGCTTCGGCCTCTATGGATCCAGAAGGGCGTAAAAACCTGCAGGCAAGCAGTGATGCTCTGCTTCAACCCCGAAGAGACACAGTTAAACTGTAGAACAGTCAAATACTTTGATCTAGTGGCCAAAAAACTAAATGAAATTACACTTGGGCGGGACAACCCTACCGCACCAGGAGAACAGTAGATTCCCTTAACGGCCTTGAAACTATAAAGATCCATAAGTAATCAACCCAGAGCAATCAGAATAAAATACGAAATCACTCACAAAATTAACAGAAAAGACAGTTGGGTGATAATACGGCCTTACAACCAAAAGAACAACAACTACCAAGGCCAAGACCAATAGGAAAGACTTATAAATTTACTATGGACCCCCTGCGATTTTAACAATGTGTAACACTTTTTTGTAAAACCCTTTTTTTAAACAGTCAAATGACTTTTTACCTATTGTGGAATAATTGTGAGTTTTTATTAACTGTACAATAAACAAATTCAAAAAATTCATAAATATATGTTGTTCCTTAGTCATTGGATGAGCACTCATTGTTTAAAGTTGAATTCCAATAAAACAGAGGTGATAATGTTTGGAAATCTTTCTCCCGCGTGGTCTCCAGCTTGGTGGTCAGACAGTCTTGGTCTACCTCCCATGCCTGTGGATGAAGCTAGGAATCTTGGGTTTATTATAGATGGAAAGCTCAACATTAAAAAACAAGTCTCTAAGGTAGTGTCTGCCTCCTTCTGGATGATAAAAACTATTAGAAAAGCTCTGCCATACATACCGAAATCATGTAGAAAATCTCTAGTAACCTCCTTAGTTTTGAATAAACTTGATTATTGCAACAGCTTGTATGTCAAGGTTCAATCAACTCAACTGAGGAAGTTACAGGCAGTGCAAAATGCAGCCGCAAGACTGATTTTAGATATTCCAAAATTCCAATCAGTCAGAACTAAAATCAGAAAACTTCATTGGCTGCCTGTCTGTCAGAGGATAACATTTAAGAGCCTCTTTATTGCTCATAAAGCATTACACAGACAGGGGCCGAAGTTTTTGGAGGACCTGTTTAGATGGTATTCTCCAAATAGAGTGTTGCGTTCAGCTAATGCCTACCTTATAAGCCAAATAGCTGCAAAAAGATGAATTGGGGTGGGAGGAGTTTCACCTTTCACACTATCAAAGAATGGAACTCTCTCCGGTTACATCTTAGGAAAATTACCCATCATCTAGAATTTAGGAAACAACTGAAGACTTGGTTATTTTAACAGTAGTTTTTTGAGCACAGCTATTTGAGTCCGTTAGCGCCAAGACACCTGCCGGTATTCGTGCGCTGTACAAATTCCATTAATGTTAACATTAACATTAACCTCTCTTGCCTCTTTCTGCACCTCTTTTGCTTCTTTCTGTACCTCTCTTGCTTGTTTTGAATATCACTTGCTTATTTCTGCACCAGTCTTTATGCACCTCTCTTGTATCTTTCATCCCTTCTATTGCTTCTTTATGCACCTCACTTGCATCTTTCTGCACATCACTTCCTTCTTTCTGCAATTCTCTTGCTTCTTTTTGTACCACTTTTGCCTCTTTTTGCATTTCTCTAGCTTCTATTTGTGTGTTTTTCCTCTTCATGTACTTATCATGACTCTTTCTGCACTTCTCCGGCCTCCTTCTGTACCTTTCTTCTTCTTTCTGCACTTCTCTTGTTTCTTTCATCACCATTCTTCCTCTTTCTGCACCTTTCTTCCTCGTTCCGAAGTTCTCTTGCTTATTTCTGTACTTCTCTTGCCTCTTTCTGCACCTCTCTTGCTTCTTTCTATACCTCTCTTGCCTCTTTCTGTACTTCTCTGGCCTCTTTCTACATTTCTCTTCCCTCTTTCTGCATTTCTTTTGCTTCTTTCTGTATCTTTCCTCCTCTTTCTGCACATGTCTTCCTCTTTCTGCAACTCTCTTGCTATTATCTATACTTCTCTTGCCTCTTTCTACAATTCCAATGCCTCTTTCTGCACTTTTCTTCCCTCTTTCTGCATTTCTTGTGCACCTTTCCTGCTCTTCCTGCACTTCCCTTGACTCGTTCTGCACATTTCTTCCTATTTCTACAACTCTCTTGCTATTTTCTATACTTCTCTTGCCTCTTTATACAATTCTAATGCCTCTTTCTGCACCTCTCTTCCTTCTTTCCACACCACCTTGCTTGCCTCTTTCTGCACTTCTCTTGGTTCTTTATGCACATTTCTTCTTCTATCTGCACCTCTGTTGCCTCTTTCTACACCTCACTCTCTCCTTTCTGCACATCTCTTGCTTATTTATGCACCTCTCTTGCTTTTGCTGCAGCTCTCTTGCCTCTTTCTGTACTTCTCTTGCCTCTTTCTATATTTCTCTTGCTTCTTTCTATACCTTTCTTCCTCTTTCAGAACTTCTCTTGCAACTTTCTGCACCATTCTTCCTCTTTCTGCAGTTCTTTTGCTTATTTCCGCACGTCTTCTGTCTCTTTCTGCACCTCTCTTGCTTCGTTTTGTACCTCTCCTGCTTTTTTTGCACAGCACTTGCTTCTTTCTGAACATCTCTTGCTTCTTTCTGTACCTCTCTTGTATTATTCTGCATTTCTCTAGCATTTCTCTAGCTTCGCTCTACACCTTTTTTCCTCTTTATGTACTTCTCCTTATGCACTTCTCTTGCCTACTTCTGCACCTTTCTTCTTCTTTCTGCACTTCTCTTGTTTCTTTCTGTATTTCTCTTGTCTCTTTCATCACCATTATTCCTCTTTCTGTACCTTTCTTCCTCTTTCTGAAGTTCTCTTGCCTCTTTTTGTACTTCGTTTGCCTCTTTCTGCAACTTTCTTCCTCTTTCTGCATCTCTTTTGCTTTTTGCTACATCTCTCCTGCTTCTATCTATACATGTTGTGCCTGTTTCTCCAATTATCTTGCCTCTTTCTGCATCTGTCTTGCCTCTTTGTGAACTTCTCCTGCCTCTTTCTGCACTTCTCTTGGCTTTTTCTGCACCTCTCTTGCATATTTTTATACTTCTCTTGCTTCTTTCTGCACCTCTCTTGTTTCTTTCAGCCCCTCTCTTGATTGTTTCTATACCTCTCTTGCTGCTTTCTGCACCTCTCTTGCTTCTTTCTAAAATGTTCTTCCTCTTTCTCTACGACTCTTACTCTTTCTGCAGTTATTTTCCTTATGTCTACACTACTCCTCCCTCTTTCTGACCCTCTTCTACTTCTTTCTGTACTTATCTTACCTCTTTACACCTCTCTTGCCTCTTTCTGCACCTCACTTGCTTCGTTATGTACCTGTCTTGCTTTTATTGCACAGCACGTTCTTCTTTCTGAACCTTTCTTGCTTCTTTCTGCACCTCTCTTGTATCTTTCGTCACTTCTATTGTTTATTTCTACACCTCACTTCTTTATGTACTTCTCCTGCCTCTTTCTGCACTTCTCTTTCCTATTTATGCACTTGTGTTGTTTCTTTCTGTACTTCTCTTGCTTTTTTCTGCACCTGTCCTGCTTTATTCTGCACAATCTTCTCTCTTTCTGTACCTCTCGTTTCTCTTTCTGTACCCCTCTTGCCTCTTTCTGCACCTCTCGTGCTTCATTCTGTACCTCTCTTGCTTTTTTGCACAGCACTTGCTTCTCTCTGAACCTCTCTTGCTTCGTTCTGTAAATCTATTGCATCTTTCTGCATTTCTCTAGCTTTGGTCTATACCTTTTTTCCCTCTGTATGTACTTCTCCTACCTCTTTTTGCACTTCTTTTGCATCCTTCTGCACCTTTCTTCTTCTTTTAGAAGTTTTCTCGTTTCTTTCCATATTTCCCTCACCTCTTTCATTGCCATTCTTCCTCTTTCTGTACCTTTCTTCCTCTTTCTAAAGTTATCTTGCCTCTTTTTGTACTTTGTTTGCCTCCTTTGCACCTTTCTTCCTCTTTCAGCATCCTTTTGCTTTTATCTACATCTCTCTTGCTTCTATCTACACATGTTTTGTCTCTTTCTGCACTTCTTTTGCCTCTGTCTGCATTTTTCTTGCTTATTTCTGAACATCTCCTGCCTCTTTCTGCACCTCATTTGCCTCTTTCGGTACTTCTCTTGCATATTTCCACATCTCTCTTGCTTCTTTCTGCACCTCTCTTGCTCTTTCCCGCACCTCTCTTGCATATTTTTAAACATATCGTGATTTTTTTCTGGACCTCTCTTGCCTCTTTCTGCATTTATCTTGCTGCTTTCTGCACCTTTCTTCCTCTTTCTGCAATTCCCTTGCCTCTTTATGCACATTTTGTTCCTCTTTCTGCACCTCTTGTGCTTCTTTCTATACTTCTCTTGCCTCTTTCTGCGCTTACCTTGCCTCTTTCTGTCCTTCTCTGGCCTCTTTCTGCACTTCTCTTGCTTCTTTCTGATCCTCTCTTGCTTCTTTCAGCACCTCTATTGTTTCTTTCTGCACCTTCCTTTCTCTTTCCGTACTTCTCTTGTCTCTTTCTGTTTTTATCTTGCTACTTTCTGTAATTTTCTTCCTCTTTCCACTCTTATCTTTCTACTTTCTGCACCTCTCTTGCATATTTCTACACCTATCTTGCTTTTATATGTACCTCTCTTGCCACTTTCGGCATTTCTATTGCTGCTTTCTGTGCCTTTCTTTCTCTTTCCACAATTCTCTTGCCTCTTTCTGCACATTTTTTCCTCTTTATGCACCTCTTTTGCTTCTTTCAGTACTTCTCATGCCTCGTTCTGCATTTCTCTTCCTCTTTCAGAACTTCTCTTTCTTCTTTCATTGCCATTATTCATCTTTTTGCAGCTTTCTTCCTCTTTCTGAAGTTCTCTTGCCTCTTTCTCCACCTCTCTTGCCCTATTCTGCACTTCTCTTGTCCCTTTCAGCACATCTGTTGCTGCTATTTCCTCTTTCTGCACCTCATTTGCCGTTTTGGTACTTCTCTTGCCTATTTCTGTACTTCTCTTACTTCTTTCTATACCTCTCTTGCTTCTTTTTGCACCTAAATTCTTGCTCTTTCCAGCATTTCCCTTCCTTATTTCGGTACCTCTCCTGTCTCTTTCTGCACTTTTCAAGCCTGTTTCTACATCTTTCTTGCCTTATTCTGAACTTCTCTTGCCTCTATCTGCACTTTGCTTGGTTCCTCCTGTACCTCTCTTGCTTCTTTCTGTACCTCTCTTGCATATTTTTACTCGTATCTTGCTTTTTTCAGTACCTCTCTTGCCTCTTTCTGCATTTCTCTTGCTGCTTTCTGCACCTTTCATCCTCTTTCTTCAATTCTCTTGCTTCTTTCTCCAAATGTCTTACTCTTTCTGCACCTCTCTTGCCTCTTTATATACTTCTCTTGCCTCTTTATGCACTTCCTTGGCTTTTTTCTGCACTTCTCTTGCTTTTTTCTGTACCTCTCTTGCTTCTTTCAGCACCTCTCTTGCCTCTTTCTCCACTTCTTTTGCCTCTTTCTGCACCTCTCTTCCTCTTTCTTCAATTCTCTTGCCTCTTTCTGCAAATGTATTCCTCTTTTTGCATCTCTCTTGCTTCTTTCTGTACTTATTTTGCCTCTTTCTACAGTTCGAATGCCTCTTTCTGCAGTTCTCTTGCCTCATTCTGTACTTCTCTTGCTTCTTTCGGTACATCTCTTGCTTTTTTCTGCACCTCTCCTACTTTTTCCGTACGTCTCTTGCCTCTTTGTATACCTCTCTTGCCTCGTCTTCACCTCTCTTGCTTCTTTCTGTAACTCTCTTACTTCTTTCTGAACCTCTCTTGCTGTTTATAAACATCACTTGCTTATTTCTGCACCACTCTTGCTGCTTTCTGCACCTCTCTTGTATCTTTCATCACTCTGTCTTGCTTCTCTCCATACGTCTCACCTTTTTCTGCACTTCTCTTGCCTCTTTGAGAGCATCTGTTACTTCTTTCTATACTTTTCTTATCTCTTTCTGTACCTCATTTGCCTCTTTCTGTACTGCTGTTGTCTATTTCTGCACCTCTCTTGCTTCTTTATGCATCTCTCTTGCACTTTCCTGCACCTCTCTTGCATATTTTTACACCTATCTTGTTTTTTTCTGTACCTCTCTTGCCTCTTTCTGCATTTCTTTTTCTGCTTTCTGCACCTTTCTTCCTCTTTCTGCAATTCTCTTGCCTCTTTCTGCAAATTTCTCTTCCTGTATCTGCACCTCTTGTGCTTCTTTCTATATTTCTCTTGCCTCTTTCTGCACTTCTCTTGCCTCCTTCTTTCCTTCTCTGGCCTCTTTCTGTACTTCTCTTGCATCTTTCTGTACCTCTTTTGCTTCTTTCAGCGCCTCTCTTGCTTCTTTCTGCACCTACCTTACTCTTTCCGTACTTCTCTTGCCTCTTTCTGCATTTCTCTTGCTTCTTTCTGTACTTTTCTTCTTCTTTCTACTCTTATCTTTCCACTTTCGGCACCTCTCTTCCTGCTTTCTGTACCTCTCTCCCATATTTCTTCACTTATCTTGCTTTACCTTATTCTGTACATTGCTTCCTCTTTCTGCACCTCTCTTGCTTCTTTCAGCACCTCTCTTGCCTCTTTCTGCATTTCTCTTGCATCTTTTTGCATGTCTCTTTTCTCTTTCTAGACCTTTCTTCTTCGTTCTGCAACTCTCTTGCCTCTCTCTGCACCTCACTCTCTTCTTTCTGTACCTCTCCTGCTTCTTTCTGCACTTATTTTGTTTTTTTCTGCACCTCTCTTGCTTCTTTCTGCACCTCTACTGTTTCTTTCAGCCCCTCTCTTGATTCTTTCTGTACCTCTCTTGCTTCTTTCTGCACCTCTCTGGCTTCTTTCTGTAACTTTCTCCCTCTTTCTGCACTTCTGTTGCCTCTTTTTGCATTTCTCATGATTCTTTCTGAACCTCTGTTTCTCTTTCTATACTTCTCTTACCTCCTTCTGCACATCCCTTGCCTCTTTTTGTACTTTGCTTGCCTCTTTCTGCACCTTTCTTCCTCTTCCTGCACCTCTCTTGCTTTTTTCTGCACCTCTCTTGCTTCCATCTACACATATTTTGCTTCTTTCTGCACTTCTCTTGCCTCTATATGCATCTTTTTGCCTCCTTCTGTACTTCTCTTTGCTCTTTCTGCACCTCTCTTTTTTTTTTTTTTTTTTTAAGACCTTTATTTTCACATCACAGCAATACAAGCATGGGCCTACAACCATCTCGGCCGGCCACTAAGCAAGTCGCAAGGTAAGCAGAGCAATATAAAAGAAACAGCGGTCGATAAGCCAGGGCAGGTAAGTATCCATGATATATCTCGTATTGAAGCGTACAGCAGAAAATACAGGACTGAAGAAGGTCAATTTTACAATGAAGAAAATGAAACAGAAATACATCAGAAGAAGTGCCAGTCAGTCACACACGATCCTACAATAGCAACATGAAACAGTACCCCGGAATGGGTGCGAACACAATTAAGGACACGGGGCATGGCGTGCGAGTCAGGATGAAAGTAAACAACACAGACACGGCTAGGCGAATCAGCACCCCAACCCTTAAAAACAAAACAGATTGTAGGAAACATGAAGACGACGACACCCAGAAAAAGACGAAGCAAAGGGCCATAGAGACAAAGAAAGGACAAAGAAACAACCCGCTTCCCCCCTCCCCCCCACCCTGCACCCCTGCAGTAGGCTACGGCCTACCCCCCCCAGCAGCGTGCCTATCACCCTAAAAGAGACCCGAAATATAGAAGAAAGAGGAAGAAAAAGAAAGGAAAAAATACAGAGAAGGGCCATCGAGCAGACCACCCGCCCTCCCCCTCCCCTATCGCGCACAATATACAGAAGAAGCGTCAGAAGAGCCACAGTAGCAAGAATCAGATAATCAATCGGTATCATCACCGTGGAGTGTCCCTCCAAAACACAGTCAGCCGACAATGTGTTCCATCATAGCCCAGAAAATATCATTCCAGGCCTTCTCTATCAGTAGTACCCACATATGGCCAGTCATCAATCGGCATACAGTACAATGTGTCGGGTCCAGCCGAACCAGGTGATCCAAGAGGCGCCAATACTCCATAGGACCGTAGCCCCCCACTCCCAGTCAAGGGAGCATGGCAGAACTCCGTGCGTGGCGGCACCGATGCCGGAAACACCCCCTAGGCAGAACACAATCGCACCGGCCAGGAGGAGAGAGACACACAATCCAACAATTGTTGAAGCGCCACCGAGGTGTCCCAAACCATGGATCGGCGTTGTTTCCTCCGCCGCCGTATATATGCAGATCCCAACGAGTCACTCCCAAACACCACAGGGCTATCCAGAGCGATGCAACAAACCGGGTCCATCGGCGTCTCCACAAAGACAGGCGCAGCTGAAACGTGCAACACAGATGCAAAGGCTGGCACATCGGCGCTTCCTTGCGATCCATCCCCCACCACGTGGAGCTGGGGGACAGCAATGGCGGACATCCCCCGTCCCAGTTCCCGGGCGTTCCGGATCACGGTCTCATGCAGAGTTGTTAATGCAGCCAAAACATCTCTAAACGTGGGCTCTCTCTCGAGCCGCCAGACCCCAGGACTCTCTCGCAGAAAGGTTTCTCTGCCCGGGTGAGGTGTGCACACGAGGGCGCTCCCCGCCATCTCAACTCTCCAGCCACGTCCCTCACCACCTCACCATGGGACCGGGTCTCACATCAGGGATGGACAGGCTTCACAACGAGAATCTCACAGGCCAAGGCAGGCTTCTCAGCGGAATCTCACTGGCCAGGGCAGGTGTCTCAAAGGAGAGTCACCGAAAGGCTAAAAATTCCGCCGCACCCTGGGGGAAGCACGCCAACTCCTGGCAATGGCGGCGAGGGCCCGGGCACAACACCGGAATGGGGGGCCAATAATCATGCACCTCCCTCGACCCAGCGGCTTCACACTCCCCACACGGTTCTCCACCAGTCGGGCTGGGTCGGCTTTGTCGCCATCGGCAATCAGGTTCACAGGTTCCTCCGGCCGGGTCCTCACCATCACCAGAGGCCGCTGTTGTTGCACTCGCGGCCGGCCACTCCCCGCACTCGAGACCCCGGACTCAGCTCCGCGAAGGCCTCAAAACTGTGAGGGACACTCCAACGGGTCCGCAGCAAGCAGAAGCCTCAGGAGCAAGCGGTAAGTGAAAGTGACTCTTCGTCTACATGTAGATGCCGTCACAGCTCAGGATAAGTGCCAGGATATATGCGCGGGGTGAGGAGGCTCACGGAGCCGACGGTTACGCAGCCATCCCGATCGCCATCTTGGCTCCTCCTCCTACAATTTCTCTTTCTGCACCTCTCTTGCTTCTTTCCGTACATCTCTTGCATATTTTTACACATATCTTGATTTTTTTGCACCTCTCTTGCCTCTTTTTTTATTTCTCTTGCAGCTTTCTGTACCTTTCTTCCTCTTTCCCCAATTCTCTTGCCTCTTTCTGCACATTTCGTCTTCTTTCTGCACCTCTCATGCTTCTTTCTGTACTTCTCTGCCTCTTTCTTCACATCTCTTGACTTTTTCTGCATTTCTCTTGCTTCTTTCTGTACCTTTCTTCCTCTTTCAGATATTCTCTTGCCTCTTTCTGCACATTTCTTGCTTATCTCTGCAATTCTCTTGCCTCTTTCAGCACATCTGTTGCTTCTTTCTATACTTCTCTTACCTCTTTCTGCAACTCTCTTGCTTCTTTCAGCACCTCTCTTGCTTCTTTCTGTACCTTTCTTTTTTTCCGCACTTCTCTTGCCTCTTTCTGCATTACTCTTGATTCTTTCTGCTCAGCTTTGTCTCTTCTTGTTCACTTGTTTTTTCTCACACTTCTATCTCCCGCCTTCACTCTCCTTCTGTGTCTTTCCTCTATTTTCTGTAATTTTCTTCTCATTTCAAGCTCCCCCTTTACTCTCCTTCTGTGTCTTTCCTCTGTTTTTAATTCATTTTTACCCTCATTTCAATCCCCCCCTTTTACTCTCCTTCTGTGTCCTCTGTGTCTTTCCTCCACTCTTTCTTGCACTTTTGCTGCCTTATTTGCTCTTTTCTCTCTCTTTTGCCTTTTTACTTTTTCCTTTTTCAGCCCGCTTTCCCCGCCGCTGCTACCCCCGTGGCCCCTGTGGCCCCCGTTGCTCCCCCCCAGCATGACCAGTTCGACCGGCCCAATCCAACTCTCCTACCCGCTCCTGCCTCCCAGCTGTCCAGCTCTCCTGGACCCCTACTTAATGGTGGTCACTGTGACCCCAAAACAGCAGCCTGAACCCTGCACAGATGGATCTCTGACAGTGCCAACACCATAGCCCCCCTCAAGAAAAACAACAACTCTCACTCCAAAAAAGCCAGATGGTTCACCACCAAATTTCGAGAGTCCAGACGCACTTGCCGCCACCTCGAAAAGCCCTGGAGGAACACCAAATCCACAGAAGCCCACAACAACTTCAAAACCGCCCCAACACTAACCACCAACTCATCAGAAAAATGAGCGAAAAAAGCGATTGAAGACAGAATCTCTACTCATGCAAATAACTCTTCAACATCATCAAGGAGTTCTCCCAACCTACCAGCGAGTCCACCAACATCCCTCCCTCACAAGACCTCTGAGACAAAATCAGCACTTTTTTCCACCACAAAATCAAGAGCATCTACGACAACTTCGACAAAGACAACCAACACACTGAACCCTCACCAACCACCCCTGATACCCTGAAGCCAGCGATTGTCAACTGGAACCCCTCACCACCAAAGACACACTGAAGACAATGAAGTCAATCCACTCCGGGGCCCCCACAGACCCATACCTCCACTATATTTTCAACAGAGCCGCCAACACCATTGCACCCATGCTCTGCCACACCATCAAACACTCCCTGGAAAACCACCTCATTCCCTGATGACTGGAAACAGGCTGAGATCAACCCCTCCTGAAGAAACCCTAGGCGGATCCCACCCACCTCAAAAACTACAGACCCATCTCCTTGCTCCCTTTCCCAGCGAAAGTCAATCAAGAAAGCCATCAACAACGAACTCGCACCATTCATCGAAGAGTACAACATCCTCGACTCCTCTCAATCTGGCTTCAGAATAAACCACCGTACGGAAACCGTCCTTCTCGCTGCAACAGCTGACATCCATACCTTACTAGACAAAGGAGAAACAGCAGCCCTCATGCTCCTCGACCTCTCAGTGGTGTTCCACACAGTCTCTACCACACCCTAATAAACAGATTCCACGATGCAGGGATCTAAGAGACTAAGACAAGGCCCTCAACTGGATTTACTCCTTCCTCTCTGGCAGAGCGCAGCTGGTCAAAATCCCCCCTTCCCCTCAAACCATACACCTACTACCTGCAAAGTCCCCCAGGGGTCTTCCCTTAGCCCTACACTCTTCAACATCTACATGGCTCTGCTCGCCCCCTTCGTCATAACCTATGGACACAACATTGTATCATACGCAGATGACACCCAACTCAAACTCTTCCTATCCAACGAACCCAACACTTCCAGAAACAACTTTCGAGAATGCTTGGAAGCCATTCCCAAATGGATGAAAAACAGCTTACTACAACTAAACACCAACAAAACGGAAGTACTCATCATGGGCCCAAACGCTGATGCCTGTAACAACACCTGGTAGCCCCCACCCTCAGAAGCCTGCCCACCCCCACAGACCACGCATGCAACCTGGGAATCATCCTGGACTCAGACCTCAAAATGGACAGTCAGATTAACTCTGTCTCGTACTCCTGCTTCTACACCCTCCGCTTAATACGTAAGACCTTCAATTGGATCCCCCTCGAACACAGAAAGACAATCACTTATGCCCTGGTCACCAGCAGGCTCGACTACGGCAACACACTCTATGCTGGAATAAACAAAAACCTCACCCGCAAGCTACAGAACATCCAAAGCGCCGCCGCAAGACTCGTCCTCGACCTGCCTAGACACTGCCACATCTCCCAGACCCTGTGCATACTCCACTGGCTCCCCATCAGAGCTAGAATATCCTTCAAGATGCTAACCCATGCTCAAAGCGCCCTCCATGACTCCGGACCAGCATACCTGAACAGCCGACTCAAATTCCACGCACCCCAAAGGACACTACGATCTTCCCAGCTGTCCTATGCCATGGTCCCCGCACCAGAAAGAACAGATCGGGAGGCCACTCCTTCTCCTTCCGTGCGGTCAGAGCCTGGCACAAACTTCCACTCCACCTCAGACAGATAGCATCGCTCCCATCTTCGCAAGAAACCTCAAAACTTGGCTCTTTGACAGGTCACCTCCTTGATGGACTAGAACCTGCAGCCCCCTTCCAAAACCCCAGCACCTTGAGACCCTTACAGGTGAGTAATTGCGCTTAACAAACACCTGATTCTGCACTTTTCTTCCTCTTTCTACACTTATCTTGCCTCTTTCAGGGGTGCCGCTCATTGACGGAGCTTCTGCCTACAGTGAGGATTGCCTTAGAACGCCCGCATTTTCCCTGCTCCCTGAGGCTGTATCCGCTGGTGTGAGCGGGTCTGCAGTCGGCAGACAGTGACATCGCTCCCAGCTCGATACCGCCCAGGTGGAGAATGACTGATCAGCAGCAAAGCGTAAGGAGCCTACCGGGGGACTGCGAGGCCCAGCATTCCCCATTCCAGCACAGCTGGTGCCTTTTCCCCGGCGGCCACGCCTCCAGCCATCAGCTTCTTTACCTTTCGCGACACCCGCTCCGCGGGTGCCGCTGATTGACGGAGCTTCTGCCTACAGTGAGGATTGCCTTAGAACACCTGCATTTTCCCTGCTCCCTGAGGCCGTATCCGCTGGTGTGAGCGGGTCTGCAGTCGGCAGACAGTGACATCGCTCCCAGCTCGATACCGCCCAGGTGGAGAACGACTGATCAGCAGCAAAGCGTAAGGAGCCTACCGGGGGACTGCGAGGCCCAGCATTCCCCATTCCAGCACAGCTGGTGCCTCTTCCCCCGGCGGCCACGCCTCCTGATTTTAATGCATAAAAGCGGTACAGCACACTCCGCGACGTGGGACGCGCGCGGGACGGAGCGCGGGCGAAGACCGGGCAAAGAGCGGGCCGTTTGAGGACGTTCGAGAACGCGAGAGACCGGACCGGGCCCTTGCTCTAAGCTCTGTTCAAACGGACCACAACTGAAAGTACCAATCTAACCTATTGACATTGAAATTGTACATACTTCAGCTACCCACTAAGACTCAGTGAAACACCCTCACCAAAAATGAATACGAGGGGTAGCAAATCAAAATCAAAAAAGGTAAAAAAAAGTCAGGGTCGGGGAGCAGTTGTTAGGACCCATGGATGACTTTATCACCAAGGCAAACACCTTCATTGACCAAAGTATTAGTCTGATTGAGGGCAGAGTATCCACCGATCTTGCCATTGCTAGACGATCATCTATGGGGTTATTGGCTGTAGCAAGAACCCCCGAGACAGAGAGTATTCTAGCGCAAAAACCGCAAGGTAACAACAGACTTAGCCTCCCGAACGTCATAGACCTTTCAGCCTCTCAACTTTCTTTATCAATCCCAAATTCCGATCTAGAAAAAACCCCTGAACTCCCATTTGATCACACCCCAGAGGAAGTAAGACAAGCAAGAGGGAGGAGGGAAGGGGCCGTTAAGAAAAGAAAGGAAAAGGAAAAGGTAGACAAAACTGCAGCGAGTGATATGGCTGATTTAACTGATCCCACCGTAACCTCGAACCTGGTAGGGCCAATCCTCCAAACAGTTGATATTATTGATCAACATGTGCTGATACATCATTTGCCACATAATATACCAGATACTATTATCTCAGGTTCCCCTGTCGTTTTATTTCCCAGTAAAGAATCCGACACCCTAGAGCTGGTAAACAAAATAGCCACCCTATTAAATTCTTTCTTTCTCCCCCTAGAAACTAGATTATTAAATATTGAGACCCAACTGACCAAACTTGTAAATCCTACAAAATCTAAGCCAACCCAAGAAATTCAAAAAAAGGGGACAAATAACCCGGCCGTACCTATTCCACAAAAGGAAACTGCAACCTTATCCTGTCTATCCTCTAAACAACAAATAGCAGCAAAGGCTCCCATAGTGGTGAAACCCCCCCCCCCCGAAAGCCACAACGCTTACACTTCAGACCAACACGGCCTCAAAAACACCAGTATTAAAAACACCAGCTCTAAAAACCCCAGCCCCAAAAACTCCTGCTCCCAAAAAAAAAAAATCCTTTAGCAAATAAAGGAAGCACGAGAGGAGCACACGAGGGCAGATTCCCTGTTAACCTGCCACCTGAGGCACGCCCATTCGTGGTAGTGATGACTGGTGTACCAGAAGTAACGGGGGAGATTGCAGAACCTAACTGGTCCTTAAAAAATAAGGTGCAACATTGGTTAAACACAAACCGACCCATTCCCCCCAACTGGTCAAGTAGGATATCAACGGTATGCAGGACCCCATGGGTGGGACATAGCCAGAAAGTAATACAGGGAGATTGCATTGTGATCACCTTTGAGGATCCAAGAGTAGTGGAGTACATATGCTCCTGGGAACATCATAGTTCAAGTGGTGGGATTGACACAAAGTGCCTTTCCTTTTTCTACCCTAAAAAACACCATAACAGCTACTTTCGTGAATTTGATAACACCTGGCGCAAAGCAGTCCCGCATCCCTGGGAATTTGATATCCCCAGACCAAAAATGGCCCCGCGGCAAAATGATTATGATAGCCCCAGGTGGCCAGTGGACCCAAACTACCAACATCCTGAGGGCCCATGGCAGATCGCGAGACCATGGAATAGAGGTAGAGAATGGGAACAGTGGGGCGGACCTTCACAGCGACAGTATAGATCCACCTATAGAGAAACACCACATTGGGAAAACTGGACGGGTATACTGACCACGAACCGATTTAGTGGCCTAGAAATGGTCGACTGACCATCAGCAGAAAGTCTAACCACCGAACAAATTATGCCAGCTCTAGACCCCTTAGAGATGATGATTGCAGGGCCAAAAAATGAAATACAACCTTTTTTTGTTATTTTCTGGAATATTGCAGGCCTCCGCCCAAAAATAGAGGATGGCTCCGCCGCCCACTTTCTTGAGGAAGGCAAGATCATATGCCTACAAGAGACGTGGGCGGTGAAGGAGCTACACCTCGTGGGCTATAAAACGCATTCCTCCCCAGCTCTTCCAAGTAATGCGGGTAGGCCCAAGGGGGGCCTCGGTATTTATATAGCCAATACAATAATCAATTTGAAGATACTAAAAACAGAATACGCCCCAAACTTCCAATTGCTTTGCCTCTCGGTAGGGAAAAAAGCCACTATTATTATCCTAATAAATTTCTACAATAACTTAGAGACGTTCATTTTATTAACACCCTCTCAATAATCCAGGAAAAAATTGCCCACTACAAACAACTGTATGAGAAAAAGAGTACAGTCCATTTATTATGGGGGGGGGATTTTAACTTACACCCCTGTCCTTGCTCGGGCAACCAGAGCTGCGGGATAGTGGATGAGCACGATAACCCTCTCGTGCATTTCCCTCATGTAAGAATGGGAGCAGTCATGAACAATCTTCTCACAGACCTCGAACTGTCAATAGTAAATACAAAAGATCCCATTAAGAATTTACTAGAACCAACATACCTAGGGAGGGGGCATGAGACCACCGTAGATTATATTTTTTCAACGGATGGACTGAGACACCTAATTAGGGATTTCACACTCATGATAAATACCCTAAGCGATCACTCCGCACTTAGGCTGGACCTCGACCTGAACAACCTACTAACTCATACAACAATAATTGCAAACACCCTATCCCAAAATAGACTTGAACTGGGCAAAATAAACGGGTTTACTTTAAAATGGGAAAAGATCGATCCCATTCAATTAACCAATAAATTAATAAAGATAACATACTCTAACATAATAAAATGTTTAGATCTTTCAACAGATGATGGGACGGTCCTCGAAAATTTTAAGATTATATTAGAGAAAACAAAGGTACTGTTGACTAGAAATTTAAAGCAACCTAAGTCAACTTCAACAGGATGGTTTAACCATGACTGCACCATGGCGCAAACCAAACTAAAAAAGGCCCTCAGACAATCAAATAGAGATCAGCAACAGATACAGCACCTCAGACTTCAGTATAATAAGGCTAGGAAGCTGAGAAAACAAGAGCTGAAACAGGCTCTATGGGACGACCTACATAAAAGTGCATCTATGAGAAATAGTGAGACCTTCTGGCGGATAGTTAAATCCCCCTTCTTATCTGATTCTAATAGACCACAGATCGATGTCGTCATAGAAGAGGAAACCTGGGTAAACCATTTTTCTAAAATGTTTCAATTAACATCCCCAATAGAAGAATTACACCACTCTCTTCCCCCAGTTAAATTCCCAATCTCTTTACAATTCGATATATTCGATGTAGTACAGGCACTAAAAATAAGTAAATGTGGTAAAGCATCTGGACCCGATGGGGTGCCCGTAGATCTTTTTAAACACCTACCGGATCTTTGGGCCCCCATACTCACAAGAGTATGTACTGCAGCAGCGAAACTGGGACTGATGGAGTCTTGGTCCAACTCCATCATGGTGCCAATCTTCAAAAAGGGGGACCGACAGGACGTCGAATGTTACCGCCCCATTTCACTGCTAGATTCTCTGGGCAAGGTAGTTGGTAGAGTAGTCTTAGAACAACTTCAGCAATGGGCAGACGATAGGAAGATTCTATCGGACCTACAATTCGGATTCAGGGAAGGTTTTGGAACTGTAGAACAGGCCCTCAATTTAAGCATGATCATGTCCAAGTACATTCATGCAAAGCAGGGGACAATGTACATGGTATACGTGGACTTGTCCTCCGCGTTTGACTGCGTCTCTCATGCGAAGTTATGGACCCTTCTGAGAACCATGGGGGTGGATCCCCCCCTCCTGGATTTTCTAAGAGAGTTATACGCTGAAGCTTCCGCAAGAGTGCGCTATGGGACAAAAGGGGATCTCACCGCGTCTTTTGGAGTAGAGCGAGGAGTCAGGCAGGGGTGTGTCCTGGCCCCCTTCCTCTTCTCGTTGTATACCAATGGACTGGAGGAGAAGATGCTGAGGGGGGGGCAGGACCTCCCCAGAGTAAAACAACGCCTGATCCCCGCACTGCTCTATGCGGATGACGCGGTCATCCTGGCCCGGACAGCAATTGAACTCCAGAAATCCCTGACCAAATACGCTAATTTCATGAGCGCCTTAGACTTACATATAAATGTCAAAAAAACATTTGTCATGGTGGCCGGTGGAGGGCGCAAACGTATAAAGAACATCTATTTAAATGAACAAAAACTTGAGAGGACTCCCCAGTAATGTGTAGTGATTTAAATTTTTATATTTTTGTTTTAGTGGGTGGTGAAATAATTAACTCTCTCTTAAGGTGGTAAAGATGAGAGCACAATGTGCTTGTTAAAATACCCCTCACACACTAAAAAAATCCAATAGTGTCATGCTTCATCATTGGGGTCTTCCCGTCCCTCTACGGGGCGGGGCGTGCTACGACCTGACGAACTACGCGGGAGCACTGATAATGTGACAAGGCTATGTGATAGTGCAAGGTGGGTGGTGTCAGTGAAGTGTAGGGACCTAATAATGTGTGGGAATTAAAAAAGCTAAAAATCCTCTGGCTAGTGGAAAAAAACAATTTATTCACTTCCCTAGCTGGGGACGTTAAGAAGGGGGTTTTGAGGTAGAGCAAATAGCTACTACCTGGTCTACATGTTTCGTAAGCAGTCCCCTACTGCTTACTCATCAGGACCTTCTAGTGGCCCCTACTAGGAAATAGCTCAGTTTCTAAGTATAATAAGCCTGTCGTCCTAAAAACTAGCAGTAAAAATCCACTGTTAGTTTTAGCTTCAGGGCATGAGCTGGCCCAAAGGAAGCAAAAAAATGTATCAAAAGAGATGACCTAAATTGGTCTTGCTGAGGCGCATAGGATATCAGAGCGGCAGCACGGGTAGGAGTAAGGCAATACCCTAGTAGGGGCCACTAGAAGGTCCTGATGAGTAAGCAGTAGGGGACTGCTTACGAAACATGTAGACCAGGTAGTAGCTATTTGCTCTACCTCAAAACCCCCTTCTTAACGTCCCCAGCTAGGGAAGTGAATAAATTGTTTTTTTCCACTAGCCAGAGGATTTTTAGCTTTTTTAATTCCCACACATTATTAGGTCCCTACACTTCACTGACACCACCCACCTTGCACTATCACATAGCCTTGTCACATTATCAGTGCTCCCGCGTAGTTCGTCAGGTCGTAGCACGCCCCGCCCCGTAGAGGGACGGGAAGACCCCAATGATGAAGCATGACACTATTGGATTTTTTTTGTGTGTGAGGGGTATTTTAACAAGCACATTGTGCTCTCATCTTTACCACCTTAAGAGAGAGTTAATTATTTCACCACCCACAAAAACAAAAATATAAAAATTTAAATCACTACACATTGATAGAATCTCTTTGTTTATGCATATCGGATTGGAGGGTGATTCTGTCAATACCTCTTCACTTCCTCTATTGTTTTGGAAGGACTCCCCAGTACCCTTACCTTGGTATAATGATAGATGAAAGACTAAACTGGAGGGCAGCTATTGAGTCCAGGAGGCATCTTTTCAAGAGAGCAATTATAGCATTGAAGAACTTCTCACAACTGAAGAAAATTGAATTTTGCCTTGTCATGTGTGCCTACGTGTTCCCCATCCTATGTTATATGTGCATGATCGATATGCATATATCCCCTTATGATCGATTAAAGACGCAATTATAGTTGTGTCCAACGTTAGTATGTCAGTTATCCGGTCCCCGTGAAAGCAACGTGAATTAGGCTTCTAGGCCTATGTTGTCAACGTTTTACATTGTGCACGTTAACTTATCGAATTGTCCCCGTTACTAGGCCTCAAAGGGCCCGGACACCAGATTTGAGTCTCCAGTCTCCTGAACCCACTCCGAGGAGCGATGCAGCCCCTCCCGCATCCCTGACCCTTCGCTTACTTCTTGCCAAGCAGCGCGGTGCCCAGCCTGGCTCTGCCTGCCTGTCTGCCAAGAATATGTTATGCCTACAGTTATCAGTTCAGCTCTCCGTCTTCACATTCCTAAGCTAACGAACCGCATAAACATCTTCAGCTATAGTCTAGTCTTCCTGTCTCCATGCAAGTGAATTACTGTATTAATATCCATAGAAGATTCATAGCACACGCAATACATGAAGAATATATGCATGCACCAGCCTTAGTGTCAAGTAGCCTTTGCTCTGATGACTTTTAGATTCTATCAACATGTTCTCCAAACACCAGATACCAGATATGCTATAGGTACATGTCGTCCTGACATCTTAGACTTTAGTCTCCTCTTCTAGTGCAGAAGTCAGAGCCCCCAGCTCTCCCTAGTTACACGTCATGACCCGTTTGCGCGCACCACTAGGTTAAAGGTTCCAGCTGCCCAGGTAGCCCCCTCCATGTATCCACCCATTTATGACACTTCTGTGACGTTTTCATCACATGTCTACGTACACGCCTTCTTTTTACGCCCATTTGTTCTTATCTTACGTTTGTCACTTGTTACGCCTACTATATGCAATGTAATTGTACTGTTTTACTATATATATCATGTACTGTTAATGAAACGTTGCAGCTGCCATTCCATGCCATTCTATTTCAGGCTGTTCCGATCCTGTCCCTTCCCTTATGCCTGATTAAAGCCTGTTCGACTCAGATACCCCGGATCCTGCCTCTTATTTATTGAGCTATCTGTTTTATTTAATGCATAGAAAAATAGTACCGGTAATTAATTATTTATTTACCACATAATGGCGCCCGAACAGGGACGAGCCCCTTCCCCACGCGCCGGCGATGTAACGCAGGCCCCCTGACCCTTCTACAGCCGTGACGGAACTCTACTGTGCACGTGCAGATATTTCTGCTTCATCAAGTCTCCCTCAGGCCCACGGAGGAGACGGAGACTGCGGTCCGGCATCCAGACGAGGCGGTGAGGAATGCGGTTCGTCCCGACCAGAGCCCAAGCCGAGAGAGCAAGGTCCCAGGTATCCGGAGGCCCACCTGTTTCCGAAGCCCGGAGTTCGAAGCGCATGCGTAGTAACCAGACGTCGTAGCAGTCCAGTCCAGTCCGAGGCCTTCAAGTTTTGCTTCCCGGTGAGTACCGTTGCTGGGGGAGTATCTAGACGGGGTCATTAGTTTGTCTCCGGTCCGATGGGTTTGGGTACACAGATCCAGTCCGACGTGTCCATCTAGGTGGATACGGTATGACGTGTCTCTTTATGAGACCGGTATGTTCTGTACTGTTTTAGCAGTGCATCCAGTAATTCTAGTAAGTCTGTTCTCGAGATATTCAAGTGTTATGTTTTTCAGTGTATCAGGTAGTATTCTGTTCGAACTGTTATTAATGTATTTCTATGTCGTGGTATGAGTGATTTGTTTGCCATTTCATTACTGTGATTATTGTGTATTGTGTTTAATTCAAGTACGACTCAAATATGCCTCTGTTTTCAAAGTTACGTCAGAGAAAAACCAGAAAAGGGTTACTCGAAGAATCAGTTCCTGTCCCTCCTAGGGACAGTCCTGGACACTTTATGTATCACAAGCATGGCTTAGATGCCATCTTATATCTAGACTTATGGGTGGATTATACAAAGAATCTTGAAGAGAAATATAGATGGCCTGTATCAGGTACATGGGATGCCGAGTGCATCATGAGAGTAGAAGAAGCATTATGGAAAAAGAAAGCCAGACAATCCCAGAAAGATGCCATAGAGTTATGGCGTAAAGAATCTCATAGAAGAACCGAAAAAGAATTTAGAAAAGCTGAATTAAGTAGAGAATCCTCAGAAAAAGCCCAACAAAGGGAACTTCTAGAAGAAGGTGAACGAGTTAGAGCAGAACAATCAGACAGACAGAGAAATGCCCTAATTAAAGGTATGTATCCTCTTCTCGCCGAGGGTTTGCCGAAGGCGACCCCGGAAGCACCCCATAATTTACCGCCACCATTAGTCCCGACTAAACTGCGTCATAAACCGACTGCAGCTGAAATTTTTCTTTCTTCCTATTTAGACGACACTGTCCCAGAATATGCTAATACAGATCCTACTCCGCCAGTCCAAGTTCAAATCCAGCCTCCTGTTAATGTAATTCCTGTGCCTCCAGTCGTTGGTCCTGCCCATGCGCCAGTCCCCCAGGATCAACCCACATTACGTACTCCTACTGTACCAGTCACGTTACCAGCACCCGCACATTCAGTATTAGTTGACGATTCCAGTTCAGGAGGAGCAGGGGGAGGTACTCCTATCACCCCGCCTCAAACAAAGCGACGGACGCTCAGAGATGTAGCGTTACAGCGTACGCCAAATCTGGCTACGTATGACGCCCTCCGAAAGTATCTTACAGAGTGCGGACCTGATTGTAGATATGATCCAGTGCCAGGAGAAGATAGCATGCTAATATATTCCATACGTTTACGTCGAGTTGCAAGCTTCTTGGTTACCATATCGAATATGGAACCACATCTAGACAGAATATACCATTTTATTCAAACAGGGGAGAATCCAGAAAGTATTCACGAAGCTATGGCACACAGGAAAGTCGAGATTCAAGGCATGATTTTGCAATTTCTGATAAATTGTTTAATAAGAGAACAAGATTATCCTGATAAAAACAAAGAAGATATGAAAGTCCTGACAAGATGGAGTGACAATATATCAGAAGGAAAACACAGAACACAAAACTGTATAGAATCCATGTACAAAAAGATTCGTAAAGAAATAATAAGTATACACAAGAAGGAGGAAGAAAAGAGAGTAGCCGAGAAAGAGAATGACTCTTCAAGTGTAGAGGTAGACAGCGAGAATCCTGCCAGAATAGCGTATGTAGGTAGAACTAGATTTTCCGACAGACACACACGCCTAGATTACAAGAAAGTTTTTCCTCCTTCCGTACCAGAACAGTGTTCTCTTGAACAAATATTCCAGGCTACAGATAAAATTCTGAAACTACGAATAGGTTATAGTGAACTTAGTACCATGCATGAACAAGAACTAGCCCGATCAGCAGTCCGATGGACTAGTGATTCTACCACGTTTCCAGACGAAGTAGTGGCTCAAATGTTTCTGAAACTGCCCCCAGCCGAGCAGCGACTGGTGGGTATGTATATGATCCAGCACCTCATTACACTGTATGAGGATCAGCATTCTGATCCAGGTCCTTTACATGATGTACTGAACGAGTTACTCCTAAACCGATGGAAAGGTCTAGGTACGGATTTAATTAGCGTCATTTTAGAACAGCGCCACAAATACAGAACGTTCCTGAATCCACATTTTGTTCCTGTTCCACCCCCAGTAAGAAAATCATTCTACATAGACAGACAGAATCCGTTGCGAGAAGTACATCCAGTTAAGGGAGAGGGGGGTAATCTCGAACGAGTATTTGTTTATACCCCTATCACGAAAATAGAACTTCTAGAAATGAAAAAGTTAATACCCTGTCACGATAAAGATCCAGCAGGGTTCCATCGAGAATTAAAGGACATGCTCCGTATGGGAGAATACACGTATCCTGATATCATAAAAATGTTAAAAGTCCTGTTGCCTGTGGGCATATATGAAAAACTTAAAGAAAAAGAATGGGAGGTGGGAGAGAAAAAGATAGATTGGACCGCATTAGAGACCGAAGATAACACACAAGTCCCAGGTACTGGTCTTGGGGATAAAGCCAAAGAATTACCCGAATTGCTAATACAGGTCTTGCCAAGATTACTAGCCACGAAAAAGGAAGATTGGGATGCCATCTCAGCCTGTAAACAGAAACAAGATGAAGACACTAGTGATTTTTATTCTAGATTTGAGAAATGTTTCATTATAAATAGCGGCCTGAAAACAAGTAGTGAATCGTATCCACATCTTTTTGTTACCAAACTAGTTGAGATTCTTTACCGCAAGTTAAAAATAGAGTATTGAAAGTCGAAAGTACCTGGCAAGCTAATACTCCATCACAAATGCTCCAGATGCTACAGTATCACCAGAACAGAATCAGGGAAGAGCAGGAACATGAAAGGAGACGTATGAAAGACACGAAAATGAAAGTACTGGTTGCACAGTCTGTTCCACAAGACAGTCAGAAGAGGGGTCTGAGTCAAACTAGTCATTCTACAGCTCCTGTTAAAGGGACCTGCAATTACTGTAAACAGCCAGGTCATTATATAAACGAATGTGCAGTTCTGAAACACAACATAGCTACAGGTAAGACGAAAGAGAGACCACGTCTTCCTAGACAAGAACATGTTCCGCAGAATTCCCAGCCACCGCAGAACGCACAACAGACAGTTACAGTACCGCAGCCTATAGCTGCCACACAACACGTAACACAACAGATGTACCAGTATGCACAGTCAGATTATCCAGAATATCAGCAGTATTCATGAAACAGCCTAGAGAGGGAGGTTGGTTTGCCTCTCATCGAGGTTCCTATAGATCAAGAGGGTCCCTATGTACACAGTCAAGTATTAGGGAAAGACAGAAAGTTTCTGATTGATACAGGGGCAAGTAGGACTACCATCAGTCATGACGAGGTTCCAGGGGCTCCACTCTCAGGCTCTAGAAATGTTTCCCTTGGATTTTCAGGAAAGCCTATTGTTAATGAAATATCGAAACCAGTTTCCCTAGAAGTTGGTCCATTGTCCCGAACTACAGACTTGTTACTTACGAAATCATGTCCAGAAAATTTACTAGGTATTAAGACCCTGAAAGAGTTAGGTGCAGTCATATGCTGTTCCCCAGAAGGTGTGAGATTGTTTTTACGTGATTTTAAAGGTCATTATGTGTTACGTGATTTTGATCCAAGATTACTGAATGTACCACAGCATTTATGGGCGCAAGGTCCAACTGATGTAGGTTGTATGCACATTACACCCTATCGTGTCACTCTGAAACAAGGTGTTGTATTACCACGAATCCGACAGTACAAATTGCCACCTGAGGCTGTAGCAGCCTTATCCAAAATTATTGACGAGCTCATTGCTCAAGGAGTGGTTGTAGAAACTGACTCCAATGTATGTAATTCTCCTATCATTCCGATTCTTAAACGTACTGATCCCAATGCACCTCCAGTTTATCGATTAGTGATCGACCTTCGAGAACTTAATAAATGTATCATACCCCAGTACCCAGTGGTTCCAGATATTTCTTCCCTATTGACAGCCATTGATTCTGAAGCTACGTTCTTTACTGTTATTGATCTCAAGAACGCATTCTTTAGTGTCCCCATTCATCCAGACAGCCAATTTCTTTTCGGTTTCTGTTTAAATGGAAGAAGCTATAAATTTACACGAGCTCCTCAAGGTTTCACAGAAAGTCCTAGCATTTACAGTCAAGCACTTAAAAGACAACTAGACAGTATTCACATGCCAACTGACACTGCCCTGCTCCAGTATGTCGATGATCTATTGATCACAGCCCGTTCTGAACGTGACTGCGAACGTGCGTCACTTACAGTCTTGTATTTCCTGGCCGAGATGGGGCACAAGGTGTCCCCTTCGAAACTGCAATTTTGTGTCCAGCAAGTGGTGTACCTTGGACACTTACTGTCCAAGAGGGGTAGACAGTTGACACCAGACCGTATCCAGTTAATAGCACATCTTCCACAGCCCAAGACTCAGAAGGAGGTGCGAGCTTTTATCGGCCTCACTTCTTACTGCAGACAATGGATTCCTCAGTACGCATATCTAGCCAAGCCACTGATACAGTTAACGACACAGGAGGCAGCCACATCGACTGTCCTCCCTTGGTCCCAAGAACATACACTTGTTTTTAATGAGTTAAAGAAAGCTTTATGCCAAGCACCTGTTCTAGCGACACCAAACTACAGTAAGCCTTTTACACTTTTTGTCACTGAACGTGATGGTACAGCATTATCTGTTCTTACACAAGATCAAGCAGGACAACACAAGCCTTGTGCTTATTTTTCTAGCACATTAGATCCGGTGGCCCAGGCTCTGCCGGCGTGCCTCAAGTCAGTTGCAGCCACAGCCCTAGCTATCAGACAAAGTGATTCCATAGTGTTAGGACAGTACAAGTTCCACACTCCGTGGAAGTTCTTTTAAACCGAACACAGACTCAGCACTTGACAATTGCACGTTTAACAGGTTATGAACTGACACTGTTTCAGCCACACATAGAAATCAGACGCTGCAACATTTTAAATCCCGCTACACTGTTACCCTCAGTTACTTCAAATCCTGCCACACATGACTGTGTGGAAGTTGTTAACACCATGACAAAGCCACGACAAGACTTGACAGACATTGCATTACCTGATCCTGACCTGACACTTTATGTGGATGGTTCAGGTATGAGAACAAGTACAGGAGAACTAGTAGCCGCGTATGCAGTGACTACTGAAACTGAAGTTATAGAAACACATCGTATTGATACCCTGTCTGCTCAAGCAGCAGAGCTCGTCGCTCTGACCCAAGCCTGCATACGAGCCAAGAACCTGAAAGTAAACATATACACAGATTCACGTTATGCATTCGGAGTCGTACACGACTTTGGAGTACTCTGGCAAGAGAGAGGTTTCATGACCTCTCATGGAACCAAGATTCAGCATGGCCCCCTCATTCAAGCTCTGTTAGATGCAATACATTTACCGACAGCTATCGCTATCATGAAGTGCAAGGCACATACGAAAGTCACTGACATCATTTCCCAGGGTAACGACCTGGCAGATCGAACAGCCAAGCTTACAGCTCAGACTCCAGACATTCCAGTTAACACGACAACGACAGATATTCCAGATCAGACTACTTGTATGACAGTTAAGGACCCTACACAAGACGTACTAGATATACAGTTACATGCTACCCCAGACGAAATCAAGAAATGGTCTGAACAAGGAGGGGTCCAGACAGATCAAGGATGGTTGACGAAGGGAAAAGCCACATGGTTTCTCCCCGACTCTATGGTTCAAGTCATTATTAACACCGCACATAGTCCAGCACATTTAGGAGAAAAAGCCATGTTAGACAGTATTCAGAACCTCTGGTTTAACAAGCATTTACGAGCAGCAGCCAAACAGAAAGTGCGTACCTGCATGATCTGTTGTCAGTTCAATCCAGGTAAAGGTGTTCCGGTGGAACAAGGTGGATTCCATCCTCCTGACCACCCTTTTGAAGTCCTCCAGATGGATTATATTCAGATGGATCGATGCCGAGGTTTCAAGTATGTCCTCGCAGTAGTATGCGCTTTGTCCAGATGGACAGAAGCATATCCAGTCCCAGATTACACTGCCGCGACCACTGCCAGGCAGTTGGTTCGTGAATTTTTCCCTCGCTATGGATTACCGAGGGTCGTGTATTCAGATAACGGCCAGCCATTCTCATCCGAACTCATGAAACAAGTATCCCTTCTGTTAGGGTACCAGTGGAAGTTCCACTGTGTACGACATCCTGAAGCAGCTGGTCTCGTAGAGAGACATAACCAGACTCTGAAAATCCGCATTGCCAAGGTTTGCGCAGAGAAAGGCGTAGATTGGATGGTAGCACTGCCAGTCGCCCTTTTTTACATGAGAATGGTCGCTCACTCCCGTTCAGGTCTGTCCCCTTACGAGGTAGTTTTCGGTCGTCCCCCAAACATGTGGGGTACACCTAGGCCACGTACAATTACCGATGTTGACAGTAATATGCTGACAGATTACCTGGCTTCCTTGATGTCTGCACTACTCTCTTGTCGTTCACAGGTCGCCGCTGCCTTTCCAGACAACACTCAAGTGAAACCGCACGAGGTCATACCAGGCGACCTCGTTCTGATTAGAAATTTTGATCGTTCAAGTCCGCTGGAGCCCCGCTGGAAAGAACCGAAGCTCGTTCTGATGACAACAAGGACTGCGATCAAGGTGGAGGGCCGAAAAGGCTGGTTGCATTCCAGTCACGTTAAACGATTCCATGGACTCCGTCCAAAGACTTTTCTCAAGGACTGCCCCATTCTCAAGGACTGCCCAGATACTGACTCTAAACTTCCCCTGTTAGAGAAAACTCCGCAGCAGGAGTATAAAGAAAAATTAAGGTCTAGTAAGTCAGCCAGTTTAATTGTCTAAGTCCCTCTCGGGTGAAACGGTTAGACAGGTTCCTGACATGTATGAGATAGACCCACATAGTGAGAGAGTTAGTCGAAACTCTAAGAGAATACGTTATCAAAAGAATCTTCGAAGTCGATGTATTGTTACTCTATTAATTATGTTATTTCTGAGTCTTACGATTACAGGCATAAGTTATGTTTTACATATATATTTTCCTCCTATCGTTTCACATGTACATTTTTCCTCTAATGTTACAGTAGAGCACACATTTAGTGAACTACCTCCTCACGAGTTATCCTATCGTCTTGCCATGCGCAACAATACTTTTATCCGAATGTTACACTATTCACACCAGACTAGCAATGCCACAAATTGTTGGGTGTGTGGTCGACTCCCCCCTTACCAGACACCGAAGGGAGTTCTGCCACTCTTTCCCTATCCGTTTTCACACAATGGTTCGTGTGGAGCATGGTCCACGTTAACGTCATCCTCAAACGATATGTCCCTTCTGAATAGAACATGTTTCCCAGACAAGGAAGGATTTTCCCATAGAACAGGGTTAGATCTAGAAAATGAAGTATATGATCTAGGTAATTATTCCTCAAATTTCATGGTTTTGAATGTTCAGTCCGAGACTACTCCAGATTTGCCTGCTATTACAGTCCTACCAGTGAAAGGCGAATTATGTGTCAGAAAGAATGGTTCAGTACATCTAGGACACAGTGATTGTATTACTGTGGTCGAGTATAGTGACAGTGGGAAATCTACTTTCAAAGCCTCACGTCATTCTTATTTTGTGTGTGGTCAGACCGCATATGTTCGTCTGCCCCTAGATTGGGATGGAACATGTTACATTGCCTTCCTACTGCCACCAGTTTTCCTAGCCCCATCCGATTATCACAGAAATACACATCTAGTACACGTTAGACATAGAAGGGAGATCGAGTCCCCAATTGTCGATCAAACTGAAACTGCCTTAGAACAGTATACAGACTTCAATAAAGGTTTCTTTTTCTTCATAGGTCCTGTCCAGAATAGTAAGCTAATACGTAGGCTAACCAGAACCCTTGAAGCAGTAGTGAATGAGACTACTTCCGCTCTAGGTAACTTAACCGAAGAACAATCTGCTATGAGATTTGTCGTGCTTCAAAATCGTCTCGTCCTTGACGTCATACTGGCCGATAGGGGTGGAGCTTGTAGAGTCATCGGATCTAGTTGCTGCATTTTCATTCCTAATAACGCACCGTCTGTTTATTCAGCTATAACCAGACATCATAAAATAGCCCATCAGTTACACCAGAATCCAGGCACCTGGGCATGGTCCGGTTGGCTCTGGAATATAATATCTGCCTGGGGATGGAAAGTATTGTCATTCCTAGGAATAGTAGTAATGATCATATTCAGTTGTTGCCTATGTTTACAATGTGGCCCTGCGATTTGCGGCTTGTGCGCTACCTCTTGTATTCCAAGTCCTAAGTCCCGTTCCAAGAAGATTCGAGACGAGCAAATGATGCTCTATGAACAGATAGATGGTATCATGAATATTGATGTTTCCTGAAGGAAACGTAGGGCACAAGGAGGGAATGAGGAAAATTGAATTTTGCCTTGTCATGTGTGCCTACGTGTTCCCCATCCTATGTTATATGTGCATGATCGATATGCATATATCCCCTTATGATCGATTAAAGACGCAATTATAGTTGTGTCCAACGTTAGTATGTCAGTTATCCGGTCCCCGTGAAAGCAACATGAATTAGGCTTCTAGGCCTATGTTGTCAACGTTTTACATTGTGCACGTTAACTTATCGAATTGTCCCCGTTACTAGGCCTCAAAGGGCCCGGACACCAGATTCGAGTCTCCAGTCTCCTGAACCCACTCCGAGGAGCGATGCAGCCCCTCCCGCATCCCTGACCCTTCGCTTACTTCTTGCCAAGCAGCGCGGTGCCCAGCCTGGCTCTGCCTGCCTGTCTGCCAAGAATATGTTATGCCTACAGTTATCAGTTCAGCTCTCCGTCTTCACATTCCTAAGCTAACGAACCGCATAAACATCTTCAGCTATAGTCTAGTCTTCCTGTCTCCATGCAAGTGAATTACTGTATTAATATCCATAGAAGATTCATAGCACACGCAATACATGAAGAATATATGCATGCACCAGCCTTAGTGTCAAGTAGCCTTTGCTCTGATGACTTTTAGATTCTATCAACATGTTCTCCAAACACCAGATACCAGATATGCTATAGGTACATGTCGTCCTGACATCTTAGACTTTAGTCTCCTCTTCTAGTGCAGAAGTCAGAGCCCCCAGCTCTCCCTAGTTACACGTCATGACCCGTTTGCGCGCACCACTAGGTTAAAGGTTCCAGCTGCCCAGGTAGCCCCCTCCATGTATCCACCCATTTATGACACTTCTGTGACGTTTTCATCACATGTCTACGTACACGCCTTCTTTTTACGCCCATTTGTTCTTATCTTACGTTTGTCACTTGTTACGCCTACTATATGCAATGTAATTGTACTGTTTTACTATATATATCATGTACTGTTAATGAAACGTTGCAGCTGCCATTCCATGCCATTCTATTTCAGGCTGTTCCGATCCTGTCCCTTCCCTTATGCCTGATTAAAGCCTGTTCGACTCAGATACCCCGGATCCTGCCTCTTATTTATTGAGCTATCTGTTTTATTTAATGCATAGAAAAATAGTACCGGTAATTAATTATTTATTTACCAGGAAGGAGGCCACCAGTAGAATTACTAAAAATCTATGCAGCAAAATCCCAAGCTATTGCTCTATATGGGGCTGGGGTATGGGGGCACGCTGATGATGGCTCCCTCCAAATAGCAGAGAACTCCTTTATGAGATTCCTTCTATCTGCTCCAAAGTGCTCTTCCATCTACGCCTGTCATGCAGAACTGGAAATCCCATACATAGAAGATTTGATAAAGGTTCAGCCATTATTACTATGGAGACGCATTTGGCTATCGGACAAGAACGTGCTGACCAAATACATCCTAGAGGATTCTATGGCATTGGATTGCGTGAACCAAATAGCTTGGCTTACCTATGTTAGGCACTTCTTCTCAGATTTGGGACTAGAAAAGTATTACACCACACCAGAGACCCTAACTGAAACAACAAAGAAAGAGCTGAAACAAATAGCTATGAACCATCTAGAGTCTCTCAGAATTACCTTGCTATCAACCAAACAATCCGTACTGCACGCAAATATGGTACAGCTTACCCCACAAATTCAGCCCTACCTTACATTAGAAAATAGTACATATGACAAGATGCTCCTGACAAGGTTCAGACTCAATCTTTTTCATAGGCTAGTGGCCTTCCCAAAAAGAAATACCTGGGACTTAAAACTGGCACATTGCCCATGTGATGATATGTCTCCACAGTCATGTATGCACACGATATTGTTTTGCAAATATTTTCATACCCATAGAAAGATTTGGCTATTCCCACTGCTGAAGTGTTGGGGTTTCAGACAGTGTCGCCCCGCCATGTTATCTCTGCAGATGTTAGATTCTGAACGTACCTGTTACCATGTACTTAACTTTTTAAAATGCATTATTAGGCATAGGAACAACCTCTAAAAATCGAACTACCTGTATGAACTCGTTTTTTTTAAATCTTGGAACTGTGTTAAAATATACTTTTGAACAATATGACAATTTTTAATGTAACTGTGAATTTTGCCACTGCTTTTATGGTTTTGCAATGTCAAAAACCGAATAAAGAAATGTATTATTATTATTGCCTCTTTCAGCACCTCTCTTGCCTCTTTCTGCACTTCTCTTGCCTCTTTCTGCATCTTTCTTCATCCTCTTTCTGTACCACTCTTGCTTCTTTCTTCACCTCTCTTGCCTCTTTCCACATTTCTCTTGCCTCTTTATGCATATATCTTCCTCTTTCTGCACCTCCCTTGCTTCTTTTATTACTTCTCTTGCATGTTTTTGCATGCCTACTATACCTCTTCTTTTCCTTCTGCAACTCTCTTGCATCTCTCTGCACCTCACTCTCTTCTTTCTGCACCTCTCCTGCTTCTTTCTGCACTTCTCTTGTTTTTTTCTGCAGCTCTCATGCTTCTTTCTGCACCTCTCTTGCCTCTTTCTGTACCTCTCTTGCCTCTTTCTGCACTTATCTTGCTTCTTTTGGCACCTCTCTTGTTTCTTTCAGCCCCTCTATTGATTCTTTCTGTACCTGTCTTGATTCTTTCTGCACCTCTCTTGCTTCTTTCTGTACCTTGCTTCCTCTTTCTGCACATCTCTTGCCTCTTTTTGTAATTTGCTTGCCTCTTTCTGCACCTTTCTAGCTTCTCTCTGCACTTTTCTTGCATCTTTCTGCACCCCTCTTGCCTCTTTCACCACATTTCTCGCTTCTTTCTATACTACTCTTGCCTCTTTCTAAACTTCTCTTGCCTTTTTCTGCACTTTTCTTGGCTCTTTCTGCACCTTTATTGTTTCTTTCTGTACCTCTCTTGCATATTTTTACACCTATCTTGCTTTTTTCTGTACCTCTCTTGCCTCTTTCATCATTTCTCCTGCTGTTTTCTACACATTTAATCCTCTTCCTGCGATTCTCTTGCCTGTTTCTGCAAATTTCTCCCATTTTCTGCACCTCTCTTGCTTCTTTGTATACTTCTCGTGCCTCCTTCTGTACATCTCTTGCTTCTTTTTGTACTTTGATTCCTCTTTCTACAATTCTCTTGCCTCTTTCTTCACATTTCCTCCTCTTTCTGCAACTCTCTTGCTTTTTTTGTACTTCTCTTGCTTCTTTCAGCACTTCTCTTGCCACTTTCTGCACTTCTCTGGCCTCATTATGCACTTCTCCTGCTTCTTTCCTTAACTCTCTTGCTTCTTTCAGCGCCTCTCTTGATGCGTTCTGCACCTTCCTTTTTCTTTCAGCACTTCTCTTGCTTCTTTCAGCATTTGTCTTGCTTCTTTCTGTACTGTTCTTCCTCTTTGTACACTTATCTTGCCTCTTTCAGCACCTCTCTTGTCTCTTTCTGCACTTCTCTTGCCTCTTTCTGCATCTTTATTCATCCTCATTCTGTAACACTCTTGCTTCTTTCTGTACCTCTCTTGCCTCTTTTCACATTTCTCTTGCCTCTTCATGCATATATCTTCCTCTTTCTGCACCTCGCTTTCTTCTTTTATCACTTCTCTTGCCTCTTTTTGCATGTCTCTTACTGCCTACTACACCTCTCCTGCTTCTTTCTACAACTCTCTTGTTTTTTTCTGCAGCTCTCATGCTTCTTTCTGCATCTCTCTTGCCTCTTTCTGTACCTCTCTTGCTACTTTCTGCACTTCTCTTGCCTCTTTTGGCATCTTTCTTCATCCTCTTTCTGTACTACTCTTGCTTCTTTCTGCACCTCTCTTGCCTCTTTTCACATTTCTCTTGCCTCTTTATGCATATATCTTCCTCTTTCTGCACCTCGCTTGCTTCTTTTATCACTTATCTTGCCTCTTTCTGCATGTCTCTTACTGCCTACTACACCTCTCCTGCTTCTTTCTGCACTGCTCTTGTTTTTTCTGCAGCTCTCATGCTTCTTTCAGCACTTCTCTTGCCACTTTCTGCACTTCTCTGGCCTCCTTATGCACTTCTCCTGCTTCTTTCCTTAACTCTCTTGCTTCTTTCAGCGCCTCTCTTGATGCGTTCTGCACCTTCCTTTTTCTTTCCGCACTTCTCTTGCTTCTTTCAGCATTTGTCTTGCTTCTTTCTGTACTTTTCTTCCTCTTTGTACACTTATCTTGCCTCTTTCGGCACCTCTCTTGTCTCTTTCTGCACTTCTCTTGCATCTTTCTGCATCTTTATTCATCCTCTTTCTGTAACACTCTTGCTTCTTTCTGCACCTCTCTTGCCTCTTTTCACATTTCTCGTGCCTCTTCATGCATATATCTTCCTCTTTATGCACCTCGCTTTCTTCTTTTATCACTTCTCTTGCCTCTTTCTGCATGTCTCTTACTGCCTACTACACCTCTCCTGCTTCTTTATGCACTGCTCTTGTTTTTTTCTGCAGCTCTCATGCTTCTTTCTGCACCTCTCTTGCCTCTTTATGTACCTCTCTTGCCTCTTTCTGCACTTCTCTTGCTTCTTTCTGAAACTTTCTTCCACTTTCTGTACTTCTATTGCCTATGTTTTACATTTCTCTTGATTTCTTCTGTACCCTGCTTCCTCTTTCTGCATATCTCTAGCCTCTTTTTGGAATTTGCTTGCCTCTTTCTGCACCTTTCTTGCTTCTCTCTGCACTTCTCTTATATATTTTTGCACCTCTCTTTCCTCTTTCAGCACATTTGTTGCTTCTTTCTATACCACTATTGCCTCTTTCTGAACTTCTCTTGCCTCTTTCTACACCTTTAGTCCTCTTTCTGTACCTCTCTTGCTACTTTCTGTACTTTTCTTGCTTCTTTCGGCACCTCTCTTGTTTCTTTCAGCCCCTCTATTGATTCTTTCTGTACCTGTCTTGATTCTTTCTGCACCTCTCTTGCTTCTTTCTGAAACTTGCTTCCTCTTTCTGCACTTCTAATGCCTATTTTTTACATTTCTCTTGATTTTTTCTGTACCCTGCTTCCCCTTTCTGCACATCTCTAGCCTCTTTTTGGAATTTGCTTGCCTCTTTCTGCACCTTTCTTGCTTCTCTCTGCACTTCTCTTATATATTTTTGCACCTCTCTTGCCTCTTTCAGCACATTTGTTGCTTCTTTCTATACCACTATTGCCTCTTTCTGAACTTCTCTTGCCTCTTTCTACACCTTTATTCCACTTTCTGTAAATCTCTTGCTTCTTTCTGTACCTCTCTTGCTTCTTTCTGCACCTCTCTTGCCACTTTCCGCATTTCTCTTGCCTCTTTATGCTTATATCTTCCTCTTTCTGCAGCTCTCTTGTTTCTATCATTACTTCCCTTGCCTCTTTTTGCATGTCTCTTACCTCTTTCTATACCTCTCTTCTTCTTTCTGCAACTTTCTTACCTTTCCTGCGTTTTTCTGCACTTCTCTTGCTTTTTTCTGTAGCTCTCTTGCCTCTTTCTGTACTTCTTTCGCATTTTTCTGCACCTCAGTCCCTCTCCTGATTCTTTCTGTACTACTCTTGCTTCTTTTTTATACTTCTCTGGCTTCTTTAGGCACCTTTCTTACTCTTTCTGTACTACTATTGCATCTTTCTGCACTTCTCTTGCCTCTTTCTGAACCTCTTTTGCCTCTTTTTGCAAATGCATTCCTCTTTCTGCACCTCTAATGCCTCTTTTTGCAATTCTCTTGATTCTTTCTCTACCTTCCTTTTTCCTTCTGTATATCTCTTGCCTCTTTTTGTTCCTCCCTTTCCTCATGTCTTCCTCTTTCTGCACTTCTCTTGCTACTATCTGCACCTCTCTTGCTTCTTTCTACACATCTTTTGCCTCTTTTGGCACATTTCTTCCACTTTCTGCACCTCTCTTGCTTCTTTCCTCAGTTCTCTTGCCTCGTCCCCACCTTTCTGCTCTTTCTATACCTCTCTTGCTTCTTTTTGGAAATCCTTTCCCTGTTTCAGCCCCTCACTCTCTTCTTTCTGCACGCCTCTTGCTTCTTTCTGCACTTCTCTTGCTTGTTTCTTCAGCTCTCTCATTTCTTTTTGCAATTCTCTCTTGACACTTTTTGCACTTCTCTGCCTCTTTCTTTAACTCTCTTGACTCATTCTGCAGATTTCTTCTTCTTTCTGGACATCTCTTACTTCTTGCTGCACTGCTGTTGCTTCTTTCTTCACTTCTCTTGCCTCTTTTCATACTTCTCTTGCCTCTTTCTGAACTTTTCTTACTTCTTTATGCACCTCTCTTGCTTGTTTCAGCACCTCCCTTGCTTCTTTCTGTCCCTCTCCTGCTTCTTTCTGCACTACTCTTGCTTCTTTCTATACCTTTCTTCCTCTTTCCTTACTTCTGTTGCCTCTTTCTGCATGCCTCTTTCCTCTTGATAAGCTTTTCCTGCCTCTTTTTGGACCTCTTTTCCCTCTTTCTTCAACTTTCTTCCTCTTTCTGCACCTTTCTTGCCTCTTTCTGCACTTCTCTTGCTTTCTTCTGTGCCTCGTTTGCTTTTTTCTGCACCCCTCTTATGCTTTCTGCACCTCTCTTTCTGCACATCTCTTGTCTCTTTCTACAACTCTCTTGTCTTTTTCTGCAATTCTCTTGCCTCTTTTTGCACTGCTATTGTTTCTTTCTGTATTTCACTTCCTTCTTTCTGTACCTATCTTGCTTCTTTCTATACTCCTCTTGTCTTTTTCTATACTTCCTTACATCTTTCTGCACCTCTCTTGCCTCGTTCTGCACATTTCTTTCACTTTCTGCACCTCTCTTGCTTCTTTCTGCACTTCTCTTGCTTCTTTCTGCACCTCCTTTGCTTTTTTCTGAACGACTCTTATTTATTTCTGCATCACTCTTGCCTCTCTGTATATTTATTCCTCTTTCTGCACCGTTCTTGCTTCTTTCTGCAACTCCCTCTTGACTCTTTCTGCAGATTTCTTCTTTTTGGACATCTCTTAATACGTTCTGTGCTTCTCTTGCTTCTTTATGCACATCTCTTGCATCGTTGCATACTTCTCTTGCCTATTTCTGAACTTTTCTTACTTCTTTATGCACCTCTCTTGCTTGTTTCAACAACTCTCTTGCTTCTTTCTGTACCTCTCTTACTTCATTCTGTACTTCTATAGCTTCCTTCTGCATGTCGCTTGCTTTTTTCTGCATCCCTCTTACCCCTTTCTGCATCTCTCTTTCTGCCCCTCTCAGGCCTTTTTCTGTGATTCTCTTGCCTCTTTGTGCACTGCTCTTGTTTCTTTCGACACCTCTCTTCCTTCTTTTTGTACCTATCTTGCTTCTTTCTTCCCTCCTCTTGCCTCTTTCTGCAATTTTCTTAACTCTTTCTGCACCTCTCTAGCCTCGTTCTGTATATTTTTCCCCTTACTACACATCTCTTCCTTTATTCTGCACTTCTCTTGTTTCTCCCTGCACCACCCTTGCTTCTTTCTATACCCCTCTTGCTTCTTTCTGTACCTCTCTTGCCTCTTTCTGCACATATTTTGCCTCCTTCTGGACTTCTCTTGCTATTTTCTGCACCTCGCTTGCTTTGTTCTGCACTTCTCTTGCCTCTTTATGCACTTCACTTGTCTCTTTCTCCACTTTTCTTGCTACTTTTTGTACTTGTCTTGCCTCTTTCTGTACATTTTTCCTCTTTCTGCACCTCTCTTGCTTCTTTCATCATGTTTCTTGTCTCTTTTGTACCTCTCTTGCCCCTTTCTGTACCTCACTTGCTTCTTTCTGCACCTTACTCTCTTCTTTTTGCACCTCTCTTGCTTCTTTCTGTACATCTCTTGCTTCTTTCTGCTGCCCTCTTGCCTCGTTCATCACTTTTCTTGCCTTTTCCTGAACCTCACTTTCTTCTTTCTGCATTCTCTTGTTTCTTTCTGCACCTTTACTCCTCTTTCTACACTTTTCTTGCTGCTTTCTGCTCTTCTCTTGCCTCTTTCACTACTTTCCTTACCTCTTTCTGCAATTCTCTTGCTTCTTTCTACATTTCTCTTGCTTCTTTCTGTACCTTGCTTCCTTTTCTATACCTATCTTGACTCTTTGTGCACCTCTATTGCCTCTTTCTGCAATCCTCTTCCCTTTTTCTGTACCTTTCTTCCTCTTTCTGTAAATCACTTGCTTCTTTATGTACCTTTTTTGCTTCTTTTTACACCTCTCTCATATCTTTCCACATTTCTCTTACCTCTTTATGGATATTTCTCCCTCTTGCTTCTTTTATCACTTCTCTTGCCTTTTTTGTGCATCTCTTACCTCTTTATACCCCTCTCTCCTTTTTTGTGCAATTCCCTTGCTTCTCTCCGCACCTCACTCTCTTTTTTCTGCACCTTTCCTGTTTCTTCTGCACTTCTCTTGCTTTTTTCTGCAGCTCTTGTGTTTCTTTCTGCACTTCTCATTCCTCTTTCTACAGCTCTCTTGTCTCTTTCTGTACTTCTCTTGCTTCTTTTTGCACCTCTCTTGTTTTTTTCAGCACTTCTCTTGATTCTTTCTGTACCTCTCTTGCTTCTTTGTGCACTTCTCTTGCATCTTTCTCTTACTTTCTTCCTCTCAGCACTTCTATTGCCTCTTTTTACATTTCCCTTGCTTTTTTGTACATTTCTTCCTCTTTATGCATTTTTCTTACCTCTTTCTGCACATATCTTGCCTCTTTTTGTACTTCTCTTGTCTCTTTCTTCTTCTTTCTGCATCTCTCTTGCTTCTCTCTGCACCTCTCTTGCTTCTATCTGCAGAGCTTGTGCCTCTTTTAGGATATTTCTTCCTCTTTTTGCAGCTCTCTTGCTTCTTTCATCACGTCTCCTGCCTCTTTTTGCTCCTTACTCTCTTCTTTATGCATGTTGCTTGCTTCTGTCTATACTTCTCTTGCTTTTTTCTGCATCTCTTTTGCCTCTTTTTGCACCTCTCTTGCTTCTTTCTGCAACACGCTTATCTCTTTCTGTATCACTCTTGCCTTTTTTGAACATTTCTTCCTATTTCTGTACCTCTCTTGACCCTTTGTGCTTCTTTCTGCACTTCTCTTGCTTCTTTCTGCACTTTTCTTGCCTCTTTCTGCACTTCTCTTGCCTCGTTTTGTACTTCTATTGTCTCTTCCTGTACTTCTCTTGCTTCTTTCTGCACCTCTCTTGCTTCTTTCTGCAACACTCTTATCTCTTTCTCTATCACTCTTGTCTCTTTTTGAAAATTTCTTTCTATTTCTGCACCTCTCTTGCTTCTTTCTGTAAATCGCTCTTGCCTCTTTTTGTACTCCTCTTGCCTCTTTCTGAACCTCTCTTGACTCTTTGTGCACATTTCTTTTTCCTCGACGTCTCTTGCTTCTTTCTGCACTTCTGTTGCTTCTTTATGCACTTCTCTTGCTTCTTTATACACCTGTCTTGCCTTTTTCAGCAACACTCTTATCTCTTTCTGTATAACTCTTGCCTCTTCCTGAACATTTCTTCTGATTAATGGACCTCTCTTGCTTCTTTCTGCAACTCTCTCTTACCTCTATTTACACTTCTCCTGCCTCTTTCTGTACCTCTCTTGACTCTTTCTGCTAATTTCTTCTTCTTCCTGTATGTCTCTTGCCTCTTTCTATATACTTCTTGCCTCGTTCTGAACCTCTTTTGCCTCATTCTGCATTTTTTGTCCTCTTTCTGCACTTCTCTTACTTCTTTCTGTACTTATCTTGCTTGTTTCTGCACTTTTCTTGCCTTTTTCTGTCGCTCTTGTGCCTTTTTCTGCAGGTCTTGTTTCTTTCTGAATGACTCTTATTTCTTTCTGCATCACTCTTGCCTCTTTCTGCATATTTCTTCCTCTTTCTGCCCCTTTCTTTCTTCTTTCTGCAACTCCCTCTTGACTCTTTCAGTAGATTTCTTTTTATTTCTGGACATCTCTTACTTCTTTCTGCACTTGTCTTGCTTCTTTGTGCACGTCTCTTGCCTCGTTGCATACTTCTCTTGCCTCTTTCTGAACTTGTCTTACTTCTTTATGCACCTCTCTTGCTTGTTTCAACAACTCTCTTGCTTCTTTCTGTACCTCTCTTACTTCACTCTGTACTTCTATAGCTTCCTTCTGCACCTCGCTTGCTTTTTTTTGCATCCCCCTTACCTCTGTCTGCAACTCTCTGGCCTTTTTCTGTGATTCTCCTGCCTCTTTGTGCACTGCTCTTGTTTCTTTCTGAACCTCTATTCCTTCTTTCTGTACCTCTCTTGCTTCTTTCTGCCCTCCTCTTGCCTCTTTCTGCAATTTTCTTACCTCTTTATGCACCTCTATTGCCTCATTCTGTATATGTTTTCTTCTTTCTACACCTCTCTTCCTTTATTCTGCACTTCTCTTGCTTCTTCCTGCACCTCCCTTGCTTCTTTCTACACCCCTCTTGCTTCTTTCTGTACCTCTCTAGCCTCTTCCTGCACCTATTTTGCCTCCTTCTGCACTTCTCTTGCTATTTTCTGCACCTCGCTTGCTTCTTTCTGCACTTCTCTTGCCTCTTTATGTACTTCACTTGCCTCTTTCTGCAGTTTTCTTGACACTTTTTATACTTGTCTTTCCTCTTCCTTTACATTTCTTCCTGGTTATGTATCTCTCTTGCTTCTTTCATCACGTTTCTGGCCTCTTTTGTACCTCTCTTGCCCCTTTCTATACCTCACTTGCTTCTTTCTGCACCTCACTCTCTTCAATTTACACCTCTCTTGCTTCTTTCTGTACATCGCTTGCTTCTTTCTGCAGCACCCTTACCTCTTTCATCACTTCACCTGCTTTTTCTTGAACCTCACTTTCTTATTTCTGCATTCTCCTGTTTCTTTCTGCACCTTTACTCCTCTTTCTGAACTTCTCTTCCCTCTTTCTGCTCTTCTCTTGCCTCTTCCTGTACTTTCCTTGCCTCTTTCTGCACTTCTCTTGCCTTTTTCTGCATTTCTCTTGCTTCTTTCTGCACCTTGCTTACTATTTCTACAAATATCTTGACTCTTTTTGCACCTCTCTTGCCTCTATCTGTACTTCTTTTTCCTTTTTCTGTACCTTTCTTCCTCTTTCTGTAAATCTCTTGCTTCTTTCTGTACCTCTCTCATATATTTCTCTTACCTCTTTATGCATATTTCTCCCTCTTGCTTCTTTTATAACTTCTCTTGCCTCTTTTTTGCACATCTCCTACCTCTTTCTACCCCTCTCTTCTTCTTTCTGCAACTCCCTTGCCTCTCTCTGCACCTCACTCTCTTCTTTCTGTACCTTTCCTGCTTCTTCTGCACTTCTCTTGTTTTTTTCTACATCTCTTGTGTTTCTTTCTGCACTTTGCTTGCCTCTTTCTCTCTTCTTTATGCACGTCACTTGCTTCTTTTTACACTTCTCTTGCTTTTTTCTGCCGCTTTTTTGCTTCTTTCTGCACCTCTCTTGCTTCTTTCTGCAACACTCTTATCTCTCTCTGTATCACTTTTTCCTCTTTTTGAAATTGTTTCCCATTTCTGTACCTCTCTTGACTCTTTGTGCACATTTCTTCTTTCTGGACGTCTCTTGCTTCTTTCTGCACTTCTCTTGCTTCTTTCAGGACTTCTCTTGCCTCTTTCTGCACTTCTCTTGCCTCGGTTTGTACTACTCTTGTCTCTTTCTGCACATCTCTTGCTTCTTTCTACACCTCTCTTGCTTCTTTCTGCAACACTCTTATTTCTTTCACTATCACTCTTGCCTCTTTTTGAACATTTCTTCCAATTTCTGCACCTCTCCTGCTTCTTTCTGTAAAGCTCTCTTGCCTCTTTTTATACTCCTCTTGCCTCTTTCTGTACCTCTCTTGACTCTTTGTGCACATTTCTTCTTCTTCCTGGACATCTCTTGCTTCTTTATGCACTTCTCTTGTCTCTTTCAGCACCTGTCTTGCCTCTTTCTGTAACACTCTTATCTCTTTCTGTATCACTCTTGCCTCTTTCTGAACATGTCTTCCTATTTATGTACCTCTCTTGACTCTTTGTGCACATTTTTTCTTCTTTCTGGACATCTCTTGCTTCTTTCTGCACTTCTCTTGCCTTGGTTTGTACTTCTCTTGTCTCTTTCTTCACTTCTCTTGCTTCTTTCTGCACCTCTCTTGCTTCTTTCTGTAACACTCTTATTTCTTTCTCTATCACTTGCCTCTTTTTGAACATTTCTTCCTATTTCTGCACCTCTCTTGCTTCTTTCTGCAACACTCCTGCCTATTTCTGCACATTTCTTCCTCATTCTGAACATCTCTTCCTTCTTTCTGCAACTCTCTTTTGCCTCTCTGCACTTCTGTTGCCTCTTTCTGTATATCTCTTGCTTCTTTCTGCAACACACCTGCCTATTTCTGCACATTTCTCCCTCATTCTGAACATCTCTTCCCTCTTTCTGCAACTCTCTTTTGCCTCTCTGCACTTCTCTTGCCTCTTTCTGTACCTCTCATGACTCTTTCAGCACAATTCTTCCTCTTTCTGCACATCTCTTGCTTCTTTCGATACTTCTCTTACTTCTTTCTGCACATCCCTTGCCTCTTTCTGTACTTCTCTTGCCTTTTTATGGACTTCTCTTGCTTCTACCTTCACCGTTCCTGCTTCTTTCAGCACCTCTTTTGCTTCTTTCTGTACCTCTCTTGCTTCTTTCTATACCTCTCTTGCTTCTTTCTGAACCTTTCTTTCTCTTTCTGCACTCCTCTTGCCTCTTTCTGAACCTCTTTTGCCTCTTTCTGCAAATGTATTCCTCTTTCTGCACCTCTCTTGCATCTTTCTGCACCTCTATTGCCTCTTTCTGTACATCTCTTGCCTTTTTCTGCACTTCCCATGCCTCTTTTTGCACTTTTCTTGTTTCTCTCTGCACCTCTCTTTCTTCTTTCTGTACCTTTCTCCCTTCTTTCTGCACTCCTCTTGCATCTTTCCGCACTTGTCGTGCTTCTTTCTTTTACTCTCTTGCCTCATTCTGCACCTTTCTTCCTGTTTCTGCACCTCCCTTGCTTCTCTCTGCACTTTCCTTGCTTCTTTCTGCACCTCCCTTGTTTTTTCAATGCCCCTCTTACCTCTTTCTGCCCCTCTCTTGCCTCTTTCTGTACCTATCTTGCCTTTTTCTGCACTTAACATGCCTCTTTCTGCACCTCTCTTGCTTCTTTCTGCACTTCTCTTGCCTCTTCCTGTACTTCTCTTGCCTCTTTCTGCACTTTTCTTGCTTCTTTCTGCACCTCTATTGCTTCTTTCAGCGCCTCTCTTGCTTCTTTCTGTACCTCTCTTGCTTTACTCTTCTCCTCCTTCTTTCTGTACCTTTCTTTCTCTTTCTGCACTTCTATTGCATCTTTCCACACTTCTCTTGCCTCTTTCTGAACTTCTTTTGCCTCTTTCTGTAAATGAATTTTTCTTTCTACACTTGTCTTGCTTCTTTTTGCACCTCTCTTGCCTTTTTCTGTGATTCCCTTGCCTCTACTTGCACTAGTCTTGTTTCTCTCTGCACCACTCTTCCTTCTTTCTGTACATATCTTCCTCCTTACTACACTTCTCTTGTTTCTTTCTGTAGCTCTCTTGCCTTGTTCTGCACCTTTCTTCCTGTTTCTGTACCTCTCTTGCTTCTCTCTGCACTTCTCCTGGATCTTTCTGCACCTCCCTTGTTTTTTCAATGCCCCTCTTACCTCTTTCTGCCCCTCTCTTGCCTCTTTCTGTACCTATCTTGCCTTTTCCGCACTTGTCGTGCTTCTTTCTTTTACTCTCTTGCCTCATTCTGTACCTTTCTTCCTGTTTCTGCACCTCCCTTGCTTCTCTCTGCACTTTCCTTGCTTCTTTCTGCACCTCCCTTTTTTTTCAATGCCCCTCTTACCTCTTTCTGCCCCTCTCTTGCCTCTTTCTGTACCTATCTTGCCTTTTTCTGCACTTCACATGCCTCTTTCTGCACCTCTCTTGCTTCTTTCTGCACTTCTCTTGCCTCTTTCTGTACTTCTCTTGCCTCTTTCTGCACTTTTCTTGCTTCTTTCTGCACCTCTATTGCTTCTTTCAGTGCCTCTCTTGCTTCTTTCTGTACCTCTCTTGCTTTACTCTTCTCCTCCTTCTTTCTGTACCTTTCTTTCTCTTTCTGCACTTCTATTGCGTCTTTCTGCACATCTCTTGCCTCTTTCTGAACTTCTTTTGCCTCTTTCTGTAAATGAATTTTTCTTTCTACACTTGTCTTGCTTCTTTTTGCACCTCTCTTGCCTTTTTCTGGTGCTTCCCCTGCCTCTACTTGCACTAGTCTTGTTTCTCTCTGCACCACTCTTCCTTCTTTCTGTACCTATCTTCCTCCTTACTACACTTCTCTTGTTTCTTTCTGTACCTCTCTTGCCTTGTTCTGCACCTTTCTTCCTTGTTTCTGTACCTCTATTGCTTCTCTCTGCACTTCTCCTTGATCTTTCTGCACCTCCCTTGTTTTTTCTATGCCCCTCTTACCTCTTTCTATAACTCTCCTGCCTCTTTCTATACCTCCCTTGCCTTTTTCCGTGCTTCACTTGCCTCTTTCTGTACCTCTCCTGATTGTTTTTGCACCCATCTAGCCACTTTCTGCATCTCTATTGTCTTTTGTACTACTCATGCCTCTTTCTCCACCTCTTTTGTCTATTTCTGAACATTTCCTCCTCTTTCTGTACCTCTCTACCTTCTTTCTGCATCTCTCTTGCTTCTTTTGCCTCTTTATGCACTTCAATTGCCTCTTTCTGCATATTTCTTCTTTTCTATACCTCACTTGCTTCTTTCATCACTTCTCTGACCTCTTTGTGCCCCTCTCTTGCCTCTTTTTGCCTTCACTTTCTTCTTTCTGCACATCACTCCCATCTTTCTGCACCTCTCTGACTTCTTTCTGTACATCTCTTTCTTCTTTCTGCATCCACCTTGTATCTTTCATCACTTCTCAGGCTTCTTTCTGCAACTCATTTTCTTCTTTCTGCATTTCTCTTGCTTTTTTCTACTCCTTTCTTCTTCTTTGTGTACTTCTTTTTCCTCTTTCTGCACCTCTCTTGCCTATTTCTGTACCTCTCTTGCTTCTTTCTACACCTCTCTTGCTTCTGTATATACCTCTTTTCCCTCTTTCTGCACAATTCTTCCTCTTTCTGCTCCTCTTTTGCTTCTTTCTGCAACTCTCTTGCCTCTTTCTGCCCCTCAATCTCTTCTTTTTACACCTCTCTCGTTTCTTTCTGTACCTCACTTTCTTGTTCTGCAGCTCTCTTGCCTCTTTCTGTACTTCACTTGCCTCTTTATGCATTTGTCTTGCTTCTTTCTGCACTTTTCTAGCTTCTTTCCGTACATCTCTTGCTTCTTTCTGCACCACTCTTACCTCTTTCTGCACAACTCTTGCCTCTTTCTACACATTTCTTCCTTTTTTTGCACCTCTCTTGCTTCTTTCTGCAACTCTCTCTTGCCTCTTTATTTACTTATCTTGCGTCTTTCTGCACCCCAGTTGCCTCTTTCTATACATTTCTCCCTCTTTCTGCAAGTATCTTGCTTCTTTCTGTACTTCTCTTGCTTATTTTTGCACTTCCCTTACCTCTTTCCATACATCTCTTGCCTCTTTCTGCACTTCTCTTGCTTCTTTCTTCACCTCTCTTTTCTCTTTCAACACCTTTCTTGCTTCTTTCTTCACTTCTCTTGTTTTTCCCAGCAACCATCAGCACAAGACCAACAACGCCGAATGCTGTGAGCAGCAGCCCACTGCTGCTGCCCCTCTGCACCAGACTTGCCCTGAGCCGAGCCTGCTACCTCCTGCCTAGCTGTACTTCTTCTAGGACCCCTACCCAGCCGGAGTAAGGCAAGGCAGCCATGAATGTCAATTGCGCCCAGGCAGCCTAAGGCAATGAGTGCAGCTGCCGCTAGAGGCGGTTGCTGAGTGTGTGCCTTGGTGGAACCATCCGAGGCGGCCCAACTAGGTTGGGTGCAGCCTGCGGATCTCACCCTGAGTGCCCCACTCATCTGCCTACTACATCTGCACACTTGGTATATGGGAGGAAGAGAAGAGTAAAGGGGGCTACCATTATCACCAAATTGCTGCAGAGCATCACCCTGTGCCACCCCGCTGCCCGGAGGTAGGTGGTTGCAATCTGGGGAGGTCTAACCCACAGCATCCACAGCATCTAGAGGCATCCAGCGGCAGGAGCAGTTATCTATCATCTGCTCCCTGCCATTTGCAATCCGCCAAGTCTTTCTAGCACTTCCTGTTCTTCCAATTCTTCCAGTTTTTCTGGTCCTTCCAAACTCTCTCTCTCTCTGTACAAACTCTCAATATCAGACTACCAATGCCTCCAACCGCCCAAACAAAGCTCAAGTCTAGGGGCCTGCAGCCACCCTTTGCCTACCTCTTCCCCTGCTCAATCAGCCCAACCAGCAGTCCACAGGCAGCCACAGATGAGGTCAGGGAAACCAGAGTTGGCACTTTCTCAAGGCCGGCTGTGAAGAAAGGGAAAAAACAAAAATCATGCCCTCCTGCGCGTGTAAGCACCAGCACTGCAGTAATTTCAATTGACCCTCCATCAAAAGATTTGCTAAGCGGTTTAACTGACTTAACCCAACTAAAAATATACACTAAATTGAGCTTCCTCTCCAATGCAGGCTCCGTAATCTATTCAAGCAAAGCTACCCTCAAAGGTTTGCAGTCCCTTCTACTTCCCTTACAAACTGAGTCGCCTACACCAATCAATCAGATGCAAGAGAAGACCAGCCCAAGCACAGAGCAACTGCTCTGCCACCAGCTAACAACTCACCCACAAGAATGCTGACTTCCCCAGAGGGTGCCAAGGGCACTAGAGATCTGCAACAACCACTGCTCCCCTTACTCTAACTGCCACAGCCAGCTGGGGCTCCCAAAGGCTTGTCTCAGCACAGGGGGGAAAAATCAGACCTCTTCCAGTCCTGCAAAGCCCCATAGCACCCTGGAGTCGACCAACTCGCATCAAGTACAAGCACTAGTACACAGAGGCCAAAACAAACCATGGGAAACCAACAGCTAAGATCCAGAACTAAAATCAGAATCAGCTCTTGAACTTGCCCCACTGCAGGCCACAGTTACAGCGGGGGAGGCACTATTCTATGAGATCCCACCACCAAAGGCAGCCAGCCCACTGTGTCCCACACAAGAGGATCACTGCCATAAAAGGACCATGCAGTTTAACCAATTATCCACTTCAGAACATACTCCAGAAAGCAATCTAGTGTGCTGCCCTTCCCAGACACAAAAGGGGAACAGCACCTCATGTCCGACACGCTCTGAGAGGACTCAGCAAGCAGAACGAGACCTGGAAAGAGGTTCCAGTCAATCACTGACAAGCAGGGATGCCACGTCAGCAGGATGCCAGCAGCCAGCAGGCACAAATATATCAACCCCAGAGTCGTTACTCCCACAACTTTGAACAACTCCCCTTCCACCTAGACCTTCTGAAGAAATAAGGGGGTCCACCAACCTGATTGAAAAAGAGGGGGGAAGGTAGTTCTATCCTATCTGAATTCACAATAATGGGAAGAAATGCTTGCCACTTACTCACCTGACCAATAACAGAGAGCTACCCCAGTCACGTTTCCCCAACAACGCTCCCTAAGCCACAGCCAATCGCCTGGGGAGGAGACAAAGAGGGACACACACCCCAAAGTGCAATGCAGCAGCACATGGACCTCCCTCTTAAACAGAATCCAATTGGTCATTGAGGCGCTCCAATATCAGTCTGAAAAGATGGATATACAACTCTCACTCTTGAACACCTTGACTCTGGTCTCAGAAGGTATCAATGAGAAATTGGGGGCCCTCAACAGCACAATCACGAGGGCTCAATCTGAGGTCCAACTCAACTGCGGTTGCAGCTGCATAGTTGATAAACTTTCTACACTGCCCTCAATGTTACATAACCCACTAAATGAGATGAGATCTGCAAAAATTGGACCCGCAAACAAGCTGCTAAGTGGCAGTGCTATGGCACCAGGACCGCTCGAGGGAAATCTGGCAACTCTGAACAGCGGGACTCTTTACCACTAAAATCAGCAGACTAGACCTGACACTAAGGAATCAACCGGACTGCCAGAGTCTCACAAATACAAGACAACAGAGCCCCAAGAAGAAAAGCATGCCTTGAAGCCAAACACCAAACAGCGACTGTTAGACCTGGCCCCTTGGCGTGAGTTTCCCTTCCACTGTTTGCTGATGTGCCTCAGATGTTTTTGCTGGTGTCCGCTGCTCAGGGCACTGCACCACGGCCAACCCGTGCCGCAGTGCAAGTGCTCCCTATGTAAAGTGTAACTGTGATTGATGTTCCTGATTGGTTCATTGGATTTACTGTCACTCCCCGGTAAAGTGCACCAGGAGTGCCAGGGCTTGTGAATGCCAATGCTGCTAGTGAGCCTGCAGCGCTGGTTGCGCCACCCACAGAAGTAGCCTTTTAAAATGTGTCTAGGGTCTGCCTCTGCAGAACCTGCGTGCAGTCCGGTACTGTCAGGCTGGCTGGGCAAGTGCACACACTTGCCAGCCCCTAAACCTTCCCTTAACCTCATATTAGTCACCCCTATGGTAGGCCCAAGGGCAGGGTGCATTGTAAGTGTAAGGTAGCACATGCTCTGATGTGTGTGGTATGTCCTAATAGTGAATTACAGCCAAATTCATTTTTCACTATTGTAACGCTACCTGTTCTCTTTAGGCCAGATGGGCTGCTGGAATTATTACACTCTATAATCTCAGCAGGCTCAGGGAACAGGTTAGAAAATAAAGTTTAGTAAGCCTGTGTTTGCAAATGCTACTTTTAGAAAGTTAGCATTTGCTTGCCTAACCATTTCAGCCCGCCTCTGCTTGGATGTGTATCTGACTGTCTGGGATGTGTGAGTGACAGGGCTGGGGGATGACAGGTGGTGAATGCAAGGATTACACCTTAGTGGGAGGTAGGAGTGCCCCTGGACTCTTAAGAGGGCTGTGCTCTGCCATCACAATGCTGGCTCCGCCCCCTGGGGAGCAACTGATGACTCAGCCGGCACCTGGCCCAGGAAGGTCGAAGCACTGTCATCAAGGTACTCCTGGCTGCCCCTGGCCACACAATGCTGGCTCCACCTCCTGTGGAGCGTCTGATGTGCCTGCCCCTCACACTGAAAGCAGAAGCCAGAGTACACCCAACAAGTGCTCAGAGACTGAATGAAGTTATGCACAGGCCCCCCTGGTCTGTGAGAACAAAGAAAACTCTGTATAAAAGTAGCGTCCCTGCTCCTTGTAAATAAGAATCCTGTTTCCCACAAAGAACCTCTGCCCAACTAGAAGGAGAAGAAGATGCTGGAAGGACTGGCCTGCTGCCTTGCCTTGCTGAGGAAAGAGAGGAGAAGACTTTGAAAAGACTTTGCAGACTTGTGCTTTGAAACATTCTCCAAGGCCTTGTCTGAGCTTGCCCCCTGATCTGAACCCCAGGACTAGTGGGTTCTTGGTGCCTTTGCTCGTCTTTGATCATCGAGCCGTGTGTGCCTCCCGCCGGAGTAAGACTGCGCCCCTCATCGCCACCTCCTAGGGCTGTGGCACTCGGGAGCTCGCCTGCCTTTTGACCCGTGAGAGCCTCGCTCTGTTCGAAGTCGCTCTCTGCCCCCGGGCTAGGCTGCCTGCTCCTCTGCCCTGCCTGCCATTAGGAGCGCGCTGAAGCACTCTCGCCCCTTCCGCCGGAATTGCTTTGGAGATCGTGATCTACGCCGGGACCCGCAGCCCGCATGGACAGTGCCCTGCTGTCCCCGCTTCATTGTCCCAGAGTGTTTGCAGGCCGCACAGCCCCCTTTGTGGAGACTCCCGTACCATCGTACTGGGGGTTGAGGGCCGCGCCTGCCTGTGTGCCCGCACCCGCTGATGTCACAAGATCCAACGGCACCCCTGAACTGAACGAGTCGCACTGTCCGTGCGCCACTCGTCCACACCCCGAAGAAAGCTAAGCCTTCGTGAAGATTCACACCGGGCTAGGGGCCCGCAACGTTTTATTTCCCCTTTTTCGCACCAGCCGCTTCCGCTTCTGCAACCATGAGTAGACTGAGCGCTCCCACCCTGGTACGCCGGGCCTCCCCGTTACCCGCTTCCCTACTGGTAGCACACCGCATATGAGAGAGTAACCGGGGCACTTACCTGTTCAAGAGAGACCTGTGCGCCTCGCCCGAGACTCACAGCGGTACGCTCCTATTCTCTCTGGCCGAAGTGTACGCCGCATACGGGTGCTCACGCTGGATGCGTGAGCCGTGATAGAGTGTCCCGATCTCACCCGCGCTGAATGCACCGAAGCCCTACGAAGCGCACAGAAGGCCTAAGACTGGTCTGAATTTCACCGAACTGTTCTGGAAGTGACTTAAATTGAAAAGAAACCCTTTTGAACTGTAACTAAGAAATGTTTGCCTATTTACAATCTGGTGGACTGAGATAAAATGTTATTATTGGTCTTGTGATAAGTCTTACCTGCATATATATTTTTACATAAAGAGAACTTATTTTTATATATTCACAGCCTGGTGTCCATTTGTGGGGGGATTGGTACATTTTACTGTGTGTGTTATTACAAATGCTTAACTCAGAAACGCCTGACGAATAGCCTTGGCTGCTCATGCCACGCACCTAGAGGGTGAGCAAGGGTAATTCTAAGGGGTCATCCTTTGCCCTGACTTAGAGGAGAGGGTCCCTGCTTGTCACAAGTGAATACTTGCGCCAACCAGAGACCCCCAAATCTAATAGCGACGCTAACAGAGAAGGAAAGTGCGCAATCAGAAAAACACTGAGGAGCCCACAATCTTCTACACAATCTTCTCCTGTCAACAAACACAGCTGCTCATTAAATCTGATTCAGCCAATACTCAAACCAGAGACCCCCTGTACAACAACCAATCAGACCAAGGAAGCCACTCTTTTTCACAAAATCCGGAAAAGGAGCACATGCCAAACAAAAGAGATAAAGGAAATGGGAACCTCTCTTCACATCAATATAAGAAGGTCCTCCAGAGGAGCTGACAACGGAGGCTCGAACTATTAGAACCAAATGGAGGGCCTCTGACCCCCTTCACAAATCCAGAGCAACTGCAACAGTCTCCAGCAATGGATGGGCACAGATCTCAGCCTCAAAGAGTCCTAAGCCACAAAAGGATACAAGCAAGGAAATCAGCACTGAAGTCCTCAACAGCAAAACTGGACCATCCAGGACGGCAGTGCACAACCCGGAAAACTGGCCCTTATCGCAGCACACTCATATCTGGGAAACATCTTTTAGAACAGAGAGAGAGAATCACTCAGTTCCGCCTGAACAGAACACACTGCACCTTCCTAAGCATCCTCCGACAGAGACAAGCTCCAGACCAATAACACTCGAGATGGAGCCAAAAGACTCAACTGTAAGTTTGCTGCGGGACAGAAGGGAACCCAAGCCAAAGGCAGCAACACAAGACTTTCACCAACCTGGCACTCCAGCACCTGCAGGCGACCTTCAGCAGAAAACTCCTCTGCAGGGAGATAAGCAGAAGTCCACTCACGCCACTCACTTCTACCCCAGGTTTACATCAAGAGGACACCAGGACACCCTGAACAGGGGGGAACATCATAAGGCTGCTGCAAGCTATTCCAACTCTCACTGATCTGAGCTCAACTGACATACTCTATCAAATTCATTCACCCCACAGACCCTACAACACCAGAGGCCACTAAGGCCACCTGGAAATCAGTAACAGCCGCCCAGAAGGCTCTAGCTGAACATGGCATCTTCAAAGCCTGGTGGATAGATATTGCCCGTATCTAACTCCAGTGTATCCAATGCTTTTTCTGGCCCCCACTCTGAGGCCAGCAGCTTCAAAACCCCAGGGGGGGTGGGGCAAATTCAGTTCTTAGAGGGGCGCTAGGCCAATTACCTCAGCGGGTTGCCAACACAAGACGGACATACAAAACATCTCTCGGGCAGCACCCGCCACTCAGAGTAGATCAACTGCCTTCAGGCCTATCACTCGGACAATAGCCATCTTGGCAGGAAGGCAATGATGACCAACACAAAATAGCTTAAGGTACAGAGCAGACCCCAACCCTCTCAGCCTTTGCCCGTGGAATATACACCACTTGTCAACAACAATCATGGATCAGAGGTTCTTACAATATCTTCAATCTTTCGACATAATTATGCTGCAGGAAACATGGCTCACACTACCACATCATATCGCAGGCCTTATGTGTTTCTCCATTCTGGCCACAATGAGCAACAAATTTGGACATCACTCGGGAGGGATGGCGACCTACGTTTCCACAACGAGAGTCATCTCAGCGGCCCGGTCGCCTCGCCTGCACCCGCTTTCATCTCAGTGAAGATTGCCCTCTCTCTCTACGGAGGGCAAGACGAGGTCAACACTTACGTCAAACCAAAATGGAAAGCCAAAGATTCAGCGAAACTAATAGACAATGTATCTAGCTTCATAATAGAAATGGAAACCCTATACTTCATTGTAACCGGGGATATAAATCAACATCTTCTTGCCACTTTACTCTGCATCATTCTACCACAATGTGCTTCACAAGTGCAAGCAAGAGCCACAAGAAAAACCACCTTTTGGAAGATCTAAAACATCTAAACCTCAGGACTGTAAATGGCAGGTTCCTTGAGGACTCAACCCCTGTTCCCTTACATTACACCAACTCATCATGTTCAGTCTTGGACTACACGTTCGCAAGCCTCTCATTATTCCCCTTCATCCAAGGACTTTGAATGGGAGACAAGAGGGATAGTGACCACTGCCCACAGGAAATCCTACTGTCAACCACCACATCCTTTGCCATCCAACAAGAACTAGATATGGTGCCTACCTATACCTCAAATCTAAGGAGGATCAAATGCGCAGTAACAATTATGGAGTCACTTCCAACAATAGAAATCAAGCTTTTCAATCAACAGCAAAAGGCACAACTGACAGAATAGCACACTAGGAATACTTTTCCGGAAAGCTCTTCAGCCTCAGGTGAACAACATTTCCAAAAGCAGACTCTTGCTGGATAGCCGGCCTAAGAAAAAGAATACACACAGCTCAAAGGGACCAGCTAAAAGATGCTCAAGAAAGAGCACGAAGACGAAATTTGGGCAAAGCTGCTTCATGATGCTAACCACAATGACAGTGCCTGTTTCTGGAAAAGGGTGAAGGATATAATCTGCCCACACCATGAGAGATCTCGTCTCACATCACAGAGGAAATTTGGCTTACATTTCTATTTGAGCATTTTAACAATGATGGCAGGGACACCTGCTCAAAGGACCCCAATGTACGGAAGCCATGCGATCGCCCAAGAGCAGGCTCCAAGGCATTGCCAGGGTTGAACATGCCAAATCCAGTAAAATCATCATGGTGCAAGCCTAGTGACCCTTCCTATATGTAATCAAGAAGCAAATCACAAAAGGGAGAAGAGAGGGGACTCCATGCCTGAATGGAATCCCACCAGCCCTGTTCAAACAAAAAACGGTGGTTTGGGCAAACTTCCTGCGACCCCTATTTTCAGAAATTTGGTCACAAGGCCGAAGACTTGAATCATTGAAAGGCTCAACGATCGTGCCAATCTATAAGAGTGGTGACAAGGCAGAGCCCAGTATCTACCGCCTAGTGGCCCCGATCAACAACGCGGCAAAGTATTTCGCAAGCACCATCTTGGAGGATCTCATAGCCTGGGCAGATGTCAACAAAATAATCGCGCCAAACCAGACTGGCTTCTATTAGATGTCTGGTACAAAAACAAATATCCTTGCACTCTCTCTTCTTATTGATGCAACCAAAATAGCCAACCTGCAACTAAATCTATGCTTTATTGACTTTTGTACGGCATTAGATAATGTCAAGAGGGGGAAGCTTTGGGGGAAGTTGGCACGCTGGGGAATCATCAGGACATCCTGGACATCCTGCTGCTTTTACTCACTGGCACCTGGGTGCAGGCGAAACTGGGAGGGGGAACTCACCTTTCTGGAAAAGTCTCCATAACTAAGACCTAAAGCAGTGTTGCGTGCTGGCACCCACTTTGTTCAACCTCTACATGGCCGATCTCCCTCAAGCTCTCAGCATCAACAATGCACAGGCACCCAGGCTTGTTAAACAACAAAAGAAGGCGGCAGAAGAGGTGGCACGTGGACCTCATCCAACATAGCGGCCAAATCCTGGAATAAGCTCCTGGTCAACATCAGACGCTCACCGAACCTCCACACATTCAGGAAGGACCTCAAGACCTGGCTCTTCGAATGACCCGGAGCTGGCGCTTCGAGTGACCCGGAGCTGCCCCTCCCCCAGCACCTTGAAACCCTCATGGGTGAGTAGCGTGCTCTATAAATCACTGATTGATTGATTGAATAATGACACCTAGATATTTGTAGTCTGTGGTGGGTTCAATAAAAACACCTCCCACTTGCCACCTCTTCTGCCGCCTTCTTTTGTTGTTTATCATCATAGCTCATGTTTTTTTAAAAAGAATTTTTAGACTATTCTCTGCTGCATAATTCTGCATTTCATTGAGCAGATGTTGGAGACTGACATATGTATGGCTGAGTAGTTCCACGTCATCAGTATACATAAGGTTTGTCAGTGGTTTACTGCCAAGCCTGGGTGCCTGTGCATTGTTGATGCTGAGAGCTTGAGGGAGATCGGCCATGTAGAGGTTGAACAAAGTGGGTGCCAGCACGCAACACTGCTTTAGGTCTTAGTTATGGAGACTTTTCCAGAAAGGTGAGTTCCCCCTCCCAGTTTCGCCTGCACCCAGGTGCCAGTGAGTAAAAGCAGCAGGATGTCCAGGATGTCCTGATGATTCCCCAGCGTGCCAACTTCCCCCAAAGCTTCCCCCTCTTGACATTATCTAATGCCGTACAAAAGTCAATAAAGCATAGATTTAGTTGCAGGTTGGCTATTTTGGTAGCATCAATAAGAAGAGAGAGTGCAAGGATATTTGTTTTTGTACCAGACATCTAGTAGAAGCCGGTCTGGTTTGGCGCGATTATTTTGTTGACATCTGCCCAGGCTATGAGATCCTCCAAGATGGTGCCTGCGGAATACTTTGCCGCGTTGTTGATCAGGGCCACTAGGCGGTAGATACTGGGCTCTGCCTAAACCTTCCCTTTTCTTCATGTCAGACACCCCTATGGTAGGCCCAAGGGCAGGGTGCATTGTAAGTATAAGGTAGAACAAGCCCTGATGAGTGTGGCATATCCTAATAGTGAATTACAGCCATTTTCGTTTTTCACTATTACAAGGCTACTTGTTCTCCATAGGCCAGAATGGACAGTTAGATTATTACATCTTATAATCCTAACTGACTAGGAGAAAATGGTAGAAATTCGAGTATAGTATGTAAGCATGGGCGTAAAATCCGTTCCGCTCGCGGAATTTGCGGATTTTCGGTAAATTCGCAATCCGCGAACTCTCGCGAATTTGCCAAAAATCCGCAAATCCGCACGCGGCGGATTTTGTTGCTTGGTGATACAATATTGCGGCGCGCAGTGTGGCGCACGGCGTTCACTTTCCGTCATTCAGCGTTTGCCGAGTTGTTTTTCTCGATATTTTGCGAGTGCTGCGCCATTTTGAATCTTGCTGCGGGATCCCGTGGGAGTTTGGCGCCCGCGAATACGTAATCGCGGCTTGCCACCTTACCTGGCACAGCACCTATCGCGAGAGTTCACAATTGCGAACACATAGGTGCGGCGGGAAGGAACAATCTCGCTCTCGCGAAATAGAGATTTTGCAATTCTGCACAAGAAATCCACCAGCAAACAGCATAAACCTTCAGAAAATGATGATTTTTATCAGAATCACTCCTCAGGTTGACATTTGCCTGCACTTTTTTTTGCAAGGAGTCCATTTTGGGGGGGGGAGGAAGGAAGTGCCCCACAGTCTCCAACTTCCTGTTCCTGTCCAGCAGGCTCCTCCCAGTGCTTTCTTCATGTGCTGGTCACTTTCATTTGGACCTTGACCTGGAAGGATTACTTTTTGTGGGTGATGCTGGATATTTGGATTTGAGGCCTTTTTGACTTTCTTTGGATCACTTTTGGATTAGAAATCAACTTTCACAAGTAAGTTTGTTTGGGGCATTACAGTTGCTGCAACTACAATTTTGGAACTTTTTCAGAACATTAAATAAAATATATTGTGGGTAGCCACAGTATCCAGTAGGACCAGGGTTGGTTATGGGTGCATGATACAACTGTTTTGTTGAATTTAAACATCATTGAGGCCATGGATGGGCTGGGATTGTGCTTAATTTTGTGTTTTTTGTCGATTTTTTGGGGCTGCTATTGGGGCCTTTTGCCCAGGGGTAGTGAGTGGTGCATGGACTGAGTCTGCCTGTGGGGTCTTTATAATGTAAACATCCTGGATGGCATTGGATTGTGCTGATTTTTGTGTGTTTTTCGTTTTTTTTGGGGTGTACTGTTGATTTGGACTGGCCATGTGGGTGGTGGTGGTGGCCATCTTGAGTGCTGGTACAGGCAACATGTGCTTGGGGTGCAAGGGGCCATTTTGAAGAGAGGCAGTGTCTGAGGCCTGCACTTATTTTGCCTAGCTTGCATCCATTATGCCCAGGGGTAGTGAGTGGTGCATGGGCCTAGTCTTTCTGTGGGGTGTCTTCTTCAATTTAAACACCATTGAGGCCATGGATGGGCTGGGATTGTGCTGAATTTTGTGTTTTTGTCGTTTTTTTGGGGCTGCTGGTGGGGCCTTTTGCCCAGGGGTAGTGAGTGGTGCATGGGCCTAGTCTTTCTGTGGGGTGTCTTCTTGAATTTAAACATCATTGAGGCCATGGATGGGCTGGGATTGTGCTGAATTTTGTGTTTTTTGTCGTTTTTTGGGGGCTGCTGGTGGGGCCTTTTGCCCAGGGGTAGTGAGTGGTGCATGGGCCTAGTCTTTCTGTGGGGTGTCTTCTTGAATTTAAACATCATTGAGGCCATGGATGGGCTGGGATTGTGCTGAATTTTGTGTTTTTTTTCTTCATTTTTTTGGGGCTGCTGGTGGGGCCTTTTGCCCAGGGGTAGTGGTGCATGGACTGAGTCTGCATGTGGGGTCTTTTTAATGTAAACATCCTGGATGGCATTGGATTGTGTTGATTTTTGTGTGTTTTTCGTTTCTTTTTGGGGTGTACTGTTGATGTGGACTGGCCATGTGGGTGGTGGTGGTGGCCATCTTGAGTGCTGGTACAGGCAACATGTGCTTGGGGTTCAAGGGGCCATTTTGAAGAGAGGCAGTGTCTGAGGCCTGCACTTATTTTGCCTAACTTTCATCCATTATGCCCAGGGGTAGTGAGTGGTGCATGGGCCTAGTCTTTCTGTGGGGCGTCTTCTTGAATTTAAACACCATTGAGGCCATGGATGGGCTGGGCTTGTGCTGAATTTTGTGTTTTTTGTCGTTTTTTTGGGGCTGCTGGTGGGGCCTTTTGCCCAGGGGTAGTGAGTGGTGCATGGGCCTAGTCTTTCTGTGGGGTGTCTTCTTGAATTTAAACATCATTGAGGCCATGGATGGGCTGGGATTGTGCTGAATTTTGTGTTTTTGTCGTTTTTTTGGGGCTGCTGGTGGGGCCTTTTGCCCAGGGGTAGTGAGTGGTGCATGGGCCTAGTCTTTCTGTGGGATGTCTTCTTGAATTTAAACATCATTGAGGCCATGGATGGGCTGGGATTGTGCTGAATTTTGTGTTTTTTGTCGTTTTTTGGGGGCTGCTGGTGGGGCCTTTTGCCCAGGGGTAGTGGTGCATGGACTGAGTCTGCCTGTGGGGTCTTTTTAATGTAAACATCCTGGATGGCATTGAATTGTGGTGATTTTTGTGTTTTTTTCGTTTCTTTTTGGGGTGTACTGTTGATGTGGACTGGCCATGTGGGTGGTGGTGGTGGCCATCTTGAGTGCTGGTACAGGCAACATGTGCTTGGGGTTCAAGGGGCCATTTTGAAGAGAGGCAGTGTCTGAGGCCTGCACCCATTTTGCCTAGCTTTCATCCATTATGCCCAGGGGTAGTGAGTGGTGCATGGGCCTAGTCTTTCTGTGGGGTGTCTTCTTGAATTTAAACACCATTGAGGCCATGGATGGGCTGGGATTGTGCTGAATTTTGTGTGTTTTTTGTCGTTTTTTTGGGGCTGCTGGTGGGGCCTTTTGCCCAGGGGTAGTGAGTGGTGCATGGGCCTAGTCTTTCTGTGGGGTGTCTTCTTGGATTTAAACACCATTGAGGCCATGGATGGGCTGGCATTGTGCTGATTTTTGTGGGGTTTTTCGACTTTTTGGGGTGTATAACTGATGTTCCTCTGTCTTCCATTGCTTGTAGGTGCACAAGAGAACCACCAGTGCCAGGAAGAAGTCCTGCTGCGGTGTGTGCAGTACAACGTCACGTGTGGCCACAGACAACTCTGCAACGTGTGCAACTGCGGCCTGCTGTTCAGAGTGACATCTGAAGAAGATGGCCCCAAAAAAAGTTGCCCGTAGCTCCTCTAGCAAGAAAGTTGCCAGTAAGGAGCAGAAGAAGCAAGTGGCGCCACTTACCAAGGAGACTGGTGTGATGACGACCGCCACATTTTTTGGGATAAAAAAAAGTACGCCTGCAGCAGCAGCGGGGTCTGCTGGGGACCAAGCTGGGAGCAGCACCTCCGCTCCATTGGGCTCAGTGCCACCACCACCACGCCAACTTAGGTCCAAGCCCTTGAGTGCTGCAGAGGCAGCCAGTATAGTTGTTCAATCACCATCGACCAGTGATGTTGGCTCATCGCAAGAAAGTAGCAGCAATGTCCCTCAATCAACACAGGTTGTTGTAACTCATCTGACGAGTGTTGAACAACCACAGCCGCAACAACAATCACATGTGCAAGTACAAGCCCAAGTACATGTGGAAGGAAAGGTGGCGCAAGGAGAGGAGCAAGCAGAGGTGCATGGAGGGGCACAACAAGTGGCCACAATAGTTGTTCCTCCAGAAGTAGGGGCACATCTGGAAATCGACAATTAAGCCGAGGTATCATTCGAGGAAGCCACTCCTCCTGATGATCATTCATTGTCTTCCACATCCCGAGCAAGGAAAAGATCAAGGGTGTTGGTGTCTACATCTTCTTCAAGCCCACCTCCTTCTGATGATATGGATCTTACTTGGGAACCAGCACCACTGCCGTCTGAGAGTGAGGTTGAGGAGGCACACCATGATCTGACAAAGGTAGCTAAGCGTAAAAGGAAGGTCGTCGAAACTCTCATAGTTATGGAGTGTGATGACGCTCAACAAGAAGTGGCGTATACTCCTGCTGCTGAAGACTCTCACGACGACGACGCAGTCATCATCACTAACGTCACTGAAGCCCCAGCGGGCTTGCAGCAAACAGACATTTTGACCCTAGCCGGACAAGCTGCTGAGCGTGATGATGAAGTCGACGAGGAGGCAATGGGAACACCACAATCATTGATGTTAACTAGTACACCACAACCTACCGCTTCCATATTTCTTACTCGCCAGAAGGGACCTCCATCCACCTCGACCTCAATTAGTGGTGGTGAAAGTGCACAACGTAGTAAAGTTCAGCAATACACATCCTCCACTTCATCTGGCATTAGCAGCACGACCACCACCAGTATCGCCTCCTCCGGCCCCCACAGACATTTCAAGTCCGCAGTTTGGGACTTCTTTAGTGTTTGCCCAAAATGGGAAAACATAGCCATTTGTAGCATTTGTAAGCTTGCAGTTAGTCGTGGTAAGCTTGGTAGCAACTATGGGACTGGAGGCTAGGGGCCCGCAACGTTTTATTTCCCCTTTTTCGCACCAGCCGCTTCCGCTTCTGCAACCATGAGTAGACTGAGCGCTCCCACCCTGGTACGCCGGGCCTCCCCGTTACCCGCTTCCCTATTGGTAGCACACCGCATATGAGAGAGTAACCGGGGCACTTACCTGTTCAAGAGAGACCTGTGCGCCTCGCCCGAGACTCACAGCGGTACGCTCCTATTCTCTCTGGCCGAAGTGTACGCCGCATACGGGTGCTCACGCTGGATGCGTGAGCCGTGATAGAGTGTCCCGATCTCACCCGCGCTGAATGCACCGAAGCCCTACGAAGCGCACAGAAGGCCTAAGACTGGTCTGAATTTCACCGAACTGTTCTGGAAGTGACTTAAATTGAAAAGAAACCCTTTTGAACTGTAACTAAGAAATGTTTGCCTATTTACAATCTGGTGGACTGAGATAAAATGTTATTATTGGTCTTGTGATAAGTCTTACCTGCATATATATTTTTACATAAAGAGAACGTATTTTTATATATTCACAGCCTGGTGTCCATTTGTGGGGGGATTGGTACATTTTACTGTGTGTGTTATTACAAATGCTTAACTCAGAAACGCCTGACGAATAGCCTTGGCTGCTCATGCCACGCACCTAGAGGGTGAGCAAGGGTAATTCTAAGGGGTCATCCTTTGCCCTGACTTAGAGGAGAGGGTCCCTGCTTGTCACAAGTGAATACTTGCGCCAACTAGAGACCCCCAAATCTAATAGCGACGCTAACAGAGAAGGAAAGTGCGCAATCAGAAAAACACTGAGGAGCCCACAATCTTCTACACAATCTTCTCCTGTCAACAAACACAGCTGCTCATTAAATCTGATTCAGCCAATACTCAAACCAGAGACCCCCTGTACAACAACCAATCAGACCAAGGAAGCCACTCTTTTTCACAAAATCCGGAAAAGGAGCACATGCCAAACAAAAGAGATAAAGGAAATGGGAACCTCTCTTCACATCAATATAAGAAGGTCCTCCAGAGGAGCTGACAACGGAGGCTCGAACTATTAGAACCAAATGGAGGGCCTCTGACCCCCTTCACAAATCCAGAGCAACTGCAACAGTCTCCAGCAATGGATGGGCACAGATCTCAGCCTCAAAGAGTCCTAAGCCACAAAAGGATACAAGCAAGGAAATCAGCACTGAAGTCCTCAACAGCAAAACTGGACCATCCAGGACGGCAGTGCACAACCCGGAAAACTGGCCCTTATCGCAGCACACTCATATCTGGGAAACATCTTTTAGAACAGAGAGAGAGAATCACTCAGTTCCGCCTGAACAGAACACACTGCACCTTCCTAAGCATCCTCCGACAGAGACAAGCTCCAGACCAATAACACTCGAGATGGAGCCAAAAGACTCAACTGTAAGTTTGCTGCGGGACAGAAGGGAACCCAAGCCAAAGGCAGCAACACAAGACTTTCACCAACCTGGCACTCCAGCACCTGCAGGCGACCTTCAGCAGAAAACTCCTCTGCAGGGAGATAAGCAGAAGTCCACTCACGCCACTCACTTCTACCCCAGGTTTACATCAAGAGGACACCAGGACACCCTGAACAGGGGGGAACATCATAAGGCTGCTGCAAGCTATTCCAACTCTCACTGATCTGAGCTCAACTGACATACTCTATCAAATTCATTCACCCCACAGACCCTACAACACCAGAGGCCACTAAGGCCACCTGGAAATCAGTAACAGCCGCCCAGAAGGCTCTAGCTGAACATGGCATCTTCAAAGCCTGGTGGATAGATATTGCCCGTATCTAACTCCAGTGTATCCAATGCTTTTTCTGGCCCCCACTCTGAGGCCAGCAGCTTCAAAACCCCAGGGGGGGTGGGGCAAATTCAGTTCTTAGAGGGGCGCTAGGCCAATTACCTCAGCGGGTTGCCAACACAAGACGGACATACAAAACATCTCTCGGGCAGCACCCGCCACTCAGAGTAGATCAACTGCCTTCAGGCCTATCACTCGGACAATAGCCATCTTGGCAGGAAGGCAATGATGACCAACACAAAATAGCTTAAGGTACAGAGCAGACCCCAACCCTCTCAGCCTTTGCCCGTGGAATATACACCACTTGTCAACAACAATCATGGATCAGAGGTTCTTACAATATCTTCAATCTTTCGACATAATTATGCTGCAGGAAACATGGCTCACACTACCACATCATATCGCAGGCTTTATGTGTTTCTCCATTCTGGCCACAATGAGCAACAAATTTGGACATCACTCGGGAGGGATGGCGACCTACGTTTCCACAACGAGAGTCATCTCAGCGGCCCGGTCGCCTCGCCTGCACCCGCTTTCATCTCAGTGAAGATTGCCCTCTCTCTCTACGGAGGGCAAGACGAGGTCAACACTTACGTCAAACCAAAATGGAAAGCCAAAGATTCAGCGAAACTAATAGACAATGTATCTAGCTTCATAATAGAAATGGAAACCCTATACTTCATTGTAACCGGGGATATAAATCAACATCTTCTTGCCACTTTACTCTGCATCATTCTACCACAATGTGCTTCACAAGTGCAAGCAAGAGCCACAAGAAAAACCACCTTTTGGAAGATCTAAAACATCTAAACCTCAGGACTGTAAATGGCAGGTTCCTTGAGGACTCAACCCCTGTTCCCTTACATTACACCAACTCATCATGTTCAGTCTTGGACTACACGTTCGCAAGCCTCTCATTATTCCCCTTCATCCAAGGACTTTGAATGGGAGACAAGAGGGATAGTGACCACTGCCCACAGGAAATCCTACTGTCAACCACCACATCCTTTGCCATCCAACAAGAACTAGATATGGTGCCTACCTATACCTCAAATCTAAGGAGGATCAAATGCGCAGTAACAATTATGGAGTCACTTCCAACAATAGAAATCAAGCTTTTCAATCAACAGCAAAAGGCACAACTGACAGAATAGCACACTAGGAATACTTTTCCGGAAAGCTCTTCAGCCTCAGGTGAACAACATTTCCAAAAGCAGACTCTTGCTGGATAGCCGGCCTAAGAAAAAGAATACACACAGCTCAAAGGGACCAGCTAAAAGATGCTCAAGAAAGAGCACGAAGACGAAATTTGGGCAAAGATGCTTCATGATGCTAACCACAATGACAGTGCCTGTTTCTGGAAAAGGGTGAAGGATATAATCTGCCCACACCATGAGAGATCTCGTCTCACATCACAGAGGAAATTTGGCTTACATTTCTATTTGAGCATTTTAACAATGATGGCAGGGACACCTGCTCAAAGGACCCCAATGTACGGAAGCCATGCGATCGCCCAAGAGCAGGCTCCAAGGCATTGCCAGGGTTGAACATGCCAAATCCAGTAAAATCATCATGGTGCAAGCCTAGTGACCCTTCCTATATGTAATCAAGAAGCAAATCACAAAAGGGAGAAGAGAGGGGACTCCATGCCTGAATGGAATCCCACCAGCCCTGTTCAAACAAAAAACGGTGGTTTGGGCAAACTTCCTGCGACCCCTATTTTCAGAAATTTGGTCACAAGGCCGAAGACTTGAATCATTGAAAGGCTCAACGATCGTGCCAATCTATAAGAGTGGTGACAAGGCAGAGCCCAGTATCTACCGCCTAGTGGCCCCGATCAACAACGCGGCAAAGTATTTCGCAAGCACCATCTTGGAGGATCTCATAGCCTGGGCAGATGTCAACAAAATAATCGCGCCAAACCAGACCGGCTTCTATTAGATGTCTGGTACAAAAACAAATATCCTTGCACTCTCTCTTCTTATTGATGCAACCAAAATAGCCAACCTGCAACTAAATCTATGCTTTATTGACTTTTGTACGGCATTAGATAATGTCAAGAGGGGGAAGCTTTGGGGGAAGTTGGCACGCTGGGGAATCATCAGGACATCCTGGACATCCTGCTGCTTTTACTCACTGGCACCTGGGTGCAGGCGAAACTGGGAGGGGGAACTCACCTTTCTGGAAAAGTCTCCATAACTAAGACCTAAAGCAGTGTTGCGTGCTGGCACCCACTTTGTTCAACCTCTACATGGCCGATCTCCCTCAAGCTCTCAGCATCAACAATGCACAGGCACCCAGGCTTGTTAAACAACAAAAGAAGGCGGCAGAAGAGGTGGCACGTGGACCTCATCCAACATAGCGGCCAAATCCTGGAATAAGCTCCTGGTCAACATCAGACGCTCACCGAACCTCCACACATTCAGGAAGGACCTCAAGACCTGGCTCTTCGAATGACCCGGAGCTGGCGCTTCGAGTGACCCGGAGCTGCCCCTCCCCCAGCACCTTGAAACCCTCATGGGTGAGTAGCGTGCTCTATAAATCACTGATTGATTGATTGAATAATGACACCTAGATATTTGTAGTCTGTGGTGGGTTCAATAAAAACACCTCCCACTTGCCACCTCTTCTGCCGCCTTCTTTTGTTGTTTATCATCATAGCTCATGTTTTTTTAAAAAGAATTTTTAGACTATTCTCTGCTGCATAATTCTGCATTTCATTGAGCAGATGTTGGAGACTGACATATGTATGGCTGAGTAGTTCCACGTCATCAGTATACATAAGGTTTGTCAGTGGTTTACTGCCAAGCCTGGGTGCCTGTGCATTGTTGATGCTGAGAGCTTGAGGGAGATCGGCCATGTAGAGGTTGAACAAAGTGGGTGCCAGCACGCAACACTGCTTTAGGTCTTAGTTATGGAGACTTTTCCAGAAAGGTGAGTTCCCCCTCCCAGTTTCGCCTGCACCCAGGTGCCAGTGAGTAAAAGCAGCAGGATGTCCAGGATGTCCTGATGATTCCCCAGCGTGCCAACTTCCCCCAAAGCTTCCCCCTCTTGACATTATCTAATGCCGTACAAAAGTCAATAAAGCATAGATTTAGTTGCAGGTTGGCTATTTTGGTAGCATCAATAAGAAGAGAGAGTGCAAGGATATTTGTTTTTGTACCAGACATCTAGTAGAAGCCGGTCTGGTTTGGCGCGATTATTTTGTTGACATCTGCCCAGGCTATGAGATCCTCCAAGATGGTGCCTGCGAAATACTTTGCCGCGTTGTTGATCAGGGCCACTAGGCGGTAGATACTGGGCTCTGCCTAAACCTTCCCTTTTCTTCATGTCAGACACCCCTATGGTAGGCCCAAGGGCAGGGTGCATTGTAAGTATAAGGTAGAACAAGCCCTGATGAGTGTGGCATATCCTAATAGTGAATTACAGCCATTTTCGTTTTTCACTATTACAAGGCTACTTGTTCTCCATAGGCCAGAATGGACAGTTAGATTATTACATCTTATAATCCTAACTGACTAGGAGAAAATGGTAGAAATTCGAGTATAGTATGTAAGCATGGGCGTAAAATCCGTTCCGCTCGCGGAATTTGCGGATTTTCGGTAAATTCGCAATCCGCGAACTCTCGCGAATTTGCCAAAAATCCGCAAATCCGCACGCGGCGGATTTTGTTGCTTGGTGATACAATATTGCGGCGCGCAGTGTGGCGCACGGCGTTCACTTTCCGTCATTCAGCGTTTGCCGAGTTGTTTTTCTCGATATTTTGCGAGTGCTGCGCCATTTTGAATCTTGCTGCGGGATCCCGTGGGAGTTTGGCGCCCGCGAATACGTAATCGCGGCTTGCCACCTTACCTGGCACAGCACCTATCGCGAGAGTTCACAATTGCGAACACATAGGTGCGGCGGGAAGGAACAATCTCGCTCTCGCGAAATAGAGATTTTGCAATTCTGCACAAGAAATCCACCAGCAAACAGCATAAACCTTCAGAAAATGATGATTTTTATCAGAATCACTCCTCAGGTTGACATTTGCCTGCACTTTTTTTTGCAAGGAGTCCATTTTGGGGGGGGGAGGAAGGAAGTGCCCCACAGTCTCCAACTTCCTGTTCCTGTCCAGCAGGCTCCTCCCAGTGCTTTCTTCATGTGCTGGTCACTTTCATTTGGACCTTGACCTGGAAGGATTACTTTTTGTGGGTGTTGCTGGATATTTGGATTTGAGGCCTTTTTGACTTTCTTTGGATCACTTTTGGATTAGAAATCAACTTTCACAAGTAAGTTTGTTTGGGGCATTACAGTTGCTGCAACTACAATTTTGGAACTTTTTCAGAACATTAAATAAAATATATTGTGGGTAGCCACAGTATCCAGTAGGACCAGGGTTGGTTATGGGTGCATGATACAACTGTTTTGTTGAATTTAAACATCATTGAGGCCATGGATGGGCTGGGATTGTGCTTAATTTTGTGTTTTTTGTCGATTTTTTGGGGCTGCTTTTGCCCAGGGGTAGTGAGTGGTGCATGGACTGAGTCTGCCTGTGGGGTCTTTATAATGTAAACATCCTGGATGGCATTGGATTGTGCTGATTTTTGTGTGTTTTTCGTTTTTTTTGGGGTGTACTGTTGATTTGGACTGGCCATGTGGGTGGTGGTGGTGGCCATCTTGAGTGCTGGTACAGGCAACATGTGCTTGGGGTGCAAGGGGCCATTTTGAAGAGAGGCAGTGTCTGAGGCCTGCACTTATTTTGCCTAGCTTGCATCCATTATGCCCAGGGGTAGTGAGTGGTGCATGGGCCTAGTCTTTCTGTGGGGTGTCTTCTTCAATTTAAACACCATTGAGGCCATGGATGGGCTGGGATTGTGCTGAATTTTGTGTTTTTGTCGTTTTTTTGGGGCTGCTGGTGGGGCCTTTTGCCCAGGGGTAGTGAGTGGTGCATGGGCCTAGTCTTTCTGTGGGGTGTCTTCTTGAATTTAAACATCATTGAGGCCATGGATGGGCTGGGATTGTGCTGAATTTTGTGTTTTTTGTCGTTTTTTGGGGGCTGCTGGTGGGGCCTTTTGCCCAGGGGTAGTGAGTGGTGCATGGGCCTAGTCTTTCTGTGGGGTGTCTTCTTGAATTTAAACATCATTGAGGCCATGGATGGGCTGGGATTGTGCTGAATTTTGTGTTTTTTTTTCTTCATTTTTTTGGGGCTGCTGGTGGGGCCTTTTGCCCAGGGGTAGTGGTGCATGGACTGAGTCTGCATGTGGGGTCTTTTTAATGTAAACATCCTGGATGGCATTGGATTGTGTTGATTTTTGTGTGTTTTTCGTTTCTTTTTGGGGTGTACTGTTGATGTGGACTGGCCATGTGGGTGGTGGTGGTGGCCATCTTGAGTGCTGGTACAGGCAACATGTGCTTGGGGTTCAAGGGGCCATTTTGAAGAGAGGCAGTGTCTGAGGCCTGCACTTATTTTGCCTAACTTTCATCCATTATGCCCAGGGGTAGTGAGTGGTGCATGGGCCTAGTCTTTCTGTGGGGCGTCTTCTTGAATTTAAACACCATTGAGGCCATGGATGGGCTGGGCTTGTGCTGAATTTTGTGTTTTTTGTCGTTTTTTTGGGGCTGCTGGTGGGGCCTTTTGCCCAGGGGTAGTGAGTGGTGCATGGGCCTAGTCTTTCTGTGGGGTGTCTTCTTGAATTTAAACATCATTGAGGCCATGGATGGGCTGGGATTGTGCTGAATTTTGTGTTTTTGTCGTTTTTATGGGGCTGCTGGTGGGGCCTTTTGCCCAGGGGTAGTGAGTGGTGCATGGGCCTAGTCTTTCTGTGGGATGTCTTCTTGAATTTAAACATCATTGAGGCCATGGATGGGCTGGGATTGTGCTGAATTTTGTGTTTTTTGTCGTTTTTTGGGGGCTGCTGGTGGGGCCTTTTGCCCAGGGGTAGTGGTGCATGGACTGAGTCTGCCTGTGGGGTCTTTTTAATGTAAACATCCTGGATGGCATTGAATTGTGGTGATTTTTGTGTTTTTTTCGTTTCTTTTTGGGGTGTACTGTTGATGTGGACTGGCCATGTGGGTGGTGGTGGTGGCCATCTTGAGTGCTGGTACAGGCAACATGTGCTTGGGGTTCAAGGGGCCATTTTGAAGAGAGGCAGTGTCTGAGGCCTGCACCCATTTTGCCTAGCTTTCATCCATTATGCCCAGGGGTAGTGAGTGGTGCATGGGCCTAGTCTTTCTGTGGGGTGTCTTCTTGAATTTAAACACCATTGAGGCCATGGATGGGCTGGGATTGTGCTGAATTTTGTGTGTTTTTTGTCGTTTTTTTGGGGCTGCTGGTGGGGCCTTTTGCCCAGGGGTAGTGAGTGGTGCATGGGCCTAGTCTTTCTGTGGGGTGTCTTCTTGGATTTAAACACCATTGAGGCCATGGATGGGCTGGCATTGTGCTGATTTTTGTGGGGTTTTTCGACTTTTTGGGGTGTATAACTGATGTTCCTCTGTCTTCCATTGCTTGTAGGTGCACAAGAGAACCACCAGTGCCAGGAAGAAGTCCTGCTGCGGTGTGTGCAGTACAACGTCACGTGTGGCCACAGACAACTCTGCAACGTGTGCAACTGCGGCCTGCTGTTCAGAGTGACATCTGAAGAAGATGGCCCCAAAAAAAGTTGCCCGTAGCTCCTCTAGCAAGAAAGTTGCCAGTAAGGAGCAGAAGAAGCAAGTGGCGCCACTTACCAAGGAGACTGGTGTGATGACGACCGCCACATTTTTTGGGATAAAAAAAAGTACGCCTGCAGCAGCAGCGGGGTCTGCTGGGGACCAAGCTGGGAGCAGCACCTCCGCTCCATTGGGCTCAGTGCCACCACCACCACGCCAACTTAGGTCCAAGCCCTTGAGTGCTGCAGAGGCAGCCAGTATAGTTGTTCAATCACCATCGACCAGTGATGTTGGCTCATCGCAAGAAAGTAGCAGCAATGTCCCTCAATCAACACAGGTTGTTGTAACTCATCTGACGAGTGTTGAACAACCACAGCCGCAACAACAATCACATGTGCAAGTACAAGCCCAAGTACATGTGGAAGGAAAGGTGGCGCAAGGAGAGGAGCAAGCAGAGGTGCATGGAGGGGCACAACAAGTGGCCACAATAGTTGTTCCTCCAGAAGTAGGGGCACATCTGGAAATCGACAATTAAGCCGAGGTATCATTCGAGGAAGCCACTCCTCCTGATGATCATTCATTGTCTTCCACATCCCGAGCAAGGAAAAGATCAAGGGTGTTGGTGTCTACATCTTCTTCAAGCCCACCTCCTTCTGATGATATGGATCTTACTTGGGAACCAGCACCACTGCCGTCTGAGAGTGAGGTTGAGGAGGCACACCATGATCTGACAAAGGTAGCTAAGCGTAAAAGGAAGGTCGTCGAAACTCTCATAGTTATGGAGTGTGATGACGCTCAACAAGAAGTGGCGTATACTCCTGCTGCTGAAGACTCTCACGACGACGACGCAGTCATCATCACTAACGTCACTGAAGCCCCAGCGGGCTTGCAGCAAACAGACATTTTGACCCTAGCCGGACAAGCTGCTGAGCGTGATGATGAAGTCGACGAGGAGGCAATGGGAACACCACAATCATTGATGTTAACTAGTACACCACAACCTACCGCTTCCATATTTCTTACTCGCCAGAAGGGACCTCCATCCACCTCGACCTCAATTAGTGGTGGTGAAAGTGCACAACGTAGTAAAGTTCAGCAATACACATCCTCCACTTCATCTGGCATTAGCAGCATGACCACCACCAGTATCGCCTCCTCCGGCCCCCACAGACATTTCAAGTCAGCAGTTTGGGACTTCTTTAGTGTTTGCCCAAAATGGGAAAACATAGCCATTTGTAGCATTTGTAAGCTTGCAGTTAGTCGTGGTAAGCTTGGTAGCAACTATGGGACTGGAGGCCAGAGAGGTCATCTTGACAGACAGCACACTGTCCAATGGTTGGCGCACCTAAAGGAGATCAAGGAAGCCCGAATTGCAAGTCGAGAAAACGTTGATGTTCCATCTGATGATGATGAGGAGGAAGAAGTGTCACACACTTCACTTACACCCAGTACCCCTGGGAGCCACACTAAGAGTGTGGGACAGAGTGAGACACCAATGCGAAACAGTTCATCAGCGGGCGTAACTGGGTCGAAGAAGTCATCATCATCATCCCGTAAAATGGTCCAGGGCAACATTAAAACAATGTTGTTTTCAGACGCGCCATATGACCGCAACCACCCAATGGTGCGTCTGTATAACACTAAGCTGGCTAAAATGCTAGCGCTGGATCTTCTCCCTTTTTCTTTTGTAGAAGGGGTTGGTTTTCTAGAATTAGTGGCAGCGCTCTGCCCTAAATGGAAGGTTCCTAGCCGGTACTATTTTGCCCGAGTTGCGGTTCCAGCACTACATGAAGATGTGCTGGAGGTGATTGGGGCAGCTTTGCAGAAGAGTGCTGTTCACACTATACATCTGACAACAGACATGTGGACCAGTGGCGCAGGCACTGTTTACATGTGCATCACTGCACACTGGGTCTCTTTTTCAGGAGTTAAAGCAAAGCTAAACGCAGGTGCTGACCTGGACCAAGTTTTTAAAGCTGCTCGGAAACATGCAACACTAGCCATGTTTGGCTTGGAGAACCGTCATACAGCACAAAACATTTTGAATGAGTTCAACACAAAGGTCTTTCACTGGCTGTCTCCAAAAAAACGCGGCATTGGTTATGTTTCCACGGATAATGGCGCCAATGTAGTTAAGGCCATGGAACTGGGTGACTATTGCAGAGTGCCGTGTTTGGCGCACTGTATAAACCTGGTTGTTAAAAAATTCTTGGATAAAGACAGTCCAGCATGCCAGTTAGTGGTCACCCGCCGAAAAATGTGCAACCATTTCAGCCATTCTTTTAAGGCCCGGAAGCATCTGAGGAGCCTGCTACATGAACGTCGAATGCCAGTGAAAGCACTCATCCAGGAGGTGCCAACACGTTGGAACTCAACCTTCTACATGCTTGAGTGTCTGTATGAGCAGTTTACGGTACTCGATCAGTATTTCTTAACAATGGGTACAGCTGTGAAGGAGGACCTGAGGTTAAATGCGGCGCAATGGGAGCTAGTTAAAAGCCTGACAGACATGCTTCGTCCTTTTGAGGTGTTCACGCATGCAGTCAGCAGGGAGGACTGTAATTTGGGAAAAGCTATCCCATTGTTGCGCATGCTGGAGCACAAACTGAAGGCGGTGTCTTCAAAGTTTCAAAAAGATGAAGAAAAGCAAGAAGCTTTTGTTTTGGCGGAGAAATTATTAGAGCGCCTACTTGGCGATGAACGTCTTCAAAAGATCCACTCAGAACAGCATTACATTTGTGCTACTATTCTGCATCCACGCTACAAAAAGGCGCTGGCAGGCTCTGCATTATTTCCTTTTAGTGATGAAGATGTTACAAAGTACAAACGTTGGCTAGCCTGGTCAGCCATCAGGTTTGAAAGAGAAGGGAAGCAAATTAAAGGAAAAGGCAGTACATCAGCATCAGCAGGCCATCACCAGTCAAAAGACTCCACTTCTGCACCTGTGGCTGTGGCAGAAGTGACCTCTCAGCCGTTAAAAACATCGACAACCGCATCATCTACACCAGACACAACAGAAATATCGGGTGATGAAGAGGATTGGCTAGCTGAGATTGGTTATGGTTCTGAAAAGGTCCGAGCGAAAATTCAGCAAAGTGGAGGAACCGTGGAGAACTTTGAGTCGATGGTGCAGGACTATCTGAATGACTCAACAGAGGTCTATGTTAATGCTGACCCATTGGCATATTGGCATGGGAAAAAAGAATTGTGGCCAGAGATCACCCGCCTGGCTATACATTACTTGTCTTGCCCACTCGCAAGTGTGTCTCCTGAACGTGTTTTCAGTGCTGCTGGTGACATTGTAACTTGCAAACGGACCCGCCTCTCGCCCAAAAATGTGGAGATATTGACAATGATCAAGATGAATGAGCACCTCATACCACCAGATTTCAAAGTACCAGATCGCACGACGGAAGAAGACGAGGAGAACAGCAACTTAGATGAGGGAATTTCTTCTGTGTTAGGTGACACTGACCTACTCCTGCCTGAATTCGCAGAGTATGAGGACGAACTCTTCTTCCCTGACACCGAGGCCTGAAAATGAGCCAATGAATTCAGAAATTTTCTTTTTCGTACTTATTCACTTTTATTCCTGTGTTTCTGTCTTTCTTTGTTTTGCACAAGTTAATATAATTAAAACTTTAATCACCTGTACTTTTGCTTTTTGGCTGTTTGGGGGTCTTCTACTTGTTTTTGCCTGGGTTGACGGCTCTGGGGCCATTGCTGGGAAGGTCTAATACCGGATAAATCTGGTTTAAACAACATCCATGAGGAAAAAGGTTTTGCATTTTCCGACTTTTCACTCAATGTAGCGTTTTCGGGGGCCTGTTTGGGGGGCTTCCTGGTGTTTGTGGGTGGGTTTCGGGGTCTGGGAGCACTACTGGGTATGGATAGTTTAGATAGCAAGAGGTTTGAAGGAAATCCATGGAGGCAGAGGGGAGTTAGGGCCTAGCTGCAGAGCGCGCGCTGAGTGATTTTGTAAATTTTCAGAAAAGTGACTAAGTCCACATTTTTGTACTTTTGCTTTTTGGCTGTTTGGGGGTCTTCTACTTGTTTTCGCCTGGGTTGACGGCTCTGGGGCCATTGCTGGGAAGGTCTAATACCGGATAAAACTGGTTTAAACAACATCCATGAGGAAAAAGGTTTTGGCACTTTTTGTAACTTAGGGTTCATTAGGGTTAGCCCTAGCAGCAGGATTGCATGTGTTTCGGGGTGTTCTTGATTTTTGCAACTGAGTTCTGGGGTTTTAGAGCACTCGTGGGAATGTGTAATTGTTGTTGCAAGCGATTTGAAGAAAATCCATGGTGGGAAAGGGGGGATCACTTACTCTGAGAGGCACTTAGAGTTAAAAACATTTAGCCATTTACACTTAAAGGAAGAAAATGACACAGACTTAAGTTTCAGGAAAACAAACTTACTGTTAAACCACCACCCACCAGACTCAAAAGCAGTAAAAAACAGGTATGCTCAGATAAAGTTTCAAAAAGTATATTTGTATAGCCCTAACAAAATAATCTCTCTCAAGACCCTCCCTAACCCCAACGATTGTCTTTCAAAAGTCCCAAAAAGAACACAACTCCCAAATCCCAACCCCCAAAAGTCTCTAAAAAAGGGGCAAGGGACACTACGGCAGGCTGCTGTTCACTGTAGCGGCCAGGGCATCATACTCCTTGCGGAGGGTGGCATGGTCGTAGCGGAGGCCCCCCACCAAGTTCTTATAGGTTAAGACCTCCTGCTCCAGGTAGGACACTCTGAGGGATAAGCGGCGCTGGCGTGCCTTGCAACTCCTGTGGGGGGCAGCTGATGTCTTTGCTGCTCGGCGGTGGCGGTTGGCTTTGGTAGCCCGGCACCGTACCACTGGAGCACTGCGCTGGCTGGCAGCCCGTGTGGGCCCGGAGGAGGATGCAGCTGTCGCAGTAGATGTAGTCGTAGACTGCGTGTCCTCCTCCTCCAGGGCCAGCAGCCGCCGATATTCAGCGACAGTGGCATCCAGCCTCCGTTGCCGGGCCATTCGAGCCTGCTCCTTCCTTGATGGTTTATGAGATTTGGAAGGAGCAACTATATAAAGAAAGAAAGACATAGTCTGTAACCAATGCTCTTAAGATTAACACAAAATGATTGAGCAGAAAGTTGTGTCACAGTACAACTAGCAACTTGAAAGCACAGTACATAACTTTTGAGGCCAGTATCTATCTAACCTCCCACTTCTTCATCCTTGCTCTAACATTAGTGGGAGTTTAAGGAACAAATTCTACGAGCACTATGGACTTCCATTTCAGTCGACTATGACAGTACACCAGTCTTATTCTTCTTCTTCTCTCTTGTTTAGGAAAATTTGTACGTTATCTTCTGCAAGCCGGCATAATGCCAGCGCAGTGAACTTGCACCCGAGAAAAACAGACGCACACCATGATGAGTGAGACAGACTTGCGTTACTGTACCGGTACAGTACATGCAGGTGGTGAAGCTCATATTTTTCCATTACAGGTGGCACTGAGAATACTCTGTTAAAAGGGCTACTGCTTAATTAATTTAACGTTCACCCTACAGTGCAAATGAGTACTAGAGAAGGAAAAAGAAGAAACTAAATATTCTGATTATCTATCACTTCATATGGGATGTATTTGATTACATATGGGATGACTTTAGGTGCTTTGCTTTTTTGAGTGAACAGTGATACACCCACACATGAATGACGTACTACTACTAAACTAAAATTATTAAGAGAGGTAGGGAGGGTCCACCGTAATAACCGGATATATGCTGTGCTTGCAGTTGCATACAAACTACTGCTACTATTCATGGTAGTATTTGGACAAAATTACAACTTCTTTTCCTTGCCTTTCCTACTCTGGAACGGACGTGCGGGTGCGGTGTTACATGCTCTTCAAAGTAACACTTAGTTCAGGGGTCTCCAAACCGGTCCTGGAGGGCCGGATCCATGCCAGATTTTTTGGATATCCCCATTGAGATACATGTAGTTATTTTAAAAATCTGGCATGTATCCGGCCCTCCAGGACCGGTTTAGAGACCCCTGACTTAGTTCATCCAGTGACCGTCTACTCTCTCTAGATACACATATGCTATCTAAGAGTCAGATAGTACCATGATCCAGGCATCCATCCATTCAAAGTATATGCACACATACAGTTTCTGTTTCACCCACCAAGGCTGTTCTCCTTCCACCCATTCTTGCTTCATCATTCACCCAGCCATGCACCATACGATATTCTTCTCAGCCACCTTGGGGACCAAGCAAACACATATCATTCTTCTTTGCCAGTCATCATTAAATTTCTCGTCCTTCCACACTTACTTACACCCTTCTTTCTCTTTTCGTTTTTTATGTGCACACTAACAAAAGATTCTCTGTGACAAAAGCAGTAACCACAGACATATGCACATAAAATACTGCTTTTCGTTCATCCCATCCATCAAGTTCATCTCAGATCTCATTGGGATTCTTCTCCCCAAAAACTTCACAGCTAAGTCGAAGTACATTTAGAGGAGGCTACTACCTGGTAGATACACCCGTGCAGAAAGCACATTCTGCAGTCTTCAATCTCAATAAGTAAGGAATATAGCTTACCTCTGCACACCACCACCGTGTGAACCCTCACAGGCACATTGGTGTCGTCCGGCACTTGCACCGCCTCCTCCCCAGAAATGTCCTCCTCATCGACCACCACCACCTCCGCGCTGGCCCCCGCCACCAGATGTTCCACCTACAAAGTACATTTAAGAATGTTAGAATACACCACTCACTACTATATAATATTTGGTCTAGGAATAAAGAAATGTGGGAAAAAAAACAGAAAACAATGTAATAATTTGTGACTGTCTAATCTAAAGTAAAAATGTTCCTTTTTTCAGGGAAGGCTCAGTGCATAGAGCTATTGCTGACTAGAATGGGAGTCCAATGGAATTGCCAAATGGGCAATCTTAGTTAGCTACACAGACAGACTAATGAGAATAATCTAGTAATACCACAGGGAGTCATAGTCGAGGCAGGATAAGAATTTAGATACAGTCTAGAACAAGATCAAAGACGATTTATAAAAAATCGAATGAGGAACGCTAGGAAAAAATAGGTACTCTATATTAAAATGAAAACTTACTGGGGCCACTGCCCTCGCCTGGCCGATCCTGGCCTTCTACAGCAGCAGCAACAACCTCCTCCTCTGTCCTCTTGCCCCTGGGGGGAGCTGATGTACAACATGAAAGAAAGAAAGACCCGAAAACATGGATGATTATTGTCAACCAAATCAAACATTTCAAAAGAACAATAACAAAATATTTTGGCGAAATAGCAAATAGACAACTATTCCACGGGATATATTGACCGGTCTCATGTGGTCTACTACGTTATTAGTATTGCTTGATTTGCGGACCGTTGACTTGGAAAGTTCCTATGTAACTCACTAAACAAACTACTAAAAAGGTTTGCCTAGGCCTGGCAGGCAGCAGTCCGCAGCACGCGAAGTGACAGACAAAGTCCATCGTGATTGCAGATCAGTGAATACTCAAACTATCAATCCACCGACCACCACCACTATTTCTTCTTATAGCCATGTGTCTAAAGGAAGGACTGGACTTGAGTCTGTAGGGGCTGATTTAGAAGCCCCTTGCGGCTCTTTTGCTCCATTGTTGCGTGACTTTTGTGACGCAGCGGCAGAACAAAAGAGGCGCCATGGTGCGGCGTATATTAACAACGTGACGCATATGGGAGATGCATCACGTTGTAAAGCCCTGCGCCATCAGGGGGCGTTCCGGCGCAAGGGAGGGCGTTCCTGCGCAGGAACGAATCCTAAAAGTGGCTGAGGGAAATCTACAAGATGTCAATCAGTCACTTTTAGGACAATGATGCGTGACTCAAACCCTGCGACTGCTTGAAGCAGACGTACGGCTTGATGCAGCATTGGGGAGATAGGGCAACCCACAGCATTGCTGGAGCTGCGCCATCGTTGTCACGCAACTCCAGCAATGCGCCGCCTTTACGGCACAGATGCCTAAGGCTTCTGTGACGTTTTAGGCCCATGGTGCGCCACATTGTAAATACGGCGCACCATGGGTGGTGGTGGCATAGCGCACAATTACTGGCGCATCCCTGCTACTTTGCAGGGAGGCGCCGGTAATTGAAAATCTGACCCTTAGTGTCTAGCATTACGCAGTTCTTTACCCTACACTCATAGATAATTTCTCAGGCCAATGAAATGAACACAAAATAGAAAACAAATAAGCATAGTAGCAAGGCTACTGAGAAGGAGAGCAGTGCACCTGAAATGCACAGACGATGTTGAAAATATAATTTACCTACAATGTAATCGGCAGCATTATTGCTCTTGGTAAAAAACAAAAATTTGCAATATAATAACACACAGAGCGGGAGAAAACAGAGTAGTGATGAAATAGCTAGAAATAGCTACTACTACTCACCAAGCCCGGGGATCTCTACGCCGAGCACGTCCAGAAAGTCGCGTTCCCGGTCCATGAGATCCGTCCAGCGGTGGGTGGCCTGGTTATAGGTGCGCCGGACCCCAGAGTGTTCAAACATGGCCCGGCACACCTTCTCCCACCGCTTCCGGTGCTCCCGGATTCCGTAGCCGGTAGCGATCTTGCCGCCTCCCATGATGGTCTTGGGGAGGCGGCGCTGGACGTGAAAGACTAGTGCGACAACCTCCTCCGCACTAAAAATCTCCCGAGCTATAACTGTCTCCCCCCTCAAACGCCCGCACGGGAGCCGGGCACGGGGTGCGGGACCCTTCCCCTTCGCGGGCTTCTTCCCGGCTACCTTTGCCATGGTCTGGGCAGAAAGGAAGCAAAATAAGAAAGAAGAAATAGAACAGGGAAGAAGAAAAGAAAAGCGTTTAAAAAAGTAGTTTAAAATTAACAAAAAGTAGCAGAAAACACAAAAATATAGAGCTAGAAAAATAGAGGGATAGATAATAAGTAAAATAGATAAAAAAAACTTCAAACAAGCAAAGGATGGCAGAGATTAAGAAAGGATACAGAGAGCATGCCCAGAACCATAGCAATGAATGAGAAACAAGATGGCCGCGCCCGTTCACGACCGCGGGGTAAGTTCGCGCGAGATTTTTCTCGCGATCACACGCGAAATTGTACTAGCGAGCCGCACACTTTGGAGGTTACACATAGCGCCCGGAAACGGAATTACGTCACGCAAACAAGATGGCCGCGCCCATGTACGACCGCTAGGGTAACTTCGCAAACGTTGCGCTACAAGCGGCTTGCGAACACGCAAAAAATCACGCGAACTAACACGCCGCAAAAAAAACAAATGGTGTATTCGCACGAATTCGCGGCTTCCAAAATCGATCTCGCACGGATTCGCGCCCCGCAAATCGCGCGGAATTGCAGAAAAACGATTTTTGCAATACTGAAAGCACTCAGCAGGTGCAAAAGTTCAATCTTAACATTAGTAACCATTCACTCTAGTGCTTCCTCAGGGGCCCCTCCAGAGTTCAGTTGCCTATTTGCAACTATTCTATGACCCTGCTCTGACCCTCACAGCAGGCTCATAGAATAGCTACAAGTATGCCATAAAGGTCCTGTGAAAAAAAATTGCACTGAAACAGAAATCAAATTACAGATAAGGAAGGAAGCAGGTGCCAGCCAGACAGGAAGTTTAAAAATCAGTGACACATTAATCAACCCCAAATTAATTCATGGCAGTTGAAGCATGGCAGGTGTGCTTGCTTTTTTTCACCCCCATAATCTACAGTGATAAACCAACCAGAGGGTGGCAGTGAGGATGTACCAGTGGTTGGCATGGGTGTACCAGAGGGTGGCAGTGGTGAAACAGAGGGTGCTGTGTACCTGTGATGATGAACCAGACGTAGAAACAACATAGTCGCGGCCGTTGCGAGCCGACAAGTAAGTTCGCAATTGCGAACTGGTACACAAACCTCGCGAACTGGCAGAAACCCTTGCGAACACAAAAAAACACAAAAATCCGCAAATTTGCGAGAGTTCGCGGATTTTGTGGATTGCGAATCCGTAAATACGCAAGTTCGCATACGCCAGATTCGCAAAATCCACCCATGCTTAATAGTATGCCTGATCTTAGAATGATAAAAATACATCTTTTAGTGAAGTTGGTTTTAACATTCTGTGTTTGAAAATACCACTTTTAGAGAGTAGGTATTTTCTTGTCTAACTATCCAAGCCTGCCTCTGCTAGGTTGTGTATTCCTTGTCTGGAGTTTGAGTGTCAGGGCTGGGGGATTCCAGGAGACAGAATGAGACAGCCCAGTGGTGAATAGAGAGGTCTGCATCTAGATGGGAGGGAGTAGTTGCACCTGGGACCTGAATAGGGCTGTGCCTTCCCTCCACAAAGCAGGCTTCACCTCCTGGGGTGCAGCTGATGTCTCTGCCCTGCACTGTGAAAGAAGAGAAGGAATCATGTCAACAAAGTGCTCCAGGGCTGTGCTTTCCCTTCACAATGCTTGTTCCACCTCCTGTAGGGCGTCTGATGTTTCTGCCCTGCACTGTGAAAGGAAAGAAGGAGTCATGTAAACAAAGTGCTCCAGAACTGGTTTGAACTAGGCAAAGGCCCCTCTGCCCTCAGAGGACAAAGGATTTCGGGGTATAAATATTGGGACCCTGATCCCAAGAATTTAGATCACTTTTGGACAACAAGAAGAAACTTTTGTTTAGGAGAGGAACCAGCCAGAAGAAACCGAGGGGAGAATATCCCTAAGCTGAAGTCCTGCTTGGGAGATTGGCCTGCAGTGGTTACCTGACTGCCAAAGAAAGGAGAAAGGACTTTGTGTGCACTTTATTCAACTTGTAAAAGATCTCCAAGGGCTTGAGAGAAAGCTTGCCTCCTGCTGAAGTCTCAGGGACAACACACTTCAACCCCCAGCTCCCCAGAGATCCTTGGGAAGTGCCTGCTGCTGTTATGGGCCTTCTGAGGGACTGCATGTCGCAAGGAGCTGGAAGCGCGACTCAAGAGGAAGAAGCGTGTCACCGTTGCCGCTGCTACCGTCACATCTTGGATGTCGCTGCTATACTGTTGTATTGCACCGCATCGAGAGAAGCGTTTCACAACGAAGATGAAGCGTGTCACCATCGCTGCTGGTGCCGTCGCATCTTGGATGTTGCCGCTGTACCTGTGGTATTGTACCGCATCAAGAGAAGTTTCTTGCAACGAAGGAGACGCATGACGCTGTCACTGCTGCTGCCGTTGCATCATGGATGTCGCCGCTGTAGCTGTCGTATTGTACTGCATCAAGAGAAGCGCCTCGCATCCATGGAGAAGCGTGCCGCCGTCAGAGCTGCTGTCATTGCATCACGGAACAAGGGTGTCGCCGCTGCAGGTGTCGCATTATGCGGAAGAGTCTCGCAGCGTCGGACAAGAGTGTTGCCGCCAAAGCTGTTGTCGTCGCATCGCGGAACAACGGTGTCGCTGCTGCAGCTGGTGCATCGAATCGAGACTTCTCGCATCATCGGAGAAATGTGCCGCTTCTGGAAGATCTTCACATCTTTATTTCTTTGCACATGAACTTTCCCGCATTTCCATCGCTGCGTCACTTTTGTTGTGGAAGTGTCAGGGATCATACCGTGGCGTCGACTGTCTGCCCTGTAGGGCGCAAGCAGGCACGGATGATTGTGAAACCCCAAACTGTGAATGTATGGTATTATTATTAGCTGTAACACAACCTCCCCAAGATGGCCGCCAACCTGGATATTACGGTGGGGGGTCGCCTTTCCATGCAGTCTAGTGTTCGTCGGAGGCGCGAGCGCTGCAAGCTGCGCACTTCAACGAACTTCCCTGAGTGAACGCAGCTAGAGTTCATTTCTCCGATAATTTTCCATAGTAAATGAGGCGGACTTGAGAGTTTATTCAGAGTTTCTAGTCGGGTTTATCCCTCCTTAGTTAAGCCCTAGTGAGTTAGTCAAATTGTCAGAAATATAATTTCAGTAGCAAATTTGAGTGGACTTTGAGGTCCCTTCTAGAAAAGACCCTTTTGTTCAGTTCTGCAATGAGTGAGGTGAGGACTGATGACTACGTGTTCAAGTACAAGAGCCAATTCAAGTCCACATACAAGACATTCACTGAAGCTGTATTTGAGACTCTCGACTTCACAGTGGTGCAGCAAGACGCTTCAGCTTGCAGTACAGTAAGACAGAGCCGCAGCGTAAAAGAATAAACATTTGGTCAAAAGCATTCCTTCCCTGTATTGCGCTTTCCCTATCCTCTCCTTCCCTCTGTTCCTTCCTTCTTCCTTTTTGTGCGCTTCAGGAGGAGACCTTCTGTATTAAAGACTGGATTTGTATATAGTTCATGTGACTCCCTCAACCAGAAGTAAAAGACAAACAGTACAAAGCATCTCTTGGAAGTCTTAAGGTACAAACAGGGAGTTAATCCTAAATGAGAGTGAAATAATAATTAGGTAGTTAGTAATGTAGTGTTTTCTCTTTTAGAAAAGAACTTCCAGTCAGCACAGTAACAATAGAAGAGAGGCAAAAGCTCCGAAGACAGCTGGTAGGAAAAGTACTAATTAAAGAATAGCAGTTAGAGTATTATTGGTATGTAGTTGTTGTTCTTAGTATCTTTCTCCCTATGTGCATTAGACACCCTCACCAAAACAGTCAGAAGAAATAGCGAAGAAGATTCCAGACTCTGACCAGGGTGCTCAGCGGACGGAGTGTCCACTTCCCCTTTTCCCCCTGATTGGTTTAGGAGCTTTTGCTGCGACACCAGTTAGCGGGAAATTGGGTCTAGCATCAGTTCTGCCTCTGCAAAGCACCTGGAGCCTTGACAGATTGAAGTGCCCAAGAACTTGCTTTGCCCGGGAAGAATGGCAGAGGGGTTTAATTTAAAGGCTTTAGGGGAAATGCTGGTAGGAATCCAACGTGAAATTGGGGCAGTACGTGAGGAGAATAAAGTGTTGAAACAAGAATTAGGAGCTTCTAGGCAGAAGACTCGTGCCTTGGCTCAAAAGGTGGATGGGTTAGCCATGAGCAATCCAGTAGCAAGTCTTCCAACAGCTAATGCTTCAGTTCCCAGTCCAGATCCCAAGGCAGTAGCGCAAGTGATACATTCAGTATCTCAACTCATTCCTTTGGCAGCCCCAGAAAGATTTCAGGGAGACCCTCAAAAGGCCCAATTGTTTTTGACCCAATGTTCTTAACATTTTATGTGTCGCCCAACTCTTTTTCCAGACGCTCAGTCCAAAGTAGCCTTTGTTTTGTCTTATTTGGGAGGTGATGCAGCTAATTGGGCTATGCCATTAGTGACTTGAGATGACCCCTTCCTCTATGATTTTGCTTAATTTAAAAGAGAATTTCTTAGAATTTTTGACAGGAGAAGAGTCTCACAGGCCACCGACAATGAGCTGCTGAATTGCGCCAAGGTTCCAAGGATTTATTAACGTACTTGACGCAATTTAATAAATTAATTATAGAAACTGATTGGCCAGAAGAGAAGAGAGTGGCTTTATTTTACAGAGATTTACGTGATGAGCTCAAAGACACCTTGACTCAAATTCCCAACCATTCTAAAGAACTTTCGGCTTTAGTGGATTTGGTGTTGGAATTAGATTTTCGTAACTCTGAACGCAAAGGGGAAAAGAAGAAAGATTGGAAGATGAGTTTTCCCCGCTTTGACCGAATAAGAACTGACAGTGGAAAAGGAAATAATGATTCAGAGCCAATGCAGATTGGAACTATTAGAGGACCCTTGAGTAAAGAAGAGAAAGAACAACGGCGTTTGAAGAAGCTATGCTTGTATTGTGGGGGGTCCGGCCATTTTGTAAAAGAATGTCTCAAACATCCCAAGATTCCAATGAAGGGAAACGACTCCAACCATCAGTAGACGGAGTCGCTCTGTTGGTAAATGAAAGTAAGACGACTCCTGAAACCCATTTAATTATGAATACCTTACAGTCCATGTCTCCACATGTTATTCTTCATATGACCTTGCGGTTCAGAGAACATGAATTTCAAAGTGTTGCTTTAATGTTGGACTCTGGAGCCACGGGCAACTTCTGTGACATCAAATTTGCCCAGGGAATGGAATTGGAGCAATTCAGAAAGAAAGAAAAGAAACAGTACGATTTGTGGATGGAACGAATTTGTCATCTGGACCGATCACTAGTCACACTGAGGGGTTAGAATTAATTCAATCTGACGGCCATCGAGAAATTCTATAATTTAATCTTATTGACGCTCCACAATTTCAGTTTATTTTGGGATTACCGTGGTTGTCAATGCATAATCCAACCATTGATTGGGAAAATCGGACAGTGAAAATGCAGTCCTCTTATTGCCAGGAACATTGTTACCAGGATCACGAAGGTCCACTGGATCCATCGCAAGCGAATTTACTTTCTTTAGGTGGTCAGTCTGTTGCAGTCATCCATTCAGTGAATATCCCTGTTGAATACCAGGAGTTCAAAGCAGTTTTTAGTGAGCAAGAGGCAGAGCATTTACCTCCCCATCGTTCCTATGATTGCACCATTGAACTTGAGCCTGGAGCAGTTCTGCCCTACAGTCGGATCTATGCTTTAACCGAGGCAGAGAATGAACATTTGAAAGAATACTTAGATCGTTACTTGGCCAACGGCTTCATTCAACCCTCTCTGTCACCCGTGTCCTCTCCTTTGTTTTTCATACCTAAGAAGGAGGGAAATTTGAGGACTTGTATCGATTATCGCGCGTTGAATCAGGTGACCATCAATAATCGTTACCCCTTACCATTGATTTCGGTCTTATTAGACCAAGTAAAAGAAGCTCAGATTTTTATGAAATTGGATTTACGAGGTGCATACCATCTCATCCGAATGAAAGAGGGTCACGAGTGGAAGACCGCTTTCCGAACTAAGTTTGGTCTTTTTGAATATTGGGTAATGCCCTTTGGTCTTTGCAATGCCCCAGCGGTATTCCAATATTTTATCAATGATGTGATGGGGGATTTGATAGACAAAATTGCCATAATCCATTTAGATGATATTTTGATTTACTCCAAGGATCCTCAAGACCATCAGGAACATGTTCGAAAGGTTTTAGAGCGGCTGCAAACCCATCGATTGTTTGTCAAGTTGGAGAAATGTGTCTTCAGTGCTTCCAAAGTGGAGTTTTTGGGGTTTGTACTCTCGGCGCAAGGAGTGGTCATGGATCCAGGAAAGGTTTGTGCTGTAGAAAATTGGTCTTCTCCTAAGTATGTTAAGGAAATTTAGAGATTCCTGGGCTTTGCTAATTTTTACCGGCGATTTATTCAGGGGTTCTCTCAACTCATAGTACCAATCACTCGTTTACTCAAGAAAGGAGTGAGATCTGAGTGGACAATTGAAGCGGAGCAAGCCTTTTGCCAACTAAAGGAGAAGTTTACATCGGCACCAATTCTGTTACGTGCTGATCCTTCCGAACCTTTTTATGTTGAGGCTGATTCTTCTGATCAAGCTATTGGTGGAGTACTTTCTCAAAGGCACCGGAGTACTGGGCAACTTCATCCGGTTGCGTTCCGCTCTCACAAATTGAGTCCAGCAGAGTTAAATTATACGATTGCTGAAAAAGAACTCCTGGCGGTAAAAGACGCTTTTGAAGATTGGAGACATTATCTGCTTGGCGCAAAGCATACTGTCACAGTGTATTCGGACCATAAGAATTTGCAATTTCTAAAGACAGCCAAGACTCTGACTCCCCGCCAACTACGTTGGTCTTTGTATATTGCAGATTTTGATTTTGTTATCACCTATCGTCCAGGTCCCAAGAATGGTAAAGCAGACGCCTTATCTCGTCTCAATACTCAAGAATGTGAACATCCGGTGGAGCCTCAACCAATCATTCCAGAAACAAAGATTATTTGTGCAGTCTCAATGGATGAATTTCAAGAAGAAGTTGGGAAAAGTATGTCCACAGTAGAAATTCAAGAGTGGGTGGCTCTAGAGGATGAAAGACGATTACATCAACAATTGCCTTACTACAAAGAGGCTCTGTACCTTCCGACCCCTGCCTTAGAGGAGAAAGCTCTTCAACAGTGCCATGATCATCCTTTAGCTGGTCACAAAGGAATCACTAAGACTTTGGATTTGGTGCAGCGATATTTCTGGTGGCCTGGTCTATCTTCTCATGTCAAAAAGTATGTTCAATCCTGTGAGTTATGTGCTCGGAGTGAACCTAGTAGACAAGCTCCTCAAGGGTTGTTGCAGCCACTTCCTACCCCAACTCAACCATGGCATACCATCTCCAGGGATCTAATAGTTGATCTCCCTACAAGTAAGGGTTTTAACACTATCCTGGTCATCGTTGATACTTTTACTAAAATGAGCCACTTCATTCCATTAAAGGGTACGCCTTCTGCCCCAGAGTTAGCAAAGGCTTTTGGCAAACATATAGTAAAGATCCATGGAGTTCCGAAGGTGGTGGTATCAGATAGGGGGTCACAATTTGTGTCGCATTTCTGGAAGGCCTTCTTGAAAGGGTTGGGAGTGGAGAGTAGGTTAACCACCAGTTATCATCCTGAAGCGGATGGCCAGACTGAACGTATCAATCAAGAACTGGAGCAGTATCTGCGTTTGTTTCTGGTTGATCGAGGAGGGGATTGGTCGGATATGTTATGGATGGCAGAATTTGCATGTAATAATTCTAAGAGTTCGTCTACTGGGTACTCTCCGTTCTATTTAAACTTTGGTCATCATCCTAATCCTTTCCTGTTGAATAACGATCTAGAAGTTCCTGCAGTAGGAACCTTAATGGAAGAGATGACTGTACTTCATAAATCTGCAGAGACCAATTTAATCAAAGCAAAACAGTCCTACAAAAAATATGCGGATAGACATAGGAAACCAGCTCCCCAGTATCGGGTAGGTGATAAGGTGTGGCTATCCTCTAAGAGTTTGCATTTGAAAGGGAACAGAAAGTTTCAACCTAGGTTTGTGGGACCTTAAGTAATTGATAAGATTGTAGGTCCAGTCACAGTGAGATTGAAGCTACCGGCCAAATTAGGTATCCACCCAGTTTTTCATGTCTCCCTTTTGAAAAAGACTGCCCCTCAGATAAGAATGTCAAAACCACCTGATCACCTTGAAATTTCTGGTCATCCAGAGTATGTAGTAAAAGAGATTTTGGATTCTAAGATGAGAAAAGAAACCTTACACTATTTAGTAGATTGGAAGGGTTATGGTCCTGAGGACAGATCTTGGGAACCTGTAGGTAACATTCATGCCCCATTGCTGTTAAAAAGATTCCATGCACAAAAACCATTCAAGCCAGGACCGATAAATCGGTCATTGAGAGGGGGTACTGTCAGGGATCATACCGTGGCGTCGACTGTCTGCCCTGTAGGGCGCAAGCAGGCACGGATGATTGTGAAACCCCAAACTGTGAATGTATGGTATTACTATTAGCTGTAACACGACCTCCCCAAGATGGCCGCCAACCAGGATATTACAGTGGGGGGTCGCCTTTCCATGCAGTCGAGTGTTCGTCGGAGGCGCGAGCGCTGCAAGCTGCGCACTTCAACGAACTTCCTTGAGTGAACGCAGCTAGAGTTCGTTTCTCCGATAATTTTCCATAGTAAAGGAGGCGGACTTGAGAGTTTATTCAGAGTTTCTAGTCGGGTTTATCCCTCTTTAGTTAAGCCCTAGTGAGTTAGTCAAGTTGTCAGAAATATAATTTCAGTAGCAAATTCGAGTGGACTTTGAGGTCCTTTCTAGAAAAGACTCTTTAGTTCAGTTCTGCAACGAGTGAGGTGAGGACTGAGGACTACGTGTTCAAGTACAGGAGCCAATTCAAGTCCACATACAAGACATTCACCGGAGCTGTATTTGAGACTCTTGACTTCACAGTGGCGCAGCAAGACGCTTCAGCTTGGAGTACAGTAAGACAGAGCCGCAGCGTAAAAGAATAAACATTTGGTCAAAAGCATTCCTTCCCTGTATTGCGCTTTCCCTATCCTCTCCTTCCCTCTGTTCCTTCCTTCTTCCTTTTTGCACGCTTCAGGAGGAGACCTTCTGTATTAAAGACTGGATTTGTATATAGTTCCTGTGACTCACTCAACCAGAAGTAAAAGACAAACAGTACAAGGCATCTCTTGGAAGTCTTAAGGTACAAACAGGGAGTTAATCCTAAATGAGAGTGAAATAATAATTAGGTAGTTAGTAATGTAGTGTTTTCTCTTTTAGAAAAGAACTTCCAGTCAGAACAGTAACAATAGAAGAGAGGCAAAAGCTCCGAAGACAGCTGGTAGGATAAGTACTAAATTCAAATTCAAATTCAAATTGCTTTATTCGATTTTTGTTTAAAATCATAAAAGCATACAGTTAAAATACAATCATGATTAAATAGAACATACATATGAAGGCACAAATTATCTACGGATTAAAAATTAAAAACGTTTGCATCCCTGTGAATATAACTATCTTGGTAACAACATACTTTACAGGACGCGTATTAACAGGTCTTCCATTACATCAGAAGGAAAGTTGATAGGGGTTGCAGTGCTTAAGACTATTATGCGGTAAATCAAATCTGTTAAGCACGGGGATACTACAGCAATACGGTAAGCAAACTCCTCTACCCAGCCTGGTATTATCCTCAGCCATTAGTCTGGGAGCAGAGATATATGACGTGTTTGGGTAGAAATCGTACAGATCCCAGGTAGATATGGGGCCATCACCTTCTTTGGGTGGCCAAGTTTGGAGGTATGGAACAATATGTCTACTCCTAAATCTTATTAGTACCAAGTCACCAGTGATGCCTTTTGGGAGGGGACCTAGCCAGCCCACTCTCCTCACACTCATAAACCTGCCGTCAAGATCATGGGGCAGGGGTCTATTTTTTGATAGCCAAAACTTGACCTTATTTAACAAGTCATGTTGTCTCTCTGATTTTCCCTGTTTGAGTTGCGGGACTCCCGAGAGGACGCACACGAATGGAGCGGCCTCTGGAGGTAGATGAATTCGAGAAACCCTGTTGCGCTCTACTCTGGGAACAATTTTGTGTGCTGTAGTGGGTTTAAGAGGGGCTTTAGAAATATTTGAGGGTAAAGAGGTGGGAACTAGTACTTGGGTTTGGGCAACTTTGTTTTGTGTGGTTAGTTTAGGCGCATTAGGAGGCGCAGTTGACAAGGGTTGATTAGATGTTGTAGCATGGGTAGGAGGTAACAAATTAAGTTTGATTGTTTCCTCAATCTCTGTCAATCTATCCCCCAAGGTGTTAATTTTGTCAATCAGGGGGTGTATAATAGATTTGATCAGTTGTTCGATCATGGACAATAAAGCCATCTGGGAAGAGGGTGCTAGATCGTCTAATTTTTTATCCGCCTCTGGAGTTGGGGGGTAATTGGTAGGGGGCAAAGTTGGACTTTGGGACCCTTTTTGTAGTTTTTGTAAATTAGATTGGCTCCCATTGTATTTATCCCCATCATGCTTCCTTTTGGCAGATGTAGCCCGAACGGGTACTATACTTTGGGTATTGGCTTTAGTGAAAATGGAAAAAGGTTCCAGCACACTCTCATTAGGAGCTAACGGGATAATGTTATTTATCGGGGAGGGTAATCCGTACTGGGGCATACCTGGTCTTACACAGACTATTTAATTCCTCCAACAGTGAGAGGCTACACGCTGCACTGGTTATTTGTGAATAGGATTGATTACTAGTTGGGCTGTCTATAAGCTGGACAGAAATATTTTTATCAACATCTCTACGCGTAGATAAAAATGTACTATTTATGTGCTTGTCTTGCATCCTGGGGTGAGAATCCGACCGAAGGGCTATTTTAGTGGCAACCCCATTGCGGGTCATGGTATGGCTTGGATGTGCTCAAAATTTTGAAGTTTAATAAGCAAATACTACTGTCCAGTACAAAAAAGTCATTTGGTAGCTTTATCTCCTCTTGGAGGGGCAGGTGGTGTGGCCCGTCCCATCCTCCTCAGGCCTCTGAGGGCCACAGAGGGCCTGCCCACAGAGGGCCCGCCCTTTGCCCGGGCTTAGACCGCGCGCGAGCCCGCGACGCGAGGGCTGTCCTCCGTTTTCTATCCCCTCCGGGTGCGGAAGTAGCAGCAGAGGAGTCTGGGGGATGTAGTTTCCCCACCCCACGGCAGCCGCTATCCTGTAGTTCAGCGGCGGCGGGGGGGAAACACCAAGGATCCCAAAATGTCCTGTGGGCAGCAGTGAGCAGGTGTGAGCAGGTAGGGGTGATTCTCCCCCCAAAACGAGTATTCTTCCCCCCACAACGAGTGTTCAGAGGAGCGCCCACTCCACCAGGGCTGTCTTCCTTTTTCTATCCCCTCCGGGCACCGAAGTAGCAGCAGAGGAGTCTGGGGGATGTAGTTTCCCCACCCCACGGCGGCCGCTATCCTGAAGTTCAGCGGCGGCCGGGGGAAACACCAAGGATCCCAAAATGTCCTGTGGGCAGCATTGAGCAGGTGTGAGCAGGTAGGGGTGATTCTCCCTCCAAAATGAGTATTCTTCCCCCCACAACGAGTGTTTAGAGGACCGCCCACTCCACCAGGGCTGTCCTCCTTTTTCTATCCCCTCCGGGCGCGGAAGTAGCAGCAGAGGAGTCTGGGGGATGTAGTTTCCCCACCCCACGGCGGCCGCTATCCTGTAGTTCAGCGGCGGTGGGGGGGAAACACCAAGGATCCCAAAATGTCCTGTGGGCAGCAGTGAGCAGGTGTGAGCAGGTAGGGGTGATTCTGCCCCCAAAACAAGTATTCTTCCCCCCACAACGAGTGTTCAGAGGAGCGCCCACTCCACCAGGGCTGTCCTCCTTTTTCTATCCCCTCCGGGCGCGGAAGTAGCAGCAGAGGAGTCTGGGGGATGTAGTTTCCCCACCCCACGGCGGCCGCTATCCTGTAGTTCAGCGGCGGCGGGGGGAAACACCAAGGATCCCAAAATGTCCTGTGGGGAGCAGTGAGCAGGTGTGAGCAGGTAGGGTTGATTCTCCCCCCAAAAGGAGTATTCTTCCCCGCACAACGAGTGTTCAGAGGAGCGCCGCTTCTGGAACATGTTCACATCTTTATGTCTTTGCACATGAACTTTGCCACATATCCATTGCTGCGTCACTTTTGTTGTGGAAGTGTCAGGGATCATACCGTGGCGTCGACTGTCTGCCCTGCAGGGCGCAAGCAGGCACGGATGATTGTTAAACCCCAAACTGTGAATGTATGGTATTAATATTAGCTGTAACACGACCTCCCCAAGATGGCCGCCAACCTGGATATTACGTGGGGGGTCGCCTTTCCATGCAGTCTAGTGTTCGTCGGAGGCGCGAGCGCTGCAAGCTGTGCACTTCAACGAACTTCCCTGAGTGAACGCAGCTAGAGTTTGTTTCTCCGATAATTTTCCATAGTAAAGGAGGTGGACTTGAGAGTTTATTCAGAGTTTCTAGTCGGGTTTATCCCTCCTTAGTTAAGCCCTAGTGAGTTAGTCAAGTTGTCAGAAATATAATTTCAGTAGCAAATTCGAGTGGACTTTGAGGTCCCTTCTAGAAAAGACCCTTTAGTTCAGTTTTGCAACGAGTGAGGTGAGGACTGAGGACTACGTGTTCAAGTACAAGAGCCAATTCAAGTCCACATTCAAGACATTCACCGGAGCTGCATTTGAGACTCTCGACTTCACAGTGGCGCAGCAAGACGCTTCAACTTGGAGTACAGTAAGACAGAGCCGCAGCGTAAAAGAATAAACATTTGGTCAAAAGCATTCCTTCCCTGTATTACGCTTTCCCGATCCTCTCCTTCCATCTGTTCCTTCCTTCTTCCTTTTTGCGCGCTTCAGGAGGAGACCTTCTGTATTAAAGACTGGATTTGTATATAGTTCCTGTGACTCACTCAACCAGAAGTAAAAGACAAACAGTACAAGGCATCTCTTGGAAGTCCTAAGGTACAAACAGGGAGTTAATCCTAAATGAGAGTGAAATAATAATTAGGTAGTTAGTAATGTAGTGTTTTCTCTTTTAGAAAAGAACTTCCAGTCAGCACAGTAACAATAGAAGAGAGGCAAAAGCTCTGAAGACAGCTGGTAGGATAATTACTAATTAAATAATAGCAGTTAGAGTATTATTGGTATATAGTTGTTGTTCTTAGTATCTTTCTCCCTATGTGCATTAGACACCCTCGCCAAAACAGTCAGAAGAAATAGCGAAGAAGATTCCAGCCTCTGACCAGGGTGCTCAGCGGACGGAGTGTCTCTTCTCTCAATCCACTTCCCCTTTTCCCCCTGATTGGTTTAGGAGCTTTTGCTGCGACACCAGTTAGCGGGAGATTGGGTCTAGCATCAGTTCTGCCTCTGCAAAGCACCTGGAGCCTTGACAGGAAGCGTAACGCATAGTAAGGTACATTGACTCAAAGTGTTGCATTTTCAAGAACTCAACAGAACTAAGCTAAAACTACCATTTTAAGTACAGTATTGTGGATTTTTGTTGTTTATGGTCTTGTAAAGAATACTTATTTTTAATATAAAACCTGTGTGGTGTCCATCTGTAGGGTTGTCACTTGATTACTGTATGTGTTCACAAATGCTTTACACACTGCCTCTGAGATAAGTCTGTCTGCTCGTGCCAAGCTACCAAGGGGGTGAGCAGGGGTTAATTTAGGAGTGTACCCCCCTTACCCTGACTAGAGGCAAGGGTCCCTATTTGTCACAAGTACCTACCTGGGCCAACTAGAGACCCCCAAATCTAACAATGTTGAAAGCTGCGGAGAGGTGCAGGAGGATTATTGATAATGAAGGGTCCTTTACATGTCAGAAAGAAGAAATCAGAAGGTGAGGCCTGGTTGTAGCAACAACACTGAAAAATCTGTCTCCAATGCTGATGGGGCCCTCACTATGCCCCCTCTTGAAGATAGCACAGGCCAATGTACCCCCCATGCTAACCTACGGCAGCAAAACTATGCGGCGGAGAGACGCAAAGCAACTGGACAGCTCCCTGATAATGGCATACATAACCATGTTCAGCCTCCCAAAATGCACTTCACCAGCTCAGATAAGGCTGGAGTTCGACTTAGTGAAATAGTCGCTGGCCAGGCACGGTGCCTACGTCATCTGCTGGAATAAGATCAGACTCCCTCCCTTAAATACCTTAAATCAGCTGCTAAGGCAAGAACTCTAGCAAAGGGAAACCTCTCCAGGCATGCGCTACCTATAAGAATTTCTTGAAATCACAAGTTTCACTAACCTCTGAAATACTCAGTTACAACACAGATCCTTCAGAAAATTGGTCTGGAAGTCAGTAATACAACTCACTGCTGGAAGACAAGGCTCTGCTCTCAGCCAGATCTCATGTCTGGATGACCCTGAATTCTTTCAAAACATCTGCACCCCAAATATACTTCCATCAGGGTTACCCTAAAACTTTCAAAATAAAGTTTTTAAAGCATTGCCTGGGCATCCTACTGTGCGCTAAACACCTCCCACCATGGCAAAGGGCATGCTCACCAAGCATTTGCAGTTTGTGCAACACTGGCCCAGGAGACATTTTGCACTTAATCTGCACATGCACGGCACTGGAGCAAGAGAGGATGCAGTTGCTAAAGTTCTCGCTCAAGCAGTTAGGGACCCGTACCAGACGGCAAGCGGTGCTGGCGTGTTTCGACTCATGGGCCACACAACTGAATTGCAGAGTGGTCAAATTCCTCACACTGGCAGAACCAAAAAATGTGATCAAACCTCATAGGAGCATACAAACTACTATATCATTAAGCAGACAATGAACAACCCGATACGTCAACCGGAAGCTGATACCTAAAACTCAACTTTTACAACTCTAAAAAAAAAAAAAGCCTGCCAAGATTGAAAATTCCATCCTGCCTCCTAGCTATCAGGAGTTTTCTCCTGATATGTATGCACTTTCAGCATCTCGCACTCTGGCTGTTTGGCACTACTGTCTTAGACAATAGATGCATATTGCATCCCACACTATCCATCATCATCACAGCTATACAGTACTGCAGGGCATTATTGGGGCTCTTGTTTTTATTGTTACATTTTAATGGCACTAATTGAATGGTTTATTAGCCTTTTTCCACATTTGTATGTAAGCACCGCACAGCACAGCACTTTTATCATGGTATTAAACATTTTTAATGACAGCACATAACTGTGCAATGGTTTTTAGTAACTATGCATAATAAAAACAAACTTGAAGGCTCTGCAGGATAACTTCGATTGAGAATTCACCTTGGCAGAAGACACCTGGGGTAGATGCTTGCCGAGCTGCAATCTACAACATAATTGGCAAGTATCGATGTGCACTCTTTATTCTATTGTCAAGCCAGCATTTTTGGAAAGGAACCATTTCTTATCACTCGATTCCTGTTTTCAGTTTCTATTTTTAGTAAATTCTGGTGGGGTTTTTTCAGTGTTTTCAATATCTTAAAAAACAGTTGTTATCAGTGGTTACACATTTTCGCGCCACTAAAAACAACAGAAAAGTGTTTTTCCGGTGTTTATGGAACGTTTTGCTTTTATTGTTGCTTGCTTTCTGCACTGAAAGAACATGGTATATAGACAGTGTACGTATAGTGTATATGAGGTCCAAATAGATTTTTGCAAATTAATCTTATTGTAGTACACCATACAATACTTCTTCAGTTAGTCTTTGGGTCATGTGCGCTCCCTCTTTCCTTCCCATGTAATCTTCTGTAAAAAGCCCCTCTCAGCATTCATAGCCCCTTGGGCTGAGAACCATCAGCTAAGGGACACAGTTGGGATGACTTTCTTTGATGCCACATAAAGCACAAAATGATAAATATTTGCATTTTAGTTCCTGTGCATAAGAAAACAGTGCACCAGAATGGACTAAAAAGTCAATAGCATCCCTCATTAACTCTGAAGATGGTAAAGATGCTTTCAGCATACCATCTTACAAGTGGCAAGGATCTCCTACAGGGAATCACTTCAGCTCGGGTATCAATTTTGACAGGTCACCACACAACTTTTTTATATACGTAGCTGAATCACTGCAAATACAAACAATATCACTCCAATCTTTGTTGAACTTGGAAAGAACCTTTTTTGCAGAGCTTTACAAGTGACACTGAGTTCAATGCTTTCCAAAAGTCTGGTGTCATGCTTTCACCACTATCCCAGATGCTTGGTGATATATATACTTGTCACTATACCATGCATTGAATGTTTAGAGCCTGAGGTGTTGGCAATTCACCTACTATCAATACTGACCCACTAGAAACTATGGTCTGATGTATTAAGGGTTTTTATCCATTCTCTGTGGGTAAATGTGATGACACATATTAGGAAAGACTTTTATGAAACCAGCCATTTTACCTATCAGTGAAAGAATCAAATGCAGCCAAAATATCAAATATGAGTTTGATATTTTCTGAATCTCTACAGTTTATAAAATAATTAAACTAGACCTAGACCTAAAACATGAAACTAAACCCTGCATCTTTAGACCAAAGGCCACAAAACTGAAAAAAGTAAAAGGAAGAAGAAACAACATTTTAGTGGCATCCCTAAAGAATAAAACTCAAGCAGAATAATGTTAGCCAGTCTTCCTTACTGCTAGCTTGTACAACAAAGTTACATTGTATTGACACCTTCAGGAAGAAAAAAATGACTCTTTCAGTCTTTTTTTCCTTTCTTTGAATGTCATTTAGTTTGTGGTTGTGCATGTGTTTTTTCAGTGTTTATATGTTTTCACCGGTGAGGCTTTCAGTGGGGTTTTATCAGTTATTATAGGTTCAAACCTAAAACCCCACAGCCTAGGCTTATTTCACTCCTGAGAAGCTGTTCAAAATGGGGAAAGGAAAGCCAGTGGCTTGTGCAAAGTGTGGCTTAGAAAAAGAGACAGACGTACATATGTTTTTCCAATGCATACATATACAAAGCTTCCGGCAGGATGTTGAAGCAACACTTACAGGTATTTTAGGAATACACATTAAGGTAAGCTTGAACAAATAATATTGGGGATTGCAGAGGGTGTGACTGGGTCATCTAGGAACCCGTTGTTTTATGCATTGTTGTTAGCTAGAAGGGAGATGTGTCGGAATTGGATAAATGAAGCACCACCACAGCACGTAAACTGGCTAGAATCTATGTTTTATATGTCTAGAATGGATTTGCTGGGTAATGGGTCCAAAAAGAGGAAAACATTTTGGGAGTCTTTTAATAAATGGGTAGGGGGTAACAGTAGCCAGGGAGTGGCTTAATGTACACCATTTAAGGTTAACAAGATGAACCCGCTGCCCAATAATTATGCCTATAGAGCTTTCTAATTCGACTGCAATGGTCCCCCCTCCGACAGTTTTTTCTAAGCTACCCTCCGGGAAATCAGATGTTGTCTGAGAGAGATATATTAACAGGTGAATGGTGTTCTTTAGGTCGTCGCCTTTTTTTCCTCTTTTCTCCATCCCTATTGTGGTGGGGTACGGGGTCTTTTCCTGGTAATAGAGGTCTATGGCAACGGTAAAAGTCATCAATGCCTGAGGTGTATGAGGATAAAATAAAAAATAAAAAATTATAAAACAACTTGAAACTTCTATTGTTTCTTTCTGCACCTTTCTTCCTCTTTCGTACTTCTATTGCTTCTTTCTGCATTTCTCTTGCTTTTTTATGCACCTTTCTTCCTCTTTCCACACTTCTATAGCCTCATTTGCATTTCTCTTGCTTCTTTCTGCTCTTCTCTTTCCTTTTTATGCACTTCTCTTGCTTCTTTCTTCACCTCTCTTTCTTTTTCAGCACCTCTCATGCTTCTTTCTCTACCTCTCTGGCTTCTTTCTTTACCTCACTTGCCCATTTCATCACTTCCCGTGGTTCTTTCTGCAACTCACTTGTATCTTTCTGCACGTCACTTGCTTCTTTCTGCAATTCTCTTGCATAATTCTGCATCTCTCTTGACGCTTCATGCATTTCTCTGGCTTCTTTCTGCACTTTTCTTCCTCACTTGCTTAGTCCTGCAATTCACATAACTTCATTAGGCACCTCTCTTGTGTATTTTTGCATTTCTCTTGCTTCTTCCTGTACCTTTCGTCTGCTTTCTGTACTTCTCTTGCCTCTTTCTGTACTCCACTTCTTCTTTCTGTACCTTTCCTCCTAACTCTGCACTTCTCTGGCCTATTTTTGTACCTTTTTCACCCTTTCGGCACTTCTATTGCTTCTTTCTGTACTTATCTTGCTTCTTTCTGCACCTATTTTCTCTTTATACACTTCTCTTGCCTCTTTCTGCCCCTCTCTTGCCTCGTTCTGCACATCTCTTCCTCTTTCTGTACTTCTCTTGCTTCTTTCTATACTTCTCTTGCTTCTTTCTGCACCTCCCTTGCTTTTTTCTATACCTCTCTAGCTTCTTTCTGTACCTCTCTAGCCTCTTTCTGCACCTCTCTTGCCTCCATCTGCATTTCTCTTGCTTCTTTGTGCACCTTGCTTACTTCTTTCTGCACTTTTCTTGCCTCTTTATGTACCTCACTTGCCTTTTTCTACACTTCTCTTATCTCTTTTTATACTTCTCTAGCCTCTTCCTTTCTGCACCTCTCTTGCTTTTCTCATCACTTTTCTGGCCTCTTTCTGTACTTATCTAGCCTCTTTATCCACTTATCTTGCTACTTACTGCACATTTCTTACTCTTTTTGTACTTCCCTTGCCTCCTCCTGTAACTTTCATCCTCTTTCTGTACCTCACTTGCTCTTTCCGCACTTCTCTTGCCTCTTTATGTACTTCTCTTGCCTCTTCCTATACTTCTCTAGCATCTTTTTGTACCTCTGTTGCCTCTTTCTGAACATTTTGTCATCTTGCTTCTTTCTGCACTTCTCTTGCTTCCTTCTGCACCTAGTTTGCTTTTTTCTGCACCCCTCTTGCCTTTTCCTGAAACTGTCTTTCCTCTTTCTTCACCTCACTTGCCTCATTCTTCATTTCTTTGGATTCATGCTGCACCTTTCTACCTCTTCCTCTTTCTGCACTTTTCTTGATTCTTTCTGCACATGTATTCCCTTCTCTGCACTTCTCCTGCCTCCTCCCGTACCTTTATTCCTTTCTGCACCTCACTTGCTTCTTTCTGCCATTCTCCTTCCTCTTTCTGCACTTCTCTTGCCTCTTTCTAAATTTCTCTTTCCTCTTTCTCTACCTCTTTTGCATTTCTGCACATGTCTTCCACTTTCTGCAACTCTCTTGCTTCTTTCTGCACTTCTCTTGCTTCATTCTGTACCTCGCGTGCTTTAATCTACCCCCTCTTGCCTCTTTCTGCACCTGTCTTCCCTCTTTCTGTACTTCTTTAACCTCTTTCCGTACATTTTTTCCTCGTTCTGCAGCACCCTTTCATCACTTCTCCTGCTTCTTTCTGCACCTCACTAGCTTGGTTCTGCTATTCACTTACTTAATCAGGTACCTCTCTTGTGTGTTTTTGCATTTCTCATGCTTCTTCCTGCACCTTTCTTCCTCTTTCTGCACTTCTCTTGCCTCTTTCTGTACTCCACTTCTTTCTGTACCGTTCTTCCTCTCTCTGCACTTCTCTGGCCTCTTTCTGTACCTTTCTTACCATTTCTCCACTTCTCTTGCTTCCTCCTGTGCTTCTCTTGCTTCTTTCTGTACCTTTTTTTATCTTTCTACACTTCTCTTGCTTCTTTCTGCACCTCTCTTGCTTCTTTCTGCACTTCTCTTGCCTCTTTCTGCACCTCTCTTGCTTATTTCGGCACCTTCCGTGCCTATTTCTGCACATCTTGTGTGCATTTCTGTACCTCTCTTGCTTCTTTGTGTACCTTGCTTACTTCTTTCTGTACTTCTCTTGCCTCTTTATGTACCTTACCTGCCTATTTATATGCTTCTTTTGTCTCTTTTTCTACTTCTTTTGCCTCTATCTGCACATTTCTTCTTCTTTCTGCACCTCTCTTGCTTTTCTCATCACTTCTCTGGCCTCTTTCTGTACTTCTCTTGCCTCTTTCTGTACTTCCCTTGCCTCTTTCAGCACCTTTATTCCTCTTTCTTCACCTCTCTTGCCTCTTTATGCACCTCGCCTACTTCTATATGCAACTCTCCCCCTCTCTCTACACATTTGTTCCTCTTTTTGTACCTCTCTTGCTTCTTTCTGCAACTCTCGCTTGCCTATTTCTGGACCTGTCTTTCCTCTTTCTGCACTTCTTTAACCTCTTTCTGTACATTTCTTCCTCTTTCTGCAGCACCCTTTCATCACTTCTCCTGCTTCTTTCTGCACCTCACTAGCTTGGTTCTGCAATACACTTAGAAGTGTGGTTCAGGGGTTAGAGGCGGCAGACCCGGAAGCTGAGATCGGTCCTGGACCAGGGTTCAATTCCCCGCCTCGGCGGGTCTTGGGCTCAAAAAATTCCACGGACTCGATAATTCTCGTTCCGGTGCCTACTCGACTCACGGGTTCACACTCTGCGACTCTGGGCAATAGCTTGCTTAATCTCCACTACGGCCCCTCGTGGCGGGATGCCTGGCTTTCACCTTGTGGATACCCTGCCGGGGTTATCTCACAGGGGAATACCAGGACGGGTTCCCAAGGCAAGCGCCTTGATGCCTTCGGGTGATACGTGCGCTATATAAATCGCAATACATTTACATTTACATTTACTTAATCAGGCACCTCTCTTGTGTATTTTTGCATTTCTCTTGCTTCTTCCTGCACATTTCTGCCTCTTTCTGCACTTCTCTTGCCACTTTCTGTACTCCACTTCTTCTTTCTGTACCTTTCTTTCTCTCTCTGCCCTTCTCTGGCCTCCTTCTGTTCTTTTTGCACTTCTCTTTCTTTTTTGTGCAGCTCTCTTGCCTCTTTCTGCATCTCTCTTGCTTCTTTCTGCATCACTCTTAACTGCCCATTTCTTTATCTTTCTGCACCTCTCTTACTTCTCTCTGCAACTCTCTCTTTCCTCTTTTTGTACTTATCTTGCCTCTTTATGTATCTCTCTTGACATTTTCTGCACATTTGTTTCTCTTTCTGCACATCTCTTGCTTCTTTCTGCACTTTTCTAGCTTCTTTCTGGACTTCTCTTGCCTCTTTCTGTACTTGTCCTGCTTCTTTCTACACTTCTATTGGCTCTTTCAGTGCCTCTTTTGCCTCTTTCGGTATATTTCTTCCTCTCTCTGCACCCCTCTTGCTTCTTTCTACTCTACTCTTGCTTCCTTTTGCACCTTGCTTGCTTTTTTCTGCACCCCTATTTCCTATTTCTGTAACTTTCTTCCTCTTTCTGCACCTCTCTTGCCTCTTTCTGCACCTCTCTTGCTTCTATATGCAACTCTTTTCCCTCTTTCTACATATATCTTCATCTTTCTGCACCTCTCTTGCTTCTTTGATCCCTTCCCTTGCCTGTTTTTCCACTTCTCTTACCTCTTTCTACACCTCTCTTGCTTCTTTTTGCACCTTTCTTACTTCTATATTCAACTCTTTTCCCTCTTTCTACATATTTATTCCTCTTTCTGCACCTCTCTTGCTTCTTTCTGCAACTCCCTCTTGCCTCTTTTTGCACCTCTCCTACCTCTTTCTACACCTCTCGCTTCTTTTTGCAAATCTGTTCCTCTTTCTGCCCCTCATTCTCTTCTTTCTGCGCGTCTCTTGCTTCTTTTTATACTTCTATTGCTGTTTTCTGCAGCTCTCTTGCCTCTTTCTGCACCTCTCCTACTTCTTTCTGCACCACCATTGACTCTTTCAGCACATTTCTGACTCTTTCTGCACCTCTCTTGCTTCTTTCTTCAACTCTCTCTTGCCTCTTTTTACACTTCGCTTGCCTCTTTCTTTACTTCTCTTGTCTCTTTCTGCACATTTCTTCCTCTTTCTGCACGTCTCTTGCATGGTTCTGTACTTCTATTGCTTTTTCTGTACCTCCCTTGCTTTTTTCTACACAAGTCTTGTTTCTTTCTGCACCTCTCTTGCCTCTTTCTGCACCTCTCTTACTTTCCTCGCCACTTTTCTTGCTTCTTTCTGCACTTCTCTTGCCTCTTTAGGTACTATACTTGCCTCTTTCGAGACATCTCTTGCCTGTTTTTGCACCTCTTTTGCCTCTTTCTACACTCTCTTGCTTCTTTTTGCACCTCATTTGCCTCTTTCTGACCCTCCCTCTTTTCTTTCGGCACGTCTCTTGCTTCTTTCTGCACTTCTCTTGCTTTTTTGTGCAGCTCTCTTGCCACTTTCTGCATCTCTCTTGCTTCTTTCTGCACCACTCTTAACTCTTTCTGCACCACTCTTTTCACTATCTGCACATTTTTTATCTTTCTGTACCTCTCTTACTTCTCTCTGCAACTCTCTCTTTCCTATTTTTGTACTTATCTTGCCTCTTAATGTACCTCTCTTGACTTTTTCTGCACATTTGTTCCTCTTTCTGCATGTCTCTTGCTTCTTTCTGCACTTTTCTAGCTTCTTTCTGCACTTCTCTTGCCTCTTTCTGTATTTGTCCCGCCTCTTTCTACACTTCTATTGGCTCTTTCAGTGCCTCTTTTGCCTCTTTCTGTATATTTCCTCTCTCTGCACCCCTCTTGCTTATTTCTACTCTACTCTTGCTTCCTTTTGCACCTTGCTTGCTTTTTTCTGCACCCCTATTTCCTATTTCTGTAACTTTCTTCCTCTTTCTGCACCTCTCTTGCCTCTTTCTGCACCTCTCTTGCTTCTATATGCAACTCTTTTCCCACTTTCTACACATATCTTCCTCTTTATGCACCTCTCTTGCTTCTTTGATCCCTTCCCTTGCCAGTTTTTCCACTTCTCTTACCTCTTTCTACACCTCTCTTGCTTCTTTTTGCACCTTTCTTACTTCTATATGCAACTCTTTTCCCTCTTTCTACATATTTCGTCCTCTTTCTGCACCTCTCTTGCTTCTTTCTGCAACTCCCTCTTGCCTCTTATTGCACCTCTCCTACCTCTTTCTACACCTCTCTTGCTTCTTTTTGCAAATCTGTTCCTCTATCTGCCCCTCATTTTCTTCATGTGCGTCTCTTGCTTCTTTTTGTACTTCTATTGCTGTTTTCTGCAGCTCTCTTGCCTCTTTCTGCACCTCTCCTACTTCTTTCTGCACCACCCTTGACTCTTTCAGCACATTTCTGACTCTTTCTGCACCTCTCTTGCTTCTTTCTTCAACTCTCTATTGCCACTTTTTGCACTTCGCTTGCCTCTTTCTTTACTTCTCTTGTCTCTTTCTGCACATTTCTTCATCTTTCTGCACGTCTCTTGCATCGTTCTGCACTTCTATTGCTTTTTCTGTACCTTCCTTGCTTTTTTCTACACAAGTCTTGTTTCTTTCTGCACCTCTCTTGCCTCTTTCTGCACCTCTCTTGCTTTCCTCTGCACTTTTCTTGCTTCTTTCTGCACTTCTCTTGCCTCTTTAGGTACTATACTTGCCTCTTTCGACACTTCTCTTGCCTGTTTTTGCACCTCTTTTGCCTCTTTCTACACTCTCTTGCTTCTTTTTGCACCTCATTTGCCTCTTTCTGACCCTCCCTCTTTTCTTCCGGCACGTCTCTTGCTTCTTTCTGCACTTCTCTTGCTTTTTTTTGCAGCTCTCTTGCCTCTTTCTGCATCTCTCTTGCTTCTTTCTGCACCACTCTTAACTCTTTCTGCACCACTCTTTTCACTATCTGCACATTTTTTATCTTTCTGTACCTCTCTTACTTCTCTCTGCAACTCTCTCTTTCCTATTTTTGTACTTATCTTGCCTCTTTATGTACCTCTCTTGACTTTTTCTGCACATTTGTTCCTCTTTCTTCATGTCTCTTGCTTCTTTCTGCACTTTTCTAGCTTCATTCTGCACTTCTCTTGCCTCTTTCTGTATTTGTCCCGCCTCTTTCTACACTACTATTGGCTCTTTCAGTGCCTCTTTTGCCTCTTTCTGTATATTTCTTCCTCTCTCTGCACCCCTCTTGCTTCTTTCTACTCTACTCTTGCTTCCTTTTGCATCTTGCTTGCTTTTTTCTGCACCCCTATTTCCTTTTTCTGTACCTTTCTTCGTTTCTGCACCTCTCTTGCCTCTTTCTGCACCTCTCTTGCTTCTATATGCAACTCTTTTCCCTCTTTTTACACATATCTTCCTCTTTCTGCACCTCTCTTGCTTCTTTCATCCCTTCCCTTGCCTGTTTCTCCACTTCTCTTACCACTTTCTACACCTCTCTTGCTTCTTTTTGTACCTTTCTTACTTCTATATGAAACTCTTTTCCCTCTTTCTACACATTTCTTCCTCTTTCTGCACCTCTCTTGCTTCTTTCTGCAACTCTCTCTTGCCTCTTTTTGTACCTTTCCTACTTCTTTCTACACCTCTCTTGCTTCTTTTTACAAATCTGTTCCTATTTCTGCCCCTCACTCTCTTCTTTCTGCGCTTCTCTTGCTTCTTTTTGTACTTTTATTGCTGTTTTCTGCAGCTCTCTTGCCTCTTTCTGCACCTCTCCTACTTCTTTCTGCACCACCCTTGACTCTTTCAGCACATTTCTGACTCTTTCTGCACCTCTCTTGCTTCTTTCTTCAACTCTCTCTTGCCTCTTTTTGCACTTCGCTTGCCTCTTTCTTTACTTCTCTTGTCTCTGCTGTACATTTCTTCCTCTTTCTGCACGTCTCTTGCATCGTTCTGCAGTGCTATTGCTTTTTCTGTACCTTCCTTGCTTTTTTCTACACAAGTCTTGTTTCTTTCTGCACCTCTCTTGCCTCTTTCTGCACCTCTCTTGCTTTCGACTGTACTTTTCTTGCTTCTTTCTGCACTTCTCTTGCCTCTTTAGGTACTATACTTGGCTCTATCTATACTTCTCTTGCCTGTTTTTGCACCTCTTTTGCCTCTTTCTACACTCTCTTGCTTCTTTTTGCACCTCATTTGCCTCTTTCTGACCCTCCCTCTTTTCTTTCAGCACGTCTCTTGCTTCTTACTGCACTTCTCTTGCTTTTTTGTGCAGCTCTCTTGTCTCTTTCTGCATCTCTCTTGCTTCTTTCTGCACCACTCTTAACTCTTTCTGCACCACTCTTTTCACTATCTGCACATTTTCTATCTTTCTGACCCTCTCTTACTTCTCTCTGCAACTCTCTCTTTCTTATTTTTGTACTTATCTTGCCTCCTCATGTACCTCTCTTGACTTTTTCTGCACATTTGTTCCTCTTTCTGCATGTCTCTTGCTTCTTTCTGCACTTTTCAAGCTTCTTTCTGCACTTCTCTTGCCTCTTTCTGTATTCGTCCCGCCTCTTTCTACACTTCTATTGGCTCTTTCAGTGCCTCTTTTGCCTCTTTCTGTATATTTCTTCCTCTCTCTGCACCTCTCTTGCTTCTTTCTACTCTACTCTTGCTTCCTTTTGCACCCTGCTTGCTTTCTTCTGCACGCCTATTTCCTTTTCTGTACCTTTCTTCCTCTTTCTGCACCTCTCTTGCCTCTTTCTGCAACTCTTTTGCTTCTATATGCAACTGTTTCCTTCTTTCTACACATGTCTTCCTCTTTCTGCACCTCTCATGCTTCTTGCATCCCTTCCCTTGCCTGTTTCTCCACTTCTCTTACCACTTTCTACACCTCTCTTGCTTCTTTTTGCACCTCTCTTACTTCTACATGCAACTCTTTTCCCTCTTTCTACACATTTCTTCCTCTTTCTGCACCTCTCTTGCTACTTTCTGCAACTCTCTCTTACCTCTTTTTGTACCTTTCCTACCTCTTTCTACACCTCTCGTGCTTCTTTTTGTAAATCTGTTACCTAGTTCTGCCCCTCACTCTCTTCTTTCTGCACTTCTCTTGCTTCTTTTTGTACTATTGTTTTTCTCTGCAGCTCTCATGCCTCTTTGTGTACCTCTCCTACTTCTTTCTGCACCACCCTTGACTCTTTCAGCACATTTCTTTCTCTTTCTAGGCCTCTCTTGCTTCCTTCTGCAACTCTCTCTTCTCTTGACTCTTTATGCACATTTCTTCCTCTTTCTGCACGTCTCTTGCATCTTTCTGCACTTCTTCTGCTTCTTTCTGCACTTCTCTTGCTTCTTTTTGCTCTTTTCTTGCCTCTTTCTGTGCATATCTTGCTTCCTTCTGCACCTTGCTTGCTTTTTTCTCCACCCGTTTGGCCTCTTTCTGTACCCGTCTTTTCTTTTTCTGCTCCTCTCTTGCCTCTTTCTGTACTTCTCTTGCCTTTTTCCTGCACTTCTCTTGCCTCTTGTTGCACTGGTTTTTGTTTCTATCTGCACCTCTCTTCCTTCTATCTGTACCTATCTTGGTTATTTCTGCACTCCTCCTGACTCTTTCTGTACTTCTCTTGCCTCTTTCTGTAAGTCTGTTGCCTCGTTCAGCACATTTGTTCCTCTTTCTGCATCTCTCTTGCTACTTTCTGCACTTCTCCTGCTTTTTTCTTTACCTTCCTTGCTTTTTTCTACACACGTCTTGTTTCTTTCTGCACCGCTCTTGCTTCTTTCTGCACTTCTCTTACCTCTTTATGCACTGCACTTGCCTCTTTCTACACTTCTCTTGCCTCTTTTTACCCTTCTATTTCCTCTATCTACACAATTCTTCCTCTTTCTGTACTTCTCTTGCTTCTTTCATCACTTCTCTTGCCACTTTTCGTACCTCTCTTACCTCTTTCTACACTACTTGCTTCTTTTTGCACATCACTTGCCTCCTTCTGACCCTCCGTCTCTTCTTTTGGCATGTCTCTTGCTTCTTTCTGTACTTCTCTTGCTTTTTTGTGCAGCTCTCTTGCCTCTTTCTGCATCTCTCTTGATTCTTTCTATTCTTTCTGCACCACTCTGAACTCTTTCTGCACCACTCTTTGTACTTTTTGCATTTTCTTTATCTTTCTGCACCTCTCTTACTTCTTTCTGCAACTCACTCTTTCCTCTTTTTGTACTTATCTTGCCTCTTTATGTACCTCTCTTGACTTTTTCTGCACTTGTGTTCCTCTTTTTGCACATCTCTTGCTTCTTTTATCCCTTCCCTTGCCTGTTTTTCTACCTCTCTTACCTCTTTCTACACCTCTCTTGCAGCTTTTTGCAACTACATTGAGTCTTACTGCCCCTCACTCTCTTTTTTCTGCACATCTCTTGTTTCTTTTGGTACTTTTCTTGCTTTATTTGCAGCTCTCTTCCCTATTTCTACTCTTCTACTGCTTCTTTTTGCTCCACTCTTATCTCTTTTTGCACCACTCTTGCTTCTTTATGCAACTCTCTTTGCCTCTTTTTGTACTTCGCTTGCCTCTTTCTGCATTCTATACCTCTATTGCTTCTTTCAGCATCACTCTTCTTGCTTTCTGCACCTCACTTGCTTATTTCTTGAATCCACTCTCTTCTTTCTGTAGTTCTCTTGCTTCTTTGTGCAGTTCTCTTGATATTGCTGCTCCTCTCTTGCCTCTTTCTGCACCTCTCTTGCCTCTTTCTGCATCCCTCTTACTTCTTTCTGCGCATATCTTGCCTCTTTCTGCACCCCTCTTGCTTCTTTCTGCACCATTCTTGTTTATTTCTGTACCTCTCTTGCTTCTTTATGCGCTTCTCGTCGCTTTTTTCTGCACCATTTTCCTCTTACTGTACATCTCTTGCTTCTCTCTGCACATTTCTTCCTCTATCTTCTCCTCCCTTGCTTTTTTCTGTACCTCTCTTGCTTCTATCTGTAACTTTGTTGTTTTTGTTTGCATCTCTCTTCCCTCTTTCATCACTTCTCTTGCGTCTGTCTGCACCTCTCTTGGCTCTTTCTTCACTTCTTTTGCTTCTTTCTGTACCTTTATTCCACTTTCTGTACTTCTCTTACCTCTTTCAGCATCTCTCTTCCTGCTTTCTGCACCTAACTTGCTTCTTTCTTGATCCCACTCTCTTCTTTCTGTACTTCACTTGCTTCTTTCTGCAGTTCTCTTGCTTCTTTCTGAAGTTCTCTTGATATTGCTGCACCTCTCTTGCCTCTTTCTGCACCCCTCTTACTTCTTTCTGCACATATATTTTTTCTTTGTGCACCTCTCTTGCCTCTTTCCGTATCTTCTCTTGCTTCTTCCTACACCTCTCTGGTTCCTTTATGCACTGCTCTTGTTTTTTTCTCCATCTCTGTTGCTTCTATTTGCATCTCTCTTTCCTCTTTCTGTGCATTTCTTATCTCTTTTCCAACTCACTCTCTTCTTTTTGTACCTCTTTTCCTTCTTTTTTTACCTGTCTTGCTAAGTTTCTACTTCTTTTGCTTCTTACTGCACTTCTCTTGCTAATTTCTGTGCCTTTCTTCCTCTTTCTACAGTTCTCTTGCTACTTTTTATACTTCTCTCACCCTTTTTACAACTCTCTTGCTTCTTTCTGTACTTCTCTTGCCTCTTTCTTTAACTCTCTTGTGTCTTTCAGCACTCTCTTGCTTCTTTCTGTACATATCTTGCTTTTTTCTGCATTTTTCCTGACTCTATCATCACTTCTCTTCCTTTTTTCTGCACCTCTCACTACTTTCTGCACTTCTCTTGTTTTTCCCATAAATTTTTCCTCTTACTGTACCTCTCTTGCCTCATTCTGCACATTTCTTCCTCTTTCTTCTCCTCTCTTGTTTCTCTTTGCCCCTATTTTGCTTTTTTCTGCAACACTATAGCCTCTCTGTGGACCCCAATTGCATCTTTCATCACTTCTTTTCCTTCTTGCTGCACCTCTTTTGCTTCTTTCTGAACTGATCTTGCTTCTTTCTGCATATTTCTTCCTTGTTCTGCACTTCTCTTGCTTTTTTCTGTACCCTTCATTCTTTTATTGCACTTCCCTTGGCTCTTTCTGCACCTTTCATCTTCTCTTTTTCTCCTCTCTTGCTTCTTTTTGCACCTTTGGTTTTTTTCTGTACCTCTCTTGCTTCTTTATGCACTTCCTTGTTGTTTTTTCCATAACTTTTTCCTTATACTGCTTCTCTCTTGCCTGTTTCTGGACATTTCTTCCTCTATCTTCTCCTCTCTTCTTTCTTTGTGCACCTTTCTTACTTTTTTTGACACCTTTCATGCGTCTTTATTCACTTGTTTTGCCTCCTTCTGCAATTCTATTGCTATTTTCTATACCTCCCTTGCTTCTTTCTGTACCTCTCTTGCATCTTTCTGTACCTCTATTGTTTTTGTTTGGGTCTCTTTTCCCTCTTTCATCACTTCTCTTGCTTCTTTCTGTACCTCTCTTGGCTCTTTCTTCACATCTCTTGTTCTTTCAGTACTTTTCTTTTTTTGGTGCCCTTCTCTTGCCTCTTTCTGCATTTCTCTTTCTTCTTTCTACACTTGTCTTGACTCTTTCTGTACTACTCTTGCTTCTTTCTGTACCTTTCTTTCTCGTGCTGTGCTTGTCTTCCTCTCTATGTATCGTGTATCCTCTTTCAGCACCTCTCTGGCTTCTTTCTCCACCTCTCCTGCCTATTTCTGACCTTCTCTTGCCTCTTGTTCCACTCTCTTAACTCTGTCTGTACCTCTCTTGTCTCTTTCTGCATATAATATTTCTTCCTCTTTATGCACCTCTCTTGCTTCTTTCTGCACTTTTCTTGTTTTTTTCTGTACCTCTCTTGCTCTATGCACTTCTCTTGTCACTTTTTTCCGTACCCTTTTCCTCTTACTGCATCTCTCTTGCCTCTTTCTGTACATTTCTTCCTCTATCTTCTCCTCTCTTACTTCTTTCTGCACCTTTCTTGATTTTTTCTGTACCTCTCTTGCTTCTTCATGCACTTCTCTTGTTTCTTTCTGCACTTCTTTTGCTACTTTTTGCACCTCCCTTCCTTTTTTTCTGTACGTCTCTTGCTTCTTTCTGAACCTCTATTATTTTTGTTTGCATCTCTCTTCCCTATTTCATCACTTCTCTTGCTTCTGTGTGCACCTCTCTTGGCTCTTTCTTCACACCTCTTGTCTCTTTCTGCACATTTCTTCCTCTATCTTCTCCTCTCTTGCCTCTTTCTGCACCTTTCTTGCTTTTTTCTGCACCTCTCTTGCTTCTTTATGCACTTCTCTTGTTTCCTTCTGTATTTCTCTTTTGCTACTTTCTGCACCTCAATTGCTTCTTTCTGTACCTCTATTGTTTTTCTTTTCATCTCTCTTCCTTCTTTCATCACTTCTCATGCTTCTTTCTGCACCTCTCTTGGCTCTTTCCTCACTTCATTTGCTTCTCTATGTACCTTTATTCTACTTTCTGTACTTCTCTGGCCTCTTTTTGCATTTCTCTTTCTTCTTTCTATACCTTTCTTTCTCTTTCTACACTTCTCTCGATTCCTTCTGCACTTCTCTTGCTTCTTTCTGTACCGTTCTACTTCTTTCTGTACTGTTTTTCTTCTTTCAGCACTTCTCTTGCTTCTTTCTGTACCTCACTTGTCTCTTTCTGCACATTTCCTCCTCGTTCTGCACCGCTCTTGCTTCTTTTTGCACCTCTCTTGCTTTTGTTATGTATCTCTCTTGGCTCTTTCTTGACTTCTCTTTCTTCGTTCTGTATTTTTCTTCCTCGTTCTGCACTTCTCTTGCCTCTTTATGCACTTCTCTTGCCTGTATATGCACATTTCTTCCTTTCTGCACCTCTCTTGCTATTTTCATCAATTCTCTTAACTCTTTTTGCTCCTCTCTTGCTCCTTTCTACAACTCTCTGTTTCTTTCTGCACCTCACCCTCTTCTTCCTATACCCCTCTAGTTTCTTTCTGTACCCCTCTTGCCACTTTTTGCACATCACTTGCCTCTTTATGCATTTCTGTAACTTATTTATGTACTTCATTTGTCTCTTGCAGGACTTCTCTTACCACTTTCTGTACCTCACTTTCTTCTTTCTGTACTTCTCTTGCTTCTTTCATCACTTCTCTTGCCTCTTTTCGTACCCCTCTTACCTCTTTCTATACTACTTGCTTCTTTTTGCACATCACTTGCCTCTTTCTGACCCTCCCTCTCTTCTTTTGGCACGTCTCTTGCTTCTTTCTGTACTTCTCTTGCTTTTTTGTGCAGCTCTCTTGCCTCTTTCTGCATCTCTCTTGATTCTTTCTATTCTTTCTGCACCACTCTGAACTCTTTCTGCACCACTCTTTGTACTTTTTGCACATTTCTTTATCTTTCTGCACCTCTCTTACTTCTTTCTGCAACTCTCTCTTTCCTCTTTTTGTACTTATCTTGCCTCTTTATGTACCTCTCTTGACTTTTTCTGCACTTGTGTTCCTCTTTTTGCACATCTCTTGCTTCTTTCATCCCTTCCCTTGCCTGTTTTTCTACCTCTCTTACCTCTTTCTACACCTCTCTTGTAGCTTTTTGCAACTCTGTTGCCTCTTACTGCCCCTCACTCTCTTCTTTCTGCACATCTCTTGCTTCTTTTTGCACTTTTCTTGCTTTATTTGCAGCTCTCTTCCCTATTTCTACTACTCTACTGCTTCTTTTTGCTCCACTTTTATCTCTTTCTGCACCACTCTTGCATCTTTATGCAACTCTCTTTGCCTCTTTTTGTACTTCGCTTGCCTCTTTCTGCATTCTATACCTCTATTGCTTCTTTCAGCATCTCTCTTCTTGCTTTCTGCACCTCACTTGCTTATTTCTTGAATCCACTCTCTTCTTTCTGTAGTTCTCTTGCTTCCTTCTTTGTGCAGTTCTCTTGATATTGCTGCTCCTCTCATGCCTCTTTCTGCACCTCTCTTGCCTCTTTCTGCAACCCTCTTACTTCTTTCTGCACATATATTGCCTCTTTCTGCACCCCTCTTGTTTCTTTCTGCAACTTTTTAGTTTTTTTCTGTACCTCTCTTGCTTCTTTATGCGCTTCTCTTGTCGCTTTTTCTGCACCATTTTCATCTTACTGTACATCTCTTGCTTCTCTCTGCACATTTCTTCCTCTATCTTCTCCTCTCTTGCTTCTTTCTGCACCTTTCTTGATTTTTTCAGTACCTCTCTTGCTTCTTTATGCACTTTCTTTGTTTCTTTCTGCATTTCTTTTGCTACTTTCTGTCCCTCCCTTGTTGTTTTCTGTACCTCTCTTGCTTCTTTCTGTAACTTTGTTGTCTTTGTTTGCATCTCTCTTCCCTCTTTCGTCACTTCTCTTGCGTCTGTCTCCACGTCTCTTGGCTCTTTCTTCACTTCTTTTGCTTCTTTCTGTACCTTTATTCCTCTTTCTGTACATCTCTTACCTCTTTCAGCATCTCTCTTCCTGCTTTCTGCACCTAACTTGCTTCTTTCTTGATCCCACTCTCTTCTTTCTGTACCTCACTTGCTTCTTTCTGCAGTTCTCTTGCTTCTTTCTGCAGTTCTCTTGCTTCTTTCTGCAGTTCTCTTGATATTGTTGCTCCTCTCTTGCCTCTTTCTGCACCTCTCTTGCCTCTTTCTGCACCCCTCTTACTTCTTTCTGCACATATATTTTTTCTTTGTGCACCTCTCTTGCCTCTTTCTGTATCTCCTCTTGCTTCTTCCTACACCTCTCTGGTTCCTTTATGCACCGCTCTTGCTTTTTTATCCATCTCTGTTGCTTCTATTTGCATCTCTCTTTCCTCTTTCTGTGCATTTCTTATCTCTTTTCTAACTCACTCTCTTCTTTCTGTACCTCTTTTCTTTCTTTTTTTACCTCTCTTGCTACGTTTCTACTTCTTTTTCTTCTTACTGCACTTCTCTTGCTAATTTCTGTGCCTTTCTTCCTCTTTCTACAGTTCTCTTGCTACTTTTTATACTTCTCTCACCTCTTTTTACAACTCCCTTGCTTCTTTCTGTACTTCTCTTGCCTCTTTCTTTAACTCTCTTGCGTCTTTCAGCAGCTCTCTTGCTTCTTTCTGTACTTATCTTGCTTTTTTCTGAATTTTTCCTGACTCTGTCATCACTTCTCTTGCTTTTTTCTGCACCTTTCCCTACTTTCTGCACTTCTCTTGTTTTTTCCCATACATTTTTCCTCTTAATGTACCTCTCTTGCCTCATTCTGCACATTTCTTCCTCTTTCTTCTCCTCTCTTGTTTCTCTTTGCCCCTATCTTGCTTTTTTCTGCAACACTATAACCTCTCTGTGCACCACAATTGCCTCTTTCATTTATTTATTTATTTATTTATTGATAGCATTTGTAGAGCGCTCTGTAACCCTACGGGCATCCTGGCGCTGAGTACATGTAGCTAAGAACCCTGTAGAAAACAGAAGAGGACAGTGGACAAGGTGCTGATCAGTTAGATTTTTTTGGTAGATTTTTTGGGAGATTTTTTTGGGAAGAGCCATGTTTTCACCTTTTTTCGAAAGGCCATCAATTCATTTGTTTTTCTAATGTCAGTAGGGAGGTTGTTCCATAGATGGGCTGCGGCTATACGGAAAGCTCTTCCCCCACAGGTGGCTTTCTTGATACTAGGAATGCTAATGAAGTTTAGAGATGAGGATCGAAGAGACCGGGTGGGCTCATACCAGTTGAATCTGTTTTGGAGTGGTCGGGGGCCTAGCCCGTGAACTGCCCTGAAGACAATACATAGGGATTTGAAGCAGATCCTCTGATGTATAGGCAGCCAGTGTAAGTCGGCCAAGGCAAGAGTAGTAGAAGATCTTCGCTCCCAAGAGAGTGCCAGTTTAGCTGCTGCTGCCTGGATACTTTGAAGTCTGGAAATGAGATAGGCAGGGGATTCCAGCAGAAGGGCATTACAGTAATCCAAGCGGCTGAGGATGGTGCTCCTGACTATGTCAGCTCTAGTCTGTGGGGGCAGGAGAGGTAGCAGCCTTTGCAGTCCTCGCAGTAAGGCAAGGCAGCTGCTAACCTGCTTGTTGACGTTAGTTTCTAGGCTCAATTTGTTGTTAATAGTGACTCTGAGATTCTTTACTGAGTTCACTGGGGTAGGCGAGTCCCCTAACAGCTGAGGCCAGAAGTCTAAAGGTAGCCTTTTGGGGATTTTTCCTACTGTGCAGTGCAGTATTTCAGTTTTATCACTGTTAAATTGTAGTGAGTTCTGGTTGAGCCAGAGTGACATTTCCAGCATGCAGGTGTGGAAAGTCTCCAGTGAGTTTGCATGGGCTCCATCAAGATAGATCATTAGCTGAGTGTCATCTGCGTAATTTGTCACGCTGATGCCGTGGCTTTTGATAATCCACACCAGGGGTTGCATATAAATGTTAAAAAGTATGGGACTGATAGCAGACCCCTGTGGGACCCCATGCGGGACTTTAATGAACTCTGATTGATATGGAGGGATAGCTACTGCCTGCCATCCGTCCGTCAGATAGGAGCGGAACCAGTCGAGCACGACACCTCCGACTCCGATGTTCTTTAATCTTTCTATCAGGATGTCGTGGTTCACCGTATCGAATGCGGCGGACAGGTCAGTCAGAATATCTTTATTCGACTTATTCCAAGTCATACAAAGAAACAAAAAAAAAACATTCAAACAAAACAGACATATGATGCTACATGGAAAGCATACTTAAGCATACAGTTTTCCTAAAAAGCATCTGCCTAAAAAACACGTATTAAATACTATATACAAATTAAGAATTCATTTTATATAAGAAGATGCATTTTTTTCCCCTTAATAGGGACATTTTTAAGACAGAAAATTGCCAATGGCTTTAACCCTTGCAGCTGCCACTAAAAATTTTGCAATACTAAAAGTAGTGCGAGGATTTGTCAAAAGCTGTAAAAAGAGCAGCGCAGGGCGCACCTGTGTGAACCCTGCTTCTTTCAAAATGGGGAGCAGGTATTTTTTTCTCTGCTCATGAAACAGGCTACAAAACATGACAAAATGCATTGTGTCCTGCACCGAAAAATTGTCGCAGCTGCAAGGGGCGGCTAGTTCCGGCTTCTGCCAACCGTTAAAAGAACCAAGGTGAAAATGTAAAAGATTGAACCTAAATTTAATTAATAAGAACCTATGATAAGGGATTGTAACGAAGCTGAGATAAGGTGCAAGATGGGGTTCACTTACCAAAAGGTAGTGTGCCCTGACTGCTGGTTTCTGCAGTTCAGCTACCTCACGGCACGCTTCCTTCCTTTCAAAAAATAGCTTTTTAATTTGACCTATATCTTGAGCCCTGATTTTTTCTGGACAAAAGAAAAGTTCTGGGCGACCCAAATTCGTGAAAGATTTAATCAAATAATCCAACCATGGGATTTTCCTGTATTTATCTAAAGATAGAACGTCCTTCATAATACTGTGGTTCAATAGGAGATCTTCGTTTAACCACATTTTCATCCACAAAGTCAGGGGCGCTAAACTCAATAGGTCTGATAAATACGCTAATCCCACTTCCTTGTGGATAGAATAGGTTGGGGTTGACTGGGGGACAGATAAGAGAGATCTAATAAATCTGTTCTCGGCTCTCTGGATGGGGTCAAGATTTACATATCCCCACAAGGGGGATCCGTATAGAGCAATGGCCACAGGTTTACACTTGTAAATTTTTAACAAGGCTTCCATGGGTCTTGCTCCCAACTTGCCTGCAAAACCTAAGAGAGCTGAGGCGGATCTAGTTACCGCCAAACGCTTTGCGCTTATCTGTGGACCCCACGTCCCTTTGTGGTCAAACAAAACGCCCAGGTAGGGAAATGTGGTGACCTTGGAGACTTGAACCCCACTGCAAAAAAAGGATTTATGGCTTTTTTTTTTGCACAATCCCGGCCCATGACCATCGTGTGCGATTTAGACACGTTGATCTTAAGGTCCAATTTCTCCATAAAGGAGCCAAAGGCATTCAGGAGAACCTGAAGACCAATACCAGTGCGGGCAATCAGCACGGCATCGTCCGCGTACAGGAGTGCCGGAATTTGGGCGTCTCCTGCACGAGGAACGTCCGTGCCCCTGCCTCGCAGGTATGCCCCCAGGCCGTTAATATAGATCGTAAAAAGCGTGGGGGCCAAAATGCAACCTTGCCGAACCCCCTTTAAGGATTTAAATAAAGGGGTACACCTTCCGTTGTTAGACACTCGGACAGCTGCAAAAAGCTCCTGGTGCAAAGTGGCCATAAACGTGACCAATGCTTTATCGATGCCTAGTTCCAATAGGATCAACCATAGTTTGGACCTATTAACGAGGTCGAAAGCCGAGGAGAGGTCCATAAATGCTAGATACACGGACCCCTCCTTGGCCACCGTATACTTTGAAGTGAGTAAATGCAAATTGATGCATTGCTCGATTGTGCCTTTTCTTTCTCTGAAACCATATTGCAGTTCGGACAGCCCACCACAGCCCTCCACATTTTCCCTTAATCTATGCAAAAGGACTCTACCCAAAACTTTTACGGTTGAGTCCAAAAGTGAAATGGGTCTATAGAACGCTGGGTCGTCCCGCTGACCTTTGTTTTTATAAATAGGGACGATGGTAGATATTGCCCATGAAGCGGGGGCTGAATTATTAGTAACAGCATTAAACACGTTACACAAAACGTTCGACCATAGTTTAGGTGAGTGCATAAAAAAGTCAGCCGGGACTCCGTCCGGACCGGGTGCCTTATGTTTTGTAGTTTCCTTAAGTGCATTTTCAACTTCTTGTGGGTTAAAGACGATAGGGTGTACGGGTCCGTTGGACAATAAGCCCATATTGATGCCCTCATCCCCTTCGTCGCCCCCATATACACTTTTAAAAAAAGACAACCATTTATCATCAGCAATCACACAGTCCATGGGTTCATTTTTGTCTTCGGAGAATAAAGGCTGCTTAATAATCTCCCAAAACCTCCTACTATCCTTCAGTACTGCCGCTGACTGGAGGTTTTCCCATGTTTCGTGTTTGATGGAGTCTTTAAAGTTTTTTATTGCTGACTTGTAAACTTTCCTTAGCCTCGTGATGTTATCTGTTACCCTTGGTACAATTTTTAGTGCCACCATCAGGTCTCTGTGGGCCTTCGAGCATGCTGTGTCGAACCAACGCTTGTGTCCTTTAGGTCCCTGAATACGTTTGGCTAACAGCTCATTAGAGACCTGGACACATATCTCCTCAAAAGCTGCTACAATCTGTTTCCCTTGAGCATCCGAATTCTGGCAAAGCTCCACCTGATCTTTTATCTTAGGGAAGCATTTTTTGTAGAAATTATCCGGGATCACTTTTGCCCACTTCACTCTTCTGTCTTGGTCGGTGGTCCTCAGGGGGTGTGAAGCTTTTACAATTGATGGTGAAGCGCCCATCTGGGCTCCCCATGCCACTTCCAATAATACTGGGTTGTGATCGCTATAATGGGTTTCTACAGTACGGTAAGCAATAGTTCGATTGAGGATACCCATTGAAACAAAAATATAATCTATCACCGTTCCATGATTGCCGCCCACAAAAGTTGGCGTTCTCAAACCATAGTCGGGTTCAAATAGATTATAGTTGGCGAGTAAATCTTCAAGCTCCTGACCCTCTACAGAATGTACAAAGTGAGGTCCTAATGGTGCCGCATCATCCACTTCATCAACTTCTATTCCCTTACAATCTAGATTACATAAGTGGATATTAAAATCACCTACTAAAATAAACTCAGAAGCAAATACGATATTCTGTGAGACTTTGTTTAAAATACTGTCCAGACTGGCAATATTACGGCCGGCGTAGTCACTATTCCCAGAATTATAAAAATTAACATATAAAGTCCTACTAGTTTTACTGATCACCCTTTCTACTATTAAGATGTTATCAGAATCAGAAGTGATCTGCCTATAGCTTCCTTTTAAGTTCAGGGCAAAGAAGAGCGCCAAACCCCATTTAGCCCTGCCCGTTCTATCTGGGACTGCAGGTTTTATAAAACTAGTGAACCCATCCCACCAGATATTGCTGGATGTAACCCAGGTTTCTTGCAGAGCGATAATATGATGTTCTACAATAAAGCTCCGCCAGACTGGGTCCTGGCTTTTAGAATTTAGTCCTGCTACATTCCAGCTTATGACCTTGCACGAATCAATAATTACGCTTGGCTCATTTCCGCCCTCAGGGTCTCCTTCCGATGTATCTGGCGATGGAAGTACCTCTCTAGTTTCCCCGTGGCCACAACACTGTGTGTCTTCTCCATTAACACCCAGTTTCACACCGGCCACAAGCCCAGATAGATTTGGTTGCTGGGTGAGATTTGTAGGTGGGTGAGGCTCAACCACTGCCTTAAACATTTGCAAACTAGAGTGTTTCTCTATTATAAAACCGTCACTACTAGTTTTTTGGTTGCTGGGCCCCACACGTACCTGATCTGCTCCTATTGCAAGTCAGTCGCAGGTATTTAGGTCAGATAGGGGGCCAAATCTGTTTCCTGTGGCGAAACCCCACACAGATGGATTAGGTGGCTGAATATGACCATTGTAAGCTACGTTCCAACTGGGGTATGAACTATTTGAGTGGTTCGAAAAAGGGTCCGATCTCTGCCACAGTGTGGGCCTAAAGCCCCGCTCGCTATGGTTATATCCCAAAGGACCTGGCCCCCACCTGTTTATTCTTATATCATGCTGGTGATCAAACTGATGATTTTGCTCGTACGGGTAACTAGATCTTCCTACATCCCGATGTACCATCGGCTGAAACCACTCGGTTGGATGTCGTAAACTAGTGGCCCTCCCCCAGCTACTGGTACTAGTAGGCTTATGTTGCCTGATGGCGTTGGGCACAGTGGCAGACTGAATCTCATCATAGAAAAACTTGAGAGTCAGTGGAATTATAGAACCACTGCGGCGTTGTGGTGGAAACACATTATTTAAAATGTCTGGGAGAACTTCAGCATTTGCAAAATTTAAAATAACACAGTCGCCTTTGAACTTTTTAGGCTTACTTCCAATCCAAGATACCCTCCTGGTCAGAACTATGTCCCCAGCCAGTTTGTCTAGCCCTTCTTGAGCCATATACATGTTATTAGAGAGCCAATGTAGAACTTTGTCTTTTAGACCCTGTTTAGACTCAGTTTTATCTTGAACAAGGACTGGAACATTGGCCAACACCAAAACTACCGGTGAGGCTTCCACAATGAATTCTGCTGAGGAAGTCTCTTGGTGCACAACCACTGTTGCGTCAGTTATACTGGTGTGAGGGACTCCAGTTTCGACATTCTGATCCATGACGTGTGGTGAAAGCAATGAAGGAGAAGGAGCCAGCCCTTGTTGGATAATCTGAGTGGGCTTTAAATTACTTTCAGTGGGGGAGTCCTCCTCGTCCGTAGATGTAAGGTCTGTTACGAGGGAAGATAAATTCTCTACCTCCTTAGCCAGAACATTGTGGACCCCACTCAACTTCCTCACTTCAGCAGTTAATTTATCCACTTTCCCGATCAGAGGTTTGATTATAGTCCTGATTTTAATATCGATCATATCTTGGATCCTGTTGAAAAGATCATCATCACTGATTCGTTTAGACTCGGAATCCACCTCAACGACAGTATGTTTGCCCGACCTCCTAGGGGGAGGTGTGGCGGGCTTTTTCTTGCCTAAATGTTTTCCCCCTCGTTTAGTAGGTAGCTTTCTACACGCTCTAATCGCGCGTGTTTCTGGCTGCGGAGATTGTTGGTCTTCATTCTGAATGGCTATCTGGCTGTTTGAGTCGATGAGGGTATTGTCTGACAAATCTATTAAGTCAGTTCTACCCATCGCGGACTCCAGATCATCAGTGGCCTCGATGAAATTATCTGAAGATTCAGGATCAGCCATAATAAGCGGAGGATTGACTAGCAATGAGTCAGACATTGCAGTGCTAGCAGCACCTGTTGATGGACTATCTTCGGGCAACACCGGTGATTGACTCAAGCCCAGAGATTGCCTACGCTTATTATTAATACTACTAACGACTTGAACAAGATACGAATCTAAAGTATTCATGGCTTCAACTGGGGCAGGTACCAGTTTTTCCCCCATACTATGTGCTGTGCCTCAGGAGGACAATCAGAAAATAGCAATAGCGCTATGTAATATGGATCATGCAACTGTGATGTAAATAACAAAGGAAGGTCTCTAAACAGTAGGCTACGCCAGATATCAAACAAGTGCACAGTACCTTGGTGTCCACGCGTTAGATGTCAGGGAATTGGCCTTGCCTGGCCTTCTCGTGCCTTGGAGGGCCTAAGAGGGCCCGCCCTTTGCCCGGCCTTAGCCCCGGGCGTCCCGCTCGCGTCCCGCGAAGCTGAGGGCTTCCTGATTAAATAAGCCCCTCCTGGCGCGTTGCAGACGCGTCAGGGAACGCGCCTCCGCCGCACAGGCTGCCGGGACCTGAAGTCCCGGGGCGGCGGTGGCGTGCCTGGTGCTCGCGGTAACTCGCGGTGGCTGGCTTCTGGTGCGGCGACTCTGGGCTCCCGCTGCTCTCCTCGGGATGTGTTACTCCTGGAAATGCGCCTGTAAATGCGCAGCCGGACAGCGTCTGAGATGCGGCTCCCCCCGCTACACCGAGGGCTTCCTGATTAAATAAGCCCCTCCTGGCGTGTTGCAGACGCGTCAGGGAACGCGCCTCCGCCGCAAAGGCTGCCGGGACCTGAAGTCCCGGGGCGGCGGTGGCGTGCCTGGTGCTCGCGGTAACTCGCGGTGGCTGGCTTCTGGTGCGGCGACTCTGGGCTCCCGCTGCTCTCCTCGGGATGTGTTACTCCTGGAAATGCGCCTGTAAATGCGCAGCCGGACAGCGTCTGAGATGCGGCTCCCCCCGCTACACCGAGGGCTTCCTGATTAAATAAGCCCCTCCTGGCGCGTTGCAGACGCGTCAGGGAACGCGCCTCCGCCGCAAAGGCTGCCGGGACCTGAAGTCCCGGGGCGGCGGTGGCGTGCCTGGTGCTCGCGGTAACTCGCGGTGGCTGGCTTCTGGTGCGGCGACTCTGGGCTCCCGCTGCTCTCCTCGGGATGTGTTACTCCTGGAAATGCGCCTGTAAATGCGCAGCCGGACAGCGTCTGAGATGCGGCTCCCCCCGCTACACCGAGGGCTTCCTGATTAAATAAGCCCCTCCTGGCGCGTTGCAGACGCGTCAGGGAACGCGCCTCCGCCGCAAAGGCTGCCGGGACCTGAAGTCCCGGGGCGGCGGTGGCGTGCCTGGTGCTCCCGGTAACTCGCGGTGGCTGGCTTCTGGTGCGGCGACTCTGGGCTCCCGCTGCTCTCCTCGGGATGTGTTACTCCTGGAAATGCGCCTGTAAATGCGCAGCCGGACAGCGTCTGAGATGCGGCTCCCCCGGTCGAGCAGAATCAGAATTGCTGATTCTCCCCTGTCCGCCCTCATTCGTAGGTCATCCATGACTGTCAGCAAAGCTGATTCTGTTCCATGAACTGGTCTGAATCCAAACTGTTCCTCTTCCAGGATGTTGTTGGTTTCTAGGAAGAGGGCTAGGGATCTACTGACCCATCTCTCTATGATCTTTATTGGATATGGTAAGAGGGATATAGGTCAGTAGTTCTTTTGGCAGTCTGGGTCCAGCGGGGTGACAACTGCCAGTTTCCAGTTTTTTGGTACGGAGCCTGTGCAGAGAGACTGGTTACAGAGCTGATGCAGGGCTGGGATAATGTCATCCTCGAATTTCTTAGCTATTCTATGGGGAAGAGGGTCTAAAGGGGATCCTGATGACGTATTGAGAGCTGTTCTTAGAAATTCCTGTTCTGAAGGGACCACAACATTTTCCAGAATAGCATTTGGAGAGGGGTTTCTAACATATTCCACCTTCTCATCTCTGTTCGCTTGATTGCTGTTATCCTGCTTTGTGGGGATAGACTTACTATTCATTCCCTCTACAATTTTACTGATTTTTTCCTGAAAGAACACTGCTAAGCTATCACAGAGTTCTTGTGAGGGCTTGATTTGGCTGTCAGCACAAGCAGGATGGGAAAGCTCTCTAATGAGCCTGAAAGTGTCGCGGGACTTATTGGAGCTTTTGAGGATTAGGTCTGCGAAGTGGCTTGTTTTGGCTATAATTATTTCCTTCCTATATTGTGCAATAGTGAGCCTCCATCGCACTTTCTCCTGTTCTGAGTAATTTTTCCTCCAGAGCTTCTCCGCCTTTTTGCAGGTGTTTTTCAGTTCTTTCAGTTTGTCCGTGTACCAGGGCGCGGAGGGTTTTCCCCTTTTCTTGATTGTTTTCATCGGAATGATAGCGTCAAGTTTCTTGGTTATCTCATTACAAAATGAGAGATAGTTTGTAGTGACATCATTCTCTAGTTTGAACGAGGTCCCAACCTGACGGAGGTCGGATTTTCCTTCCTCTTTCCTCTTCATCAGGTTCCTCCAGTCACGACCTATGAAGGTTCTGGTCTGTGACCTTGCGGATCCTGTGCGGGTCGGGGTATGGATATTGAATCTGAGGAGGTGATGATCTGACCAACCTACTGGAAGAATAGTATCCAAGGTCATTAGGTCTTCTGCCGCGAATATTAAGTCTAGTGTGTTTCCTAGTATATGTGTGGGAGTATTTATCCACTGTTTCAGCCCTAGATTGTGGCAGGATTGAGTGATATTGTACAAAGCTGTGCGTAGTTGGTCATTGTCCCATATATTAAAATCACCCAGTATCAGCAGCCTGCTGTGAGAGATAGAGATATTATTTATGACAGTGATCAATTCCTGCTGTTGTGAGGCATTGAAGTGCCCCGGTGTCCTATAGCATATTAGAGCCGTAAGGCAATGTTCGGAATCATGTTTTATGGAAATCCCGAGGATTTCGACACAGGAGACGGTGTCAACGTCCAAAGTGGTGATGTTTAGCTCATCCTTGAAAATGATCCCCAGGCCTCCTCCTCGTCCTGTATGTCTGGGTTTATGAATGATCTTATATCCTGCTGGACATGCTGGACCTAGCTCTGATTCTATTCCTACAGCCATCCATGTCTCGGTTAGAAAAAGGATATCTAGGTTATTGGTCTCAATCAGAAGCTGTATTTCGGTAGTATGTTTCGGAAGGGATCGGACATTTAGAAGTCCGTTAATTAGTTTTCCCTTAGTGCTAGGCTTGGGTCCCGCATGGGCTGGTGGGGAATAGGTCTTGGTCTTGTCAGAGGTTGGATTGGGTTTCAATATAGATTTGGGGAGGAGGGGATTAATATGTGGTAGCCGTCCTCGGCAGTTGGGACATACGTTTTCGTCCTTATGTATTATGTTGGGGGCTAAACGTGGGCACTCGGTTTTATCTGCCTGTGGGTTTAATAGCATAAGTGTTTCCCTACTGTATCTAAGCACGTCGAGGGGCGATGTTGGACGGATAGGGGGGGGATGCCCTAGGCCCGGCCTCGGCGCAGACGAGCGCAGACGAGCTTGCCTTAAGCACGCCTTCGGCGCGCAATCGTCGCGCCCGCTGCGCTCGTCCGCTGCGCTTCCGGTAGGGACACATGCTTCACCACTTCTCTTCCTTCTTGCTGCATCTCTTTTGCTTCTTTCTGAACTGATCTTGCTTCTTTCTGCATATTTCTTCCTTGTTCTGCCCTTCTCTTGCTTTTTTCTGTACCTTTCATCCTTTTATTGAACTTCCCTTGACTCTTTCTGCACGTTTCATCTTCTTTCTTCTCCTCTCTTGCTTCTTTCTGCACCTTTGTTTTTTATGCACTTCTCTTGTTGTTTTTTTCCATAACGTTTTCTTTACACTGCACCTCTCTTGCCTCTTTCTGCACATTTCTTCCTCTATCTTCTCCTCTCTTCTTTCTTTGTGCACCTTTCTTACTTTTTTGACACCTTTCTTGCGTCTTTATTCACTTGTTTTGCCTCCTTCTATAATTCTATTGCTATTTTCTACACCTCCCTTGCTTGTTTTTGTACCTCTCTTGCATCTTTCTTTACCTCTATTGTACCTCTATTGTTTTTGTTTGCATCTCTTTTCCCTCTTTCATCACTTCTTTTGCTTCTTTCTGTACCTCTCTTGGCTCTTTCTTCAAATCTCTTGCCTCTTTCAATACTTTTCTTTTTTCGGTGCCCATCTCTTGCCTCTTTCTGCATTTCTCTTTCTTCTTCCTATACTTGTCTTGACTCTTTCTGTACTTCTCTTGCTTCTTTCTGTACCTTTATTTCTCTTGCTGTGCTTGTCTTCCTCTCTCTGTATCTTGTATCCTCTTTCAGCACCTCTCTGGCTTCTTTCTCCACCTCTCCTGCCTAGTTCTGACCTTCTCTTGCCTCTTGTTCCACTCTCTTAACTCTTTCTGTACCTCTCTTGTCTCTTTCTGCATATTTCTTCCTCTTTATGCACCTCTCTTGCTTCTTTCTGCACTTTTCTTGTTTTTTTCTGTACCTCTCTTGCTCTGTGCACTTCTCTCGTTGCTTTTTTCTGCACCCTTTTCCTCTTACTGCATCTTTCTTCCTCTATCTTCTCCTCTCTTACTTCTTTCTGCACCTTTCTTGATTTTTTCTGTACCTCTCTTGCTTCTTTATGTACTTCTCTTGTTTCTTTTTGCACTTCTTTTGCTACTTTTTGCACCTCCCTTGCTTTTTTCTGTACATCTCTTGCTTCTTTCTGCACCCTATTATTTTTGTTTGCATCTCTCTTCCCTCTTTCATCACTTCTCTTGCTTCTGTCTGCACCTCTCTTGGCTCTTTCTTCACTCCTCTTGTCTCTTTCTGCACATTTCTTCCTCTGTCTTCTCCTCTCTTGCTTCTTTCTGCACCTTTCTTGCTTTTTTCTGCACCGCTCTTGCTTCTTTATGCACTTCTCTTGTTTCCTTCTGTATTTCTCTTTTGCTACTTTCTGCACCTCAATTGCTTCTTTCTGTACCTTTATTGTTTTCGTTTTCATCTCTCTTCCTTCTTTCATTACGTCTCTTGCTTCTTTCTGCACCTCACTTGGCTCTTTCCTCATTTCTTTTGCTTCTCTCTGTACCTTTATTCTACTTTCTGTACTTCTCTTGCCTCTTTTTGCATTTCTCTTTCTTCTTTCTATACCTTTCTTTCTCTTTCTACACTTCTCTCGATTCCTTCTGCACTTCTCTTGCTTCTTTCTGTACCTTTCTTCTTCTTTCTGTACCATTGTTCTTCTTTCAGCACTTCTCTTGCTTCTTTCTGTACCTTACTTGTCTCTTTCTGCACATTTCCTCCTCGTTCTGCACCGCTCTTGCTTCTTTTTGCACCTCTCTTGCTTTTGTTCTGTATCTCTCTTGGCTCTTTCTTTACTTCTTTTGCTTCATTCTGTACTTTTCTTCCTCGTTCTGCACTTCTCTTGCCTCTTTATGCACTTTTCTTGCCTGTGTATACACATTTCTTCCTTTCTGTACCTCTCTTGCTACTTTCATCAATTCTCTTACCTCTTTTTGCTCCTCTCTTGCTCCTTTCTACAACTCTCTATTTCTTTCTGTACGTCCCTTGCCTCTTTCTGCACCTCACCCTCTTCTTCCTATACCCCTCTAGTTTCTTTCTGTATCCCTCTTGCCTCTTTTTGCACATCACTTGCCTCTTTCTGCATTTCTGTAACTTATTTATGTACTTCAATTGTCTCTTGCAGTAATTTTCTTGCCTCTTTCTGTACTTCTCTTACCACTTTCTGTACCTTACTTTTTTCTTTCTGTACTTCTCTTGCTACTCTCTGTCCCTCTCTTTCTTCTTTCTGCACCCCTCTTGCCTCTTTCTGTACCTCTCTTGCCTCTTTCTGCATTTTACTTACCTCTTTCTGCACTTCTATTGCCTCTTTCTGCACCTCTCTTGCTTCTTTCTGCATTTCTCTTGCCTCTTTCTGCACATTTCTTCCTCTTTCTGCAACTCCCTCTTGCATCTTCCATCACTTCTCTTGCCTGTGTTTGCACCTCTCGTGTTGCTTACTACAGCTCTTTTATTTTTTTCTGTACCTCTCTAGCATCTTTCTGCACCTCTTGTGCCTCTTTTGGCATTTCTCTTGCCTCTTTCTGCACTTCACTTGCCTCTTTCTGCTCTTCTCTTGTCTCTTTATGCACCTCTTTTGCCTCTTTCTGCACCCGTCTTACTTCTTTCAGCACATCTCTTGCTTCTTTCGGAACCTCTCTTGCTTCTTTTTGTATCCCCTATTGCTTTTTTCTACACCTCTCTGGTATCTTTATGTACCTTTCTTGCTTTTTGCTCCATATCTCTTGCCTCCTTCTGCACCTTTCTTTCTCCTTTTTGTTCCTCTCTTAGCTCTTTTCTAACTCTCTCTCTTCTTTTTGTACCGCTTTTCCTTCTTTCTGCACCTCTCTTACTACGTTTGCACTTCTTTTGCTTCTTACTACACTTCTCTTGCTCCTTTCTGTGTCTTTTTTCCTCTTTTTGCACCTTTCATCCTTACTCTACACCTGTCTTCTGCTTTCTGCAGTTCTATTGCTTCTTTATGTACTTTTCATTCCACTTTTTATACCTCCCTTGCTTCTTTCTGCACTTCTCTTGCTTTTTTCAGCACCCTTTTTTTCTTCTTTCTGTACCTATCTTGCTTTTTTTCTGCACCTTTCATCCTTTTTCTGCACTTTCCTTGCCTCTTTATACAACTATCATCTTTTTTTCTCCTCTCTTTCTTCTTTCTGCACCTTTCTTGTTGTTTTCTGTACCTCTTTTTCATCTTTCTGGACTTCTCTTGTTGCTTTTTTCTGTACCTTTTTCCTCATACTGCACCTCTCTTGCCTCTTTCTGCACATTTCTTCCTCTATCTTCTCCTCTCTTGGTTCTTTCTATCCCTTTCTTAATTTTTTTGCACCTCTCTTGCTTCTTGATGCACTTCTCTTGCCTCTGTCTGCAATTCTCTTGCCACTTTCCACACCTCCCTTGCTTCTTTCTGCAGTTCTCTTGTTTCTTTCTGTGCCTCTATTGTTTTTATTTGCATCTCTCTTCCCTATTTCAACACTCCTCTTGCTTCTTTCTGCATTCCTCTTGGTTCTTTCTTCACTTCTCTTGCTTCTTTCTGTACCTTTCTTCTTCTTTCTGCACATCTCTTGCCTCTTTCTGCATTTCTCTTTCTTCTTTCTGCACATTTCTTCCTCTTTCTACACTTGTCCTGACTCTTTATGTACTACTTTTGCTTCTTTCTGCTCATTTCTTCCTTTTTCTGCAACTCTTTTGTCTCTTTCTGCATATTTCGTCCTCTTTCTACACCTCTCTTGATTCTTTCTGCACCTTTCTTGTTTTTTTCGGTAGCTCTCTTGCTTCTTTATGTACTGATCTTGTCACTTTTTTCTGCACCTTTTTCCTCTTACTGCACCTCTCTTGCCTTTTTCTGCACATTTCTTCCTCTCTCTTCTCCTCTCTTGCTTCTTTATGCAACTTTCTTGATTATTTATGTACCTCTCTTGTTTCTTTATGCACTTCCCTTGTTTCTTTCTGCACTTCTTTTGCTACTTTCTGTACCTCTTGCTTCTTTCATTACCTCTATTGTTTTTGTTTGCATCTCTCATCCCTCTTTCATCACTTCTCTTGCTTCTTTCTGTACCTCTCTTGGCTTTTTCTTCAATACTCTTGACTCTTTCTACACATTTCTTCCTCTATCTTCTCCTCTCTTGCTTCTTTCTGCACAGTTCTTGCTTTTTTATGCACCTCTCTTGCTTTTTTATGCACCTCATCTGCTTCTTTCTGTACCTCTATTGTTTTTGTTTGCATCCTTCTTCCCTTTTTCATCACTTCTCTTGCTTCTGTCTGCAGCTCTCTTGGAGCTTTTTTCACTTCTCTTGCTTCTCTCTGTGCCTTTATTCTTTTTTCTGTACTTCTCATGCCTCTTGTCTCTTTCGGCATTTCTCTTTCTTCTTTCTACACCTTTCTTTCTCTTTCTAGACTTCGCTCAATTCTTTCTGCACTTCTCTTGCTTCTTACTGTACCTTTCTTCCTCTTTCCGTAGTTTTTCCTCTTTCAGCACTTCTCTAGCTTCTTTCTGCACCTCTCTTCCTTCTTTCTACGCTTCTCTTGCCTCTTTGGCCCCTCTGTTGCCTCTTTTTTCCATTTCTCTTGCCTCTTTCTGTACCTCTCTTGTCTCTTTCTGTACATTTCTTCCTCTTTCTGCACCCCTCTTGCTTCTTTTTGTACCTCTCTCGCTTTTGTTCTGTACCTCTATCGGCTCTTTCTTTACTTCTCTTGCTTCGTTCTGAACTTTTCTTCCACTTTCTGTACTTCTCTTGCCTCTTTCTGCACTTCTCTTGCCTCTATATGCACATTTCTTCCTTTTTGCACTTCTCTTGCTTCTTTCATCAATTCTCTTGCCTCTTTTTGCTCCTATCTTGCTGCTTTCTACAACTCTCTATTTCTTTCTGTACCTCCCTTGCCTCTTTCTGCACCTCACCCTCTTCTTCCTGTACCTCTTTTTCTTCTTTCTGCATCTTTCTTCCCTCTTTCCGCACCTCACTAGCTTTTTACTGTACCTCACTCTCTTCTTCTGCTCCTCTCTAGTTTCTTTCTGCACCCCTCTTGCCTCTTTTTGCACCTCTTGTGCCTCTATGTGCATTTCTGTACCTTATTTCTGTACTTCACTTGCCTGTTTCAGCACTTCCCTTGCCTCTTTCTGCACCTCTCTTGCTTCTTTCTGTATTTTACTTGCCTGTTTATGCACTTCACTTGCCTTTTTCTGCACTTCTCTTGCCTCTTTCTACACCTCTCTTGCTTCTTTCTGCACTTCTCTTGCCTCTTTCTGCACTTCTCTTACCTCTTTATGCACATTTATTTCTCTTTCTGCAACTCCCTCTTGCATATTTGATCACATATCTTGCCTCTTTTTGCACCTCTCTTGTTGCTTTTTACAGCTCTCTTATTTTTTTCTCTACCTCTCTAGCATCTTGCTGCACCTCTCATGCATCTTTCAGCATTTCTCCTGCCTCTTTCTGCACTTCACTTGCCTCTTTCTGCACCTGTTGCTTCTTTCATCACTTCTCTTAGTTCTTTCTTTACCTCACTCTCTTCTTTCTGTACATCTCTTGCTTCTTTCTGCAGTGCTCAAGCTTCTTTCTGTTCTCTTACTATTGCTGCTCCTTTGTTGCCTCTTTCTGCACCTCTTTTGCCTCTTTATGCACCCCTCTTACTTCTTTTTGGCCATCTCTTGCTTCTGTCTGCAAATCTCTTGCCTCTTTTTATATCCTGTCTTGCTTCTTACTACACCTCTCTGGTTTCTTTATTTACCCATCTTGCTTTTTCTCCATCTCTCTTGCATCTTTCTGTACCTCTCTTTCCCCTTTGTATGCCTCTCTTACCTCTTTTCTAACTCACTCTCTTCTTTCTGTACCTCTTTTCCTTCTTTCTTTACCTCTCTTGCTATGTTTGCACTTCTTACTGCACTTCTTTTGCTCCTTTCTGCACCTTTCTTCCTCTTTTTGCACCTTTCCTCCTTGGTCTACGCCTTTCTTTGTCTTTCTGCAGTACTCTTGCTTTTTTCTGTTCTTCTCTTGCCTCTTTTTACTCCTCCCTTACTTCTCTCTGCACTTCTCTTGCCTCTTTCTGCAACTCTCCTGCTTTTTTCTGCACCTCTCTTGTTTCTTTTTAAACCTTTCTTGCTTTTTTCTGCAGCACTATTACTTATTTCTGCACCACACTTGCCTCTTTCATCACTTCTCTTGCTTATTTCTGCACCTCTTTTGCTTTTTTCTGAACTTATCTGGCTTCTTTCTGCATAATTCTTCCTCTTTATGGACATTTCTTGCTTTTTTCTGCACCTTTCATCCCTTTCTTGCACTTCCCTTGCCTCTTTCTGCACCTTTCATCTTTATTTTCTCCTCTCCTTCTTCTTTCTGCACCTTTCTTGTTTTTCTTCTTTATGCACTTCTCTTGTCTCTTTCTGCACTTCTCTTGCTACATTCTGCACCACCCTTGCTTTTTTCGGCACCTCTCTTGCTTCTTTCTACACCTCTCATGTTTTTGTTTGTATCTCTCTTCCCTCTTTCCTTTCATCACTTCTCTTGCTTCTTTTTGCACCACTCTTGGCTCTTTCTTCACTTCTTTTGCTTCTTTCTGTACCTTTCCTCTTCTTTCCGCCCATCTCTTGCCTATTTCTGCATTTTTCTTTCTTATTTCTGTACCTTTGTTCCTCTTTCTACACTTGTCTCGACTTTCTGCACTTCACTTGCTTCTTTCTGCACCTTTCTTCCTCTTCCTGTGCCGTTCTTCCTTTCTGTATCTTTTTTCCTTTTTCATAACCTCTTGCTTCTTTCTGCACCATCTCTTGCTGCTTTCTGCCCTTCTCTTGCCTCTTTTTCTACTTCTCTTGCCTCTTTCTGCACCTCTCTTGTCTCTTTCTGCATATTTCGTCCTCTTTCTGCAACTCTCATGCTTCTTTCTGCACCTTCGTTGTTTTTTTCTCGACCTCTCTTTCTTCTTTATGCACTTCTCTTGTCGCTTTTTTCTGTACCTTTTTCCTCTTACTGCACCTCTCTTGCTTCTTTCTGCACATTCCTTCCTCTATCTTCTCCTGTCTTGCTTATTTCTGTACCTTTCTTGATTTTTTCTGCACCTCCCTTGCTTCTTTCTGCGCCTCTCTTGCATCTTTCTGTACCTCTATTGTTTTTTTTTATCTCTCTTTCATCACTTTTCTTACTTCTTTCTGCACCTCTCTTGGCTCTTTCTTCACATCTCTTGCTTCTTTGTGCACCTTTCTCCCTCTTTCTGTAGCTTTCTTCCTCTTTCTGGGTCTTTTATCCTCTTTTAGCCCCTCTCTTGGTGAAATGTGTTTGTGAGGCCCCCCTTTTACCTTGGCCCCTGCTTGACAGGTCACTCTGAAACTTTCAACACAGCAGCTCAACTAAATAAACAAAAAAAGTCACTGGATGATGTCAACAGTGATGTAATTTGACATATCATCAGTTATGTCATCACTGATGTCACTGACAAATTCATGAGTGATGTAATATATGACATTATCAGCAGTGCATTGCAGGGGTGCAAGTTATAGTTAGCTCAGCTAACTATAACGGTGGAATTGCTCTGGTTTTGTACGAGTAACATGTCAGCTAACTATAATGTTCCTGTAACCTGTGTTTTTTCAGTGAATATATTTATGTATATACATATAGATCCAGATGTAAATGGGAAGAAAGGAAAGCCCATACAAGCGGGTTGGGGCTTCTTGGCGAGGTCACCACCATAATACACCACAGCCTTCATGCCACATCCAAAGCGCAAAATCAAGCCCTCCAGACAGACGTCAGGTAAGAGAGTTTTAATCTTCAACAGCCAAAGCATTACGGGTTTTGATCGTATGCTAATGTGAGGGTCAGTGAAACTGGGATTTAAATACACTTAGGTCATCAACAGTGAAGAAGGACTGGACGTTCACCACATGTCATTTTCTATAAAGAGTGTGTTTTTCGAGTATCAGGTGCCAGCAACATTTTTACTTATTTAGTACTCTTTCAATAACATGCCTAATGCCCACCGTTAAGAAATGTTTGAGTTTTTGTAGTCCTGGTTAGAAATCCAGTCTTTCAATGGACTACCATGTCCATAATGATTTGCAAATGTCTAACAAAGCCTCTTAATGTCCTTCATTTTTTAAAAACCTAGGATGCCTTAATAAGCCTCAATAAAAGCAAACTGCCACATGCTAGCTTTAAAAGGAACACTTCCATGTTGTGCTGAGTGGCAGTGAATCTCATTTCACCTATAAGGCACTCTCCTTCATGTGCTCATTGTTCCAATTTTCAATGTAGCTGCGTGAGAACTGTCTTACTCTGTCTGACTGTGCATGACTCCAGCAACTCATGTAAGCCCTGGCTACCTAGTGATTATCGAGAAATCTCCAGTTTGCAGGCCTTCTAACAAAACAGTGGCAGAGCTCCTGTTTTGAAGTGGCACTGTCATAGTGAAATCCTTCTTTCCAGAATTAGAGCAGCCGGCGGGCCTCTTGTTACATGTAGATCCAGATACAAATTCGACAAAAGGAAAACCTATCCAAGTGGGCTGGGGCTTGTAGGCGAAGTCACCGCCGTAATACAGCACAGCCTTCACGCAACATCCTAAGTGCAAAATCAAGCCCTTCAGACAGACGTCAGGTAAGAAAGTTGGAATCTGCAAAAGGCAAAGCATTATGCAATTCAACCTTCAAGTGGAGCTTAATCATATGCTAATGCGAGGATCATTTTATGAGCCAGAAAAAGTTTTTACAAATCAGAAAAGGGCTTCTGTGATCAATTCAGAATCACAAATAGGAGTGAGTGTAAATGAGCTGCTGTTCGCGTATTTGAGTCACAGTGCTGTGCTCCAATGGCTTAAGATTGCAATTACAGTTACAACTATTGATCAATTACTGTCACCTGAGACTGGGTGGTAACTGAGTTGCTAAGAGGAAGCAGTCCCCATTGGAATTGCATTGGCAGTCTCAGGTGAAAAGATAGTGGTTTAGAGGACCTCGATATTCGCGCCCTAATTTCATTCAATGGACTTTTTTTAAGAGCATCACATGTCCCTCTCAGAAACTTGGCACCTCTAAGAAAAATTTATATTGAAGGGATGGAAATCAGGGAGGAAGATCTGCATTCTCAAACATTTGTAGGGTGGTACAACATTTCTGCTGCCTCATTAATATTAATGACGCAGGATTTCTTGCGACCACCAGCAAAAATATCTTTTTATATATGTCTGAGTGGTATAATAGGTTGGTAGCATCTCAAAATGCTGAGTAGGTCAATGTGCAAAAACATTAACTGGTTTGCATCCTTTCCGATCATACATCAGGACCTTTGAATCTTAAGGCCAGATGTATAGTTAAGAGGAGAGGGCACTCCGTTGCATCTGAGACGTAATAGCACCTTTGCAAACGGAAGGTCCATCTACCTCATTTAGAGTCAGGTGGACTTTCAGTATGTCTGCTGCAGAGACTCCGCAGATACACCTCACCTCAGATAGCCTAACACAGTAGTGGCCACTGATGGGTTTTCCAATTGTTTGAACTACCTATTTAGAGAGGATGCACAAATGCCACGATTTTACCCTCTGTCACTACCAGGTAAAAGCTGGCAACCAGGGGCAGTAGAAACTGCAAAATGATCCCAACACCATGGGAGAAAACTCCATAGCAAGGGGGGTCATTGGTTTTATTTATTTTCCATAATAAATTGGCCTTGGGAAATTTATTTTGAAAATTTTTAAAAATGTTGAAAGTTTGATGCAGGTGACCCCAGTTCCTGAAAAATGCAAGTAATAGCCGTTCAGCCGGCGGACTCATCTAAATTTGGCAGGCAGAACATCTTTGACATGGCGGGAGTATTGTACTTCGCCACGGCGACACAATCCCTCTGCCAAACTCTGAATCTAAATCTATTAGGTTTTGGTATAGAAAGACATACATAGTGCTCAAGTAACCACAAACTCCTGTTCACAATGCATATTAAAAAAATAGGAATAGCACGAATTGTGCGGCTGGAGAACTGCATACTGAATCGCAGGCTACATACACAACTGTCTTTCAGAAAACAAACAAGTTTTCAATTTGCAGTTGGAGCTTAAATGTGCCATTAACTCATTTTAATGCACAACACAGCTCCACAGTGATTTGCCTGACATGATACATTGTTCAGGTGAGTTAAATGTATTTCTATTACATAATTTCGAGTTTTTTGTAATTGTTGCCCGATTTATTTATTCAATGTTTAATATAACTTTTGGTAGAAATAATGAAAAGACAGAGATGCTTTATTTTCACATCAATGTGTTTTGCTTACCTCTCTGGAAAGTTGATGTTGTCCTCTGGTGGCCGTTCCTGTAACCCGCCATTGACTATTGTAGGCGGATAAAACAAAACAAAATAAACCAAATACACAAACTGCATCATTATGGCAATATATTCTGCGAGAGGAGAGCGAGATATTCTGCAAGAGGAGACAGATGCTGGAGGCTGGAGGCTGATCTTTCTTTCAGTGGTTTAAATGTCTGGTGGTAGCCACACCCACTCATCTCCCTTCTCGCTATTGGCTTAAAGCACACAACAAGCCTCACCTTACTTTCTAGCACAGCAACAGCTAAGCATGACCACAGCAACAGCTAAACATGAAAGAACATAATTGGATGGCATGACTTTAGGCATCCTCAATCACATTCCTTTCACGTAGGCAATGATAGGCGCTCCAGATTTTTTAAATCAAGATGAGATAAGGTTTGTGACAAGAATGAAGTAAGTACAACCCACTCCCATACACATTTCATTTTGAAGAATATTCTTTCTGCACCATTCTTTTCTTCTCAGTTATGCATGGGAGCAGGGTCCAACTGGGGCAGCAAAAATAAAATCGACCCATAAACATCCAAAAATACAGTCCACACACTGACCCTTCCGACCAGCTCATTGGGGACTACGTGATTGCATTAGAGGCCAGTCCAACCCTATGTGGGGATGGTGAAGAGTGCATAATCCGTGTGTAGAAGATTGTGTTTTATCTTATCTCCCAGAATGTTGAAGTTCCAAGAGAGAATTGTCGATTTCCTCATATGTCGTGTCGTCATGCAGGGTGTCCTGTACGGTCCCTCCCTTCCCTGGCCTCCACCCCCACTCTCGTCCCTGCCCCCCACCCATTAGGATAGTCATAGAAAGCCTGAAATCACGGGTCTCATCCCATCTGAAACAGAAAAATTGCTCTGAAGCATGCACAAACCAGAAAAAAAAACAAAGAAACCCCCATAACAGTACCCCCACCCTGCAACCCTGCCTTGTGGATCTAAAACTACACACTTCCCCAATAACACAGCGCCAGTCGCCCCGATAACTAAATATCAAATGTAGGGCTGCCTGGCACCACCACCCCACAGCATTCTCTGCCTGAGCCCGCAACTCTGCCCAACCTCATGTGAGGGCTCTTGTATCGAATAGGAACTCAGTTCACCCGTCTAGGTCCCGGTCCTTTGTAGTGAGAACAGGAAGGTACCAATCTACAACAACAAAAGGAAAAGCTATACCTTGAGTACGACAGTAGACAAATAACAGATCAGCAAAATGAGTCAAATCCTTCACTTTCCAGTGCGTGGTGCATCATTTGTGGGGCTTACAGATCAAGAACTTCTGGATCTAAACACTGACCTCACCCTCTCTCTGTGACGGTTCGAGGATTCCAGGGAACAATAGATGTTCCCCCACGTGTCTGCTTCTTCTCACTGACGATTAATCCGGGGAGGACCCTTGTCCAGCCATTGCTGAGCCTCCTTCAGTGTCGTGAAGAACCAGGATTGGTCGCCCTCCACCACCTTAAGTTTAGCAGGAAAGAACATCATATATTTAATTTCCTTGTCTCTGAGAGCGCGTTTCACCCCTTCGAAGGAATGTTTCTCTCGCTGTACTTCAAGGTGCAGTCCGGGAAGAACCGAATCGTCGCACTCTCGTAGGGGAGATCACCTTTGACTCTGGCCAATTGTAAAATTGTGTTGTGGTCCTGGAAGTTCAGGATATGCGCGATGATGGTTCATGGAGGGGCCCCAGGTTTTGGTTTGGGGATCGGGGCTCTGTGTGCCCTTTCCATGTAGGACAATGGTGACAGTCTCTTGGGCTTGAGGTCTTCAAGAAAGAAGTCCACACTGGGGCCCTCCGCCTCTTCAGGCACACCTACCATCCGAATATTGTTTCGGCGGGCCCTCCGTTCCTGATCATCCAACTGCAGGGCCATTGCCTTTGTTGGTGTGCCAGCTTTTAAACACATTTCTCCAGTTTGCCTGTTGTCGCCTGGAGCTCTCCTATGTGTTCCTCCATCGCTGTGACTCTTTCAGAAGTTTTTCGCATGTCCGCCCTCATGAGGTTCATCTCAATTGTGACCTTATCGATTTTTATTTCAAAGTTCATCCCCACTGTCTGTATCGCCACCATGATAGAGCCAATGGATGGTTATTCTCCGGTCGAATCCTCACCCTGCGCCCCTTCTTCAGAGTGAAGCTGTCGTGGAACTGCATACTTATCCATCTTATTAGCCTGTATGGTTTTGTCATAGCGAGGAGTGTCCCTGGGGGGGACCGATGGACCATTCACTACTTCACCCGGTCTCTCCGGGGCACCCCATCCCAATTCCGGCCTCCCGATGTCTGTAGCATCCAGCACCTGGATGATGGCGCTCTCCTCTTCCAAGTCCCCCAAGATGCACTGCTTGGTGCTCAAGGGCCCCGGGGAGGCCTCAAGTTCCTGAAACCAAGGGATATCTCACTGGTAGTCCACTATGGCACGAACAATCTCCAATAGGGCTAGTATCGCCCTCACATGATGTATCGACCCCACCAAGGCATGTAGATGAGTAAGGAGGGGGCGCAGGGATGTAGTTGTGTCCCTCTCTGGCCTGCCACACTATGACTGGTCATGCTGCTGAAGGAACTCACGGCTTGCTATATGCCACGCGCTCAGATCTGCCTCCAGCGGCCGCCGATCAAAGGCCCAGGTCTCCCCGAAGCGAGCGTATCTGCTATCAAATGTCCACTGGGGCAAGTGCCTGTTGTTCACTAACCTTGTTTTCACCGTGAGGCTAATAGGGGGCCTGCAGCATTTTCCACGACCTCAGCCCCCCGCAATAATATTATCCTCATCCACCTCACTTCAGAACCTCAGGAGCCGGGCGGACCCCTCATCTTTATACTTCGGGGGGGAGAAATGTGACCCCGGCCGGATTGCACTGCACTGGTCCCTTCTGCGGGAGTGCATAAATCGCGATTTCCCAATGCTGCAGAGTAGCTCTGGGTCTGCATCAGATAAAGGCCATGCCCAGCAGATCTCGTGCAGATCCCCGCTCATTGGATCCCAATGCATGCTGGCACACCACGCGACTCCACCCCCTTCACACCGGAGATTCAGCACCACTGTTCGGCAGGGCCCTGTCTCGTTGTGTCGTCGATCCTGTATCACCAGATGGAAATAGTGTCTCTCGCGCCCCGGGGCATTACCAGGGGCACATCACCGGTACTTTCTCCCCTCTGGCTGACGGATAAGGAACAGATATCACAGGCTTTGTCGCAGGCCCGACGGAGCTCGAAAGTTAAGCCACCATAACGGCTGGTGCCAGGCCACGCCCCCATAGGGAACAGTTTTTAGGGTTCAGGACGGTATCGTTTTTAGGGCGTGGTGACAGTTCTAAGGGCTCGGGTGGGGAAAGGGACAGCTTTAAGGGCTCGGGCAGTTTTAGGTCTCAGGGCAGGGGTGGCTAGCTCAGGGTACTTTAGGGATGTAGGGGACAGTATTTAGGGCTCATGGCTCAGGGCTCGGGACTGGCGTATGGTTTGTTTTTCGGGTGTGGGGTTAAGGGACAGTTTACAGGGCAGGATCTTTAGCATGCATCTTCCTATACCCATCATTTCTTTACCACGAAATTGCATGATAAAAGCATGCGTGGTGAAGGCATGCATGGTAAAGATGCGGTTGTGGTTGAGACCGCGTTGTTCAGGTATGTGTTGTTCAGGCATGCATTGTACTATCACACAATCCAACAAGAGGAAATAAACGCCACCTCTGCCATTTTCCACTCCTAACAACTCTACCCCACTACCCACTCACACCAGTGCAATTCTTGTTAACATCTTATCTCTAATGCGTAATAAAAAAAAACTAAATCTGATTGGCACTATAGTCTATCGTATCTTTAGGGCTATTCTTCCCGAACCCAGAGAGCATCTTTCCCACTTAATTATCTAAAATGACTGAATGTTTAAGAAGTAACTTTCTATTTTTCCACCAATTCTGGGACTTTTGTCTATTTTTTAAAGAAATTCTGATCTCTTCTGATGAGTTTAAGCCAACAAGGTTTCTGCATATAAACAGTACCCCCAGTTCTTGCAATGGGCATATGCACTGTTGTAGCTTCCAGTGTCGTTCAACAGTTTGGCTGCTGAAATCTGATATCACAAGGAATGGTATCCATTCACTGTAGCAAGCAAGGCAGGTTTGGTTTAAAAAAAGATTTTTTGTCTCAGAATGAAATTACCAATATAAATCTAGGCTGTGTACCCCTTACATTTGAGACATATCATGTGAATGGTATTTGTGAGCCTGCTGTAACTCGGAGTCACAATACCAGTTTGATAGATCTGCAAAGTACGTGTCTCTTTCCCCTTCCACCCCTCTTCAACTGCAAAAATATGTAGGTCAATTTTCCAGCTCTTCAGTTGTATTATGTATTGCCTCCAGCAGTGCCTGCTGCTCAGGGACCATCTCTTGTATTCTGTTAGTAACTTCCTCTATTGCTGCCATTGGTTTTGCTACATTTATGATTTGGTCTTGTATGTTCTCAATCTTTTCACATATGCCTTGTACACATGCCTGTACCTCCAGCTGCTCCTGTTTTACTCATGTGTATTGAGACACTCTCCTCACAGTGTCTCTGTATCAATTGATACATTTGTATCATGGATGGATTGCATCCATCCTCTACAGTTGATATACCTTTACTAATGCTAGTACCCAATAAAGATTGGTTTTGCCCCTTGACCTATACACTCTTAGATGATCAACCCATCGTTTTACATTTGTAATGGCTGTACACTTTCTGCTAGGGTCAGTATATCCAGATTTATAGTCTCCCACTCCTGAGCTGATATTATTATCCCATCAGATGTTGTATAATCTGCATTCAGACCATGACTGTGCTGTTTGCAGCTGTTTGTTTTCTCTGGGGCACTATAGAAATTGGTGCTGTTTCCTTGACACTACGTTTGGCATCAGACCCAGCCTTCTGTTTTTTCTCATTCTTACTTATTGCTCCCACTGTTTGCACCCTGTTCTGAATATTTAAATCACGATTTTTCCAGATCATTAATTCTCTTTTCTATTGGTCTAGCATCAGTAAACCTTTGAGGCTTTTTTCCTATGTTGTTTTACTTATTTCCGAAGTTCCTTGTGGATTTGAGGTGTCTAGTATGCTATTTAAAAAGGGTATACAACCGTTTCAACGCAACTTTTACAACGAACTTCTTTTACAACGCAACTTTTACAACGCAGGATCCATTACAACGAATGTCTTTACAATGCATGTTTTTACATCGTAGGTACCTTTACAACGCATGCCATTACAACGTAAGTATTGGTAAGTATATAAATATATTAAAAATTGTATTTAATTATTTTTATAAAAATAAATAAATATTAATTAATTATTATATTTAAAAATAAAATATATATATATTTTTTTAATGTATATCTATTATTAATTATAATTTTTACCCCTACACTATCCAACACTTACCCTACTATTACACCCCCTGGAGTTAGAATAGTAATTTTTACCCCTACACTATCCAGCACTTACCCTACTATTACACCCCCCTGGAGTTAGAATAGTAATTTTTACCCCTACACTATCCAGCACTTACCCTACTATCACACCCATTATTTTAAAACACATAAATTATTTTAAAAAAATATATATATATTTATTAAAAAAATTAAGTAAAATGAAAAAAAATTATTAAATTAAATTAAAATATATTAATTTAAATTAATTACATTTAAAAAAATTATATACTTACCAATACTTACGTTGTAATGGCATGCGTTGTAAAGGTACCTGCGATTTAAAAAAATGCCTTGTAAAGACATTCGTTGTAATGGATCCTGCGTTGTAAAAATTGCGTTTTAAAGGTAGGTGTTGTAAAGGTATGCGTCGTAACGTCATACATCCTTTAAAAAGAGCATACTCTGTACCCAATTCAAAAAAGAAGATTTTCCTGGAGTCATTCTGAAGTTATCTGATTACTTTAGCTGAGCTACTCTTGTAACTATCTGGGGAAGCCATCCCAAGGGGAAACATCCTTTACAACGCAACTTTTACCACGCAGTGCTATTACAACGCAGGTTTTACAACAAAAACCATTACAACGCATTGCGCTGGGGGGCGCTCAAGGATAGGGAATAGTTTTAATTTACTATCCAACACCATCCCTAGTGTCCACGGGGACTGGAGTTGGAATAGTAAATTAAACTATTCACTATCCAGCACCCCAAAGCGCTATGCGTTGTAATGGTATGCGTTGTAAAAACTGCGTTGTAACAGCATTCGTGGTAAAAGCATGTGTTGTAACGTCATACATCCATCCCAAGCCATCCTGAAGTATGAATATAGGGTGGAATATTTAAATAGGATGGCCTTAGAGTAATCACAGAAACTACTCGTGGATTAGTTTCTGATTTCTTCAGTGGAAAACATCTTATGATCATTTACTACTGCAGGATGATCCCATGATGATTTCAGGATTAGATTGGATTACGACAGGATGGGTTCCTGATTACTTCAGTGGAAAATGTATGATGGTCTTTGTTGTGTCCTAGACAATTATTTCTGGTTCTGCCAAGCGCATTTGCCAGAACAAGAGCTTGTAGGAATGTGGAGCTTTGTGTGGGATTTTATGTCTGGAGTTCGATGTCCCTTGATGAAGACGCAGTGGTGGGTTGTCCCGTGTCACAGGCAGCTCTGTATGAAATAAAACTTCATATTTGGATACTCACCTGCAGTGGATGATTTTCTTGCAGAACACCACATTTTAGATGGTAATGAATGTCAGAGCTGCCAATGGACCCATGCCTCAGTCGCGCCCTCAACGGAAAAAGAACTAAACACAAGGTATTTTGGTTCTGGGCTTCTTTTTGACTTCCACATTTGGTTCTGTGTGGTCCTTTCACCCACAAAGTGGTCTCCACAGTATCCTAACTGCTGCTATACTGTTTGGGCTTACCTGGTCCACCTCAGATATTTGGCATCTGCGTTTCAGATGCATTCCATGTCTGTTGACCATTTGAGAGGATCCTGGATGTGACTCCACGTGCCCACCTTTGGCCTACGTCTGTTCCTGAGAGTGCCTTCTTACTTAGCAATGTGCATTCCCTGGTTACTGATGCACAGTTGCTGTTCCGGCTTTGTCTTAATGGTTTCCTTCGCTAATGTGCACAGCTTCATATTTTGGGTGTGTGTCTTGCCTTCTACTTTCAGCTGCAGCATTGAGTGTCCTTGGAAATAAATTGTTTTCTCAATTCCAGTTTTTTGGAGGGCACGCGCTGACACGCATGTCTACATTATAGTGTGGAAAGGCATTGCTAACACATTTCAACGACGATAAGCATGGCTCCTCTGTTTCGTGTGTGCATCATTGTTTAACATAGATACGCACGGTTTGACTGTTGGTTATTTACAGCTGTCATTATTAGTTTTATGGCACTTGTGTTGGCTCAAACATTTTTATATGGGAAAAATAGTTCTGATTTGTTTTCTTGTACAGTTTATTATCTTCACTATTTTCTAAGGTACAGTGTATTATCTATTGAATTCCAAATTTCTGTATATATAATAGGTGGATACAATGCAGTCTGTAAAGCTCCCTCCATCATTTTTGGAATCACCTGGAGAACCCCCTGAAGGATGGAAACACAGGTTTGATCCTTTGGAAACCTATTTAGGGGCTGTAGGGGCATCACAGTTCTGTCCTGAATGAAAGAAGTTCTTATTGCTGTATTCCCTGGAGTTTGTAGGGGGTGTTATTTTTAAGCATGTACCCTACTTAGAAGGTACAGAGGTAGAACAATTAGATGACTATACAGAGTGCGTAAAAAAATTGGATCAACTATTGATATTTAACCCAGCATAGTAGTCTTAAGACACAAATTTCTCATGAGGAAGCAAATGGCGGGGGAGATATCGATATTTATGTTTCAGCCCTTAAGAAACTGGTGGCAGACTGTCATTTTGAATGCTTTACAGATCAGTTGGTACATCAGCAGTTTATTTGTCATTGCTGTACCAAATCCATTCAACAGAAGTTGCTGTCTTTAACTAACTCTGCGCTGGAAGAAACATTAGTTATAGCCAAGAGCATTGAAACATCGCAAATATCTGTTAGGGAATTTGAGAACGAAAGTCTGGAACTGTGAATATTGTTAAGCAGAAGGTCAAAGGTTTTGTTAAAGACTATTCAAACAAGGGAAACAAAAGAGGATAGCAATTTTTTTAAACAAACTACTGTATGTTTTAGGTGTGGCAATCCTTCACATATTAAGACCTTATGGACTTGCCCAGTGAGGAATATTGTATGCAGGTTTGCAATAAGTTAGGGCACTTTGCCAAAGTGTGTCACTGTCAAGGGAAACAGGCAGGTAGAAACAACCCTGTAGTTGGTAATTTGGCAGATGGTGGTTCTGAAAACCATTTAGACAGGCTGCAAGAAGATCTACAGGACATGGCCTTAGTGATCAGTGATGACAAGGTGGAGTCAGGTGATCCATCCTGTGTGGTCCTGTATGTGAATGTCTCAATAGGAGATAGAGATGGTAAATTGCTGATGGACTCTGGTGCAAGAATAAGTATGATGAATCCTGTGTCCTACAAAGGGCGTTGTATTGAATTGTCAGGGTTTTTTGAGGATGTGTTAATTTTCATTGGGAGGAAGATTTTTGGGAAGGTATATGTTACAGTTAAAGGGTTGTGTATTCTGGGTTGATTTCACTAGGGTTTGTTCAAGATGATTTTAAGACCTGGCACAATAGACCAGGTTTCCATTTTGGATGTAGGTGAAGCTAGTACTGTGAGTGGCTGTAAGGTAGAAGATGTTTGTACAAATTTCCCTAGTGTGTTTTCAGATAGCTGAGGAACTATAAAGGAGTTTCATCATAAAACAAAGGTTAAGGAGGGGTCCATTCCTCTCAAACACAAGCTGTGGAATGTACCATTCTCAGTGAGGAAGGATTTGGAAAGAGAGTTAGTCAAGCTGTGCGACAATGGAGTCATTAAACCAATTGAATCTTCGCTTTAGTTATCTCCTCATGTGGTAGCCTGTAAAAGGAATGGTGAACTCAGGATTTGTATTTATCTACGCAACTTAAACAGGGACATTTAAGTTGATTCGCACCCGCTTCAGAAGATTTCGGACTTGTTAGCCTCCATGTCAGTTGCAAAGTGGTTCAGTAAATTGGACCTTGCCTCTGCTTACCTCAAGGTGGTGTTGGAACCCGAGTCAAGACACTATACTGCTTTCGTTTCTCCCATGGGTACTTTTCAATATTGCAAGATACTGTTCGGGTTAGCCTCGGCGGCATTTGTTTTTCAAAGGAGCATGTACCAGTTGCTGAGGGATGTAGATGGTGCAGTTGCTTACCAAGATGATATATTAATTTTTGCTAAAACTAAAGAAGAACATGCGGTAATTCTTAATACCGTTCTATTTGTACTCCAGGAAAATTGGGTAGTGTTTATGATTGGCAGGTGTAAACTTTTGCAAAAATAGAATGTAATACTTAGGTCATGTGGGCTTAGGGGATGGCATTGAGCCCAGGGCAGGTATGGTTAATTGGATCATTGAAGTACAGGCTCTTAGTGATAAAACAGCTCGGAAATCTTACATGAGCATGTGTGAATTTTATTCTCATTTTATTCCTAAATAAGCTTCTCACATTTTACAGTTAATTAAACTTTTGAAGAAAGATACCAAGTTTACTTGGTATAGTTCATGTCAAGAATCGTTTGAATGGATAAAGAAACAATTGACAAGTTCTAAAATGTTGAAACCTTTAGATCCCAAGCTAGCATGTTGCATCACTATAGATGCTTCTAGTTATATTGGTGGTGCCATTTTGACCCAGGAGAATGGATCAGTAGAGAACACAATTAGTTATGCATCCAGGGTGTTGAGGGGGGCAGAAACACATTATTCAACCATTGAAAAGAAATTGCTGGCTTTTTCAATTCAAACCATATGTCTGGAGTACTAAGTTTACTATAAAAACATATCATAAACCCCTGGTTGCCATTTTTGTCTAGGAAGGAAATTATAGAACAAACAACCAGGATTTCAAGACTGTTGTCCAAACTGTTACAATTTCTCTTTGATAGCGTACATATCAAGGGGGGCAAGAATGAGCAGACAGATCTTTTTGTCTCAGTTCGCTTTTCAGGAAGATGGTGTTGAAGATGTAGAGGCCATAGAGGAAAGTTGTTTAGTTGCTTCATTGGATCTGGAGGGAATGTGTGCGGTTGAAGAGCGTGAATGATGAGAAGGAATTACTTCGGATGCATTTATGAAAGTTGTGTTGGGTGTGTTGGTAGCGGGTGGCCTAGTGAAAGGTTACTTTCTAATTCATGTCAGCCATTCTGGTGAGCTGAGGATGAACTTTCTGTGGATGATGGCTACCTTCTCTGTGGTGATAAGTTGGTACCACCTCTGGGGTTAAGGTTGAGGCTCATGAAGGACACTTGGGAGTCATGTTCACAAAAAAAGGTGAGGCCCACTTTATGGTGGCTTTCTATGGATAAAAAAAATAATTAATGGAGAGAAAGGTTGAGTCGTTTTTGGGTGAATGTGAGGTATGTCTTTCTTCAAAAAAGGGGTTGAATGTGAGGAAAGCTCCTCTGCAGCCAACTGAATACTCTGCGAGAGCCTGGGAAAGAATTGCTGTTGACTTGGTTGGTCAGTTTAATAAGTTACTGGGGCAGTAACATTTTGCATTGGTTGCATTTGATTTATACTGGAAGCGGCCAGAGGTTAAGTCCATCCCTGAACCCAACGTCAGTACTGTCATTGATTTCCTCAGGGAAATTGTTCTCAGGAAAGGTATCCTCAGTACTTGATTTCAGACAATGGGGTTCAAGTTGTTAATAAGGAGGTTGTGAGGTTTCACAAGGCTGGTGATGTCAAGCATTTGAGGATGTCTTTATATCAGCCTCAAACCAATGGCCAGGTAGAACACACAAACCAAGCATTAGTTCATTGTGTTCAGTGTGCAGTTGACAACAGGTATGTAGTGGTTAATGCAGGCCTATGTTGTGGTGTATCCAAACCACTCCTTACTCTCCATTTATTATATAACAATTTTAACACAAGAAATGTTTATCTTTTGTATGTAATGGTTTTAATTAATCAAGCATAATAAAAATAAACTAAACTAAACACTGCTTATTCTACAACCCAAGTGTCACCTTTTGAAATGCTTTGAGGTAGGAAGCCTGCTACCAAGGTATCCCCGAGTTGGACGAGCAAGCGGGTAAAGTTTGGCGTGGATGTTGGTGTTTGGGACGCGAGCACAAAGACAAAGATGGAAGAAGCTACGTTAAGATAAAAAGAGAATTTTGACTGTCTCAATCCGGCCAAAATGGTCAAGATGTGTGTTGGTGATAGCATACTCATTAAAAAGGAGGTTATGTTAAGAACGGTGAATCCAGCAGTTACGAAAGCAAAAATGAATATAACTGTGCAATCCTGGTGTCTTTTTCATCTCTTTAGTCTTCTGTACCCACCATTTCTACTTGAACCACCAACAGCGTCTGTTTATACTCATCAACAGTGTCCATGAGCTGCACATTATACATTGGTGATATTAACAAGGTAGTATTTATGTCTGTGGCAAGAGAGTTGTCTGCCCCAGTAGCCCTCTCACCATGGCTGTCCTGTAAACACCATAGCAGTGTACCCTGATTATTCTCAAAACCCAACTACTTAGTATTTAAAAAAGCTTTCATTTCCATTGGTGCAGTTTCACTTTTCCTCTCACTTTTACAATTGTTTTTGCTGTAATTTACAGCTATGTCAGCAACAATGCTGCCAATTTCCTTATTCCTCATCTTAAGCGCTGCTTCAAGCAGTGTGCCCCTACTGCCTCTGCCAGCTGGAACATAGGAATTGCCTGTCTCCCTGTTCTATTGTTGCAGAATGCTCTCTTTTCAGTCTCATTCACATGCATGCTGGCTCTCTGAGTCTTATGTGCTCCGGCAACTATAGCTGTGGATGCCATGGTTGCAGCAGTCCGGGAGGGCTTGTGATTGCCTATCAGTCATGTTCATGAACAGTCAGAGATGGCACCTGTCCTATTGACATCTCAACTTCGACCTGGTCTTTGCGCTCCGCTGGACCTGGTTGAAGTGCGTTCATGGCCATTCAACACAAGGCCATGACTGTGGTGGCTGCTATGTAAGGTGCTATGGCAACAAACAAAAAGGCACACAGACGTCGAAGCAATTTAGAGGTCTACCACATCAAGTGTATCTGTGCTGTAGGTGCCCACAGTTAATATCTTACTGATACAAGTGGTGTAACAAAATTTAAGCACAAAGTACATGAAGGCCCGCCCAACCCAGTGAGGAGCTCTCACACCCACCGTGCTGGAGGGCCCCCCTGGAGCTTGGGTGCACCCCACACCACAGGGGCCACTTACTGTACTGAATATAGCCAATGTGGGGCAACCAGTAATCATTTCTTCACTACTGTAGCATTTGCTAGCTCTGTCATGGTCCTGAGGTGAGGAGCCGGTCCCTGCTTCCACTCTTAACAGCCAACATCTTTCCCAAAACTCCGAGAGCATTCTTAGTTCAAAACAAATTCTTCAAAACAAATGATCATGGAGAAACATTTTTAAGTTTCACCTGCGCAGCACTTGCAATATCTATTATATTGAATATATCTTTAAAGGGGCTTTGATCCCGCCATTTTTCTTATTTGTCCATGTGCTTGTCCTTTTCCTTCATTTCTTTGTTTCTCTTATAAGTATCCCATGGCCATAGTGCTCATTCTCGTCCGCTTTGGTGGGTGAAACATATGTTAATGCTGCACAGCATTTGCTGTTTACCTTCATTTATCTTCTTGGTCTGCACGTGCTTCCATGTCTGGCTGCTCGCATTGACAGTGTGCTTTTAAATGTAATCTTGTCCTGTTACCACCCATTTTTACCATTGCTGTCAGCTGTCTGTTTTTTTTTTTGGGCTCCAACACCTTTGAACAAATTGTCTCCTGCCACAGAGGCTCAAACCCTGTTCTGCCAACTTCAAAGACAAATGTTCCAGCTGTTACAGCGGATCCTTTACCCTTGTCCCTGCGCTCCATACCAGTACATGTGTTTAGACTCAGTTGACAGTTTAATCGTATACTATCTCTGCCTAAAGCGAACTACTGGCACAACGTTTTTCCGCCTGGTTACCACCCACTAGCCCTGCCCACAGCCTCCACCTCCCTCTACTCTGGCCTGATCTGGTGGCTCAGTGGATTCATGTTTCACTACACGGGCCTGTGTCTAGCCTCATGGTCACAAGTTCAAATTCCGGCGCGTCCACTCAGCCTTTCATCCTTATGAGGTCAATAAAATGAGTACCACTGTGTTGGGTAACAACTAACATCTGTTATTCAGAGCCAAGATTCCCTTCTAGCTGAACATGCGCTTTACAAATACACATTGTGTTCTCTAGCCTCTGGTGTGGTTTTAATGCAGAGGCTGTGCTAGGACACGTTTAATGTTCCAACTTTTGTTTTGTGCTCAGCATGATTTAAAGGCATTAGTTAGTGGAAAATGTTAGCCTCGGGTCCGCCTTCTTGAAGCTCAAGATAACGTTATTGCGATGGCAAGTAAAAGAGCAAAATAACATTTTCTGCAAGGAAATGAATTAATATTTCAATTTGCTATTTCAATTTGGAAAATTGGCAAGCTGTCTTTTCTGCTGCAATCACGTTTTGTAATTGGGTGATGAGCAGTCGAAAGTTCATTTGGCCTTCTGGTGGGAGAACAAGGGGCTGAAGACGCTGGAACTAATATGGTTTAACCCATGGTTACTCACAAACATTTTACATGGGTCTAATCAGTTTGGTCTGTGATGTGACCGGGGGCCGTATTGATGCCAACGGGGGGTGGGCGAGTGGAGGAAGTTGGCAGTAAGGTGGGTGTAGGAAAAGCAAAGCATATACTTCTAGTGACTGAATTGCACAATGGGAAATCAGAAAACCTGAAATTAATCTTGGCTTCCCCACTTTAGCAAATTGTGTGATCCTAGGCAATTGTTTTATTTCTCTTTTCCTCCTTTTTTAGGTCTCGCCTGGCGTGGCTGCGCACATGCGCAGTCTCGCTGGCGAGACTTAATGATTTTTAGAGTCTTTCAGTAAAGGGCTTTAAGCCCCGCCCCTCTTTCCCATTGGCGGCGTCACTGTTTATGCTAAACGGTGGCCAGCCATTGGGAAAGAGCTTTTCAAGAAATCGACTTTTCTCTTTTACAGACAGCCCACTTGGACGAGCTTGTCTGCCTTCCTTCTGCCGCGAAAGGTTTTTTATCTTTAGGGGGCCATGTGTTTCAAACACATGTCCTCATAAAGACAAGAAAGCGGACCGTGCTTGTTACCTATAGATCTTCGGTCTCCCTTAAAAGCCCCTGGGACTCGACAGGCGTTGGCTGCAGTAAGAGGCAGACAGTGAAATCTTTGAAGCCTCCACGTTTCAGGGTCGTATTCGTTTACACTTAATAGCTCACAATGTGCATTGGTCCCGGGGTCGCACGCACGGGTCTCAAGGCCAGGCAGGACACCCAGACCCACAGGCTGCATAGGTAGTTCTCGGCCTCGGCTACCACCACAAGATGTATCTGGCCTCCGTGCTGGCCTGTCCTTTGCACCTCACTGCGGGGCACACCCAGAGTGCATCCTCATCATTGCTAAGACCCTACACAGTCACCCCAGGAGGGCTGGTGAGGTGCGGGCAAGGGTGCCACATTTCAAAACGACATTGACCTCCCTGATCAATCACTCCGTGGTTGCCCCTTCTTGGTTTATGTTCTGCTCCTCGGTGTTTAGCGCTCCAAGACCGGCCATACCCAGTGTCTGGATTTTATATCTGGCCTCCACTTATAGGACAGCACTCGGTGTCCTTTCCCTCTCCAGGCAGCACCCCCTGGACTCCTCTGCATGCCCTCTCCTCCCCCGCAGAGCGTTGCATGCCCATCGCTCTTTGTTACATATTTCACTGCTCTGTCTGCGGTGCCCGGGCCTGCGGCTCTTGCTCCTCAGGATACAAGATGTCCACACTCGGTACCCCTAGCCCACGCCCAGCACTCCATGTCCTTGGTCCAGCAAGCCATGCCCTCTCTATGGCTGGCCCAGCACCCCATGTCCTTCCCTGATTGAGCTTTTCATGTCCTACTCCTCTCTCCTCCAGCAGTCCAGCCCCTGCCACTCCTTGGACAAGCCTCTGTGCCCTGTCCATCCATGGATAAGCCCCCCAAACTCTGCCCTGCCTTTCTTTGCCCCAGAACTCCGTGCCCTGCCCCTCTCTCGTCCAGCGCTCTATGCAACGCGCCATCCGGGTAGCACCCAATGGCCTGTCCCTCCATGGCACAGCACTCAATGCCCAGACCCTCCCTGGCACAGCACTCCATGCCTGGTCCCTCCCTGGCACAGCACCTCATTCTTGGCCCCTCCCTGGCATAGCAATCCACTGACTGCCACTCCATGGTGCAGCACTCCGTGCCCGGCCCCTTGTCTCTGCCCGCTACCATTCAGTATGATATTCCATGTCTTAAAATGCTGGCCAACGTTAAACTTTCAGTTCAAATTAATTAAAAGAGTGAATATTTTAAGTTCACGTAAAACATGCACTTAGCCAGTAAGAATGCCCTGCCCCCGCCCGCCATCAATGTCCCATTCGCAAATAGATTGGTCCGTGTGGGACAAGGAAAGGCCAAAGTGAAAATGATCTGTGTCACCGTCTACGTCACAGTTGCATGGGTTAGTGCTAAACAGTACACAGAGTTCATTTGCTCTGACAGGTTCCCTGTTTGCATGCATCATTCATTCATTCATTCATTCATCCAGAGTGTACGTGGGGGAGTAGAATATACATGGGAACGAGCCGTGCAGTATATAAAAGGGAGTGCAGTGTATTTCTGTGGAGATGACAGTACTCAGTAGGAGGTCATAGCATTCTTGTGGTGGACGGCGTGTGCCGTCGGCATCAAAGTACAGAATAAATGGTGCATTCCAACCAAGTACACATTCGTAATAAGCGAACACAAACGAAGCGGGAAAAAAGTTCAGTGGGGAAGGGTGCCTCGCTGCGAGGTGGGGTGCGGATCATGAGGTGGCAGGGCATGCTGCAGCGGAAGAGCACACTCACTCATCTACCCCGACGTTCCAAGCCTCACCCCACCCCTTCCCAGCCAACGGCGAGGATGGCTTGCTGTGGGTATGTCCTGCAACGAAACAGGAGGAGCCCTTGACTGCCACATCAGAGAGGTCCCCTGATGGTGGGGGTGGGCTGTGGAGAGACCGGCGCGAGCAAGCACCCTCATGTATTGGTCGAGAGGCCCCTTAGCAACAGGGCAGAGGTGGGCTGCAGCGGGCATGCAGTAAGACGCAAGTACCCTCGTCGTACACTACTATCCTGGAGCCCCCCTGGCGGCAAAGATCAGAAGTGGCTTGCAGTGGACATGCAGCGAGTACCGCTAACCGAGTGGCTACAGATATTAAATGCGGCTTAAATGCGGCCACAAGCTCCAGGGAGGGGAGTCAGTGCGTTTTTACCTGTGCAGACAGCAGACAGGGGCGGTGGCAGCAGTCAGAGAGAGTGGGGAGCCATCGATGGGGCTTTAATACCGAGGGAGAGTGCAAAAAGCTGAGCCCGGGCAAGGCCACATCTTACACAAGGGCACTAGGTCTACATGCCAGCCGCCTTAGTGTGTCCCTTGCCAGGACTGGGTGTGTACCCCGGCAGTGGCCAACAGGTTCCTAGTATTCAACCTCAAGTGGGTGATTACAAGGCTAACAACCCTTGGCTAATTGCTAAGGATTGCTAGCCTTGTAACTTGTCCTTCAGTTCCTACTTTGTGTCTAGGCCATGAGTGTTGCCATAAATTAGCAGGGTAATTTGCCAGTCAGTTTAATAATTTTTTTTTTTTAAGGTCTATAACATAAGCCTCCTAACTTCCGTTGGAATGACATGATCAGTGAGTGATTCAAATCCGTCATAGCTCAACTCATCCTTCCATCTTCACGAACTGGTAAGAAATTGGTGGATGGATTTGTAGTTCATATGCCGGTAAAAGAGGGAACCAGCCTTTACAACATGGTTTTTACCACGTTGTACCTTTACCACGCATTTTTTACCACAGATGGATTTTGACCGCATATGCTTATACAAAAGTATGCATTTACCATGAATTTACGGTAAGGTCAGGGGGGTGGGGAGTCCCCCCCACAAATACTATATTAAAATATATATATATATATACATACATACATACATACAATGCGTGGTAAAGGTATACGTTTTAAAAGGATATGCACTCCAAAAAAATGTGGGTCAAAAACGCATGGTAAAGACATGCAGAGTATTTCTTTGCTTCGTTCCGTCTTACAACCGGTAAAAGATCCCTTCTACAAGTATTCTGCACTTAGTAGGTAGGGAATATCAATGAATATAAAATCATTTTAAGTCCATGATTGCTGTCCTGTCTGTGGGTTGGTGGAATAGAGCAGTACTCTGTTCTACTCTATGCAGCCAACGACCAGATTGAGGTTTTACCTCCTATTTAGAACGGATTCTAAGCTACCCTAGGCGTATGAGTTTTACCTCAACCCTGGCTAACAACCCTTGCCACATCTGACCGCTGCATCCACACCAATACCACGGCAACAAGGCAGAGCTCTTACAAGTGCTTAACATCCCTCAAATATACGAAAACACCTTGTCATGTGGCAATTATCACATCAGTAACCAAGGATTTTGAAATGATAAGAAAGTGGATTATCAGCACTCCTCCAACACCGTTGATATATAAAAAGAAGCATTAAAAATGCAATAGGGCTCGCCTTTTATTAAGTTAAAGCCATTTGCTTTGCTATACAATACCATTAGCAAATCAAATGGCTTTAACTTAATGAAAGGCGAGACCTATTCCATTTTAAATGCTTATCTTCATTATCATAAATATGGGGAAGAATGAATGTTTCTGAATTCATGTTTGAAAACTATCACTTTTAAAATAATACTTCTCAATATAATCTGATATATAAAAGTGAAAAGGTTTGGCATTCACTTTTGGAATTTTGGAGAGACTATGATTTTTTCACACTTTTGCTACAATATGTCTTTTAAAAAGATGTTCCTAAAATTGAGCAGTGCGGAACTTCCTAGTTAATTCCTTCCTTTAACACACACTAACATTTAAATAGATGCTTGACTGTTCATTGTCATCCTTTTATTGCTAGTGCTGAGATGAGTAAAGAGCAGCTCACAGCTGCTGTTGACCAAGGGACTGGCTGCATGTGAAGGTCGGGAGGGCCACGTGCCGTACTTTGAGTAACATCGGTTTAACCAAAACCTTGTTGAAGTGTAAATGTCAGATTCTTACTGCTCTAGAATGCCAACATACTAATCAATGAAAGTATTAGAACGCTTTGTATTGGAAGGTGGAATGACTTAACATGATGACATTTTCGTATGTGGCTGCGGTTTGCACGTTTTTGGCAGACTGGGGCATACTGACTTCTTGGACATGTCATCCAACAGTGTATGAAAGCCCATTATATCTGTATTTTAGCAAAACTGTTGCATTACAGGCTATTCAGTACCTCATTGCATTCCGGTTCTTGTAGTCACTCTAATTAGACCAAGGTTCTAGATTGTTTTGAAGAATTCTGCACAGGAATGAGAGATGCCATTATCTAGTAACTGTACTGCTAGGGATAGGCAAGACTCGAAGCCGGCTCCCCAGTTTCGAAGACTACTTTCCCATTGGTTTCCTTTTCACTTAGGACATACCTTCAACGAGGGGGCGACAGTCAGACGGTGTTATTCTGTAACCATTATTATCGCCTTCTTGCCGGAAGCTTAGCTGCGTCCACGGCGCGGCTCATTTTATCACGTGTTAGTGTGTCCTCGGCATCGGGCGTCTTGCTTAAACAAAGGCTGCGTACTTTCAAACAGCGTGTGACATTCAGGTGTTGATAAAAATCAAAATAGATTTGCGTGGTAAAATCAGTTCAATTATTTAATAAAAATAATTATGTCTATGTCCCCTTGAATAATCTACAATCCAGGTTCGTTGTGGCGTCTGTTACTGCAGCATTGCTCGCGCGCTATATTAATCGGCGAAATTAATGTGTTAATAAGGGAATTATTCTTTAGAAAGGTAAGTTCATTGAAAAACATTTTTAACGTAAGAAGAACATCTAAATTAGGCAGCATTTCAATGGCCGTTAATTAACCAAAATGCATTCCTCAACAGGTCTCACGCAGGGCCGGCCTTTAGCGTGGGCGAGCTGGGCCGTTTATAATTAGTGGTGTGCTGGTGGCATCTGTGATTAACTCCGCAGGTTCCATTATTATAAGTTCTCAATGGTATGAAGTAATGCTCTGACTGTATAGTAGTCAGACACCGCAGGAGTTGACATTCTTAGAGTCCCTGTGTGAAGGATAAACATGTTGCTGCTGGCAAACCATCTTGCAGAACACCACTTGCAGGGCACAAGTCCTATAAAAAGAAGTGGGGGGACTGACAATATGCAAATGACCTCATGACGTCATGTGCTGAACGTGTCTCGGTGTCTGAAAATTACACTGGGACACGTTCAGCATATTTCTGTGGGTCCCAGCTTCTTGGCAGGGGGGACAGCGTCCACCTTGTGAAAAGAGTGGGGGGGATGCCGTGTACCTGCGTGTACCCCCGATTCAAGCCCTGACCACTTGTAATGATTTTCAGCATTTAAGGCATTTTATTAATCTTGTATTTTTGATCAAAAAGAGATGTTTATTTGATTTGTAGGAAAACTAAGCCTTTTCGTTACTATGTGTTGAAATGATAACTCTATTCTTTTAAACATCACATTTGTGTTGGTCAATTCACTGTAAACCCAATTTATTTCATTGCAAGCCGTACCTGCACTCTCTCAGGGAACTTTTAACTTAGTAAATACTTACTCTACCAATGCATGCGTAAACAAGGCTTTTTATCCCGTTATAGCGTTATGTTGTTCTTCGGGTGTTTTTGAGAGAGTTCCCTGTGAGAATCATTTGTTGCCAATAATCTAACAGGAGACACCTAATTGATGGACAAAATGCTGAACAAATCAAAACATTCACCCCCAGTCAAGAGATCTGGGTTAAATCCATCATTCTTTTGCTCACCATGCCACCCCAGTTTAGACCTGGCCATATGCAAATCAGCCTTGACCCTGTGCCTCATGGGAACAGTCCAGCCCGAACTTCCAAGCCAGGTCGTCCCTGGACCGGAAACAAGCATCCTAGGGCCGGTTTCGAGCTTTCAGCCCACATCAGCCAGGATAGCTTGAATCCAGTAGCACAGTGAGTCTGGGACCCACGTCTGGACATACCCGGCGCACTTAGGGCGAGAAAAAAAAAGACACACAATTGATGGACAGAATGCTGAACAAATCAAAACATTCTTCCCTAGTCAAGAGATCTGGGTTAAATCCATCATTATTTTGCTCACCATGCCCCCCAGTTTAGACCTGGCCATATGCAAATCAGCCTTGACCCTGTGCCTCATGGGAACAGTCCAGCCCGAACTTCCAAGCCAGGTCCTCCCTGGGCCGGAAACAATGATCTTAGGACCGGTTTCGGGCGTTCAGCAACAATCATCCTAGGACCAGGTTCAGGCGTTCAGCCCTCATTAGCCAGGATAGCTTGATTCCAGTAACACAGTGAGACCCGGATCCACGTCTGGACATACCGGGCACACGTAGGGCGAGAAACCAAAAGACACACAATTGACGGACGGAATGCTGAACAAATCAAAATATTCACCCCCAGTCAAGAGATCTGGGATAAATCCATCATTCTTTTGTTCACCATGCCACCCTAGTCTGGGCTGGACCGTTCCCCTAATGGGCGCAGGGTCAAGACTGATTTGAAGATGGCTAGGTCCAAACTGGAATAGCATGGTGAGCAAACAAACAATGGATTTCGGCCCAGATCTCTGTACTGGGGTGAATGTATGGCATTGTTCTGCATTCTGTCCATCAATTTTTCTTTTTGCATTTGTCACCCCGAGTGGGAAGGGTATGCTCAGACGTGAGTCCCGTGCTCTCCATGCCACTAGAGTCAAGCTATCCTGGCTGATGAGGGCTAAAAGCCCGAAACCAGTCCTAGAATGCTTGTTTCCAGTCCAGGGAGAACCTGGCCAGGCAGTTTGGGCTGGACTGTTCCCAATGGGCGCAGGGTCAAGGCTGATTTGCATATGACTGTGTCCAAAGTGGAATGGCATGGTGAGCAAAAAAACGATGGTTTTAGGCCCATATCTATGTACTGGGGAGAATGTATGACATTGTTCTGCATTCTGTCCATCAATTGTTCTTTTTGCAATATTCTAACAGGTGCATGGAGCAGGGAACATTAAGGTTATTTAAACAGCGGCACTCCTGTCTTCTTGTTCCAAACTTGTCTGGGTCCGGTGCTCATTTCTGTCTGATTTGCATGTTTAAAGCGGTTTTAATCCTTCATTATATTGTGAATGATGTTTTTATCATCCCACTAGCCCCCCATCTTGCCCTTCCTTCATCCTCGCCTCCCTGCTGACACAACAACAATACCTTCATCTTCCTGAGGCAGCTAAGCTATCTCTGATTTAGGTGAACTGAGGGAGGTCTGGAGATGTTTGTGTTCAGGGGCCTGTCACTGCTTAGCCAGGGACTGACCAGGGAACACAAAAGGGTCCACCCCTGCCTCATGAAATTCACTACCATCAGCAAGGGTGCCACATTTCTGTCCACCTAGCTATCTTAGCAAAGGCCAGGCTCATTATGACATCACATGAAATAACATCATAGGCCCTTTGGTTAAAGTAGCATCACAGGAAAGGGAGTTTTGGTGATATTTGACGCTTATGGCATCACAGGAAGTGTCTTAGCACTATATAGTCCTCCTGGGGGTAGTTTACTATGAGTTAAACATCCCGGTAAGAAACCCTTACATTTTATATTTGGACACAATCTTTTGTTAGGGATTCTTATTCATAAATTGATCACATAGGTTGCATAATTTAAGGTGTTATCATTCTATTTGCAACACATTATACGGTCTTACTGTTATAAACAGTATATTGATGATTGTTATCTGCCTGAGTTTTTAGGTTTTGCCTGCATAGTGCATGTGCAGTGCTTGTTTGGTTTGTCCTTTACCTAATCTCTCTGTGGCTGCACACATCTCAAGCGTGCTTGTCAGCTGCATATTGTTTGTCCTCCACCCTTTACCTAATATCCCCATTTTATATTAGCACCAGTTGCTGCACAATATATTGCCATTCTCAATAAGCAACTCATAACACTTTTACAGAGTTTCATCAACTTATATTGCACAACTGCTCACCAAGCTAAAATAAACAACAAAAAACGTATTATTATTCACAAATGCCAAACCTATTGCTTTTGCCAATGGTTGTTTCATTTTTACCATCCTATTCATTTGTCAGGCAGTGAGTGTTGCAGTCCTAAATTTGAATAGATTTGCAGTCATTCAGAGGTCATTGCAGGTCACTCATATATCAGAATACTTGGTAACTCTTCTTTCAATGGTATGGCTTGACAGTGCGGCTAGCGCCAAACAATTATGTGAGTATCACTAGGATGGGGTTTTGGCTCCCTCCACATGTTAGGAACGAGGAGTACATGTTTTTATTGGGCAGAAATTGTGTACTTCCACTAAAATGTGCCTGCCTTTTACAAAGCTATGATTATTTTGTTTATTTATCATGCTACAGATGTTGAATCTTGAGGGAGACACATGCCATTGTAATGCTAATAAAGTGTCTTAGCCATTAGATAATTACTTGTGTTTTTCTCTGGCTGCAGCACAACTGGAAGGAGGATAGGCATTACCATATGGCATTCTTTTAAAGCCAGACCTACTGTCATTGCCAATGCTTATTGATAACAAGTGGTCTGACCCATTTTCTTGGTTCCAGTTTGATAGATAGACAAAGACACAACCTGAGAGTTAATGTTTCATGCTTATAACCACAAATATGGTAAGTAGCATTTGGGACAATGTTGTTATGCTGGCCGGATATGTCTAAATTCCATTAAAGGACAACATAAAAAAAAACTGAATATGGACAAAGTGATGTCCTTTATCCTTTAATGAAGGGTATGAGAGGTAGTTTGCCCATTTATTTTCAGAAAAGCTCCCCCCAATGTAATCTGAGCGAATTTTTTTATTCAATTCCTCATTGCCCTTTACAAAAGACATAGGTTGTGTCTGTATTTAGCTACAAGTTTAAAGGGCCCCTTAGAAGTTGAAGAGTTCCATAAAGCTTGTATCTGTATCGTGTACACTGTATTATTTACATATCTGGTACGGGGAGATCTGAAGTGGCTTGTTGCAGGTGCGTGCCAAACAGTTTAGCTAATTGAGTTATCATTGGCAAAAGGCATGGCATAGTATCTGACAAAAAAGAACATTAATTTTAGTGATGTTTGCTAGTACAAATTAAAGTCTCGTCTAATTTACAGGTGGGCGGAAGAATTTGGTAGATGGAAGATTTGCCTAAATACATTACAATATGTTCTAGAAAGAACACAGAGTAATTTATTTAGGCCACATTTTCCTTGGGAAGGCAGCTAAACCACAATCAACAAGTGGAAGTCCTTTAGCATTTATTACTGATGTTGGAGTTTTATTGAATGGATTCCAGATTTTTATAAAGGTGACAGATGGCATAAAACAGAGAAATAGATTTCCTTTTTAAGTAGACCCCATGTTCATTCGGTGATTCTTAATCATTCAGTAAACCTTGATAATCCACCTATACTCCAAAATTACAGCATTTCTTATGTATCTCTTCTTCAGCATCTCCAACAAACCACCTGTTCATTTTGCACATTTGATTACTAAACATCAAGACTACAGATTACTTCTTGTTGAATATTATTGTATTATTGATGTAATGATTATTACGGGCAGCCATGGGTTAATACAGGCCCTATGCTCTATTGTCTAAAAAAATGTTGTCAGCTGAATATTGCATGGATTGCAGCCAGAGTGTCTAATTTTAATGAGTGAGAACCCTGCACTTTGATGACACCTGGAAGGTCTGCTATTTACAGATTAAAAAGCAGCAGACCCAGCACACACAATTTCTTTAACCCTCCGTTGATATTATGTTTCTTGAAACGTGACTGTTATGTGCTAATTTGATCTGAACCCAAGTATTACAATGCAGTGACTGGATCCCCTACAGTAAAGGGGGAGGGAATCCCCATCTAGGCAACTTTCACCATAACATGAAAACAATTTAATTAATTGAAGGCTAGCGGGGGATCAACAAGCAAACATTTTTTTTTACTTTCAGTGACTCATGGATTAGCATCAACAGAGCAAGTATATTGTCAATATTTTGCCACTTCCTCTGAAGACTGTGTCAATAGAATTACATGTTTTGATTTAGCCAAATATTCCAGGTCCTTTAGTCAAATCCGGCATAGTCCTTGGCTTCCACATAAAGCAATGCAATCATTCAGTAATCTGATGCTTGCATAGTATCAACTTTTGTAGGTCTCCGCTAGACAGCGCATGTGCTGTCTCGAAGAGACATATAGTGTTCAATCTGTGAGCTTCAGCCTGACCATAGGCTTTCCATTTGCTTTCTCCATCATCACTCTGAAATCCTTTGTCCCCATTTGTCCATTGCATAAATACCTCATGCCTCTCTTGTGTTTGGTCCTCCCCCCAGAGCATGGATCAAGTACTTGCAAATATCCGCTGGTCACATTTTGGGAACTACTTCTTTTTTTCTTGAGGCACTCCATACAGTGCTTGCATTTTCAGTTAACTAGCTTCGTCCTCCGTCTCTTTTTTTAATGCAGTTTTATACAGTGCGAACACCACCCAAATGTATTCATAGAATGCTTTATGTCAGCACCAGTTACTTTGCACATGGACACGTTTGTTTTTGTAAGAACAGGAAGAATAAATGATTTGCCCAAGTTCACAGGATTTGTGCCAACGTCTAAACTCAAAACCGGTTTCCCTGCTCCAAGGTCGGCAGCTCTGGCCGTAATGCCATGTCTTCTCTTCCTGCCCTGAACACCCAACTGCAAGGATGCTTCGTGCATTCTTTAAAACATTTTAAAACTATCACTTTGAACAGATACCTCTTAGTGCCGTTCCATAATGTGCCATGTTAACATCAATGATTCCACATGAAATACACTCTATAACCTCTTCCATGCTCGTGACGGCCGGGAGCCATCACGCGTCACGGTGGGTATGTGCGCAGGATGGCCCCCAGCCATCCAAATCCCCTCCCACTAATGGAATTTCCCGCACAGCGAGGAAATTTCGTGCATACGGAAGGGGTTAAGTATTTATGAAGCCTGTCATATTTTATGTGATGTGTGTTGCATGATTTATACTGCAATCACTTTCAGAACTTTGCGCAGGTTGTTTGCTCGCCCATCTCTAACCATGGTAGCTACAGCTCCTGCTGTTTAGAGCCCCTATCTCCGCATCAACTGGTCACTGGATCTGAAGTTGAGTTTTGGCTAGCATCATTAACTGAGATACAGAGCATTATTATGCAAACATTTGAGGACTCCTTTTCCCTCTAGCTATATTTAGCATCAGCCGGCAGCAAAGGCACTGACTGACCGGCCTATTGAATGGGCTGATGGCATTTGATAAAATCAACTGGATTATGTGATGTATCAAGTATTGATACTGAGCTGCTTAATCCAAACCATCACCTTCCCTACATGGGCTGCTCCAAGGGTTACCAAGCAATGCCTGCACCTACTTTGTGAAACGTGGCACTCGCTGAAGTTTAGGGCATGTTTGGCCTCTTATTAAGTGCTTCGGTAGCTTCAGAGCATTAAAATAAATGAGCCATGTGGAGAAATGTGGACCCCACCTTGCTTCATCTCTGCTCTTTGAAAGCTGCTGTTTCAGACTCTCCTATCACTGTTGCTGGCTCTTCACTGCACCCCCTTGCCTGCTTGCCCCATATCTCTCCCACCGTCTAGGAGTATTGTTTGCTACTTCGCTCCTGCTACCCGCTCTTTTATTGGTATTTTCACATTACAATATATGACATGACATATAACAAATAACACATTTTGCGGCCGGTCTCATCGGGCACACGACTTGCAATATTGGATTCATGTATTAGTGGGGTAAGCGATTGGGCCTATCAGTCCGCGCTTATCTGCCCTTCTGGCTTGTACACATATAACATAGAACATTTAGGTATTTGCGGTTGGTCACGGGTCTAGCAGTTACATATAAGATAAGACAAAATATATATGTCTTTGGCGGTTATTTTGTGGCTGACCGTCGGTCTCACGAGGGAGTTTGAAGCCACTACTACCTCTTCACCCCTTCATGCCCCCACTCCCTTCGGCTTAGCCATTCCCTAGTGGGAGTACATTTTTGCTGGTGTATCATATTTTACGTTGTTCATGGGGGTTCGTATGGGTCTAGGAATTTGTCTAGTGTTGACCGCATCCCTCTGTTAGGGTTTTCCCATGGTGAGTTTCTTGGTGCTGTGTTGTCCGCCCCCCTAAGATATGTCACACAGTTCAGCCACCCCTTGAAAGTGGCTTTGGTGGTGTCCTTCCATTTGGCTAGAACTGTTTTGACTGCTGTCGTTAGGAGGAAGTCCAGGAGGTTTCTGTCTTGTTGTGTGGCTATGTCTGCTGTAATGTGTGCTGTGGTGGTTGTGACAAAATCTTCTTTTAGAGTACAGCCTAGGCCCTTGTTAATGAATTTGAACACCTTTCCCCAGAAGTTTCTAACCTTACTACATTGGAAGATGAGGTGCGCTAGGTCTCCCTTTTCCGAGCCGCAGTTCCAACAGCATTCGTAATCTCTCAGTCCTATAGACGCTAAGTGTGCTGGTGTCCAGTATGCTTGGTGTAGTAACCAGAATTTTTTCTGTGATAGCACTGGGGAGATCATATTTTTTGATAGGGCAGCCCAAAGGGTGTGTATTTCTTACTCGGTGAGTGTGGAACCTAGCTGCGTTTCCCAATAACTGGTATTTTTGGCATTAAGTTTGGAGGAGTACGGCGGAGAAGCTTGTATAAGGGAGACACCTGGTGTCCCACCTTGTTTATGTTCTCCATATACTGAAAGATCGAGGGTTTATGCTTGGTTATTTTTGATTTTGTTAAGGTTGTTTTAATTGCGAGGAAGTTGTATAGTTCTATGTCTGGAAGGCTATGTCGTGTTTTAAGGCTGTTGAAGGTGTGAAGTTGCCCCTCGTCCTCCAACTGTGTTGGGTTGGAGAGTCCTAGCCTTTTCCATGTCTCTATGTCAAGGTGTTTCCCTCTGTATTTAATCTTGGGGTTTGCCCAGAGGGTTTCCCAATGGGAGTTTTTGATGCTGTGTTCGAGTTTCTGGTCTACCTTGAGAAGCGCGTGTCTAGTGGTTTTAAATATAGGGTTATTCTTTTGTCCCTGCTTGTTGGCGGTGAGGAGAGCCAAAGGGTTGTGTTGTTTAGAATGGCCTTCTCGATAGAGAGCCAGGTTGGGGTGTATTTCTGGTTCGGTAATATCCAGTACATTCCTTGTCTGGCTATGAAGGCAGTCTGGAATGTCCTGAGGTCCCCAATGAGGAGAGTTGCCTGAGTCCAGAGCTCCGCTACACCCTGGGATAAGAAGCGAGTCGAAGTGAGGTTCCAGCACGCTCAAAGAAAATTGAAATAGAGTAGTAGAAATCGGAACGCCCAGCGAACATTAGGGCCTATTCTACAGCAAACCACAGGTTGTTTGAACACCGAAAAGCAAATTATTAGAAACGGATGCCCAGAGTAATGAGGAAACCCAAAATGGCACCTACGATGATCTGAAAGACCCGCTCAAGAGACGAGGCGCAGACATCGGTGACAAAGAGAGGATCCTCAGTCGGCGAGGTCAGTGCAAGAACTTCCCCCCACCCCCATCACCAACACCGTCTGACCGGGTATGACCCTAAGAAGGCCCCCACACCTCTGACAAAACGCCACATGAAGAACGAAACTGAAAGCGCGGAAGGGGGTGGCCATCTTGAGTGGGGCCCGGTGAGGGGCGGTGTGGAGCAGGGAAAACTGCAAATCCGAATGAGGGCTGATTGACCAGGACAGCAAACACAGCAGAGCGACAATCTTGAGAGGGGCGCGGTGCGGGGCGGTGTGGAGCAGGGAAAGCCGCAAATCCAAACGTGAGCTGAGTGACCAGGACGGCGAAAACAAGCGAGTGAAACAAGAGGAAAAAGGGCAGGCTACACCAGCGTTGACCCCCAGAGAGGAAAGAGGATCTGAGACACCCGCTCAAGAGACGAAGCAGTGACAAAGAGAGGATCCTCAGTCGGCGAGGTCAGTGCAAAACAGCCACCCACCCCCGACACCAACACCGTCTGTGCGAGAAAGACCCTAAAAAGCCCCCCACACCCTGGAAAAAGAAATTGAAAGCGCGGAAGGGGGCGTCCGTCTTGATAGGGGCGCGGTGAGGGGCGGTGTGGAGCAGGGAAAACTGCATATCCGAATGAGGGCTAAGTGGCCAGGACGGCGAACACAGCAGAGCGGGTGTGTACAGGCGAAAGAAGGTAATCTGGTGAGCCCGGAAAACTACATAACCCATCTACAACCTCCTGAAGAACTCGGCCACCAGGAAGTACAGGAGAAACAAGCAAGCCCCCCAAAGCGACGATACAAAACGGATATAAACGAAACCGAAACTGTACAGGAATACAGGAGGCCGCCATCTTGGATGAACAAAACAAGACCCTGCGAGCGCTAGAGCAACTCGAGAATACATAGCAGCAAGAGCTCAAATGTTATAAAAAGGAACGCCTTGAAAAGGGGAACAGAGTCTTTTTCGCCACCGAATACCTGTGCTGCTGCCCACTAATTCTGTCGCTGCTGTGGGTTCCTGTGTCGCCTGCGGGAGAGCTGGTTGGCCAGAGACGCTTCGAGACACCCGCGGACCGCGCGCTGCCCAACTACAACATCCAGGGGGGCAGCACGGTCTCGCAGGAGGTGCTCGGCACTAGCCCCGCCCCTCAGGACCTTTAAAAACAACGTGGGCCAATGCGTCGCGGGATGCCTTGAAAAGGGGAACGGAGTCTTTTTTGCCACCGAATACCTGTGCTGCTGCCCACTAATTCTGTCGCTGCTGGGGGTTCCTGTGTCGCCTGCAGGAGAGCTGGTTGGCCAGAGACGCCTCGAGACACCCGCGGACCGCGCGCTGCCCAACTACAACATCCAGGGGGCAGCGCGGTCTAGCAGGAGGTGCTCGGCACTAGCCCCGCCCCTCAGGACCTTTAAAAATAACGTGGGCCAACGCGCCGTGGGACGCCTTGAAAAGGGGAACGGAGTCTTTTTCGCCACCGAATACTGTGCTGCTGCCCACTAATTCTATCGCTGCTGGGGGTTCCTGTGTCACCTGCGGGAGAGCTGGTTGGCCAGAGACGCCTCGAGACACCTGCGGACCGCACGCTGCCCAACTACAACATCCAGGGGGCAGCGTGGTCTCGCAGGAGGTGCTCGGCACTAGCCCGCCCCTCAGGACCTTTAAAAACAACGTGGGCCAACGCGCCGTGGGACGCCTTGAAAAGGGGAACGGAGTCTTTTTCGCCACCGAATACTGTGCTGCTGCCCACTAATTCTGTCGCTGCTGGGGGTTCCTGTGTCGCCTGCGGGAGAGCTGATTGGCCAGAGACGCCTCGAGACACCTGCGGACCGCACGCTGCCCAACTACAACATCCAGGGGGCAGCGTGGTCTCGCAGGAGGTGCTCGGCACTAGCCCCGCCCCTCAGGACCTTTAAAAACAACGTGGGCCTACGCGCCGCGGGACGCCTTGAAAAGGGGAACGGAGTCTTTTTCGCCACCGAAGACCTGTGCTGCTGCCCACTAATTCTGTCGCTGCTGGGGGTTCCTGTGTCGCCTGCGGGAGAGCAGGTTGGCCAGAGGCGCCTCGAGACACCTGCAGACTGTGCCCTGCCCAACTACAACATCCAGGGGGCAGTGCGGTCTCACAGGAGGTGCTCGGCACTAGGCCTGCCCCTCAGGACCTTTAAAAACAATGTGGGCCAACGCGACGTGGGACGCGTGCGGGCGGTCGCCGGGCTAAGCCCGGGCAAAGGGCGGGCTGTCTGTGGCCGTCCGAGGCCGGAAGAGGCTGGGCCGGGCCACCCCCCCTGTAATGTAAGACTATGGATATTGTCCATTTGTGTTCTACATTTCATATTCCTGTTAAACCCTTTGTCTGTAAACTGCAAGAACGCACAGAAAGCGAGGGAGGGAGTTGTGGGCACAATGGATGCTTCTCTGATTAGAGCTGAATCAGTCTTGCAACGAGAGATAGCCCCTGACGGAGAAGAGATTATCGCTAGGTATAGCTGAGGCGCAGAAGAGGTCCTCCTTGGGTAAAATTAGCAATGCTAAATCCCCTGCAGTAAACCTTTATCCTGTAGCCCTTATGAACAAGCAGGGTACTGAACAAGGGCTTGGTAATGGACACGATGTGGATATATCCGCTACGGAAATGAATGAAGCCAACTTTAGTGGTAAGCCCACTGTTTCACCATCACCTCTTTTGGTCACAGTTCGCACACCTCCCCCCAACCCAATAGAGGTTTCACCTAATACATCACGTTTGTCTATTACTCCAAGGACTTCTATGGTTACTTCCTCTGATGAAGATAGACCCAAATCTAGCCCTACACTGGGAGCGAGACTTCGCTCACATAGACTAGCTACAGCACATAAGAGACAAGATCAGGGACCGAAGAAAAATATGGTAATCCCTATATCAAAGAACAAAAGAAATAGTAAGGAAGTCGGGGGAGCTAGACCAAAGGCTGGAAATACCTATGTGAGGGGTAGGCAAATGGTCTTAACAAAGACCATTAGCACGCAAACAGACAATGGAAGCACTATTTGGGATATAGGGTTGGAGAGACGGCTTGGGAAATTAGAAACAACATTGAAGGATTCCCTTGAAGTAATGTTAAAGGAGAAAGTGGAGGGACTCGAGAAAGATTTGATAGCTAGTTTAACGCAGTTCACCACGAGAATAGAACATTTGTGTGAGAAACAAGGAAACGCAGACCGACGTACTAGCCGGAAAGGGAGTAATCCCCCATCTCAAAACAATCCAATAGGAAGGGAAGTAGAGGGCCCGGTGATAGATTCTAACCCCCTCCAAAAGGTTGCTTGCCTGAATGAGGGTAGAAAGGACCACACAAATATGACAGTATGTGGTAACAATGAAAGGGCAGACAGACTGACAGCCCAGGGAAGCCCGAGTAAAACTCCAGGTACGACTAAAGTATATAGTCCAAAAGGAACTGATTTGATGCCAAATACTCACGTCCTACAATTACCCCCGGCATCTTTGCCATATGTAACAGTTCTAACAGGGGTACCCTCCTTAAAAAGGGATCAACAAGAATCTTGGCAAAACCTCCGTAATAAGGTAGCTGACTGGTTGGTAAAATTCAAGCGGTTCCATCCGGGTGATACCCAGGACACTTTGATTGTCCGCAGGGTAGGGTGGCTGAGACATTCACCTAAAGACATAAGAGGAGACTGTGTGGTTATCAACTTTAGGCACCCACAACAAGTTAGGAGGGTCTTGCAATGTAAGGAAGAACCCCAGGGTGGAAATACGCTTATTAGTGCACTCCCCTTGAGTTACTTCTACAAGGCAAAGTATGATGGGAACCGAAGACAGCAGTCTCTTCTTGTCCCCTTGGAGAATAGATTTGATGGTTTCATCGACCTAGAGGAGGTAGATTGACTACTTAAACATAGTTCAATTGCAATTTCCCAGGAAGATATTAAACATAGAGTCTGAGTCGGGCAAGGTAACTGAGTCTTGCATTACTAAGCAAGTGCCAAACACACTGGGACGGAGCGTCTCGGATTTTGGTGATGTCCACTACTTTTATCCCGTAACAGCAGCACTGAGTTAGAAATAAATAGTACTAGTGAAGTCCTAAAAGGAGGAACCGGTGACATACTTACCACAGGAGAGGGCATAGTTGTTCAAGCCAGTCAAGTGGATCCACCATCAACAACTCCCCATGGAATTCCGGTTGTAAAACTAATGTCATGGAATATAGCAGGCTTATCCAGGACTCTCCGGGATACTGTTTGGTGTACTTACACTGACGATTATGATGTAATTCTTCTGCAGGAGACCTGGGCCTTAGATATCACACATAGGCTTGGTTACAAAACCTTTTATTGTGAAGCTATCCCCTCAGTAAGAGGAAGAGCGTCTGGGGGCTTAGTGATCTGGATAAGAATCACTCTGGAAATTGAAGTTACCCCTCTCTCTATTCCTTCCCAGGATCTTCTAGGTGTAAAGATAGTGACAAAAGACAAAGAAATTGTATATCTAATAAATGTATACAAGAGGCCAAATCCTCTAAACAAGGAATCCAAGGTGATAGAGCAATTGGACTCTAATCTTGATACACTAGGATTCAATACACAAGTGATTATAGTCGGGGATTTTAACTGTAGATTTGAGCCAGTACTGGGCCTTGATAATTTATTTGAGGAACAGGACAGGGCAAATGAGAGCCCTGCTCTAGATAGTACTGGGGCAGTTAAAAGTACGGTGGCAGCAATACAGATTCTACAGTTAACTGTGGCACATGACTTAAGGGCATGTAATGGCCGCTTTCAGTCAGATAGACCATCAGCACCAACATTCTGTAAAGGTAACTGCAAGTCGCATATAGATTTTACATTGGTTTCCCTAAGTCTATGGCATTTAATTACTGATTTTAAAGTAGACTTTAGGACAGAGAGTGATCACCTACCGCTTCAATTATGTTTAGATTCCCAGCCTTTTTCAACTAAAACAGCTGCAGATGCTGTGCTAAACAGAAATGATGGCGACCTCCAGGTAACAAATAATAGGCATGCCCTGAAATGACCTTACATTTTAGCTAAAGAAGCAACGATGGTAAATATTTATAACACCTTTTCAGACACCGTTGCACCCTGCCAGAATCTTTCTTTAGGCGCCCAAGGAGTGTTAGATATGCACTATCAGCTGATAGATGCTTTAACACCTTTCCTGAGTAAAATTTCTGATAAGGACAAGATTTTAAATAGTAGTCACTCAGAACTAGGCAACCCCTGGTATAATAAAGAATGCCGCTTAGCTAAGTCTCACCTGATTCAGGCAGTTAAAACCAAGAACTCACAGGATATAAGAGATAGCAGATATGGGTATAATAAAATTCTTACACAGACGAAGAAAGTGTGGGATGAGGTCATCTGGGAAGATCTCTTAACTGCAGCCATAATGAGAGATCAGGGCACCTTCTGGAGCCTAATATCAAAGGGGAATAAGATAGGCAGATCATCTAAGGATTTTTACCTAGATGAAAAAACATGGTGGACCACTTCTCCAAACTATACTCACAAAATGAAGAGGGTTCGTGTATAGAAGAACAAGAGGTCAACTTAGCCCCTAGTACAGTTTCTCTACATTTTAGTTTAGAGGAGACCACTCAGACACTACAGGCCATTAAAGCAGGCAAAGCCCCAGGACCTGATAAGATCCCTGGTGATCTATTGAAACATGATATGGAAGTCTGGGGGCCTTATATAAACTTTTTATGAAATTCCATAGTGGCAGGCACACCTATCCCTGAGACTTGGAAAGGGGCAGAAATTGTAACAATTTTTAAAAAAGGGGATCGTTATGACCCAGCCAATTACCGACCAATTAGTTGAATTGATCTTTTACAGAAAGTTTTTGCCAGACATATTTTAAATAGACTTTTAGGATGGATGGAGGAGACTCAGATATTGTCTAAATACCAGGCCGGGTTCAGAACAAAAATTAGCACTGTGGACCAAGTATTTACGTTCACATGCATTTGTTGGAAATACATTAACATAAGGAAGGGCAGCTTGTCCGTTGCTTTCATGGATCTGAGGGCCGCCTTCGACCTCGTCCCTCTCACCCTCTTGTGGGACACATTAAGAAATATGGGGGTCCCAGGCGAACTTCTTGTAGAACTGATCAGACCTCATACAGGGAAATACGCCAAAGTGAGATGGGGGAAGGGAGGTAAAGTCCATACCCGTGAGACGGGGCGTGCGTCAAGGCTGCGTGTTGGCGCCTACGCTCTTCTCGCTGTATGTTAATGATATACCTACATATCTGGGGGATTGTAGCCATGACTCCCCGAAATTGGGAAATGAAGCGATCACGGCATTACCATTCGCCGATGATACAATCCTCATTTCTCAGACTCCGAAGGGACTCCAAAACTTGGTGAACTCATTTCATAGTGATTGTGTGGAAAAGGGACTAGAAATCAACTCATCTAAAACTAAATATATGGCCATAAACCCGCAAACATCATTCAAGAAGAATTTGGCCTTAAATAACCAAAAACTAGAATATGTGGGGAGTTTCAATTATCTAGGTATTATGTTGGATAGTAACCTATCATGGAAGGGGCATCTGGAAAAAAGTAGACTATCCTTTAAACAAAACTCAATGCCTATCCTAAAAGTACATGGCGGGAGCCTTTCTAAAGCTATTACACCAGCCTTGGAGGTGTTTAAGGCCAAGGCCCAATCAGCGGCACTTTATGGTGCTGAGGTTTGGGAGCCTTCCTGTAAGAGGAATTTTGAACGGGATGAAAACAATTTTATACATAGGTTACTTAAAATACCGATTAGAACTCCCCTAGTTCCAGTGTTTTTGGATATCGATATTAAACGTACAGATTATCAAGCCACTTTAAGGCCATTACTTTATTGGGTAAGGATATGGACTACGCCGGAGTTGTGTAACTATAGAAGCGGTTTAATAGAAATCATGCAGATTGATGAGTACAAGAATATTGAATGGTTAAAACATGGTGAACAACGTTTACAACGACATTTTTACAACGCACTACCATTACAACGCAGGCATTACCACGCATACCATTACAACGCATTGCGCTGGGGGGCGCTCTAGGATAGGGAATAAGTTTAATTTTCTATCCAACACCTTCCCTAGTGTCCACGGGGACTGGAGTTGGAATAGAAAATTATACTTACCACTATCCAGCACCTCTAAGCGCTATGCGTTGTAAAGGTTTGCGATGTAAAAACCGCGTTGTAAAGGTATGCGTGGTAAAAGTATGCGTTGTAACGTCAAACATCCTTAAAACATATTTCATTCTGGTGCATAAGGCTAGGGCTATCCCATTTTTGGGAAGATTCTCTGAGCATGACACCTCTTTACAAAAAGCTTCTAGAGTCAACTTTTTGGTTTCACGTCAATAGCGAAAGATTACATAGTTCATCAATTGGTACCTTGACTCAGAAGTTTCTGATTGTAAAGGATAGTGCTTCCTTCAAACCTTTTATGAATGAGATAGGACCACCATTAGCAAAATCTCTATATTTGCAATTTAGATACGGGGTCCTGCAGACGAATGCAAATACTTGTAGGTGGGGGTGCAATAAGGAGACTGATCTTTGTATCCTTTGTTCGCAAAAGGCGAAAGAGGATGATGTTCATTTACTTTTCTTTTGCCCGGTCTACAAGTCTCCCAGGGCTCGATGGATCAGATCCTTATGCAAAAATGTGGGCGTAAGGTCCTACAAAGAAGCTGAACGTATAATTAAATCCAACACTTCACAACTGGTAGTATTCTGCATAAGTAGGTTTCTATTTAATGTATACCTGATTAGGAAGAAGCTCGGCCTTAAGCTATAGTGCAATTACCTGATTCCAGTCTCCTCCATTTTTGCACATTTGTATATAGTATACTTTTAAGTAATGTATTTAAACGTTTTAGATTCTGGCTTTTAAATTAAAATGTTTATCTTATTTATGTAATGAGATTGTTGGTTTTAGCGCGGTAATTGTAAATATGGATAAATTGTATACTTGTCTCTCTCCAACTTATCGTAGCCTGATCACGTGGATATTTGCTTGTAAAAGGTATTGTGGATATTTGCTTGTAAAATGTTGTTGTTTTTTTTTTGCTTTTATGGCTAGATAGCCGAAATAAAGTTGAAACAAACAAACAAACTAAAAAAAGGAATCAATCAGGAGAAGTGTAAAGTAATCAACGGGCATCGCTAACAATACCGACCAAAGGGGACAACAGCCTACACACAGAGAGCACGCAACTAGGGGGATCAGCTTGGGGTGAAAGCTGCATATTTTACAGTGCCACAACAGCAATAGAGAATCCAACGGAGGATCCAAAAGAGACCCCCCAGTGGTCCACTGCAACCGATACAAACATAGTAGGGGCGCCGAGAGGTCAGGGCCCGCGCAATTGGTAACAGCGGCACGTAGAACAAACAACCGCCAGAAACTGCCACAAACCCAACAGGGCTACTAATAGAGAAGTCTGCCACACACAAGTAAGAAAGCCCAGTCACGGAAGACAACACGGGTCACAGGGACCTATTACACAAGAAAGAAAAATAACGCACCAGGGGTGCCAGTGCCAAAAAAGAGGGCCAAGCAGGAAAGACTGAAACCAAAACCCAAAAGCAAGTTACACAATCACAGCGACAGCAAGCCACAGAGCGAATTTCCACAGGAGCATGCAAACCAGCCAGTACCACAGAGCAGCAACAAGAGTTTCGAACTACTCCAGGCAAAGAGAGGGCTAATGATCATGGCCGGTAATGATGGGAAAATCTCTCAACTGCCGGAATAAAAAAAACCTGTAGGACATGCAGAGTCTCCCATCAAACAGAAGTCTGAAATCAGCAGCACACTAGACAGCATACTTAAAAAATTGTCTGAAGTCCATGACCTAGCCAAAACAACGAAAAAAAAACACAGACGCAATCCAACTTGAACTGGCTGCTGTCAGAGCAGACATCCATGCAGCAAACAAAAGGCTTTCAGCAACTGAGCAGCGGGTCAGCGATATAGAGGACGAGGGCCAGCACACAAGCAAAGCGATCGGCACCCTAGCGAAGGCAACCACGGACCTCCAAAAACAAGCAGCGGAGTTCGAGGACCGCAGCAGAAAAGGAAACATTAAAATTCTTGGGGTACGAGAAGGGGAGGAGGATAAAGCGGGCTCGTGTGTGTCACTCATACAGAACCTTATACCCAAGCTGATGAATCTCAAATTCTAGAACCCCTTCGAGCTTGACATAGCGTACAGAGTCCCGGCCTTCAGACCCGCTCTATTTTTAAACCTACAATTAGCCGCTTTATACCAATTGTCTGATTGTCAGACAACTGTGGTGAACCAGTTCTAGTTTTTTTGACAATCTACTGCATGAACTGCCAATCGTGAAACACTTTTCAATCTTCCCTCTATTCAAACACACACCTCTTCCTTGTTGTGTCATTTTTGCTGTGGGCTATTGGCAAATGAAGGCAATCAATGAAAGAAGGCCATAATTGTTATCCAGCATTCCCTGTAAAGCCAAGCTCACAATCGCAATGCTAGCCGTTATGTTCTATGGCAGCGAGTGGCACTGAGCTTCCAATCAACTAGAAAGAACCCCACACACCTTTCACAACAAAGAATTACATCAGTCTCCACCGGTACAGTTCAGAATTCTTCCCCATTAAAATAAAAGTGTCACAAAAGATTGAAGATGACAGGAGCCGTCCTCGTGCATTACACCATTCTATAGGTGGTCTCACTATTCTGCGATACAGTATGAAAGCGTGCATTGGAATTATAAAAAGTGCTCTAGTAAAAGAAAAAAAACTGCAAGGAATTCCAGTAACAAGCATACAAGATCTGGACACCGATGGTCCATTTTATGGAATTATGGCCTTTTTACATGTTTTTTTAACTCCACATGATTACACTCTATGCAATACCACATATCCATTCTTTTTATGTTTGTTTTATATAGTGCAAACTCGCCCCAAAGGTATCAGAGTGCTTTGCATGAGCACCAGTTGCTTTACAGACAGACACGTTCATTTTGTTTAGTAATGGGAAATTAAGTGATTTGCCCAGATTCACAGGATGTTGAGCATCCCTGTCAAGACTTGAACCCGGTTCCCCAGCTTTGAGGTCGACTGCTCTAGCCATTAGGCCAGATTTTTTCCTATATAGCAACAATCCACATAAATATACTCCACACGCCATGCCACATAATTCCCCTCAAAATAATTTCACTCAAGGCCACACAGATCGGCGCCACACAATTAAACTAAACACATTTCCATTCTGCACCACATAATTCCACAACAAACCAAACAGTTCCACTCCACAACACAATTCCACTACACACCACATACATTCAATCCATACCCCAGCATTCCAAATCGTGACACAAAATGAATCCCACTCCACTCCATGCTATTCCACAACAAACAATACCACTCCACATAATTACACTCCATGGTACATAATACAACTCCATATAATTCCAGTACACTCAGTACTACATAATTATTGTCTACATCTTTGCACTGCCCACCATGCCACATATTTCCACTCTGCATAACTCCACTCAACAACACACAATTTCACAACCCACATAATTCCACCCCACATACATCCACTCCAGCCCATAACACATAGCTAAAAGACATTATCATTGACAACAGCAATCGCTCTTGGATTGCTGAGAACTATTGCTTAGCCAATGCTGCTTATATATTAGATGAAATATAGATCCTTGACAAGAAGCTAGAGCAACATGGTTTTCAAAAGTGCTGTGGTATAGGGTGGTAGGAGTGGGAGCTCAAAAGTCAATCTAAGGCTTAAAAAGTACATTGCATTGGTAAAGCCATTTGGGAACTGAGCTCCATCAGAATTTGGTGATTTAATCATACTCAAAGTTAAGTGGGTCAAAGGAGGCTTCAGCAACAGTTAAGATGGAAGGGGGATCCCATCCACCTGAGTCAATGGCATATAACATCCCAATATACGCAGTCCAGCTTTATTCAGAGATAGAGTTGCCAGGCTCAGTTGAGTATTAGAATTCAAGCTTACTTATAAGTTGCCAGAATTTTCTTGGGCATTTTGACCCATAGGAGTGTGTTTTTTTTTTAGCAGTTATCATTCAGTTTGAGCCCTCTTCGCTTACCAAACCTAAGGTTTGTAATGTTTCCTTAGTGCCCTGGATGCCGCCATTTATGGATAGTTAATGTGTAGGTTTTTAATTTTCTTAGATTCCTCTTTAAAACCCCTTTCTGCTTTCTTAAAGTTTGATTGCACCATATCTTTTAAAATGTGCCTCTTATGGGTAAATGCACTCTGTGCTTACAAGAAATAGTACTTAGATTTTGGGCGTGATTTACTATGGGCTTGCATGGAGTTGTAAGTCCTTAACTGGGATTTAACACAAGGCAGTGCTGTGCGAAGATGGGTTCTGCCCATCTGATCCACCCAGATGTTTTGCTTTTTGATCACCTGGTTTTCAGCCTTTTACTGTGGAGGAGCCTCATAACCTGTGAATCACCCACAGTAAACTCATGGTAAATGGACTGTTCATGTGTTTATCGACAATGTCCGCCTTTTAACCACTTCCATGCGTCGGATGGCACCCAGCCGTTTGACGTCACGGTGGGCGTGTGCGTCAGATGGCCGGGGGCCGCCCGATCTGCGCACGCGTCATATTCCGCTGCGGCGTGGCGAAGCGGATAAAATAAGGCCACTGCTGTGCAGCAAGGATAAGTAGCACTTGGCTGGTTACCCGTGAACACATGTGCACACATGTGAAGGCTGTGCGTGGGAGAATCCTTTTGTGCTCAATCAAAAACTGTGCAAAGGAAGCTTGGTGCATGGGAGACTCTGCAATATTGGGTATTGACTTGGGTTAGGCCTAATAATGTTAGTGTACCTTCATACGGAAATTCAGTCTTGTCTACAATGACACTCCATTATACACCTATGGGGAGGGCTGCCTAAGAGTGTAAGTTTGCTTCCCTGTGACCTACAGACACCAGTGACATCTTAGTGGGGCATAACCTGTGCAGGGAAATAAATACTACAAGTTCCAAGAAGATATCTGTGCAGCTTATGGGTAATCAAGGAATGTCAAATGTCTCTGGTTCAGCTCAGGGTCAGAGCCCAGACCCTTTGTCACCCTTTTGTGGGGAGAAAATGGCAAAGTCAACATTGCACCCTGCCTGGGTGCCATGCCAGCCAGCACTGCCTGAAGGCGTAGGTAAGTCACCCCTCTAGCAGGCCTCAGAAGCCCTAGGGCAGGATGCACTATGCCACAATTAAGGGGATATCTGCATGAGCAGATATGCCCCTACAATACTGGGGTCCTTTCCTTAATATTGTAAGAACCAGTGAAGCCATAGAGAGTAAATGGGCTGGAAACTCGGCAACTCGAGTTCCCCAGCACCATGATGGCTTCACTGAACACAGAAGCGGTTGCTACCAAACTACTCCTCTCAATAAATGCACACTGATGCCAATGTGGACTTTATTGTACCATGTGCTTAGAGGGCACCTCAGAGGTGCCCCTGAAAACTTGCCATCCCTGGTGTGGTCTCTGACCGGCTATAAGCAGCCAGCCACTACCAGACAAGTTTCTGGACCCCTGGGTAGAGAGCCCCTGCTATCTGGGACCAGAAACAATGCACATCCTAGGCAAAGCTGTCACACCTCCTTCTCCAGGATGGGCCAGTGCTTGAAGAGGGTAGCTTTAAAAGCCTGCCGCATTTGTAATGAGAACCCCAGCCTCTGCTGCTAGCAGCAGATGGCAGCCCCAAGTTAACACCCCCACTTTGGGTGGAAAAACTGTCAGGAAAACTTAGGAAGAATAGGATGTGTGCCAACCTCTGCCAACTCCACCCCTAAGGTGCGAGAGGTGAGGTAAAGCATATTTTTCAGTCCCCGCCATTTTTAAGATGGTGAGACCACTCCAATCAGGGCTAGGTCTATGCCCCCTGCCTCAGGAGGGTGGTATAATTGAGGGTGTAGGCACCCCAGGTATGATGCCCATTGCCCCTACCTGCTACTTCCTAAAACACCTCCTAAATTTATTATTTTGGTAGCTCCCCTAGACCTAGAAACTAGATCTGTGAAGACCTAAGAAGTAATAAGACGACAATGCAGAGAAGACAAAAGATGACAACTGTCTTCGCCTTAGCGCTACCAGCCTATCTCTAGCTTCTGCAAACCTGTGACCAGTCTTGCAGCTAGAGACCTCTGAAAACCCTTGGAGGACTGATACCTTCGAAAAAGACTCCAATCTCTCAAGGACAGCATACCTGTCCAAGAAGAAACAAGCTCCAAGGACCCCCGGATCCAGGCGGCTCTGTGTCTCCTGTACACTCTGCACCCAACGCCCACGGCCTGAGTTTGAGTGGCTCACCTGTGCGTGAAGTCTCCCCAGTGATCCTTACCTCATGTCCAGCATTGGCTGACCTACCCTGCCCTCCACGACGGCACCTGCAGTGTGAATCCAGAGGGTCCCCAAGACCCGTTCTTGTAAGAAGACTCCGATGTCGAAAGGCAAGGCACCCCTGCAACCGAAGCCCCTGGGCCTTGGTGAGCTGAACTGACAGTGCCCGTATGACCCCTATACCTCTACTTAGATCTGCTGTTGCTCCTCTTCCGGCAACCTCCGGTGCCACACCTGCAGCCTCTTTGCCAAAAAAAGAATTCCTATTAAAAAGCATTGAGCGCCGGATATCGAAATTGCCCCCTGCACTAGGCCACCTCTGTGCCACTGGTGGTATATGTTTGGGGCTGCTTTGTGGCCCCCCTTGCTAACCTAACCCCCAAAGCCTGGCCCTTGCAACCGATTTACCTACCTGCAAGCAGTGTGGCTCCTGGCACCCCCGAGCCGCCAGTAATAAGCATTGGGCTGAAATCCGATTTTGACCTCTGAGCCTGGTAGTGTTGGTACCTGACCCATGCTCACTGCTAACCTTTTGTCTCGAAGACTGGAAATGTAAGTTGCGCACTTACCAGTTTAAACGTAAAACTGTTTTCCGAGGAGGATAACATTGAACTGTCTTCAAAATATTTTAAGTGGCGATTTTTCCAAGTGCAAAGTATTTTTAATTAAATACGTACTCACCTTATTACAAAGATTTTGGTCTTTAAACAAAGTACAAACAAGGTATAATTTTATAACATTGGTCTGGATCTCCTTCTTGAGTCATGTGTCCATTATTGATCACTGTTGGGCAATAAATGGATCACACTCCTCTATGTTAGGCCTAAGGCTGCTCGCTCACACTACCACTAATAGAGCACTTTGGGTTTTACATTGAGCCCTGTACACTTTTGGGGACCCCCAGGACTCAATTCATGGTATTACCACCTAGTGACAGAATCATATACAGAGCCAGTTTCCTACATTAATGGTGCAGTGGTGAGGTACAAGTCTTTGACATTTGTTGTACCACTTAATTGATAATCAATTTTACTGAGGAAATCTAAAAGATTTCTTTAGAGAGAATTTTTTTTATTAATTGCCAATTTTTTTTACAAATTTGTAAAAGTAGTATTAGCACCTTGGTTAAGTACCCTCTGTTTTAGAAACTTCAAAGACTATAAAGTAGTTAGGCCACCTTAGAAATTTTCATAAATCCCCAACTTACTTCAAACACCATGACTGAGGCTGCAGGGACCAGCCAGGAGCTCAACCTGGGACCCTATATACACCTTGAAGCTTCTCAACTTAACGATTTGTGCAAAGCATGGAAACATGCCATGGGTCCTAAACCCAATAAAACCCATCTTCAGCAGTTGCTGGCATACATTGACAAGACCCTGACAAACAGAACTTCTCTCAATGGGGAAGAAGAACAACAAGAGGAGGTAGAGAAGGAAGACACTGATTCCATCACCACCCTCTCAGATAGCAAAACCTCTGGTGGAAGTGATCCCAGTGTCCCAGATGACACTCATGAGATGTTCAGAAACAGGTGAAGAGGATAGCCCTAGAAGCTAAACTCCTAGCCATAGAAAAAAAGAGAGCTAAAATGGCCGAGGACCCGTCTCTGGGGGTAGCAAAATAATAAACACGGAGGTAGAATCTGTTGACCCTAAATATATTGAAGGTGATGATATCACTAAGTAGTTCATTGCATTTGCGAGAGCCTGTCCTAGTAGACAGGTCCACATGAAGCTGTGGAGTGCTATCCTGTGAGAAATATTCTCAGGAAAGTGCAGGGATAGACTCCTGACACTTAATGAGAAAGATGCTACATCCCATGAGATCATGAAGGGTACCCTAATTGAAGGCTTTGGATTCAGCGCTGAGAAGTATAGGATCAAGTTCAGAGAGGACAAGAAACCCAAGGCCATTCGTGGTAGATTTTGCAGATTACTCAGTGAAAACACTAGGCGGTTGGTTCAATGGTAACAATGTATATGATTTTGAAGGGTTGTATAATTTGATTATGGTGGAGCACCTTTTAAGTTATTGTCACCAAGAGAAACTACATTAATTCTGCGTAGACCTAGGTCCAGTTTCTCCTCAAGAATTGGGGAAGAAGGCAGGCCACTGGATCAAGACAAGGGTCACCAAACCTAACACTGGTGAGGGAGAGCAAAAGAAAGAGGCCAAAACGCATCCCCAAGGGAAAGAGAGTAACCCTAAAAATAATCAAGAGTCTTCTACAGGTCCCAAAAAACCTGCTCAGAAGGGTGAGACCAGAGTCTCTACACAGTCTAAGTGTGGTTTCCATGGAATGAACTGGGATACCAACAAGGCTTGGTGACATTACTAAAGCAACAGGGCACTGAATTGAATATCTTAGCTGTAAAACAAAGGAAAATGCCTTTAGTCCACCTGTAGTACCTGCAGTTTCTAATATCCAGATGGTATCCCAGGTGTGGCCTGACCATGTTAGTAACCCCACTGCGACAACGTTAATCTTTGAGGGAGAGGCAGACTTAGTCTGTGCTACCTGGCCAGATAATACAAAAAATACAGGTAGTTTCCCAAGACTAATGGATTCAGGTTAGAGGCCTTAAGCGATACTGGGGCTAGTGTCACCATGGAGACCCAGCAGCTAGTTAACTCAGGTCAGTACCAAACTGGAAGGGCCTATCCAGTCATCAACACTAGCAACGGGACCACAGTCCATCCCATCTCCATGGCCACTTTGGATGGGGGGTGGGTTGGACAAAAAGAAGTAGTTGTATCCCCATCTTTCCCTGTAGATTGTCTACTTAGAAATGATTTGGAGTCTTCCCCTTGGGCTGACGTCAAACTGAAGACCTATGCCAGCATGGTAAGTCTCTCGGGATGGGGTTGCGTTACAACCAGAATACAGAGCCAAGCTTTGAGTAAAAAAGAGATGCTGGATTCTGGAAAAATGAACCAGTCCTTCAAGAAAAAGGTCAAGAAAACTGGGAGAACCAGCTTCAAACAGATCTGAAGTCAGTACCCCTCTTTTCAGATATAGGACTTGGTATTCTCAGAGGGTGCTGAGCCTGAAGAGATTGGGCCTTACCAGGCAGATCTCTTGGGCCCAGGGGGACCCTCTAGGATGAATCTGTTCCTGGGACAAGAAACCTGTCCCACTCTTGAAAGCCTGAGGCAGGAAGTTGCTGCACAGGAGATGGGTGATATCAGTGTCACCCATAGGGTCTATTGGGAGGATGGGCTTCGATACACTGAGGCCAGAAATCCCAAACCTGGTGCAATGGGGAATGTGGTAGTGACTCATAGTTTTAGAGAGTTCTTCCTTACTTTGACCCATGATATCCTCTTAGCTGGGCTCCTTAGCCGGGATAACACTTGGAGTACATTGGTGAATCACTACTACTGGCCAGGAATGTCACAGAAGGTGAAGGACTTTTGTCAGTCCTGTTTCACTTGGCAAGCCAGTGGCAAGGCAGATGGCCACAGAAAGGCCACCTTAATTTTACTTCCAGTGGTGGGGTACCCTTTGAAAGGGTTTGGGGTTGACATTGTTGGCTTCTGGACCCTGCAACAGCTTCAGGGAACAAATATATTCTAGTCGTAGTGGATCATGCCACCAGGTATCTTGAAGCTCTTCCCTTAAGGGCCACCACTGCTCCACTGGTAGCAAAGGCCCTCCTTGGTGTCTTTATCAGGGTTGGGCTCCCTAAGGAGGTAGTATCAGACAGAGATACAAACGTCTTGTATGCATACTTGAAACACATGTGGGACGAGGGTGGAGTGAACAACAGATTCACCACACCCTATCAGCGACAAACCAATGGCCTGGTGAAGAGCTTCAAGCAGACATTGAAAGGCATGATTGGTGGTCTCCCTGAAAAATTCAGAAGGAGGTGGGATGTCCTACTTTCTTGGCTACATTTTGCCTATAGGGAAGTGCCACAGTAGGGAGTGGGGTTTTCACCCTTTGAACTTTTGTTCGGGCACCCTGGTAGAGGTCCTCCGAGTCTGGTACGAGAAGGTTAGAAGAACCAAAACAAGACGTTGTGGACTATATGCTTAGCCTTCATTCTAGGATGGCTGACTACATGGAGAAAGTCATCCAAAACCTTCAGGCCAGACAGGAACCTCAAAAACAGTTTTATGACCAAAAAGCTCCAATGGTAAAATTGAAACCAGGGCAGAAGGTATGGGCGTTGGACCCTGTGACTCATAGGGCCCTCCAAAACAAGCAGAGTGGGCCCTACCCTATCCTGGAAAGAAATGTGGAGGTCACTTTTCTGGTGGACCTTGGCAGTTGCAAACACCCCAAATGGGTAATACATGTCAACTGCCTGAAGCACTGTTATGAGAGAGCAGTTATGACCATGCTCATATTCACAGATGAGGGATAGTAAAATGAGAGAAACCTCTCCTTGATCTCCACTCCAGCAATCCTCAAGATAGGGATGTTGATGGAGTGGTCCTTTCAGATACCCTTACTGACCAATAGGAAGCTGACTGAAGCTAGTCCTAAGTCAGTATGCTGAGCTCTTCTCTCTGACACATGGTCAGACTAACTGGTGTACGTATGATGTGCACACTGGTGACAACCTACCTGTCAAAAACAAAATTTACAGGCTGTCCGATAATGTCAGAGAAAGCATCCAAACTGAGGTCAGCTAGATGCTGGAAATGGGTGTCATTGAAACCTCAGAGAGCCCCTGGGCCAGCCCAGTTTGTCTTAGAGGCTAATTACGATAGCGGGCGAACATGAGTCTGCCTGCCATCATTGGGGTGTGTGGGACTACCCATCAGTCATGCTGTGGTCTCACCACTGCAATTACAATGCGCCCACCAGTATGGAGGGCGTATTTCGGGCATTTAACATTGCGGACAGTGCTGCTAGTTGCAGCACCGTAAGCAATGTTAAAATGTGATGCTGTGCATTTCCCTACACTACGTGGGAGGCACCACACGGTGCCTGTTATGCAGTACAGGGAAATGTAGGGGGTACCATGGGTACCCCCCAGTGCAGCAACACCTCCCCCCAAAACAAGGGGGGCCCGCAACGGGCCCCCAAACCCAATCCCCACCCGCCACAGTTGCAGAATGATTCCCACGCCATTGTGATGTGGTGGGGGAAATTGCCAGTTAGATGGTGTAGGGCCCACCACTTCACGGCTGGCGGTGGCGGGCCTTCCGACATCCTAATCGGCTCCTTAGTGCTCAAACCTCACTCCAAGGGTGAACATAAAGACATTCGGTTTTGTTGGACTCCTCCTTTACCATGCAGAATAAGGAGCCTGTGTGCGCTGACCAAGAAACAGCACTTTTAGATCTGCCAGTCCCTTAAACTGCTTATGTAACTCTTCACCCTGCTAGGCTCCCTGCATTCTGAGTTATTTCTTTAGAACGTTGCACAGCAGTCTGTTTCAGTTCAAGTGTGTGTAACCTAGTGCAGATAGACTTGAGGACACCTGTTTGCTTTGAAATTGACATCCCCCTAATATATACCCTCCATAATGCTTTAAAGAGTGGACTGACCCTATATTCAATTCAAAATATTCTTCAATAGGCATCATCATTTCTGCTTTACAAGCAGTGTCCAAGGATGCCTGTAATGGGGAGCAAAAAGGCCTGACTCTCCTTAGGGTTTATGTAGTTCGATGCTCAAAGTTACAGGGGAATCATCTGAAAGCATTCTTGGAAGGTAGTGTATGTCTTTCAATCAACAGATAATTTTAGTTGATTGTATTAAAAATATCTAACCAGTAATGTGTATTGTGGCCATATGAATAGAGTGGATATGCCACAGATCCATCTGTTAGTGCCTACAGATGGTCAGAGTCAAATATTTGAAAAAGTGTGTGTGAGAAGCTGGCCTGGTATATGATGTACAATTACGTAAGAGGACACCCTGCATCAGTCTAGACAACCCTTATGGTGATTTAAAAGGACAACCTTAAAAAGCTCTCTAAGTGGTATCTGTGGAGAGCAACCAAATATACAGCAAAAAAAAACCTAGATCATATTCATATCAAAACTGTCCCACACATAGAACACATTTATATAACTTTTTTGTATTTTATTTTCAAAAAATATATATATTCATTTCTTGCAATTAGTATTCAATAACTTTTCAATAAATACGTTGTATATATAATTCATATAGTTCAGTATGACTCCAATCTACATGTCACTCAAGGGAGTCCCAACATAGACAAAGCAGTATGATAAATTGAGGTACATGTCTCAACAACAAAACAGAATAATAATATATATATGAACAACACCACAGAGAAAATAGTAAAAAAATTAATAATCAGAACAAAAACTATTTAACAAAAATAATACATAATTATAGACATCATAGACATTCTCAACAACAAAAGATGCGCCTACTCGCGTTTCAGAATCTCATGTACCATCCTTCCTCAGGGCGCTGATGGTATGTTCAGTATTTTGATAAGCCTTATACATTCATTTCATTTAACAAGGCATTAAGTACTTATATTTAGGCTTCGTCAACAGGGTCTGTGGGAACAGTTATAACACTGTTAAATCCATAAATAAATAATTAAAGTTCATTCAGGTTCAGGTTTCAAGTCTTTATTTCGTTTGGAAAATCATAAAAGACATTTTGTAACACATTTTAAAAGATATAGGTTATATAATTTATATAATTTTAACAAAAACTAATCCACTTACAAATAAATTAGTTATTAATTAAATCTCACTACAACAACAGCAAAATTCAGATATAAAGAAAGCAATACATCACTAAACGAAGGCTACATTCAAATAAATTAGGCTTGGGTAAACCATACAATACTAAACAACTCAAACTGAGGAGTGTAAAAAGAAGATTTAAAAAGATATTAAACATCTTAAATAAGAAACCTGGTATAATCATAAGAATTAACCATTACATTATAAACAGTGACATTTAATAGAACAACATTCCATATATAAAGTGCATGAAGTGCAGTCGTGTATTTTACAGTAGAAATGATGTGCAGCCTTATGGATGGATATTAGGGAACTCTATCAAAACTAGTCAGATTTTTTTGACCTAATAATCCCGGCTCACCCCAGATATTTAGCTAGACTCACAACAAACACTTCAGAGGTATTAGTCTTTAGCGCCCGAATGGCCTCTGCAGATTTTCTAAAGGGTAGACGCTGGAACAGCGGTTTAAGCCATTTGGTTCGCGGCACCAAGAAGCTTGGACAGGCAAATAAAAAATGGCCCTCAGATTCCTTATGCCCCAAGCAACTTTTACAAAGATCTGAGACACCAGTGGTCCATTTGTTTATAAAGGTATTCAACGGCAGGGCTCCCACCCGGAACTGGTGGTAGAGTTTCTTGTCCAGCGATTTGGTGATAAGGTCCCAGTACAGCTCACGGGACGGGTCCATCTTAAAAGTAAGGAACCTACCCGTGAGGCTGGTAGAGCTGGAGACAGAAACTCGTGTTTGAACTCTTGTTTAGAGGGAAAAGCATTAGTTGTGGGAGCTGTCCATAGTTGTTCTAACCCCATATCCACCAAGATGGATTTTACCGCTTGGAGCCATGGAATTTTCCCAGAGCCTCCAATTGACCTGACTTCTGCTAGTTCTTTTGCAAATAGAGACAGGTCAGGGGAGGTCCATAATCGCCTCCAAAAGGCCACCAATCTAAATCTGGCCATCTCGTTGATCGGAAGGCATCCCAGATCCAAGCAAAGAGGAATGGATGGAGACGACTGAGGTAGACCTGCCAGATTCCGTAGGAACTTGCATTGGGTTTTAAACAGATTTAAGAGATCCATATGACCCCAGAGATCTGCGCCATATAAAATCGCAGTACTAATTTTGGCGTCATAGATCTTGAGGGCTGGGGAAACCCGCTTAGTGATGGATCTCTTTTGCTCTTTTATTAAACAGCCAGTTAGCCGTGCTAGTTTGAGGTTTTGTGCACCGACTTGATCTTTCCATCTCAGACGGCTGTCTAAAGTGACGCCCAAATAGGTCATAGTCTCAACTTGCTCTAAGTTTACTCCACTCAAACTCACTAAACTCCGGACTGGGTGGTTTCTTGTGAAAACCATGAACTTCGTTTTGCCCACGTTCACCGTAAGATTGTTTAAGGCGCAGAACTCATCAAAGCGGTCCAGCGCCCGCTGTAGCCCGCTACGTGTTCTAGAGAGGAGTAGAGTGTCATCGGCAAAGATGAGCATTGGAAACCTTGTTCCTGCCAGCATTGGGGCGTCAGTGGGGGTATCCGAGAAAAATTTCACCACTTTGTCAATAAACAGAAGGAAGAGTGTTGGTGCCAGGACACACCCCTGACGAACACCTCTAGTTACGGGAAATGGTTCCGTCACTTGTCTCTGGCCACCCCACCTCACCCTCGCATAGTTATCCTCGTGGAGTTTAACTATTAGGTCAAGAAGCTCCATTGGCATACCCAAATCTCTCATAACTCCCCACAATTTATCCCTTGGGACAAGATCGAAGTCGGACTTCAGATCGATAAATGCGGCAAAGATGGTACCACCCCCGAGCAAAACCACTTTCCAGTAGATCAGACAAAGTCTGAACACCTGGTCGATGGTGCTTATACCCGATCTGAAGCCCGCCTGCATGGGAGATAATATGCCCTCAAGTTCGATCCAGCCCTGAACCCTGCCCAGTACCATACGCGCAATAATTTTTTGAATGGAGTCGATCAAGCTGATCGGGCGGTAGTTCCCTGGGTTAGATCTGTTGCCTTTTTTAAATATTGGTATTATCTCGGCCCCCTTCCAAGATTTTGGGATTCTTGCTCCTTTAGCTAATGAATTAGCAATCATGGTTATGTAGGGCAGCCACAAGGCGTAGTTTGCTTTAAACAGATCAGCGGAGATGAGGTCCATACCAGGTGCTTTCCCTCGCAAGGTCAGACCTAATGCTAGCTCAGCCTCTGTTTCTGAAAAGGTGAGTTTTTCCCCGTAATTTTGTATCGAGGATGCCTCTGCCAATGTTTGTAGAGGTGTAGGGTTTTCAGCGCTGAATTGGGCTGCATAAAAGATTACCCACTCTTCTGGAGGTACATGGTTTGCGGGGGTGCGCGAATCACTATCATTCCCCCACTTAACTAGATCCCAGAACTTTGTGGGATTATTCGAGGTGGAAGCATCCAAGAGATCCGACCAATACTTGTCCTCCCACTCCCGTTTGGCTTCCCACTGTGTTTTCCTGTATCGCTGCCTAGCCGTTTTAACTGTACTCATGTCTCGGGATTTAATTGCTTTGATAAGATGTGTATGGGCCTCCCTGCATTTTTTGTTATACCATTTCTTGTGGTGATGGTTAACTATTGTGGCACCTTTCCGACATGAGAGAGAGAGTAAGGACTTTAACTGATCGAAACAGCCAATATGAAGATTAATAACATTATTAGCCAAATCCAGACTACCCCCCAGCAGATCATTTTTCAACATTTCATTAGAGACATTTGTGACCACAGTGTTAACATTATCCCATAAGGTTTCATCCTCCACAATTCTGGACCATTTTAACCTCCTCCTATCGTTAGTTAACAAGACATCTCCTGCCCATGAAGTGCTAGGCTCCTCCAGTCTCTTTATGCCTGGCAATTTTAATTGGAGTGACAAAGGATTATGATCACTTTCTGGGCGCAGTATAACTTCCATGTCCACTAGTAGGGGCCAATATTTCAACTTTAACAAAATATAGTCAATACGGCTTCGACTTAGGCCGTTGTCAAAGGTACAATTGGCTCCTTTGTCCGATCTTGTGCGGCCGTTACTAGCCCGAAATCCCCGATTTAAACAAAGAGCCATCCAGTTTACTGCCGCCTTGGTCGCATTTGCAGGTCTATCAACCATCAGATCAGGAATGTCCCAAGCAGCGTCTTCAGATGACCCCCAGCTGTCCCCTAAGTCATACAGTGGCTCAAAGGTGCAGTTTAGATCACCTGCTAAAAGGATGACATTTCCACTGCCCATATCAGCAAGCTTATGATCTAATACGTTCAACAAGGAAGGGCTGTGGCCGCCAGGTTGGCCTCTAGCATATATATTAATCATGATCAGATCCTGATGTTTGTCCTTGCTCAGCTTGATTATAAGAAGATCCGGGTTCTGTACAGATAGCTCTATGGGGTGGAATCCCAATGACTGCTTTACCCAGATCAATAAACCCCCTGATGCACGCCCTTTACCCCCTCTGATCGCAGGTTTAAAGAAATTAACATAGCCCAACCTGAAGGTTGGGTCGGGTGCCCAAGTTTCCTGGAGCAGGATGATATCAAATTTGTCCACAAACTCCAACCAGTCCTCGGACAGCATGCGAGCCTTAATCCCAGCAATATTCCAGGATAATATATTTAAATTTTCTGAGGCAGAAACCACAGGGGGAGATAACAGAGCTGGAACTACAGGAAATACCTGTTCAACCCCACTACCCTTCCTATTCTCCATAATCCTAAAGTTATCCATTGAGTCCCCACACTTCACAGCCTCTGGCTTATCTTTTGAAGCTAATATGATAATCTCCGTTGTGGCTAGGTCCCCCATAATTTCATCAATATTATTATGCATAGACTGTGCGGTCTCCCTATTCCACCCCACAGACTTATGGCCATCAATTTCAACACTACCACCCCCTTTTCTGAATCATTTTGTCCACCATATGCGTGGAAGGGTATACTCAGATGTGAGTCCCTTGCTCATTGCACCATCAGGATTCAAGCAAGCCGGGCCGACGACGCCTGAAATGGCAGAAACCGGTCCCCGGAAGCTTGTTTCCTTCCCAGTATAAGAATTGGCTTGGTAGTTTGGTGTGCCCTGTTCCCATCATGCACTGGGACAGGAACAGACTAATTTGCATATAGCCAAGTTCTGAGCTGGGATGGTGCAGTGAGCTAAAAAACGGCGATGGATCAAGCCCTGATCTTTGGACTGGGTAAGAGTGGTCTGCTTAATTCAGGCACTCTGTTCATCACCACCCCCTTTTCTGAATCATTTTGTCCACCATATGCGTGGAAGGGTATACTCAGATGTGAGTCCCTTGCTCATTGCACCATCAGGATTCAAGCAAGCCGGGCCGACGACGCCTGAAATGGCAGAAACCGGTCCCCGGAAGCTTGTTTCCTTCCCAGTATAAGAATTGGCTTGGTAGTTTGGTTTGCCCTGTTCCCATCATGCACTGGGACAGGAACAGCCTCATTTGCATATAGCCAAGTTCTGAGCTGGGATGGTGCAGTGAGCTAAAAAACAGCGATGGATCAAGCCCTGATCTTTGGACTGGGTAAGAGTGGTCTGCTTAATTCAGGCACTCTGTTCATCACCACCCCCTTTTCTGAATCATTTTGTCCACCATATGCATGGAAGGGTATACTCAGATGTGAGTCCCTTGCTCATTGCACCATCAGGATTCAAGCAAGCCGGGCCGACGACGCCTGAAATGGCAGAAACCGGTCCCCGGAAGCTTGTTTCCTTCCCAGTATAAGAATTGGCTTGGTAGTTTGGTTTGCCCTGTTCCCATCATGCACTGGGACAGGAACAGACTAATTTGCATATAGCCAAGTTCTGAGCTGGGATGGTGCAGTGAGCTAAAAAACGGCGATGGATCAAGCCCTGATCTTTGGACTGGGTAAGAGTGGTCTGCTTAATTCAGGCACTCTGTTCATCACCACCCCCTTTTCTGAATCATTTTGTCCACCATATGCGTGGAAGGGTATACTCAGATGTGAGTCCCTTGCTCATTGCACCATCAGGATTCAAGCAAGCCGGGCCGACGACGCCTGAAATGGCAGAAACCGGTCCCCGGAAGCTTGTTTCCTTCCCAGTATAAGAATTGGCTTGGTAGTTTGGTTTGCCCTGTTCCCATCATGCACTGGGACAGGAACAGACTAATTTGCATATAGCCAAGTTCTGAGCTGGGATGGTGCAGTGAGCTAAAAAACGGAGATGGATCAAGCCCTGATCTTTGGACTGGGTAAGAGTGGTCTGCTTAATTCAGGCACTCTGTTCATCACCACCCCCTTTTCTGAATCATTTTGTCCACCATATGCGTGGAAGGGTATACTCAGATGTGAGTCCCTTGCTCATTGCACCATCAGGATTCAAGCAAGCCGGGCCGAGGACGCCTGAAATGGCAGAAACCGGTCCCCGGAAGCTTGTTTCCTTCCCAGTATAAGAATTGGCTTGGTAGTTTGGTTTGCCCTGTTCCCATCATGCACTGGGACAGGAACAGACTAATTTGCATATAGCCAAGTTCTGAGCTGGGATGGTGCAGTGAGCTAAAAAACGGCGATGGATCAAGCCCTGATCTTTGGACTGGGTAAGAGTGGTCTGCTTAATTCAGGCACTCTGTTCATCACCACCCCCTTTTCTGAATCATTTTGTCCACCATATGCGTGGAAGGGTATACTCAGATGTGAGTCCCTTGCTCATTGCACCATCAGGATTCAAGCAAGCCGGGCCGACGACGCCTGAAATGGCAGAAACCGGTCCCCGGAAGCTTGTTTCCTTCCCAGTATAAGAATTGGCTTGGTAGTTTGGTTTGCCCTGTTCCCATCATGCACTGGGACAGGAACAGACTAATTTGCATATAGCCAAGTTCTGAGCTGGGATGGTGCAGTGAGCTAAAAAACGGCGATGGATCAAGCCCTGATCTTTGGACTGGGTAAGAGTGGTCTGCTTAATTCAGGCACTCTGTTCATCACCACCCCCTTTTCTGAATCATTTTGTCCACCATATGCGTGGAAGGGTATACTCAGATGTGAGTCCCTTGCTCATTGCACCATCAGGATTCAAGCAAGCCGGGCCGACGACGCCTGAAATGGCAGAAACCGGTCCCCGGAAGCTTGTTTCCTTCCCAGTATAAGAATTGGCTTGGTAGTTTGGTTTGCCCTGTTCCCATCATGCACTGGGACAGGAACAGACTAATTTGCATATAGCCAAGTTCTGAGCTGGGATGGTGCAGTGAGCTAAAAAACGGCGATGGATCAAGCCCTGATCTTTGGACTGGGTAAGAGTGGTCTGCTTAATTCAGGCACTCTGTTCATCACCACCCCCTTTTCTGAATCATTTTGTCCACCATATGCGTGGAAGGGTATACTCAGATGTGAGTCCCTTGCTCATTGCACCATCAGGATTCAAGCAACCCGGGCCGACGACGCCTGAAATGGCAGAAACCGGTCCCCGGAAGCTTGTTTCCTTCCCAGTATAAGAATTGGCTTGGTAGTTTGGTGTGCCCTGTTCCCATCATGCACTGGGACAGGAACAGACTAATTTGCATATAGCCAAGTTCTGAGCTGGGATGGTGCAGTGAGCTAAAAAACGGCGATGGATCAAGCCCTGATCTTTGGACTGGGTAAGAGTGGTCTGCTTAATTCAGGCACTCTGTTCATCACCACCCCCTTTTCTGAATCATTTTGTCCACCATATGCGTGGAAGGGTATACTCAGATGTGAGTCCCTTGCTCATTGCACCAGCAGGATTCAAGCAAGCCGGGCCGACGACGCCTGAAATGGCAGAAACCGGTCCCCGGAAGCTTGTTTCCTTCCCAGTATAAGAATTGGCTTGGTAGTTTGGTTTGCCCTGTTCCCATCATGCACTGGGACAGGAACAGACTCATTTGCATATAGCCAAGTTCTGAGCTGGGATGGTGCAGTGAGCTAAAAAACAGCGATGGATCAAGCCCTGATCTTTGGACTGGGTAAGAGTGGTCTGTTTAATTCAGGCACTCTGTTCATCACCACCCCCTTTTCTGAATCATTTTGTCCACCATATGCGTGGAAGGGTATACTCAGATGTGAGTCCCTTGCTCATTGCACCATCAGGATTCAAGCAAGCCGGGCCGACGACGCCTGAAATGGCAGAAACCGGTCCCCGGAAGCTTGTTTCCTTCCCAGTATAAGAATTGGCTTGGTAGTTTGGTTTGCCCTGTTCCCATCATGCACTGGGACAGGAACAGACTAATTTGCATATAGCCAAGTTCTGAGCTGGGATGGTGCAGTGAGCTAAAAAATGGCGATGGATCAAGCCCTGATCTTTGGACTTGGTAAGAGTGGTCTGCTTAATTCAGGCACTCTGTTCATCACCACCCCCTTTTCTGAATCATTTTGTCCACCATATGCGTGGAAGGGAATACTCAGATGTGAGTCCCTTGCTCATTGCACCATCAGGATTCAAGCAAGCCGGGCCGACGACGCCTGAAATGGCAGAAACCGGTCCCCGGATGCTTGTTTCCTTCCCAGTATAAGAATTGGCTTGGTAGTTTGGTTTGCCCTGTTCCCATCATGCACTGGGACAGGAACAGACTAATTTGCATATAGCCAAGTTCTGAGCTGGGATGGTGCAGTGAGCTAAAAAACGGTGATGGATCAAGCCCTGATCTTTGGACTGGGTAAGAGTGGTCTGCTTAATTCAGGCACTCTGTTCATCACCACCCCCTTTTCTGAATCATTTTGTCCAACATATGCGTGGAAGGGTATACTCAGATGTGAGTCCCTTGCTCATTGCACCATCAGGATTCAAGCAAGCCGGGCCGACGACGCCTGAAATGGCAGAAACCGGTCCCCGGAAGCTTGTTTCCTTCCCAGTATAAGAATTGGCTTGGTAGTTTGGTTTGCCCTGTTCCCATCATGCACTGGGACAGGAACAGACTACTTTGCATATAGCCAAGTTCTGAGCTGGGATGGTGCAGTGAGCTAAAAAACGGCGATGGATCAAGCCCTGATCTTTGGACTGGGTAATAGTGGTCTGCTTAATTCAGGCACTCTGTTCATCACCACCCCCTTTTCTGAATCATTTTGTCCACCATATGCGTGGAAGGGTATACTCAGATGTGAGTCCCTTGCTCATTGCACCATCAGGATTCAAGCAAGCCGGGCCGACGACGCCTGAAATGGCAGAAACCAGTCCCCGGAAGCTTGTTTCCTTCCCAGTATAAGAATTGGCTTGGTAGTTTGGTTTGCCCTGTTCCCATCATGCACTGGGACAGGAACAGACTAATTTGCATATAGCCAAGTTCTGAGCTGGGATGGTGCAGTGAGCTAAAAAACGGCGATGGATCAAGCCCTGATCTTTGGACTGGGTAAGAGTGGTCTGCTTAATTCAGGCACTCTGTTCATCACCACCCCCTTTTCTGAATCATTTTGTCCACCATATGCGTGGAAGGGTATACTCAGATGTGAGTCCCTTGCTCATTGCACCATCAGGATTCAAGCAAGCCGGGCCGACGACGCCTGAAATGGCAGAAACCGGTCCCCGGAAGCTTGTTTCCTTCCCAGTATAAGAATTGGCTTGGTAGTTTGGTTTGCCCTGTTCCCATCATGCACTGGGACAGGAACAGACTAATTTGCATATAGCCAAGTTCTGAGCTGGGATGGTGCAGTGAGCTAAAAAACGGCGATGGATCAAGCCCTGATCTTTGGACTGGGTAAGAGTGGTCTGCTTAATTCAGGCACTCTGTTCATCACCACCCCCTTTTCTGAATCATTTTGTCCACCATATGCGTGGAAGGGTATACTCAGATGTGAGTCCCTTGTTCATTGCACCATCAGGATTCAAGCAAGCCGGGCCGACGACGCCTGAAATGGCAGAAACCGGTCCCCGGAAGCTTGTTTCCTTCCCAGTATAAGAATTGGCTTGGTAGTTTGGTTTGCCCTGTTCCCATCATGCACTGGGACAGGAACAGACTAATTTGCATATAGCCAAGTTCTGAGCTGGGATGGTGCAGTGAGCTAAAAAACGGCGATGGATCAAGCCCTGATCTTTGGACTGGGTAAGAGTGGTCTGCTTAATTCAGGCACTCTGTTCATCACCACCCCCTTTTCTGAATCATTTTGTCCACCATATGCGTGGAAGGGTATACTCAGATGTGAGTCCCTTGCTCATTGCACCATCAGGATTCAAGCAAGCCGGGCCGACGACGCCTGAAATGGCAGAAACCGGTCCCCGGAAGCTTGTTTCCTTCCCAGTATAAGAATTGGCTTGGTAGTTTGGTTTGCCCTGTTCCCATCATGCACTGGGACAGGAACAGACTAATTTGCATATAGCCAAGTTCTGAGCTGGGATGGTGCAGTGAGCTAAAAAACGGCGATGGATCAAGCCCTGATCTTTGGACTGGGTAAGAGTGGTCTGCTTAATTCAGGCACTCTGTTCATCACCACCCCCTTTTCTGAATCATTTTGTCCACCATATGCGTGGAAGGGTATACTCAGATGTGAGTCCCTTGCTCATTGCACCATCAGGATTCAAGCAAGCCGGGCCGACGACGCCTGTAATGGCAGAAACCGGTCCCCGGAAGCTTGTTTCCTTCCCAGTATAAGAATTGGCTTGGTAGTTTGGTTTGCCCTGTTCCCATCATGCACTGGGACAGGAACAGACTAATTTGCATATAGCCAAGTTCTGAGCTGGGATGGTGCAGTGAGCTAAAAAACGGCGATGGATCAAGCCCTGATCTTTGGACTGGGTAAGAGTGGTCTGCTTAATTCAGGCACTCTGTTCATCACCACCCCCTTTTCTGAATCATTTTGTCCACCATATGCGTGGAAGGGTATACTCAGATGTGAGTCCCTTGCTCATTGCACCATCAGGATTCAAGCAAGCCGGGCCGACGACGCCTGAAATGGCAGAAACCGGTCCCCGGAAGCTTGTTTCCTTCCCAGTATAAGAATTGGCTTGGTAGTTTGGTTTGCCCTGTTCCCATCATGCACTGGGACAGGAACAGACTAATTTGCATATAGCCAAGTTCTGAGCTGGGATGGTGCAGTGAGCTAAAAAACGGCGATGGATCAAGCCCTGATCTTTGGACTGGGTAAGAGTGGTCTGCTTAATTCAGGCACTCTGTTCATCACCACCCCCTTTTCTGAATCATTTTGTCCACCATATGCGTGGAAGGGTATACTCAGATGTGAGTCCCTTGCTCATTGCACCATCAGGATTCAAGCAAGCCGGGCCGACGACGCCTGAAATGGCAGAAACCGGTCCCCGGAAGCTTGTTTCCTTCCCAGTATAAGAATTGGCTTGGTAGTTTGGTTTGCCCTGTTCCCATCATGCACTGGGACAGGAACAGACTAATTTGCATATAGCCAAGTTCTGAGCTGGGATGGTGCAGTGAGCTAAAAAACGGCGATGGATCAAGCCCTGATCTTTGGACTGGGTAAGAGTGGTCTGCTTAATTCAGGCACTCTGTTCATCACCACCCCCTTTTCTGAATCATTTTGTCCACCATATGCGTGGAAGGGTATACTCAGATGTGAGTCCCTTGCTCATTGCACCATCAGGATTCAAGCAAGCCGGGCCGACGACGCCTGAAATGGCAGAAACCGGTCCCCGGAAGCTTGTTTCCTTCCCAGTATAAGAATTGGCTTGGTAGTTTGGTTTGCCCTGTTCCCATCATGCACTGGGACAGGAACAGACTAATTTGCATATAGCCAAGTTCTGAGCTGGGATGGTGCAGTGAGCTAAAAAACGGCGATGGATCAAGCCCTGATCTTTGGACTGGGTAAGAGTGGTCTGCTTAATTCAGGCACTCTGTTCATCACCACACCCTTTTCTGAATCATTTTGTCCACCATATGCGTGGAAGGGTATACTCAGATGTGAGTCCCTTGCTCATTGCACCATCAGGATTCAAGCAAGCCGGGCCGACGACGCCTGAAATGGCAGAAACCGGTCCCGGAAGCTTGTTTCCTTCCCAGTATAAGAATTGGCTTGGTAGTTTGGTTTGCCCTGTTCCCATCATGCACTGGGACAGGAACAGACTAATTTGCATATAGCCAAGTTCTGAGCTGGGATGGTGCAGTGAGCTAAAAAACGGCGATGGATCAAGCCCTGATCTTTGGACTGGGTAAGAGTGGTCTGCTTAATTCAGGCACTCTGTTCATCACCACCCCCTTTTCTGAATCATTTTGTCCACCATATGCGTGGAAGGGTATACTCAGATGTGAGTCCCTTGCTCATTGCACCATCAGGATTCAAGCAAGCCGGGCCGACGACGCCTGAAATGGCAGAAACCGGTCCCCGGAAGCTTGTTTCCTTCCCAGTATAAGAATTGGCTTGGTAGTTTGGTTTGCCCTGTTCCCATCATGCACTGGGACAGGAACAGACTAATTTGCATATAGCCAAGTTCTGAGCTGGGATGGTGCAGTGAGCTAAAAAACGGCGATGGATCAAGCCCTGATCTTTGGACTGGGTAAGAGTGGTCTGCTTAATTCAGGCACTCTGTTCATCACCACCCCCTTTTCTGAATCATTTTGTCCACCATATGCGTGGAAGGGTATACTCAGATGTGAGTCCCTTGCTCATTGCACCATCAGGATTCAAGCAAGCCGGGCCGACGACGCCTGAAATGGCAGAAACCGGTCCCCGGAAGCTTGTTTCCTTCCCAGTATAAGAATTGGCTTGGTAGTTTGGTTTGCCCTGTTCCCATCATGCACTGGGACAGGAACAGACTAATTTGCATATAGCCAAGTTCTGAGCTGGGATGGTGCAGTGAGCTAAAAAACGGCGATGGATCAAGCCCTGATCTTTGGACTGGGTAAGAGTGGTCTGCTTAATTCAGGCACTCTGTTCATCACCACCCCCTTTTCTGAATCATTTTGTCCACCATATGCGTGGAAGGGTATACTCAGATGTGAGTCCCTTGTTCATTGCACCATCAGGATTCAAGCAAGCCGGGCCGACGACGCCTGAAATGGCAGAAACCGGTCCCCGGAAGCTTGTTTCCTTCCCAGTATAAGAATTGGCTTGGTAGTTTGGTTTGCCCTGTTCCCATCATGCACTGGGACAGGAACAGACTAATTTGCATATAGCCAAGTTCTGAGCTGGGATGGTGCAGTGAGCTAAAAAACGGCGATGGATCAAGCCCTGATCTTTGGACTGGGTAAGAGTGGTCTGCTTAATTCAGGCACTCTGTTCATCACCACCCCCTTTTCTGAATCATTTTGTCCACCATATGCGTGGAAGGGTATACTCAGATGTGAGTCCCTTGCTCATTGCACCATCAGGATTCAAGCAAGCCGGGCCGACGACGCCTGAAATGGCAGAAACCGGTCCCCGGAAGCTTGTTTCCTTCCCAGTATAAGAATTGGCTTGGTAGTTTGGTTTGCCCTGTTCCCATCATGCACTGGGACAGGAACAGACTAATTTGCATATAGCCAAGTTCTGAGCTGGGATGGTGCAGTGAGCTAAAAAACGGCGATGGATCAAGCCCTGATCTTTGGACTGGGTAAGAGTGGTCTGCTTAATTCAGGCACTCTGTTCATCACCACCCCCTTTTCTGAATCATTTTGTCCACCATATGCGTGGAAGGGTATACTCAGATGTGAGTCCCTTGCTCATTGCACCATCAGGATTCAAGCAAGCCGGGCCGACGACGCCTGAAATGGCAGAAACCGGTCCCCGGAAGCTTGTTTCCTTCCCAGTATAAGAATTGGCTTGGTAGTTTGGTTTGCCCTGTTCCCATCATGCACTGGGACAGGAACAGACTAATTTGCATATAGCCAAGTTCTGAGCTGGGATGGTGCAGTGAGCTAAAAAACGGCGATGGATCAAGCCCTGATCTTTGGACTGGGTAAGAGTGGTCTGCTTAATTCAGGCACTCTGTTCATCACCACCCCCTTTTCTGAATCATTTTGTCCACCATATGCGTGGAAGGGTATACTCAGATGTGAGTCCCTTGCTCATTGCACCATCAGGATTCAAGCAAGCCGGGCCGACGACGCCTGAAATGGCAGAAACCGGTCCCCGGAAGCTTGTTTCCTTCCCAGTATAAGAATTGGCTTGGTAGTTTGGTTTGCCCTGTTCCCATCATGCACTGGGACAGGAACAGACTAATTTGCATATAGCCAAGTTCTGAGCTGGGATGGTGCAGTGAGCTAAAAAACGGCGATGGATCAAGCCCTGATCTTTGGACTGGGTAAGAGTGGTCTGCTTAATTCAGGCACTCTGTTCATCACCACCCCCTTTTCTGAATCATTTTGTCCACCATATGCGTGGAAGGGTATACTCAGATGTGAGTCCCTTGCTCATTGCACCATCAGGATTCAAGCAAGCCGGGCCGACGACGCCTGAAATGGCAGAAACCGGTCCCCGGAAGCTTGTTTCCTTCCCAGTATAAGAATTGGCTTGGTAGTTTGGTTTGCCCTGTTCCCATCATGCACTGGGACAGGAACAGACTAATTTGCATATAGCCAAGTTCTGAGCTGGGATGGTGCAGTGAGCTAAAAAACGGCGATGGATCAAGCCCTGATCTTTGGACTGGGTAAGAGTGGTCTGCTTAATTCAGGCACTCTGTTCATCACCACCCCCTTTTCTGAATCATTTTGTCCACCATATGCGTGGAAGGGTATACTCAGATGTGAGTCCCTTGCTCATTGCACCATCAGGATTCAAGCAAGCCGGGCCGACGACGCCTGAAATGGCAGAAACCGGTCCCCGGAAGCTTGTTTCCTTCCCAGTATAAGAATTGGCTTGGTAGTTTGGTTTGCCCTGTTCCCATCATGCACTGGGACAGGAACAGACTAATTTGCATATAGCCAAGTTCTGAGCTGGGATGGTGCAGTGAGCTAAAAAACGGCGATGGATCAAGCCCTGATCTTTGGACTGGGTAAGAGTGGTCTGCTTAATTCAGGCACTCTGTTCATCACCACCCCCTTTTCTGAATCATTTTGTCCACCATATGCGTGGAAGGGTATACTCAGATGTGAGTCCCTTGCTCATTGCACCATCAGGATTCAAGCAAGCCGGGCCGACGACGCCTGAAATGGCAGAAACCGGTCCCGGAAGCTTGTTTCCTTCCCAGTATAAGAATTGGCTTGGTAGTTTGGTTTGCCCTGTTCCCATCATGCACTGGGACAGGAACAGACTAATTTGCATATAGCCAAGTTCTGAGCTGGGATGGTGCAGTGAGCTAAAAAACGGCGATGGATCAAGCCCTGATCTTTGGACTGGGTAAGAGTGGTCTGCTTAATTCAGGCACTCTGTTCATCACCACCCCCTTTTCTGAATCATTTTGTCCACCATATGCGTGGAAGGGTATACTCAGATGTGAGTCCCTTGCTCATTGCACCATCAGGATTCAAGCAAGCCGGGCTGACGATGCCTGAAATGGCAGAAACCGGTCCCCGGAAGCTTGTTTCCTTCCCAGTATAAGAATTGGCTTGGTAGTTTGGTTTGCCCTGTTCCCATCATGCACTGGGACAGGAACAGACTAATTTGCATATAGCCAAGTTCTGAGCTGGGATGGTGCAGTGAGCTAAAAAACGGCGATGGATCAAGCCCTGATCTTTGGACTGGGTAAGAGTGGTCTGCTTAATTCAGGCACTCTGTTCATCACCACCCCCTTTTCTGAATCATTTTGTCCACCATATGTGTGGAAGGGTATACTCAGATGTGAGTCCCTTGCTCATTGCACCATCAGGATTCAAGCAAGCCGGGCCGACGACGCCTGAAATGGCAGAAACCGGTCCCCGGAAGCTTGTTTCCTTCCCAGTATAAGAATTGGCTTGGTAGTTTGGTTTGCCCTGTTCCCATCATGCACTGGGACAGGAACAGACTAATTTGCATATAGCCAAGTTCTGAGCTGGGATGGTGCAGTGAGCTAAAAAACGGCGATGGATCAAGCCCTGATCTTTGGACTGGGTAAGAGTGGTCTGCTTAATTCAGGCACTCTGTTCATCACCACCCCCTTTTCTGAATCATTTTGTCCACCATATGCGTGGAAGGGTATACTCAGATGTGAGTCCCTTGCTCATTGCACCATCAGGATTCAAGCAAGCCGGGCTGACGACGCCTGAAATGGCAGAAACCGGTCCCCGGAAGCTTGTTTCCTTCCCAGTATAAGAATTGGCTTGGTAGTTTGGTTTGCCCTGTTCCCATCATGCACTGGGACAGGAACAGACTAATTTGCATATAGCCAAGTTCTGAGCTGGGATGGTGCAGTGAGCTAAAAAACGGCGATGGATCAAGCCCTGATCTTTGGACTGGGTAAGAGTGGTCTGCTTAATTCAGGCACTCTGTTCATCACCACCCCCTTTTCTGAATCATTTTGTCCACCATATGCGTGGAAGGGTATACTCAGATGTGAGTCCCTTGCTCATTGCACCATCAGGATTCAAGCAAGCAGGGCCGACGACGCCTGAAATGGCAGAAACCGGTCCCCGGAAGCTTGTTTCCTTCCCAGTATAAGAATTGGCTTGGTAGTTTGGTTTGCCCTGTTCCCATCATGCACTGGGACAGGAACAGACTAATTTGCATATAGCCAAGTTCTGAGCTGGGATGGTGCAGTGAGCTAAAAAACGGCGATGGATCAAGCCCTGATCTTTGGACTGGGTAAGAGTGGTCTGCTTAATTCAGGCACTCTGTTCATCACCACCCCCTTTTCGGAATCATCAATTTCAACAGGCATGCTCAAACCGGATGGAATATGATGTCAATCTATGGCCTCAAGGTCAGATAAGGGCCCAAAGTGGTTAAAGAGAGATGGGCGGGACTGTGCTTGAGGGGTCATTTCCAAAGGGTATCTCCTAGCTGATGGGTGATCGAAAATGGGGCTTTGTCGAATCAAGCTTTGTCTATGTGGGTAAAAATATGACAGACCCAATGTTTGGACGTCCCCCTGTCTAGCAAACCTAGGTTCTCTTTGAATAGTGTCCACCACCCATGGGTCCTTAAACGAGATTAGGATACAATCTCCCTCCAGATCCTTGGTGCCATGGCCCACCCAGTCTATTCTCCTTACCAAAAGTATTTCAGTTGGTGAGGAAGGGGGTAAGGGTCGATTTTTATTTAGCCAAAAAGTCACCTTGTTTCGAAGGTCCCCATGCGACTCCTTACTACCCGGTTTTAATGGGGCAACACCAGTTAGTACTATTGTATAACGTGTTGCCTCTATGGGGAGATCAGCGCGTGGGGTAGTATACCTAGTGTGTTTCTCCACCCTTGAGTTAGTGTTACTGTGCTGGCTAGCCATTTGTCTGTGAGATGGATGTCGGGAGGGAATAGGATTGGATTTTACCTGTGGGGGTGGTTTAATGCTTTGAGGTCCAACAAAATTATGTTTGTCGGTAGCCTTCGTCTTGGGGGTATGTGGTAGGGAACTCTCAATTGTCTTGGTTAATGTGGTTTTTGCCATTCCCCCTCCTGTAGGCCTATTGGTGTTTACCCCTGTTGATTGAATGTTAGTGACATTACTAGTGGGAATCTTATTTACACTAGATGGCTTTGGGGCTGTCTGTGTGTTAGTGGCTCCCACAAAGCTGGAACTGGTTAATTTTTGTACCATGGCCAGGTTTGTATTCAATACCGCCTCCATTGTGTCTATTTTTGTAGTCATTAACCTAGTCCGATCCAAGACGGGTAATAGGAGAGATTTAATCATAGCCTCCATTTTTACTAGCAAAATCTCATCGCTATTAAAGCACGTTGGACAGGGGTTGGAAGAGCCCAAGGAGGTGAGAGAAGGGCACAAGACATTAGGAAATACAGAAGGAGTATGTATATCTGAGGGATGTCCAGAGGCCTGGCTTTTGTTATATGTCGTGTCTTTTGTTTTTGACATCTTACATTCTCTTCCCCCCGACAGGTTCGAATCTTGCTTCCTCTTTCTAGATGTTATATCTGTCCTCGGGAGATCTGTAGCAACCACAAAATTGGAGGCATTAGAGGGTAGGTGGTTAGAGTTCTGGCTAGGTTCAGAGTCCTCGCTAACCTGCGAACTATCCCCCATACTAACTTGGGAGTCGTCCAGGTTGTATGCATCTTCATCCAGTAAACGAACAGGAAAACTCTCCCCCCCCGGAATCTAGATGAACAATTGCCTCGGTGGTAATAGAATGTATACAATTAAATGCTGCGTGTGCTGTAGGGCTGGTAGTAGTGGCTAGACCGCCCAACGAGGAGCGCTTACCACTAACAAGATCGAGCGAGAGTCTTTTTTCCACCATCTCAATTTCTTTTTCCAATATCCCGTGGCTCGTGTAATAAAAGCGTCCAGCGGGCCCGAAACAACTCCCTTGGATGTTTGGATTTGGACTGTGCGTTCTCTGCCTGATCTTAGGGGCATGGCTAGATCTAAGTTGGACCGGCTACAACAACGTGTAAGCTACCTTGCTAAACCCTAAGAGATTTGGGTGTTTTAATGAGCCTCACAGTTAGTTTATAAATCTTATGTCCCTACCCACAATACCAAGGGATTTTAACACTATATAGTCCTCCTACCTTGGGTGTATTCAATACGACCAGGGGGGGGTGGGCCAAGGCCGGACTCTGCCGTACTCGAACAGCCTCAAACGGCCCGCTCTTTGCCCGGTCTTCGCGGGACGCGCGCGGACGGAAGCGCGGGCGATCGCGTCCGGGGCTGGACTAAATAAGAGGAGGAGGTGGGCGGGAAGAGGCACCAGGTGCGCGCGATGTTCTGGCGCAAGCACCTCTGGTCCTCGCATTCCCGCTCCCGTTTACAGGCGTAGGCTCCCACAGCAAAGTTGGTAACTGAGCACACGGGCTCCCAAGTTACAAAACCCAGTTCGTTTTGGAAAGTGTCTTTTGTAGCAGGGAAAGGCTTCTACAACGCACGACTGCGAGCGGCTCCCGCGAAGCGGGGGTCGCGAGTCGTTAAATGGCCCACAGAGAGGAGGGGGCGGGAAGAGGCACCAGGTGCGCGCGATGTTCTGGCGCAAGCACCTCTGGTCCTCGCAGTCCCGCTCCCGTTTACAGGCGTAGGCTCCCACAGCAAAGTTGGTAACTGAGCACACGGGCTCCCAAGTTACAAAACCCAGTTCATTTTGGAAAGTGTCTTTTGCAGCAGGGAAAGGCTTCTACAACGCACGACTGCGAGCGGCACCTTCAATAAATGTTAAAAGCCACATAAGAGCAAAATATGACTATAAACTTATAGACACCGTGTAGTGTATTAAAACACATAAAGTGTTTAAAGGGCAGAATAGACCAACCTACGCCACAAAGCCAGAATAAAAAAAGTAAAAAAAATCACCAAGATTAGGAAAACTCATAAGAGTGGAAAACACCTTATAAACCCAAAGATCACACATATAATAGGGCTTGGCTGTACATACTTGTTGCATCTGGGCAACAGTAGGATGAAAAATATATCCAGAGCAGAGACCTTATCCTAGATTAAGCGCTGTATGGTGTCAGCTGCATAGACATTGGGCTCACAGTGTCCTATATAAAGAGCAGACTAAACATAAGTTAAATGTTCAATACTCTTAAACAAAAATGAAGAGATTAAATGATAAATAAGGTCTACTTGATAACTTGTAGTAGAGTGAAAAGATCAGCAGGTATTTACAGGATAGGCTAATCCAATAGCAAGTAAGGGCTAAGAACTGAAAACAAATCAACACACAGAATGTAGATTAGGTCCAGAACCTTCTTGTGAGAATTCTATAGGCACCAGAGTGACACTAATTTATACTCACAGATGTCCATATACGTTTGTAGTTGAAAAGATAAGATGGGGCTCGTCGCACAATGTAGATGAACAACCCCGTCTCCAGCAATAACTAGATGGAGGAGTAGAAACACAGAGAAAGGTCACAAAGCTCCTCCTACTCATGGTGCCAGACCTCAATTATGGCACATCCCCGCGGGAATTACTTCAGTAATTGGTTTTCAGATATTCAGATATAACCTAATCTTCGCTTCGACCCACTAATATAGGTCCATTCAAAATAGCTCCTCTACCTCAACTGGGTTGGAGAAATCTGCGAAAAAAATCATATAGATGATGTAGAGAACCTGGAGATACCAAAGTCCCATGTTAAGTGCGGGAGATATTACCTATACCCATGTCCATTAAATTTAAAATAGAGATACCCCTTACCCGAGACGCCCAATCTAGAACTAATAGTATCAAGCATCTCCAACCCTATACTACTGATGATGCAATGAGATAAACATAAAACTGAAAGTATAGTGGGCTTAACACGGGCTCAAACGTAGCCATTAAAGTAAAAGATAAGGTCCCCAGTTTGAAAGGTACAACACTTACTTGTTAGAGGAAAAATCCCTCAGCAGTTAGAATCCCGCCTTACACCTCGTGCTCTGCAAATACCGGAAGATACGGATGCTTAATAAAGTTCCTCATTATATGTGATACGTGAAGCCTCATCGAATTCACATAAACAATCTAATGCACGCCACCTGTGCAGAAGCGCATAGACTACACCAACATTGTCATTTACCTTGTGCTCTGCAAATACCAGATGATACGGATGCTGAATAAAGTTCCTCATTATATGTGATCCGTGAATCCTCATCGAATTCACATAAATAATCTAATGCACGCCACCTGGGCAGAAGCGCATAGATTAGACCGACATTGTCATTATTCGAAGTCAAAGGGGTGCAGCCATCTTGAAATACCAGAAGAAAGAAACCTCACACGGGGGCTGTCACATTCAATCAGTCTGAACCAAAGTATCTCAAAGAGTCGGGCATATCAAAACGGGAACATTTCACAGAGTAATACTCCAAACCCACACCAACTGTATTTGAATGACCAAACATTCTCGATAATTGCACAGGGATACCTATAATAGGTATTAGCATCATTCCAGCGATACTGAGAGCTCACAAAGAAAAAGATTATGATAGTGTTCTAACGCGCTCAAGGGCAAGAAGAATAGATGAGGGCTATGAGAAAGTGTCCATAACCTTGGGTGCCTCAGAAATCGGCCATCTGAGTACATTCTAACGTGCTCAAGGGCTGGAACAATAGATGAGGGCTAAAAGAAAGCCTTAGGTGCCTCAAAAGGCAGCCTTCTTAGGGTGGGAAGACCTTGTTAAAAAGTAAGGGCTCTCGAAAAATCCATTTAAAATATCTTACAGATAGAAATCAAAACTAACATTCAAGAAGATGTAATATTAGCAAAAACGTTGAGAAGCACATATGAGGAAACCAAATTATAACTAAGTACTACAGGGAACAGGATATCCCGAGTACAAAGCTCACCAAATTGATCCTGAGAATTTATATAGACCTTAAAGAAATGCAAAACAAAGACTTCAGAAATATCCTACACGGTTATTTCAAGCTCTAAGAGATGCAAAGAATTCACATTCAAATAAATGCATTCTCCCATGGAGGGCACTCATTGAGACCTTTCTTGGTGGTCTGGAGGGTGTATATCCAAAAGACTTCCCTCTTCCGTCTAAGGGCATCAGTATTTCCATCCTTGGGTATGTGAACTTGCTCCAGTATCAACCATTTAAGGTCATTGATGGAATGTTGGTTATCTAACCAATGTTTCACCAATGGTGCTCCTATGCGTTTATTATTTATCGCAGATTTATGTTCACTAAATCTGACCTGCATTTCTCTGCTGGTTTCTCCTACATAGCCTTTGCCACAAGGGCAGAGGATCAGATAAATCAAATTAGAAGTTCTGCAATTTGTCATTTCTTTAAAAAGGAAGGTCTTATTCCCCCATTGCAGGCTCGATATAGTTTTCACATAACCACAGGCATGGCAGCCGCCACATCTGTGGGAATCTAAAATAGGATCAGTTCCTGTGATGGAGCTTTGAACCATTTCGTTCTTATCTGGTAAACTAGAATTCACCAATACATTTCTGAGATTCCTATTCCTACGAAAGGCAACAATTTCAGCTTCTTGCAGCTAGATGCATATTATGTCTAGAGCGTGGGCCGATCACATTTAATCAACAGCATACATTGTTATATGACCTTGATGCTGTGAGCACAAACTGTACAGACAGAGTCTGCCATGTAGGCCTAGGGATGTGTAAAGCAGACCATTCTCATCATGTGAAGCAAAGCAAGCAAGTTAACTTACAACAACAGATATATGTAGTGTTGTGTGCAAAAGCAGCAAAAGTTGCAAGTTGTAAGAGGACCCTTGAGTTTGTTGAAGGTGGGCTGGGAGAAGGCTCCAAGTAAACCCCCCCAGGATGTATATAGCTACATGTTAGCCTTCAGGAACCAAACTAGGTGTTTCAGGCAACTCGCTCAGGTGAATCTGGAAGCCAGCAAGGAAGAAATGAAACGGTGGTATGACCAGAATGCCACTCTGGTCGAGTTTCAACCTGGGCTAAAAGTGTGGGAGATGGCACCAGTGGAGCCCTGAGAGCTCCAGGATAAGTGGACTTGCCTTATGAGGTGGTAGAGCGCAGGAGCGGAGTGACCTACCTGGTTGACTTAGAGTCTCCTAGGAACACTTTGAGAGTCCTCCATGTGAACCGCCTCACACCCCACTTTGAGAGGTCTAATGTAACCATGCTCTTGGCTACAGATGATAGGGCGGAAGAGGAGAGTGAATCTCTTCCTGACCTCCTGTCAGCCAGGGAAAAGGATGGGTATGGGGAATGGGGTGAACCGCTCACCTATCCTGACCTCAGAACAGCCGAGGGACTGCTGCCAGGTGCTGGGTCAGTTTGCCTCCCTGTTCTCTCCGACCCCCGGAGTCATCCATTGGTGCATCCATGATGTGGACTGAAGACAGCCTGCCTGTAAAACAAATATTTTACAGAGTAGCTGATAAGGTCAGGGCCAGCATCAAGGAGGAGGCTTCTAAGATGCTGGCGCTAGGGGTAATTGAGGCATCCAGCAGCCCCTGGGCAAGTCCAGTGGTCCTTGTGCCAAAATCTGCTGTGGCTGGTACCACATCAGAACTCTGGTTCTGTGTGGATTACCGTGGGCTCAATGTAGTCACCAAGACTGATTCTCACCCCATCCCCAGAGCTGATGAGCTCGTGGATTGGCTGGGAGCTGCCCGGTACCTCAGTACATTTGACTTGACGTTTGGGTACTGGCAGGTTGCCTTGACCGATGGGGCCAAAGAGAGGTCGGCATTCTCAATGCAGAGGGGCACTACCAATTCAGGGTTATGGCCTTTGGGTTGAAGAATGCCCCTGCCACCTTCCAGAGACTGGTTAACCAGGTGCTATGTGGGCTGGAGGAATTCAGCACCGCCTACCTGGATGACATTGCTGTGTTCAGCTCCAGTTGGGAGGAACACTTGCAACACCTCTATGAGGTGTTGAAGACCCTGAAGAGGGCAGGCCACACTTTCAAGACAAGTAAGCGCCAGATAGGGCAGGGTTCTGTGGCATAGGACACCAGGTAGGGAACGGCCAGGTGGCGCCCCTACAGACAAAAATTCATACCATTCTGGCTTGGGAACTGCCTAGAACCCAGATGGAGGTAAGAGCCTTTTAGGACTCATAGGGTATTACAGGCGGGTTGTGAAGGGGTATAGCACCATTGTTGCCCCCTTGACAGAAATGACTTCAAAGAAACCGCCTAAGACGGGGATCTGGACTGATGCCTGCCAGACCGCTTTTGATGCCCTGAAAACTGCCATGTGCATGGCACCCGTGCTTAAGGCACCTAATTTCTCCAAAGAATTTGCGGTGCAGACAGATGCTTTAGAGCATGGAGTGGGAGCAGTACTCTCACAATTGAATGACGAGGGCTTGGACCAACCCGTAGGTTTCATTAGCAGGAGTCTACTTCCCAGGGAACAGAGGTGGAGTGCAATTGAAAGGTAAGTTTTTGCTGTGGTCTGGGCGCTGAAGAAGCTGAGGCCCTACTTGCTTGGGACTCACTTCCTGGTTCAGACAGACCACAGGCCCCTCAGATGGTTGAAGCGGATGAGTGGTGAGAATCCAAAACTGTTGAGGTGATCCATCTCCCTACAGGGAATGGACTTTATGGTGGAAGACCGCCCTGTAACAGAACACCTCAATGCTGATGGTCTGTCCAGATTTTTCCGCCTTAGTGATGAGAACTCCCATGAGGGTGGGTAGTTCTCCCCACTTTTCAGCTGGAGGGGACACATGTTAGACCTTGCATTTCATGGCATGATTATTCCTGACTTTTTGCCTCTACCTCCTCTATTTTTGATGCTGTGATGGTTTTTGTTTTGCTGGCTTAGATGCTTTGGGTACTTTGCCACTGCTGATCAGTGTCAAAGTGCAAGTACTCCCTGTAAAAAGAGTTATGATAATGGGTTGTCCATTAATGGTATGTTTGTTTTATTAGTAAAGTCGTCACTAGTAAAGTGCACTATGTGTGCCAGGGCTGGTAATGCAAATGCTACTAGTGGGCCTGCAGATCTAATTGTGCCACCCACTTAAGTAGCCCTAAAAAGAGATCTCAGGCCTGCCACTGCAGTGCATGCACACAGTTTGTTAACTGCCTTGTTGTCCTGACAAGTGCACCCACTTGCCAGGCATTACCCTTCCCTTTTTTATGAACATCAGACACCCCATTAGTAGGCCAGAGGTACCCCCTGGGCAGGGTGCAGTGTATGTGAAAGGTAGGACATGTACTGAGGTGTGTACAATGTCCTGACAGTGAAATACTGCCAATTTTGTTTTTCACTGTTGCAAGGCCGTCTTGCCCTTTAGGACAAAATGGGGAATGCTGTGTAACATGTTTAGTTCCTTACAAATAATAATGCTTAGTCAATAAATATAGACAAAGTCGTTGCTATATTTGAAAACGACATGCCCAGCCGGGCAGAGGTCTTGGTATTTACTTTTCAGTCAATGTAAAACATGAATAACACACAATATACAAGACAGGGCACAAGCCTGTCCCCAGTCAATCACACAAGAAATATCACGACAGGGAACAATTAAAGGGAACAAACAAAAGGGCTTAGGCAAGAGCTTAACGTTCTGTAAACTTGTTTATCGCACAGTTTTGATTGTAAAACAGAACAATATTGACACCTTCACACTATTAAAGGACAAATAAATCATTCCATGTGTAGAAGGTGCTCATAGTTGTCGACGGCGTTTCGATCCGTTTAACACATTCTACGGATCTCATCAGGACATTTAATGAATGCCTAATAGTAAAGCAGCCTCATTTGTCAAGAGGGAAGCCAAGGGGTTCAAGGCTTATTGTGTACCCGATCACAGGAATTTCCGGGCGGGCTGTTGCTGCGACCTGTTGGGGTCAGCTTGGATTCGATTCCGGTTAGCAATGTGCTTGTTTAAGACTGAAGAAGGGTCAAGGTTTGGCCAGTCAAAGAACATTAGGCGGATCACAATCGGGAATATAGAGACGTTCAAGATAGTCGGGTACGATAACCGATAGTAAGGATGCAGTGCTGCTCAATCGAATCCAAGCTGACCTCAACAGGTCACAGCAACAGCCAGCCCGGAAATTCCTGTGATCGGGTACACAATAAGCCTTGAACCCCTTGGCTTCCCTCTTGGCAAATGAGGCTGCTTTACTATTAGGCATTCATTAAATGTCCTGATGAGATCCGTATAATGTGTTAAACGGATCGAAACGCCATCGACAACTATGAGCACCTTACACACATGGAATGATTTATTTGCCCTTTAAAAGTGTGAAGGTGTCAATATTGTTCTGTTTTACAATCAAAACTGTGCGATTAACAAGTTTACAGAACGTTAAGCTCTTGCCTAAGCCCTTTTGTTTGTTCCCTTTAATTGTTCCCTGTCCAGATATTTATGGTGTGATTGACTGAGGACAGGCTTGTGCCCTGTCTTGTATATTGTGTGTTATTCATGTTTTACATTGACTGAAAAGTAAATACCAAGACCTCTGCCCGGCTGGGCATGTCGTTTTCAAATATAGCAACGCCTTCGTCTATATTTATTGATTAAGCATTTTTATTTGTAAGGGGCCACTGTTGCCTTAATAATATTGACTCCCAAGGTCCCTTGCAGACTTCTTTGGGTTCCCTTGTTTTTTTCAAAAAGTGTAACATGTTTAGAGCATATCTTCCCATCGGCATAAGATGGAGAGATGGAGTTTAGTGTGCCTGAACTCAGAATTTAATAACACATCTTTTTGTGAAGATGGTTTTTAAATTGTGTGTGTTTAGAAACCACGCTTTTAGAAGTGACTAGTTTCTTGTCCTAACCACCATGTGCGCCTCTGCTTGGTTGTGTATTGACTGTCTGGGTTTGGATGTGACAGGGTCTGGGGAGTGTCCTGACACAAGGAAGTAGTGGGTGAGACAGCAACAGGATGGCCTGCATTTGGTGTGGATGGAGGAGTAACCCCCTGGATGTGAAGAGGGCTGTTCTGCTGCCACAAAATAATGACTCCACCTCCTGCGTAGCGTCGGAGGCCCAGACCCTCACTATCAAAGGAAGAGGGTGTGCACTGGCAAGAAGATACCTAGGTCTGGTTTGGACTGGGGTCAGAGCCCCCTGAACACAAAGACTTCAAAGACATTTAGTGGTATCAATGTGAGAGCTGAAACCCCTGAACTCAAGACTGTACTCAAGAGTGAAAAAGGATTGAAACTATTTTGTGATCAAGAGGAACCTCTGCCAAAGCAGAACAGCTGAATAGACTGAAGAGAAGGACTGCCCTTGCTGTGTGTTCTGGGGCTGGCCTGCAGTTTGCAGATTTGACTAAGGAGAGGACAAGGGACTATGCTGTGTGCTGTGTCCCCGTTTGAAAGGACTTTGCTATGTTCTGTGTCCTGAAGTAACTTGTCTCCAAGGGCCCGAGGAGAGCTGGTCCCCTGTTGTGGAAACTCAGGAACATCAAAGTTTCCAACAGAATCTCAGTGAGGCTTGGTGTCTGTGCTTTTGCATGCCTGAGACTGCCATGTGGTCTGTGGTACTGTTTACGAGGTGCCCCTTGACTGCATTTCCCCCGCAGCGTGAAACATCATCCAAGCTGCTGCATTGCTGTTTGTTGCCCGAGCCGTCATCGTAACTGAGGCTGTGAGTAAGGATCGCTGCTGCCGGCCAGAGCCGCAATGTGCTATAGGATTTCTGGAAGCTAAGTAAGCTGCAAGGTGAAAGGGATCGTGATCGTTGTTCGCCAAGAGGAATCTGCACATGATCGTCAACGGAGGAGAAGGCAGCACTGTAACCCGTCCAGCTACAGCGTCGCTAAGCAACGGAGCTGCAACGTCGTCGGGACCGCCCAGCAGGACGTCCAATGAGCAGAGAGAGAGAGAGAGAGATCGAGGCAGCGCACCCCCCTCAGGTAAGGCTTGGAGTCCGATCGAGAGCCGCAAGCATGTGTGGCCTGGGGAGGCGTGCAGGAGGAGTACAGGAGTGCTCCGATCTCTCTACCACTGCACCGCGTTAAACACTCTGAGTCCCCAAGCGGCCCGTACCTGCCCAGCAGTACCGGGGCCGCCTCTTTGAGTTTACGACCATTGTCCTTGTTGTTGGGGCATAGTGGTGCTCGAGCTGATCACGCTGAGTGGCTTGTAGCGTTGTTCCTTCCATGACGAACTGCATTTTTCTTGCATTACGAACTGCGTTATTCTTGCATAACGAACTGCTTTATTCTAGCATTAAGAACTGCCTGATTCTTACATTGCGAACTGCATTAGTCTTGCATTACGAACAGCATTATTCTTGCATGACGAACTGCATTATTGTTGCATTAAGAACTGCATTATTCTGGCATTATGAACTGCATTATTCTTGCATTAGGAACTGCATTATTCTGGCATTATGAACTGCATTTTTCTTGCGTTAAGAACTGCATTAGTACTTGCATTAAGGACTGACTTATTTCTTCATTGCATACTGCATTATGAACTGCATAGAGTTGCATTAGGACTGCATTAAATCATTGTGAACTGCTCATTAATACCGCAAGAACCTACAAGTGATTGTTGGCCTAATAACCGGCAAAGTGAAATAGTACGAATACGCATATGTTGGGTTTCTATCGTTTGGTCTCATAGTATTTCTTCTGATAAAGATACCACTCTTTTTATAAAATCAGTGTGGTGTCCATTTGTGGTGTTATCATTGTGTTACTGGGAGTGTGGTTGCAAATACTTTACACATTGCCTTGGAGATAAGCCTGGCTGCTCATGCCAAGCTACCGGAGGGTGAGCAGGGGTTATCTAAAAGTATGCCCCTCCTTTCCCTGACTAGAAGCAAGGGTCCCTATTTGGACTAAGGTACGTACCTCAGCCAACTAGAGACCCCCCAGCTCTAACATTGGTGGTCAGCGGTTGGGATTTGAACTTGTATTTGCAATTGACTCACAGTGATTGGTGTACATCACTAGTTTTAGCGCAGACCACGATGCAACCACATACTGTGTTTTTGATTTTTGGTTCTATTTTTGAGCGACTTGTAAGCCACACATCATGTCTCAAAAGAGTCAAGTAGAAACCACCAGCTCTAACATCCTTGATTGTTTGTTTTGCACTGAAGAGGAGACGAAGGCATGAGTAGACCTGACTGATGTTCCCTTACCTGACCCACAGGGGGAACTATATATCGATGGCTCTTGTTTCCAATTGTCAGATGGCACCACTACAGTGGCGTATGCTATTACCACGCTGCGCACTGTAGTTGAGACATTACACATTCCTTATCAATCAGCGTAGGCTGCGGAGCTGATAGTCCTTTTGCGTGCATGTGAGTCGAGTCAAGGACTGACTGTTAATATTTATACTGGCAGCCAGTATGCCTTCGGGCTGGCCCATCATTTTGGACGCCACTGGGCAGAGAGAATTTCTGACTTCACATGGGACCAAAATTAAAAACGGTCCATTTATAGAGAGGCTTTTTTGAAAGCCTTGATCCTTTCCAAACGACTGGCAATAATGAAATATAGTGCCCATAAAGCAATTACTGATGATGTGGGGAGGGGAAACGCCTTTGCAGATCAGACAGCAAGGTCGAGAATGACTAACATGTTTGTGCAGGACCTTCTAGATGGGTACCAGATGTTACTATGCTTGAAAACACGCTGGAGAGTGTTAGGGAGTTACAGAGTGAAGCCATAGTTGAGGAGTTGGCAGTGTGGCAATAGAGTAGAGGGCATCTAGATGACAAAGTTGTGCAGGACTGATTAGTCAGTAAACCAATAATGGGTGTTACCTGATGCATATGTTTTTTAAGTAAGTAAGTAAGTAATCTCTTTATTGTTTGATTAATAAAAACCTTTGCAATCAGCTAAAACACATGTACAAAAAGAATAAAACAACACATTTTGTAGTACTAGAGTTAGTTAAATGCATTTGAAAATTGCGATGTTTCCATAAAATTAGGAAGAAAATATAAAAGCTGGCATACAGTACAGCCAATAAAGTGCCATGGGTGGCGTGAAAAGTGCAAAATATTTTGGAGTCTATTTTCCTAAGAGTTCCTTGGGCAGTACACGTTCCTATTAAATTGGTGTTAATGGTCTTGATCAAATTAGCATGGAAGTCTATACGTGAGCATCCAAAAGTACATGATAGTCAGTTGCAATCAGCAGCTTGTCGTGTCATTTGCGCGCCCAGTTCCTTACAACCCTTGCCAAGTAACTCCCATGCTAATAAATATGCTAGTTCCTAGGCCCACATTGCTAAGCCTGGGATAACACAATATATTTGGAGATTTTGGTGACTCTTACTGACCCACAAACCTGAAAAGGCTGTTTAAAATCAAAAAGGAACAATAGTTGTAACCATAAATAACCAGAGTGGATCTCTTTTAAGAAGGATTCTAATGAATAACTAAGAAGTCGGTGGGCCTAGATAGATGACCAATTTGTTAGAATACCGCCGGGGTTAGCTTTGTTTTTACTTCGCCCATAAAGTGGACGAAGCTGCAGCCCAACCAAATGTTGCCTCCCTCGAAGCAAGCCTTCACTGCCTGTCTACATGTTTGTATCTGACTTTCGATCAGGCGAGGGTTTAATAGCTGTATTCGTTCCTCATCTAAGCCCTTGCAAATGCACAATAGATATATAACATCCTCTTTGGTGTCACCACATAGTCTACAATGATTTGTTGTGTCTGTGCATTTCCATGGTGGGAGGTGACACTTTGAGGGTAAGATTCCCAACCTCGAAAGCAAAAATCTTTCCTTCGTGATTCTCGAGAAGCCTGATACAAACCATCCAGGGGCCCTCCTGCTTAGTGCTGCTTTGCCTTCATCGAGGGATACAATCTTTACTGATTTATTTACCAGGTCCTTAAAGCTTTTGTGGGACATACTGATTTCCCAAAGGTCCAGTAAAGCAAGCAACATTATTGCTGATTGAAGGTAAACCATGGCCAGGTTTTCTTTTTTCCTTGTCATCTCCTTCCATAAGTATGAGTTCAGTGTGCCGGGCTCGGCTCCCTTTATTTTGTACCAGCACTTGGTGTAGGCGCCCATCCGTGTTATTTGCTGCTTCTGGAGGCCAAACTCTAGCCTTATTTGTGCTGGAGAAGTGTACTGCGTGAGATTGAATATTATTCTTACGGCTTTAGAGACCGCAATAGGCGGATAAGGAATCTGTAGAATTTGAAACGTTTAAACACCTGTCGGAGCACGAAGCAACAAAAACAACCTGGGTATCCTGAGAAATAGCGGAGAAAATTCTTAAGGAGTCGTACCAACTAGAAGCCTGGTGCATCCGACTACTGCTTCACCACGCAATCGGTTGACCAGAACCCCTACTTCGACATCAGCAAGAGCCCAATAGCAGCAGGCCAAACCATAAGGCAAGCTTCGGATCCACTAACTCTATGCTTAGGGGGGCTATATAGAGGCCATGAAGAGAAACATCTCTAACACCCTGAGCTCTCTGGATAAAGGTGGAAACGATACATCAAACGATTGGTCATGGGTAACAAAAGCCATAAACTACAGACCGAGAACCTATGACAGGGAGCAGAACAGGAAAAAAATATTCCAAATCTAAAACTCTGCTCCTGTAATATAAACGGCCCTGGAACTAAAACCTTTGATAAGGTCTTACTGCTGTACCTCGAACAATTCGATGTATTTCTCCTCCAAGAAACGTGTTTGGAAGATCCATTTCATCTACAAGGTTTCAAATCATACCATCTCCCTGCAACCAGAAGCCCGAAATTTGGTCATCTGAATGGTGGCCTCACGACTTATGCCTCAATCAAAACCATAACGACTGTGAAGGAATTAACAAGTTAAAACACTCCAACAAACAGAATAAAAACAAAACAGATGGAAATAGCAGGACTCAGAGACAAATAACAGTTAATACTTGTTAATACCTATATACACCCCTTCAATAAAAAAACAGGCGCAAACCTTCTGGTAGCTGAATTAACCAAGCTAGTTGCTGAAGGGGCAACTTCAAACTACATTGTTTCAGGAGACTTTAACATGTTCCTTACAGGGTTTGCTGACTTGGACATGCTGACAGAAGACCGACAATCAGCATGGGGGTCCCACTCTAGGATGAGTGCAAGTGGGGCAAGCAAACCAAGATCTCTAAAGACCTTCTGAACGATCTAGGAAGTCTGTCCCTGGTAGCATTAAACAGTTGATTCGCGGGAGACCACTCTAAAGCCCCAACCTTTAACAATGCCTTCACAAACACTGCAATAGACTACACTTTTTCATCTTCATCACTTTTCAATTCAATGAAAGATTTCAGGATTGGAACGCTGGATTATAGTGACCATCAACCACAAGAGTTCATACTTGCAGCTCATGGAACGACACTCACTGATGCATATGTATTTCCTGTAGTTACGATGGCACATGGCCCAGCTCATATTAGCACAAAGGCAATTTGAAGATTGTTAGATCCTGTTTGGCGAAATGATAATCAAAATCTGAACAATTCAAAAATTGGGGAATAATCATAACAACGCCCGAGTTCCCCGATATCCCTCAATACTTGCTCCCCGCAAGGTCTCAGTTTTAAGCACAAGCCATACCCCTTTTTCAATCTGAAAGGCAGCCAGAAGTCGCCCCTTACTAGCCAACGACGAGTGCAGTGAAGCTCAGAAAACCACCAGAAGCGCAGATTGGTCATGGCTGCCATCAGCCCTTTCCCAAAGCAGGACCAATTGAAACAACACGGAAAACAGTCTAACAATCTGCTCCTGGAACATCAACGGGCTTTTGTCAAAACTGCAATCTCCGGACACAGTCAGCTTCCTCAAAAAACACGACATCATCTTTCTTCAGGAAACCTGGCTATCAACAAGCAACCCCCTCGAAGGGTACCAAGAATTTACACTGCCAGCTACAAGGCAGAGCAAGTATGGCAGACAGCGTGGCGTGCCTCTAGATTGTCAGTTCGCATTGGACACCTAAAATTCGATCTTGACTGGGTCACTGGCATCTTGTTCGACAATCTCCCTTCAGAGAACAGGCTAATATTGCTAAATGTCTACATCTCTCCATGCCCTAGCGAGAAAAACCCCAAACTGGACCGCCTGATTGAAATCTTATGTAACATCTTAAGCACATACGGCAGTACACCATGTCTAATCTCTGGAGATTTCAATACCAATTTTTTCTTTCGACCAGTGTGAAGACTTAGGCCTCACCTTCCCAGTGGTCCCCCCATATCTCGCCACATAAACATTACCGCCCGGTCTCAGATCATCCAAACTGGGCGAATACGCAGTCCTTCAACTCAGCAGAGTAGGCTACATAGTAATAAACGGTCGCTCATCCACAGATACCCCTCCGGCCTGGACAAGAACTAACGGGCGATCCCACTCATTTCTGGACTTCACATTGGCAAACAGCGAAATGTTCACCCTAATCGAGTGCCACCACATCGCAGCACTGGGGGAAAGTGATCATCGACCCCAAATAATAACATTATCCCTCGATATCCCTCATCATCATGCACTTGCTCACACAGCATCAGACTGTCACACGGAGAATCTAAGATGAATGAAATGGTCTCCAAGTGTTATCCCTACGGTCATGGAGAAATGCTGTCATCTTCTATGTTCAAAAGGTGAACAGACGTGCCTATTATCATCGGATGGGAAGCGTTTGTGAACAGTTTAATAAATGAATTCCCGACCAAATCCCTTTCCCGGCAAGATCCATCTCAACCCCTGATTTCTTGTGCAACAAAACGCTAAAAAACAAGAAATGCTGCCTTGCGTTGGACTAGAAAAAGCCCTGGAAACGTAATCTTATTCAATCATTACAAACAAGCTCAAAAAGCATTCAAGGCATCTGTCCACAGAGACAAACAGTCAGCGTCAGACAAATTCTGGATGAAGTTAGTCCATGCCAGCAAAAAGTCCAACACAAAGTTATTTTGGACCCTTGTGAACAGAGGCCCGCTAGGTGGCAGAGGATGCACCACCGCAAACATCTGTGCAGACGACTGGACTAAGTTTCTATCCAACCACTGCAGAGAAAACTCAAGTGGGCAAGAGCCTCCTAGTTTTCAATTGACATTCAAATCCAGACCATCATCCACCGATGATTATTGCACAGGAACAACTGGGCCTACAACCGAGGCTGAAGGTGTCATGGATTCACCATCACTTGAGGAGTCACAAAACGACCCCCCCTCAGGAACACTGTCGACTGATGGACTTCTAATAAACAACATTGCCCGGATTATCAGGAAGGGCAGGTCAGACTGAGCACCTGGCCCCAACGGACTACCTCAGGCCTTGTTCAAATCAGATGAAACGCTATGGTCAGGTCTACTTGCACCCCTATTCTCACACTGCAAGTTTAATGATCACATCCTGGATTCTTGGAAAGGTGCCATCATTCATCCCATCTACAAAAGTGGTAAAAGAGACGACCCAAAAAATTATAGAATGATCGCTCTCCTAGACATTGAATCCAAATATTATGCCAGTATCCTACTAGAAGAACTGACATCATGGGTTGAATTAACACAGCGTCTTCCCTTCAACCAGATCGGCTTCATAGCTTAGTCAGGCACAACCAGCTACTTACTCACATTATCCGTATTGATGGAGAAGGCCGACGTCCGTCGTATGCAACTATATTGCTGCTTTGTTGACTTTAAGGCAGCTTTCGACCGAGTGCCACGCGGCCACCTATAGCAAAAATTGCTGCGCTGGGGTATATCGCCGGCCCTCCTACAAGCTATCATCCAACTCCACTCACAGACCTGGATAAGGATTAAGTTGGGCGACGGGTCCTATGTCTCAAAAAAGATTCAAACAGGAAGTGGCGTCAAACAAGGATGCGTTTTGGCACCCCTTCTTTTTAACCTGTTTATTTCTGACTTATCTCCCATACTTGACAAGGTCAACTCCCACCCGCCCCAACTAGACGGGACCTGCATCAGCAACCTGCTATACGCTGACGACCTTGTGTTATTGAGTCACACAAAGGTTGGTTTGCAGAGGCTTCTTGACAAACTTCTAGCTTATACATCTGAAAACGCCCTTGAATTGAACCTGTCAAAAACAAAAATAATTAATTTTATCAAACAGAAGCAGCAGAAAAGCAGGTGGATCTTTAATAACAAAAGCATCGACACAGTGCCACACTACAAATACCTAGGAATTTTTCTTGACTCTAGAGCTACTTTCACCAAAAAAAAAAGACGCCATCAAGGCTAAGGCACTGTCGCTGGAGGTTGCGTCAGCAAAACTCTTAAAACATCTACTAGGACCAAGCCTAATCCCTCTGCTCAAGGTGATGAAGACCAAGATCACAAATGCTCTATCATATGGCCACGAGATTATGATGAGCTCAGCAAACATCGTACTTAATAAATCAATCACCAGAATCTTCAAGCGAGCATGGCTCTTACCGAGATCTTCATCTCCGGCAAGAGTCAGACTAGAACTCGGTCTGTTGGACCATAATGGTGTCGAGGCTGGTGCTTTCATTAAGTTCTGCAACAAACTGCGCAATTCCAGGGAAAATAGTAAGGGTGGGCGTAGTTCACGAAGTAGCGCTACGCGAAGCTACGTGAAGTGTACTTCGCACTACGCGAACTTCACGTAGCACTACGCGAGCTGCGTAGAAAGCATGTTCGCACTGTGCAAGATGCATTTTCAATGATTGCACAGTGCGAAAAAGCATCCGGCATTGTGCAATCATTGAAAACGGCATCTTGCACAGTGCGAGCTGTAGTTTTCTGCCGCTCCAGTAGATTTTTACTCGAGCGGCAGCTTTCTCAACGCGAACTGGTAGTTTCTCATTGCAAGCGGTCGCGAGCATGCACGACCACTCGCAATGAGAAACCTGACCTCCCCGCGTTGAGAGTCTCGCCGGGATGTCATTTTGCTTGCTCGCGGTCGCGAACATGACGTTGAGGACCGCGAACAAGCAAAAAATGACCACAGCGCTACGCGTGTTCGCACTGTGCTACGTGCAGCTCACGTAGTGCGAAGTTGCGCAAACTTTGCAAACTACGTGAGTGTAGCGTAGTGCTTCGCCCAGGGTTAGAAAATAGTTTTGAGATCAAACTCTGGAACGAAATATTGACCAGTGCCTCTGTACAAAAACATCGGCACCACCTGGACCAATCCCTCCAGCTCCTTGGAGTCTCGTAATACTGGGGAACAAACCCCTCACAACAGGCATTGAAGAGCGTAACTAAGCGAAGCGTTCGATCCTGGTCCTTCCACTCCGACAGGGCAAAACTATCCAGAAGGAAGCACGCATGGGCCGTTATCTCAGACTGCAAACCGGGAGTTGAGTCATCCTACCTATCAAGTACTTACTCAATATTCTGGAAGGTCGAATTCATGGCCCTAAGGCTAGGCGAATGGCCCTTTTTAAAACATCTACCACAACGGCAGCGCCTTAATCATAAAATCGAATGCAAGGAATGCGGCTACCACTCTGAAAGCCTGGAACATATAGCCTGCGCATGTCCCGCTCTGTTACATGATAGAAGGACCTTATTGAGAGTTGAGTGGATTAAAATAGGCGCTTGCACATGTCGCCAGGCAATAATGGCATCTATGAACCAGAAAAATATAAAGCTGAACATTCAGTTTACAAAATTTGTTGCCAGAGCTGCAAAAATGTTGGAGAAAGAAAAGGCAGCAATCCTTTCGCTGGTTGGTCCAGATATCATTCTGGAATAAAAACTCAAGCAGCCACCGGCCCCCTCCAGCAAGGTCCACATGGACACCGAGTTCAGCATTCTAAAACCAGCTGTCACATTGACTTGTTCCCCTCTTTTAAACCTTTTTAAAAACTATTCCGTGACTGCCATGTCACTTAATGAGCTTGATCTGTAAAAGATAAATGCACATCCAGACAATTTTTAAATGTCATCCAATTTTACTGTCAATCTATTGCCCTACGGTTGTACTAATCAAAGTTCCTCTTTGCTCCTTTTTAAATTAACATATGTATAGGTGAGGTATAAGGTCTTAACATTTTTGTCATGATTTTAAGTAATCAAACAATAAACTTGAATTTGATAATATTTCAAAAGTTGCTGCCCATTTGGTGAAACATTGTATGATTTGTTTGAAGCACAATCCCGGGAAGGGTTCCCCTACACCTTCTGATAATTTTGCGCTTCCTTCTTTCCCTTTTGAGGTACTTGAGATGGATTACATAGAGTTGCAACAAGTTATTCATTGGAAATATGTGTTAGTGGTTGTTTGTGCTTTTAGTAAATGGATTGAGGCCTACCCAACAAAGGATAACGCAGCCATAGTGACGGCAAAGGCTCTTATTATGGATTTTTCCCGCGCTTCGGCTTGCCCGGTTTGATTTAGAGTGACAACGGAAGCCACTTCAATGCAAAGGTGATTCGATTGGTGTGAGATGGTCTGCACATCAAGCAAAAATTCCATGCAAGCAATCACCCTCAGTCAGCAGGTTTAGTTGAGAAGTACAATGGTACTCAAGCTAAAATTGACAGAGATTAAGGAAAGTACTAGGTTGCAATGGCCAGATGCATTACCACGTGGTCTATTGTCCACCAGAATGACAGTGGATTCTAGAACAGGATTATCGCCCTATGAAGTGGTCTTTGGTCATCCTGCAAATGAGTGGGGTGCCCCTAGACCAAAAAAGTTCTCTGAAATTGATTAACCTCCGCTTATTGATTATCTATATGATCTTACTAAAAACTTGTGTCTATTCACCAACAGATACATGAAGCTTTGCCTCCAGTACCTGAGGGGCACGGGCATGCCATACAGCCCCGCGACTATGTACATATAAGAAATTTCCAGAGATGAAACAGTTTGGAACAAAGGTGGAAAGGACCCTACTTGGTCCTCATCACAATGAGGACTGCAGTGAGAATGGAGGGCCGGAAACATTGGCTCCACATGTCACACTGTAGACAGGTGCTACTCCCTCTCCCCTACGATGGCTGGGTGCTCGATGGAATCAGAGATCATGAGACGGAGAAGGTACCACGTTTTGTTCCCTTTTCCGATGCTCAAATTATTTGGGTGCAGACGGAGGAAGAGAATAATGCCATTCTGAATGCGGCAGTCCTCCCAGAAATTAGGGCTGCCTAGGTCTCCTCGTCACCTGATCCGCAAGGGCCTGAGTCTCAGCCTCTGACACCCCCTGAATTTCAGATTCTTCTCTGGGATGAGACTGTGCCTGGAGTAGCAAGGTACAATTTGCATCCTCGACGGAAGGATAGTGCACCAAAAGAGAAGTGAGAGTAGCAGGGATGGACTTCATGGATAAGATGACAATGAACATTTGAGGATGGGCTGCAACAGTGTTGCTCCACAATGATGTTTTCATTAGCACCACCGACGATTGGACGATAGAAGCCTGCCTAGGAGGCTTGTAACCGATCCTGCTCCTTTTTTTTGACATTTTCTTTTTTTTTTTTTTTTTTTTTGGTCCTTTCCATCATTGGTACCATTACATGACGTCTCTTTCGCTTGTGATTTTATTTGTAAATTCATAATAAAAATGTATCTGTTTGGTTGTCCTATTGCAGAAGATGAACAGTCTTATTGCCCCTCGACCAGGGCAGATCAGTTTTGATTGATTTCTCAGAAAAAAGGTGTTTTGTGCTATTGTTATATTGCTGTTTATATTTGTGGGAGGGGGACTGTTCTGGGCTCTAGAGTGTTCTGGAGATACCTCATCATGTGTCTCATATCAGTTTTTTTCTCCAGATAATAAAAAAAGATCAATGCCTAGTAATGTTTTCTTAGATACGTACTGAATTTTTTGGGGGGATAGCACAGCTTCTTATTCCACTGATTCTGTTACAAGTGTATGGACCAGTTATCCATTATCGTTGGTGAATTATACATGTGTTCGCCCTCCCCATTTCGTAGTGGCAAAGTGTGAATTTGGTTTGGGATATCCTGACCCTTGCTTGTATAATAGAAAACTGAGAGGGACAGGGTACCCAGGTTGCATGCTCGAAATGTATTGTGACAATCTGTATATTGCTAAACGAAACATCACCCCGACAGGTTGGCACTACCAAGATCTGACAGTCACTCAAGAGGCGGGTATTTATCCTGCGTGTTGCCCAATAATAAATAGTGCTGATTACTATTAGTGCTCTGGATTAATAGTCTACAAAAACAAACTGCGTTTAGGAAGAAAGAATGATCCCAGTATGTAGGGAATAAATACTAGATATGCTCTATTGGATTATCAGGGTCCCCTTTATGCACACCCAGGTTTTTATTTTTTATCAAATGGTACATATTCTAATATGTACAACGGCACAGAGGATGTGGCTTTGGGAATGGTGTTACCTCTTGGGGTACCTAGCAAGTATAGTAAACCAAATGTAAGATTGGTAAAGAGAACATTGACCAAGGAATTTTGTGAGGCCATTACCAATTTGGAAGCTAATAATTATAGTAATGGTATCACTTTTGGATATATCCTTTCCTCTATTATTACATTTGTTGGTACCGCCATGGCTAGGGGTGAATGAGCTAGAAAATATTTTGGGTGCAAACTGCAAATTCTGTCCAATTCTACAGTGGCAGCTTTACGTGTCATTACCACTCAGTTGGAAAGTATGCGAATATACTCTGAGCAAACAAGATATGCAGTCGATTTTATTTTAGTCAAGAATGGTGGTGCATGCGCAATAATAGGAGAGCAGTGTGTGGTCGGTATCACGAATATGGAAAGGAATATCACTCAGCATATCTTAGACATCTTGGAAAATGTTCGAGGAATGGAGAGCGGTAACCTGAGTAGGTCTTTGTTTGGTGGTTGGTGTTGGATTATCGAAAAGGTGATATACTTCATTGTACTCTTAGGGCCATATGTATCACGCAAAATTGCATTCGCAAACGCCGAAATTCGCAGAATTTCGGCGTTTGCGAATGCAATTTTGCCAAATGGTATGTATTAAGGCAAAATAAGGAATCGCAAAATTTGCGATTCCTTATTTTGGGATTGCATTTAAGGAATCACAAATTTTGCGATTCCTTATTTTGCCTTAATACATACCATGCAATGGAAGAAGCACCAAAAAAGTGCAATTTGGCCTTAAGGAATCGCAAATTACCACCAACTTCAAGTTGGTGGTAATTTGCGATTTCTTTGAAAAATGAAAAATTTTGCATTTTTCAAAGTGCAATGTGAAGCACATACATGCTCTTAGGGCATGTATGTGCGCCATATGTGCACCCATGCTTATTTCAGGGGTGCATCAGGGTGTCCTTTTGACACCCCTGCACCCTTGAAATTATTCTCAATTTGCGATTCTCAAATTGCGATTCGCAAATTGAGAATAACTTCCCATTCATTACTATGGGCCTCTGGCCCATAGAAATGAATGGGAAAGTATTCCTTAATTGCGATTCACAATTTGCTAATCGCAATTAAGGAATATTAAGAAATCGCTAAAAAATTGAGATTTTTTACATACATCCCTATTTGCAATTCTCAAATAGCGATTTCTAAAAAAATGCTATTTGAGAATCACAAATCAGGATGTTGATACATATGGCCCTTAATTTGTTATTGTGTTTTGATTCAGTGTCTCCCTTTATGTTGCTTCGATTGTACCACTTTTCTCTCTCCCAAAAAGTTTCAATTCCTGATACTAATGGACCATTATGCTTCAAAAAGAGCTTGATACTATTATGCAAATTGACAAAGGTGTTTTTGATTCAATTACTTCTCTTTCAGGTTCTGCTCCTGATGTTACTTGTACTGCTGATGTTTAATGGTATTTCTCTAATGTGTTTGCAATGCATCTCTCTCTCTCTCTCTCTTTCTCTTTCTCTCTCTCTTTCTCTCTATGCCAAGAGCAATCATCCGGCTCATCTGATTCGCAGCATCCCCTATGGGGAAATGCTCTGTATCAGACGAATTTGCAACACAGAAGACCAGTGCAAACAGGTGCAACGTGACAGCAGAGCCCGATTTTTAGCGAGGGGTTACTCTCAGAGCTTAATTGATTCAGCAATTCGTAAAGTGAATGCCATGCCGACGGAGGTAGCCTTGCAACCCAGGAGATTAACTAACAAAGAAGCAGACAGTGCTGAGCAACCAGTGAGATTAGTATTGACTTTCAATCGTCAATTTCAGGCCTTAAGGAAAATTGTTTCCAAAAACTGGAATCTCATCAGCTCTGATCCAGTGATTGGTCACCTTATGCCAGCGAGACCAGACATCTCCTGCAAAAAGGCTTATACTCTTGGTGAAGCATTAGTCAAATACAGTCCCGAGGTTGTGACTCCTACACCTTGGTATAAGGCCATCAATGGTTTCAAAAAATGCTCGGCTTGCAAGGCTTGTAAGCATGGCATCAACATGACTAAGTACTTAACCCCTTTCTCAGATGTCCCTCGGCCTATTACCAAGCAATTAACGTGCAAAACAGAGTTCACAGTGTATGTGCTGGAGTGTCCCTGTGCCCTGCGATATGTTGGTAGTACCAAGTTGCAGGTGCACAAGAGGATACTCCAGCACATAAGGGCATCAACACTGAGGACCCCACCTATCTGGTGGCACGTCATTTCAAGGAACATCATGAGAAACAGAGTCATTTGCTGAAATATTTTGCGATTGACTCGGTCCCGCCTCTTCGCAGAGGGGGAAACCGTGAAGCTGTCTTGAGAGCCCTTGAAACCCAATACATCCTCGATCTCGACACCAAGACACCACTTGGCTTGAACACTAGTGTGGATTTCAATACTCATCTGTAAATTCCGGTTAGTCCCATTCAATAATCCCTCTCCAGATAATATAGCACATTGATATCTTTTCACCATCAGTGCTAGTATTTAGATGTTGATATCCCTACAAAATTCTTTTCTGAGACAGATACAATGCTGCCATTTAGGTTTCCCCTGCATTGATATAAGATTTATGATGACTATTTCAATATACTCCCATTATCCATCTAGGGAGGGGTTTTAAGGTTATTAATTTATTTTGTGTCATCACTGCTCACGACACCCTTTGCTTCATTTACTTTTTTCTTTTTATTGACACACTTGTGTTAACACAATGGCTAGTATAACCATCAAATATAGGCATTAATGCAAGTTACAATTGGTTTGGTTGACATAATTATTGAATATGACATGTGTTATTAACCCACTTGGGTAATATTATCGTTATAATCATCATAGAGAGGGGCTGTGCAGTTATGAAATGTTGACAGCATAAACTACGTTAGGGAATTGAACACTGTGTCGACCCCTATATGTTATCACATTTCGTTTGAGTGGAAACTCCTTAACACCAACCCCCCCTTTTCTTCAGATAATAAGGTATAATCTTTGCACGTTGGATGGATCTTTTGTATTTAAAATCCATTTTGCCCTTTGTACATATGTAAATTTGTTATTCAACATTTTTTAATATTGTACTTTCATTGGCTTTTTTAACGTGTTCTTCAACAAGTCTTCTATATCCATTACCATGAACTTGTGTTAAACCAATGGTGTGTCTTTGTAATCATGCACTAGCACTTTAAAAATAGTCTGTCCCACCCTTAGCGTCATGTGACCAAGGCCTCTGAGTAGGCCGAAACGTTAGGCTGGTGGCGATGCAACATAACTGAATAAAAATACTCTCTTCACTTCAAGACTGGGTCAACTTTCGTTTGTTCGGATCGGTGGTGCCCCGGGACATTGGGGTGTGCCGGTTCTTGCTGGATGAGTGCAGTGGCATTTACACGACCGTTTTTTTGCTTCTACGGTCTTTAAGCTGATCCCTCCTCTCTTAAGGGCAAGCGCGGCAGGAAGCTGTGACCTTCAGTGCTCCGGAAGTCGTTTGAACACTCCGGTGAGGAGTAGCTGCGTGAGCCCCGGACCGCGGTGATTTTCCCTGTGCAGCCAAGAACGAGTGCTGTGTGGCGGACGTCTCGACTTCGGTCCGGCGCTCGCTGTGGTGACAGTGCGGGGTCTCAGTGAAAAGTCTGGTGGAGGAGTTGGGCTCGAGTGACGGACGACACCAGTGGGTTTCTCGTCCGCCGCATTGTGGTGAGCTTACACTTGTATAATACATTGCATCGCCATGTCGGCAGACGCTTTGCGGGGCAGACAGCTGGCAGCACTTGGGTTATTTGATGACTCCCCGGCTGGGGGTCCTATCGCTGCAGGGGACCCTGTGGCAGTACAGAATACAGGCAACACCTTAAGGGACATATATAAAAAATTGGAGAAAATTATGAAACGTGAAGCAGATACCTTGAGGTGGGATGCATTCCCCGAGGATTACGAATCATGTTGGCCCCGTCCTTTGAACAGCATGATCCCGAGATGCTGGACGAGTGGGCCCAATGTAATTTGGATACGTCTCGCAGACTAGTGATAATTTTGGTCAAATATGCGGAGAGCGATCGCATATTGCTTCAACAACAGGTGGAGACCATCAATACTGAAATTTTGGAGATGGAAAAAGGGTCGGAGACTGAATCCAAAAAACTAAGAGAGGAAATGACTGCTAGATTAAACAAGGAGGAGGAAATAATCAAGAAAAGAAAGGCGTACAAATTTCAAAGGGACAAGGTTGATTACCAACAAGGCCGTGTTTTCACGTTCTCAAAAAAATATGACGTCATAAAAGCGGCTAACATCACTGCTGACTCCGAAAATAAGCTGGCAGCCACAGCAGGTACATCGACCATGGTTGCATACTCCTCAGGCTCTGACATCAGTTCCGCCCCAGGAAGTGGCTCAGACACTGACAGCAGTACGAGAGACCCCAGGTTGGGGGTTTACAAAATTTTCTCTGGACCAGGAGGAAAACTGCCTAAGACAAGACAGACGGGCCACACTGCACCCGAGATTGACAAAACAACAGCCAAACAAAAGACGAACCGCAAGCGGCAACAGCGCCGCAAAGCCGGCAGAGGACGACCAACCAAAGAAAAAGTTCTACCCAAAGAAATGTTGGAACAGGGGAAAGTAACGGGCTCTGAAGCGGTTGAACAATGCACAGTTGAGGGACCAGCGGTCATCAATCTTACTCCAACCGTGCTCAGCCAGTCCGATATTGAAATTCTCTCATTAGGTTTAACATACTGTCCAGCAAACAATTTCAGTTATACAAGAACTAGAATTGAGCTCTTCAAATACATGCGGAAGCTTAAGCTCAAAAAACATTTTTTGTCACATCAGCATATTCCGAAATTTCGTGTGACTCCTCGAGGCCCTTCTACCTCGGGACCCATTGCCAGTGATGCAGAACTGCTCCAGGATCTGACCACATTACGTGAGGAAGGGGCGCTTTCTGGGACACAAGATGTAGCTGATGTGTACAATGCTCCATGTCCAACCAAATTTAAACCCAAGTCTACCTTTTCTCAGTCAACACTCCACGACAATTTAGACATTTTCCATGACCTTGCTATTGCTGGTATTAAACAATTGCATGTTTCAACTCTTCAATCTAAACATCATGGAAGAGCACACAACACCAAATATTACAATTTGGTTAAAAAAATCCAGGCTGATAATTCTATCATTGTTCGCCAGGCCGACAAAGGTGGCAATGTTGTTCTCTGGCCGCGAACATTGAGCCTGGAGGAAGCGTATGCACAATTGAACGAGGCTTCATGTTACAAGCGTTGTGATATTTCAGAGATTAAACTGGCACAGAACAACCTTAGCAGTCTTTTGGTGGGGTGGAAGAGCGCCGGCCTCTTGAGCTTGGATGAATTCAAGTTCTTGAAGAAAGATTTTCCTGTGATGCCGGTGCTATATCTAACCCCAAAAGTGCACAAAGATGCCAACAAACCCCCGGGGAGACCCATTATTTCTGCCAGGGATGGTCTTTTGGAAAATGTCACAAAATATATTGACCTTTTTTTACAAGATTTTGTTTCTGCATTGCTATCGTATGTGCAAGATTCAAGTGACTTGTTGAGAAAACTGGAGACTGAGGAGTGGGAGCCTGGTTAATCACGCTTGATGTGTCGTCTTTATACATGAGCATTAAGCACCTTGACGGACTAAGAGCCATACAATTCTTCTTGGGGAACAGGTCTTTGCAATATGTGGAACACAACAAAATGCTGATTGCTATGATTTCATTCTGTTTGAAGACCAATTATTTTCAATTCAATAGCCAATTTTTTCAGCAAATCAGGGGTGTGGCCATGGGGGCCTGTTTCTCTCCCAGTTATGCCTGTTTGCATATGGGCTACTGGGAGAGACAGGTCCTCATGGGTACACACGGTCTGATTATGGCTAAATTGGTAGTCCATTTGTATCGTTACATTGACGATATATTTTTGATATGGCGGGGCACCAAACGGGAGGCAATCGAGTTCATTGCACAGCTAAATTACAATGCATACAACCTACAGTTTACCCACAGTATGAGCCAAACATGTATTGATTTCTTGGATGTTAGAGTCTTGGTTACTAACAACAAGTTACATTCTACGTTGTTCCGTAAACCGACTTCCGGAAACACTGTGCTCCATGCCAAGAGCAATCATCTGGCTCATCTGATTCGCAGCATCCCCTATGGGGAAATGCTGCATATCAGATAAATTTGCAGCACAGAAGACCAGTGCAAACAGGTGCAACGTGACAGCAGAGCCCGATTTTTAGCGAGGGGTTACTCTCAGAGCTTAATTGATTCAGCAATTCGTAAAGTGAATGCCATGTCTAGGGAGGTAGCCTTGCAACCCAGGAGATTAACTAACAAAGAAGCAGACAGTGCTGAGCAACCGGTGAGATTAGTATTGACTTTTAATCATCAATTTCAGGCCTTAAGGAAAATTGTTTCCAAA